>NC_056572.1:23039836-23739836 GCF_018340385.1 Cyprinus carpio
GCATATCCCAGTGATATTTCCAAAGGTCACTATCATTATTGTTGCTTAGCAACCTGGAGCACAAACTGTAGATACACACATCAATGGCTTGGAGACTGCTTGATGAAAGTACTCTAACTGCTTAATGAGTATGTTTCAAGTGTGGCAGCACACACATTTTATTTTTTGTTTTTTCTTTAATAGGATATTCTTTTTTTTTTTTTTCATGATGTTTTCATGTTTGCATTCAACTAATGATCAGACTTACAATGCTTTTGTAGCGACCTGCTGGAATCAGTTTTATCAGATATCAAAACGCTTTAGAGGTTCCTCCTGCAGCTTGCATTGCATTCAACTTCTGATTGTAGTATTACCAGATGATTTGAATGCTTCAGATGCTCAGAATCCTTAGAAGTGTTTTGTGTTGTTCTCCAAAGTATAGCATCATGGTGTTCTAGTGTCGGTTCTGATCCGTGATTCTCCCCCTGTGCTGAGTATGATGGATCTCCCCGGCTGCTCTGTAGGGGAAGGCAGGTTAGATAAGGTGATTCATCTCAACCTCACCATCTCTAATGGATCGACCATCCAGCAGCGCTTGAGAGTTCATTACGGCTTCCCAACACTCAAGACAAGAGACGAGGATAAGATAAAAGGAATAAGAAACAGACATGGCAAATCTGTAGAAATTACAAACAAGATCTGTTAACATACTAAAACCTAGTAACTATGCTCTTATTTTATAAAATTCTGGTCTCACAATGCGATGCCAGTCTCTGGCATCTTCTGTCTATTAGTCAATGAGACGTGGATGGAGTGCTGAGTTCCAATTCATATGCTTGTTTAGTCAATTTAATTAGACAATTAACCCCAGTGGTAGTAGCCATTCTGATGCTCTCACTGCTGTGTCGAGCATCTCTGTGTTTTGGACTACCGGCTATGCAATTGTCGGGGGGAGCACAAATCAATACAAGATCAACATGTTTCAACTAATGTTCATAGGGAGGAGTGAATCTCTCAAATCAACTTAGACATTGTTTACTTTAGATAGTTTCCCACGGCAAAAAGAAATACCCAGAGCTTTGAGAAGCAGTAAAGATTCGCAGGACTGGAGGAAATTAAACGTGCTCTGTGACTGAATTCGCATTATGTACGATTACAGAATGATAACCTAACGAAGTTAGCATTCTCTTTTCCTGATTTTAAGTGTGAATGCATCTAGTTTGAAGTTAACCTATAGTGTCCAAATTTGAATACTTAAATTAATAATGCTAGTAAATAATTTAACATTGCTTATTTATTTATTTTATATTTATTAATTCATTAGTGATGATAAATACGGTTATTATTAATTTATATTCTGTTCCTTTTTTTATCACATTTGAATTTTTTTTAAAATAAAATTTGCTGATGTGGAAAAGACACTCACTTTTACTTTATGCATTCTGCTGAACATATTGTTTAAAAGTTTGGGGTCGGTGAGATTTTACTTTTTTAAATTATTATATGTATTTTTATTTTTTTATTTTTGCAAATGTCCGTTTAGGTGCTCACCAAGGCTGCATTTATTTGATCAAAAATACAGTAAAACATTAATATTGTGAAGTGTCATTACAATTTAAAATAACTGTTTTCTATTTGAATATATTTTAAAACAGAATTTATTTCTGAGATGAAAAAAGCTGCATTTTCTGCATTACTTCAGTCTTCAGTGTCACATGATCCTTCAGAAATCATTATTATATGCTGATGATATTTCTTATTAATATCAAGGTAAAAATTCTTGTGGAAACTGTGATACATTTTTTTCAGTATTCTTTGATGAATAGAATACTCAAAAGAACATGATTTATTAAAAATACAAATCTTTCATTAGATGTCTTTACTGTCAATTTTGATCAATGTAATGAAACATGCTGAATAAGAGTATAAATTTCTTTCTCTCTCTCTCTCTCTCTCTCTCTCTCTCTCTCTCTCTCTCTCTCTCTATATATATATATATATATAATTATATTTTCTATCAAACATTTTAAAAGCACAGTCTTCACCCTTGGATTTGATCATTGCTTCCCAGTCAGCTCCCACAGATAAAAGGCCTGGTGCTGAAAAGGTGTGTATCTCACTCAATGGAAGATAAGGAGGAATGTGTCATAGAGTGAAGCCACTGTGGTTAACTGTACGGCATTCACCCTTAGATGTGACCTCTCAGCACCTCCCTCCCGTCCTCAGCTGTAAAATGCCATCTGAAAGAGAGGCTAAAAAGGAGAGGCATATAGCAAGTGTAGATGCTCCGAAGCATTGATTAGATCCATTGAGAATCCACCAACAGGGCATCCTCATATTTTCTGTAAAAATGTTAATATGTTTTCTAGATCTGAAATCATACCCTTAATATTTGATTCTGCACAATGTCCTTTTTTTTTTCTTCCTCTATTTTGTTCTTACATTCAGTATAGCCCAAAACCACCTTTTCTCTGTCTTATAATCTCTCAAAACTGAAGTGACCACACTTGTGTCACCGGTCTGCCAAACAGAGGAAACCAGCAGTGATTTAACAAACAAGTGATCAATCAATGGTGCACTGAAGCGTGTAACACATGCCAGTCAAAACCTATTAAGTTCAAAGTGTCCCCTTTAAATTCCACTTGAGTGGGCTGACCGTGTGGCGGGCAGCCAGACATGCCATGTCTCAGAGGACAGTGGCCAGCATGAAGAATAAACACAAAGATTATGCATTTACCAGATTATCAAGCTCACACAGGCTCTGTTATCATATGGAAAATATTCAGTATTGTTGAAAAACTAATACTGATACTAATACTAATACTAACTTAAAAATAAATAAATAAATAATAAAAGAAGTGATTTTTGCATCTTTTTTGTTTTTTATTGTTTATATAATCTTCTATAAACATTTTGATCAAATAAAAAATGTCAAGTGTGTGTAACAAAAATGCTTTCCTTGCACTTGTCCTTTAACTTAATAAACTTGATCATGATTTAAAATAATAATAATTTAAAACACATTTAGCAACTACAGTAATTATACATGTATGTGTTTTGCATATGTAAAGTACAAAAAAATCAATTTAACCTAAATGAAAAATGATTTTTCATAAAAAAATAACAAAAAAGCCCTAGTCTTACAGTTATGGTTTTCTTGTCATGAAAACAAAAAAGTTACATACTGTGCTTGATTTGACAGACACACTTTTTTTTCTCAAATATTAATATTATTTCAAAACCTTAAAAAATATGATTTTGAATAATGTTTTACTTATTTTTACAAGAAATATAAGATAGGTTCTCTACAAGGGGTTTGGGGCCCCTCAAATTTCTAAGGGGGTCGTAGGACGACCTAAAATGTATTCATTAAAAAATTTCATTGTTGATATAATTTTTATTAATGATATTATTAATATGATATATAATGAATATATTAAAACAGTGAAGCTTAAATTATAACTAATTAAAATGATGAAAAACATACAATCAAGATCTAAAGTGATTATATTTCAGTTTACAGTGCATATAGAAAAGAATCACCGCCCCTTTAAAATAATCACATTTTGTTGATTTGCAGCCTGAAATAAGACGGACACAGTGGTTTTGTTTTATCCAGCTGTATTTACTCAGTGCAACTTATAACATCCAAGTAAAAGATATAACACCAACATGTCAGAAACAAACAAATAAACGAACAAACAAAGGATCACCCCTTTGTGTCAGTATTTTGTTGAACCACCTTTTGCTTTAATTACAGCCTTTAGTCTGTTGAGATATGTCTCTACTAACTTTACACATCTAGACTGTGCAACATTTGCCCATTCTTCTTTGCAGAACTGCTCAAGTTCAGTTCAATTTGATGGTGAGCGTTTGTGGACTGCAGACTTCAAATCATTCCACAGATTTTCAATTGGATTTAAGTCTTGACTCTGACAAGCCCATTCAAGGACATTCACCTTTTTCTCCTTCAACCACTGTGTTGTGAGATTTGCTGTGTGCTTTGAGTCGTTGTCTTGTTGGAAGGTAAACCTTCTTCCCATTGACAACTTTCTGGCAGAGGGCAGCAGATTTTTCCTCAAGAATTTGATGGCATTTTGACCCATCCATTTCTCCTTCTGTCCTGACAAGTGCTCCAGTCCCTGCTGCAGAGAAACACCCCCATCACAGGATATTACCACCTCCATGCTTTACTGTAGGAATGCTGTTATTTGGATGGTGAGTTGTATTGGATTTCTGCCAGACACATCGTTTGGTGTTGAGGCCAAATAATTAAATTTTACCCTCTTCTGTCTCAGCATCTTCAAGGTGTGTTTAGACAAAGCTCAGTCGAGACTGCACATGGCCTTTCTTGAAGAGTGGCTTTTTTTCTTGCAACCCTGCCATACAAGCCACATTTGTGGAGAATTTGTGATATTGTTGTCACATGCACACAATGAACACTCTTTGTCATAAATTCCTGTAACTGGTTCAGAGTTGCTGTAGGTCTCTTGGTGATGTGATGTCCTGATCCAGTGAGGGTCTATGTTGTACCAAATACCTTCCACTACTCAGCCTTTGAGATGTTTTTGTGATATGTTGTGATTCTTCACTGTAATAGGTCAATAGGTATTGTTTTGTTTTTACTGAAGAAAATACAGTTTGCAAAACTTTTGGAATCACAAAATTAGTCGTATTTAATTTATTTTATTAAAAATAATAATTTCTACAATATTATATCATAATAAGATTATGCCAAAATACAGCAAAGATTACTTTCAAAAATGTAATCTTCAGACAGTTATGCCACTTCAAACAGGATAAAATATCTAAATTGAATTAAATTTTCTTTTGAACAGTTTATCATCAGACAAAAGGTGTAATCAAGTATTTTTATTTTTATTTATTTATTTATTTATTTATTTATTTATTTATTTATTTATATTTATTTATTTATTTATTTATTTTTTAACCAAATGGATCCAGACAAATAAAAAGACAAAGGGTCTGTTATTGAAAAAAGTGAAGAAAAAAAAAGTCAACTTGCCAAACGTTAACCTTCATATCTGTGATAAAAGTCTCCCACAGTTTGATTAACGCATGGAACTCAAGGTATGTGTGTACTTTCACTGTACTTTTTAAACCCTGAGCACTTATCATGCAATTCATGGTCCTATTCATGCAGAGAACACTCATATTGCTTGAAACCCCACAGGAAAGCAAAAAAGTGTTCAGTGATTTACATCACATGATACACAAATGCATCACACACTAAACTTCTTATTGATGCCGAACTGAAAACGCATACACACACACACAACCTCTGTGTCACACACTCGGTGACACAGAATGAGAGGCAGCCCCACTCTGCGTTAGTGGAACATAAGAATGAAGGGAACAGAAGAGAAATGAGCACTTTGAGTCAAAGAGGAGCTTGGGGCGTGCTGCAGGCAAGTGAGCAGTCAGAGAGAGGTTTGGCAGCTCTATGCGCCTTCTGTTGACAGCTCTCAGAGAACAGCTAAACCTAATGGCAAGAGATGGGCCCCAGAACTGCTCACTTCCCTGCATTGGCTTCCTCCTTTGTGACATTAAGCTGTGACTGTGTTAAGCACATCATATATATATATTATACATATATTATATTTTAATAAATCACTTTTTATTTTAATAAATCATAAATTCATATAACTTTTCACATCCATGTATTTATTTCTATAGTAAACAGGCAGACAGTAAGTGTGATAATGTACAGATGAACAAAACAAAACAAAACACAACAAACAAACAAACACAAAAAAGAACTATAGGTTTATAGGAACCATAATCAACCAAAATATCTTAAGTTACAACAAATACATTCATAGACAATAATTTTATTTATTGTTATTTTTATTTATTATAATTTTTTTAACAGCAGAATTATGGCTGGAGTAAAAGGTTTATTTTCATCATCAATAAATCCAATTTCTTAAAATCATACATTTTAACTAAGTGAATACTGTTTGTTCCACAGCTAGCCATATTTAAACCATGTTCATACTTTGCTAACTGGGTAACTTGTTTTCACAATGAACAGATTTATGCAGATTCTAAGCAATTTGTATAAATGCAAATAAAACCAAATAGATGCAAACTAATAATGAACTATGACATGATTTTTTTTTTTAGTGCAGAAATCTTACCTTAATAGCACTTCATGAACTTGAAACTGATAAACAGTCAACTCAAATACGGACACCTAGCACATCACATTTTGTGATTTGATTCAGATCATCAGATCTTTAGGAGAGAGCTCCATGAACTGAACTGAGTGTGTCACATAAGAAAGCATGGAAAATGTGCAGTGCTGTAAGTACCCCTGACCAGGATTGAAAACCACTTTATTAAACCATAACCTGTGATGAATGGAATTACACACATTGCTGAATGCACATAACCTCTTCACATAAAGTGCATTCATTTTGCCCGAATCAAATGAAATGAAATGTGTAGTGCAGCTCATGATACCCAATTGCCCTTTCTGCGGGCAACTGTGCCTGACCCAATCGTGCTTAAAGAAGAGAGAAACAAAGAGCTTGTCCCTCTGTCATCCTCTGGCAGCTGGAGTAAAGGATGACTTTGATGGGGAATGTTGGGAAGTGTCCCACCAGAGTGTAAAGAGAGAGGGAGGCAGGGAGAAAAGAGTGCAGCCAATCTACTGTATGTACCGCAACAGACCCCCAAAAGAGTGATTACATTAAAGCCCCCCTCTACACCCTCCTCTTCTCCCCCTAAGGCCATGAGGATTATGAGTAGGTCGGGAGCATGTGTCTGAGTGAGTCTGAGGATGTAATGTATATGGTGCGCTGTAGATAGGCCTATACATTGTGTCTGAGCAAGAAACAGCACTTTCAACTTTTATTCACAAACCTTTTTTTTTTTAATCTATTTTAATCTGTCTATTGGTCTTCTTTCATTATATCTATCTATCTATGTATCTATCTAGCTAGCTATCTGTCTGTCAGTCTGTCAAACATTCTATTGCTCCATTTTTAATTTTATTTAATTGCAGAATAGATAATTTGTATATATTCTGGTTTAAACTCTTCAAAATAAAGTCTGGTATTTTTGGTTGCTTCAACCATTTTTTAAAAAAGTTTTTCTTTATATTCTTTTTTTTTTTTTAATTTAACTCTATTTTTTTTTTAGTTTCCCTTTCTCCTGTTTTTCCCCATTTGCAGAAAGAAATAAATGTAGCAAATAATTCAAATTGACCAGCAAAAACAATTTCACAATTATGGTCCAGCTGTGTTTTAGAGTGATCATTCAAAAGTATAAATCAAGATCGCGGGGGGAAAAAATCTCATACGAATATGAGGCGTTCATTCCTCTAATAACAATGCACGCTTGGCGCTGACGAGCAATAATACAGTTATATATTTCTTTACGTAATGCTTTTAATAAACATTCTATCAGAGGAAACCGAATCAACGTGGGCAGAAAGAATGAAAGGAAATCAATTAAAACGAAGTCATGGCTCTGGCTAGCGAATTGTCGGTGGCATTTGATTTAGCCTAATATAGTTAATATTCTCTCTGGGTAAATTAACGCAATTTTGCCACAGTAGATGGAGTGCGGCAGGAGTGGGGGAAGTAGGCTATGCGAGCTCCCCCAAGGCCGGACTAATAAGCGCCTTTGAGTAAACAATAGCCAGCTCTGACCACTGAACCATGGAGAGCCACACGGGGCGAAAATAATTAAAGCTTAGCCGCCTCATCACAGCTAATGGCTGCAGAGTCTTATAGCTGTATTGTGTGACACTCTCTCAGTTTCAAGAAGCATCCTAAAATCCTTCCTGCTCCACATGCGCGCGCACGTGTGTGTGTGTGTGTGTGTGTGTGTGTGTGTGTGATGCATGCGCGGTCGTTGCTCGTTTGTATTGTGTCACTCTGCTATTGATTCTTCAGGCGGCTCTGGCGAGAGAAAGGCGGGTGGGCGGGGCGAGTGCTAAAAGACAAGCTGGGGGGCGGTACTTAAGGTCAAAATATATTGTTCGCCCTCGTTCCCAGTCTGCAGGCTGCCTGTGTTTTGATTGATGGAGGGGGAAGGTGGGATTTGGAGGAGAGGTAAAGAATACAGCAACACTGGCTGGCGCATGTGTTTATTTACAGGTGAAATTGATTATTGGACTGATAAAACAAAGGGTTTGTTCTCTGGCTACTGGTTTATAGCCTACAGTACATTCCAAAGTTGTAGGACAATAAGGGGTTTAGAAAGAAAATAATGCATTTATTTAGAAAGGATTCGTTAAATTGTCTCAGTAAATACATTTTTTAATGTTACAAATGATTTTTGGCGATTTTGTCAGGTGTACACATTTGTCCCCAAAATATGGTTAACACACACACACAGACACACACACACACACACACACACACACACACACACACACACACACACACACACACACACACACACACACACACACACACAAATATAAAGTAAAACATCTGAGATGAATATATAATTTTTCACATTTCAGCTTCTAACCCTACTTTTCTGAAAGGGTGAGGGTTGTGCACTGAGATTCTTGGCACATTTCTCAAATGTTGCCCCATCAACCTCCCTCTGCAAAACACATAGAAAGTTATGTAAGTATGTGCACTCAGGGTGCCTGGAGCTGAGCACACTGGAATTTCTCAAACGTGTGATGTACAAGTGACGTGCAAACATGAAAAGATGTGCGAAAAAACAGAAAAGGGGCAAAAGAGAAAATCGAGAAACCAGAATGGGCAATACGTAACCACAGGCGATGAGGCAAACCAATATTTTCTACTTACAAATTGTGCTTTCTTCCCCATCTTGTGGATCCATCCCCGTAAACGTATTGCAGATACACAGCATGAGGAGATCGGAGAGAAAGATGAATAGTGGGAAAGAGGCAATGAACAGAATAAAGCAGCTTTTCATATCATCCCAGTAGCACTAAACCTGAAATAAGTGAGAGAGAGAGAGACAAAAGTGAGATAGACAGTAATAAGTGTAAATTTGAAATTCTTTAACCAAGGTCTTTTGCTTACATGCCCTACAGAATTTTTAAAGTATTGAGAATAGGAGAAATTTAGTGGCAGCAGGTCCTTAAAGGGATAGTTCGGCCAAAAATGAAAATTACCCCATGAATCACACACATTAAAAACATCCTAAGAGCAAAAAAATTTCTTAAATATAACAACAAAATAACACCCCTTAAATATCATTATAAAGCTTGGAAGAGCCAGAACATTTTTTAAATATAACTCCAATTGAATTTTTCTGAAAGAAGAAAGTCATATACACATAGGATGGCTTGAGGGTGAGTAAATCATGATGCAATTTTCATTTTTGGGTGAACTATCCCTTTAATCTCATAAACTTAAACATAAAATAAGGCCAAAATGGTTTAGTGATTAGCCTTGTAGGAGCTGCGTTTCTTGCTTTATATTTCAGTCTGACAGTACTATGCTACAAAGAATCAATACTGTGAAAGCCTGAATAGAATTTTCTTTCAGTTTGTTTAGACAGAAGTATGTCTTTGGGCCAAGCTTTAATATCAGCCAGTAACTAGCTAGCTGTCTCAGACTTGAAACCATGGCAGAGCTCTCTAATCTCACTGTCAACAATGAGATCTCGAGTCTTATCTCAGGACAACTTTAGAAGAAAAGCCAAACAGCTAAACACATTTCCTCAATTTCAGCAGGATCAAACTGGTAACCAAGCATCAAACACCAGAGACACATCAGGTTGTGAGATTATGGTCTTTGAACTGGTGTAGGTAACAAAACGACTTCTGTCCGCGATGAGCTGTCAGTCACCATTATCCTCATGCATGGATCATTTTTATCAGCTGCCAAAACCATCAAATGGGGCAATAAAAACCTCTCAGCTTTTTAAATTATCCTTTGATTAAGAAGAAGAAGAAGAAAAAAAAAGTAACTAGACCAGAATTCACAATGCATTGCCAATGGGTAACTTTTTTCCCTAATGTAAACCAAACTACATTGCAGTATATATGAAATACGGTGCATTATAATAATGATATACTTTGGAATATTTGTACAACACAAATCCATCATTTTATGGAGACAGAATACTCTGATCAATACCCAGTTGCCTCTAAAGCGATGCAGGGCTGAGCACATATCATGTTATTGATATCAATCTTTTTATTGATAAGAAACTTACAACTACTACTCATGCCTAGCAAATGCAGAATAGTAAGACTATTACACACTGCAAACAGAAAAAGCTATATCTGGGAGAGAGAGAGAGAGAGAGAGAGAGAGAGAGAGAGAGAGAGAGAGAGAGAGAGAGAGAGAGTTGTCTATAAATCTGCCTCAGGGGAGGCCCACAAATTAAAGCTTATAAAGGGCCTCATTACTGGAACAGCTCTTCTGTCCCCAGCAGCCCCCTATCTAACACATATATACACATACTCTCACAAATTCATCACGTGTTGTCATGTAAAGCTATTGCAACTATCAGTAAAATGCATGTTTATCTCAGCCACCTTATAGATAATCTCTAGAAATCTCAATTTTCAAATTTCATGAAGTACCCTGGCTAATTTTCCAATCACAGACCATGAAAGATGTCCTGCAATCTTTTTACGCCACAAAAAGAATTTAACTGGTATCCAGTGACTACTATTGTCATCAGTGACAGAGAGTGTCATCCAGACCAATCTTTTAGTCAGTGGACAATGGAAATATATATATTAGTTTGTTTTTCCAACATTGAAGTTCGGTGGCAGTACATGCACTACCATTTAAAAGATTGGGATTGGTACGATTAAAAAAAAAAAAAAAAAAAACAACAAAAAAACAACAAAAAAACCCCAATTATGTTCACAAAAATTCTACTGCATTTATTGGATCAAAAATAGTGTACAAAAAAAAAAAAAAAAAAAAAAAAACCTTCATATTGTGAAATACTGTTAAATAACTGTTCTCTGGATGAACATATTTTAAGATGTAATTTATATGATGTAAAACTGATAGACAAAGAGTGAGAAATAAAGAGAAATATAGAGAATGTAACACCCCTGAAAGACTATTGAAATTGACTTTTAATATGATCTATTTTCATAAACTGACCACCTGAGTGACCTTGAAATAATATTCTAATGTAGACTGCATGGTTTGGCATGGGATTTGACTTTCCTTACTCAGGTTTCTCTAACAAACGAAAAGCCTGATAATTGGGTGCAATTAATTAAATCATTGCACTGGTCTTTGGCCATCAAACATTGTTCAAATATGTTTGAAATTTAAAATGTAGGACACATGTTCCCTTGGAAGAGGCTATATAAACAGACAAATAGGAAAAAAAAGTTCTAGAATTGTTAATTTATTTATAAACTCCAGAATTTTCTGATACATATTTATATGTTAAAATATACTAATTCCCCTTAGGTACAGGGTAGTTGTGCAAAAGCTCATTCATAATATGGAGATTATTTCTATATTGCTAATTTAGATACAAAAAGAGGAAAAGAGAGAAAACCTCCTATTAAGTCGCAGCACAACAATATTTGTACTCTACCTTCACTCTGTAACTGTAATTGGTGGTATCACTCCACCCACAACAGAGAGACTGTACTTGTGATGAGTTCTGTCTTTGCCAGTGTTGATAAAGCCTTATCTCTTTGTGAATTTGTCACTGTATCCAAACTCCCAAGCTGAGCTTTGCTTAGGGATTGATAGATCAAAGAGGCATCCCACTGCTTTGTTTGTTGAATGTGAACATACTGGAGACACTCCTTCTCTTTCTTTCTGTTTATATTTGTTTGTTTGGTTAGAGTTTTTTGTTTGGTTAAGTCCACTCTTGAAACTCAGAGACGAGGGTTTGATTTAGAGATGGTTCCTCTGATGTGTCCTTTGTTTTGCTGGTGTTATCAATCTGACCGTCACCTCACCAATTTATTTAGTACAGATTAGATTTAATATTTTTTATTAGTTTTCTCTTAAACCATGGACATTAGTGTCTGAAGTCAACATTAAAAAGATGTTGTAGTCAGCTTTACTACCTTTTTGTGACACTTTTCACAGTAAAACAGCTATTGAAAAAATTTGATGCATCAGAAGTCAAGTGAGTTATGACATAAAACAAACAAACAAACAAATAAAAAAATACAAATGCATGGATGAATCAATCAGATTCTGTTTTAAAATGAGTAACATTTAAGGAACTAAAACCTGCTCTGGTAAAAAAAAAAATATTTGATTCATTGAAACGTTTTGCAAGTCATTCATAATTGTATTTATTATTATTATTATTTTTTTTAAAGAAACTGTAACGTAGTATTGTGCCACTTGGACTTAGCATTGAATTCCTTTCATTTAGATATCAAATTCCTGTTTCATTTCAATACAGAAACATGTTAAATGTTTTAGGATTAAAATGATATGGACAATAATGTCTTGTTTTAGGAACACTGCTATGTTGCCTCTTCACCCTCCCTGCCTGTCAACAGAGCATTTTCTCCCTTTTGTCTTTCACATTTTAAGGGGGAGCCTGGCTGGCAAACCTGCGACAAGTGTCTCAGATAGCGACAGTGAAGAGAAAAATCCCCTGTGAGAGATCCCGCTCCTGCCCGCCTTGCTTCTGTCAGCACTTATTTGGAGCTTTTGGGCTCAAATTGTAGCAAGGTGAGACATTTCTCTCACTACACATATATTGTTTCTCAGCAGACAGAACTGTGTCCTTGAAGTGTGTCCTCATAAAACTCAGCTCAAAAAAGCACCCTGTTAGCACGGTTGTCTCTTTGGGAGACACTAATCATCATCTCATCATCGGTGACAATCTATACTGGCCTTTAAGACAAAACTGGGAAACACCTTCCTGGGAAGAGGCCTTGGTAGTGTCAGTCTGAGAGCATACAATTCTTTTAGCTTGTGGGAGATAAACATTTGTCGTTATTACTTTGATGCACATGATGCTGAATTTCTAATGAATATTAATGTGAAAGCAAATTCATCTCCATTCTGGAGTTCTGACATTGAAATAGGCCATTCACATGATTTGAAGTTTTTTGTAGTTTATTTTTTATTTTTTCTCCATGTGTGTATATATATATATATATATATATATATATATATATATATATATATATATATATATATATATATATATATCCAAACTTAAACCCAAATGAAAATCTGTGGAATGATTTGAAGTATGCAGTCCACAAACAGCAAATATTGCAGTCTAGATTTGCAAAGTTAGTACAGACATATCCCAACAGACTAAAGGCTGTAATTAAAGCAAAAGGTGGTTCAAAAGGTGGTTTCCAATTCAGAGAATTTTTAAATTTTTTTTTACCCTGACATGTTGGTGTTATATCTTTCACTTGGATGTTATGAGTTGCACTGAGTAAATGCATCCGGATAAAACAAAAATTGTGTCCCTTTTCATTTCAGGTTCATTGTGGAGAGTACGCTCCAATCCAATGATGAGTTTGGAAATGTCACTCACTGCAAATTTTAGAGAGAAAGTACGAATGACCCAGGCATGAAATGACAGGTTTGGGAAAACAGCACCTATTATATGAAAAGGTCAGAGGTCAGTCGTATAGGAAAAGGACAAAAGCAGTCCAGTTAGAAGAAACGTGTATATTTGCATACAACACTTCAAGAATGATTGGCCCTTAACATGATGTGCACTCCAACAAGGGTGTGCGTGTGTTGGGGTGTGGGGATCGAAATAAGCACCAAGTGCAAAAATCCTGGCTGAAACTACACAAGAAGGAGTGAAACATGTCTCTTAATGAAGCAAGGCACAGTCCTCGGCTATAATTTTCAAAGGCATGCGAAAAGATTAAAGTCAAAGGAGTCTCCCAATGGTTTCGAGCCTGCATTTCTTTGAAAAAGCACCCCCAGTGGATAGAATCTCGAACCCCCCTCCCCAGCAGACGCACGACCCACCCTGTCTTCCTTTCTCTTTCTTTCAAATAACTGAAGCTGCACTTTAGCCACCAAATCTCCCCCTGATCCTATCATTAAAAGAACACTAGTGCAGGGCTTTGCACACAAGTTGGCGAGTCTGCATGGAACAATTGTGGAGCTCAGTGCTAAACAGCCACCTTCTCTCTGTGAAATGGAGGTAACAGCATTAATGTGTGTGCATGTACGTACACACTTTGATATGCACGCACTTTAACACATTTGTGCCCTCCACGAGACAAAAGCACTCCTGACTCACGAGCCAATAGTGTACTCTATGTGTATGTTTCAGCACACTCACACATACAGACATGTACAATAGGATGAATAATTGATTGTCATGGGGGCTTCATGTGTTAAGAACAGAGCAGGCGTGCCAGTAGCATTTTCACTTCAAATTTGTATTGTCTTTAGTCTCCTCCAGTCATCAGCATATCTAACACCTGCCTCAGTCAGATGTCTAGTGGTGCCTAAGCCTGGAACCTGCTTTCATCTCTGCACTGCAACTGAAACACAAAAAAGTATGCGATGAAAAAAAAATCATACCACCACACTGTTTCAAGAGATCATTATCTATCAAAGAAACCAGGACACAAGTTTGATAGCTCAGCTCACGCCAGCTTTCTCTCTCTCTCTCTGTATAATATATATGTGGGCTAACCTTTGTTTGATCGTGTTAACGTCTAAAATATTTTTCAAAACCAGAGAAAAGGTTTTTGACAGCTATTGTAAAAAAGGTGAATCAATGTACAAAATAAAAAAAGATAAGTAAAGAAAAGTCTGTAACTGTAACTTCAGTACTGTGCACTTTTCAAATAAGTAATCATCTTTGCCCATATACATTAAACATTAGCAGTTAAAAAGTGTAAGTTTCAGGCTATGTGAAAGGCAGACTGCGGGTCTCAATTTTTTTAAGGAACTGCACCAACTTCCTTTCCTGTTTAACAGGATAAACAGCCTCTTATTTTTGCGGGAGGGCAATGGCCTATGGTGATGTCAAAATATGCAAAATATCATGGAGAAATAATTTTTTTTTTTTCTAGATTTGTTTCATAAGCTCTTCTAAATTAGTACACAGTAAGATGGTTTTATATAAAATCAATGCATATTTAATCACTCATAAAGGTCTAGTATGTCTTCTAGCACCTGTTTATTCTTGTTTCTTCAGCTTCATGCAATTTTATGTCCCAAATTTTTATTAAAACTAACAGATTTAAACTTTTTAAATTTTTTTTTAAATGTTCACAATAAAACATTTTTTTCTTTTCTTTTTATGAGTCAGTTTTTTATGAGAACATGAGTCTGTTAATATTGATACAAAATCAAACTGCGTATGTTTGCTCTCGGCATACTGATCATTATAACGTAATTTTCCTGCATGAACACAGAGATTTTGTGAGAATCAGCTGTGTTTATGGCCATATGGGCATCCGACACTCCAAAAATAGAAATGATTGCTTGTTCTGACGGAGGAAATGTTCACTGACAGTGCTGACCCTCCTTCAGATCACTGTTTCCACACATTCAGAATGTTTTTATTTTTCATTTGTATTTTGGTGTGTTTAGTAATTCTGAATGGAGCCGTACAGTAGCTATATGCAGTCTTTTGGCATCTCTCTGTGGTCTTGTTTAATATGGCAGGTTGGCTTGTGCTTATTTGTTAAAGTTGATGTGTAACTAAGCTGAGTAAGTACTTTTAAGTTGTCTGTAATAATATCTACAGTGACATTTTTGCAAAGTATGTTTCCAAAAAAAGAACAGTGGCAGAGGCAGACGTTAAATTACCAAAGCCCTCCATGGTCTTCCCCCGGTCTGGGACCTGGAGGATTAGGATGGTTAACATGGAACACCATCATCAGCGCCGAAGATGTAATCTGCTGGAACCCAGGAGTGTTCCATGGGGGCACAGCCCTCCCAGTCCACTAGGCAGAAGAGATAACGTCCAATCCGACATGTTTAAAGAAGAGTGTGGATCTGGTAGGTCATCAGCCTTTAAAGGGAGTGATGGAATATCCTCAGCTTCGTTACAGCCTCCCAACCCACCGGTTACCTTGTTGAAGCATAATCAGCTAATTTTTCCACACTCTCGCCTCCCTACAGTAAAACCACCTTGAACCGGTCCTGAAAACAGTCCAAAAAGGGGTGAACTGCTAAATCACACTCTCATACTGCGGTTGCCAAATTTAGCAAGATAATAAATGCTTTTCATAATAAATACTTTTGATTCCTCCATAAAAACTTCATCAGCTGCTGGGCAATGAGGATGGAGCATCAGAGAAGAAACCCCTTTCAGCGATCAGTTGTGGCATCAAACTTATCAGGTAAAGTTAGGCATGGAGAGTTCAGTAAGATGCTTGTTGTCAGGTGGAAGTTAGGTGTTGCAGTTATACTAGGTTGCATGTTAGCTGAACGAATAGGTTTGGTTGAAGAAACTGGTGGTTATTGATGAAGATAGCCTAGAACTTCATTCATAGCATCAGACAACCGACTCAGTTGGTGATGGTGCTCCCATAACATGGCCGCTTGTGAGGACAAAGTGGTTTGTTTTGGTGGTGACTCCGCTGGATTCGAATAAGGTGAATTAAGTCTTCTGTAATGGATTGGTAGCAGGATCCATTTGCAGATTTATTTAAATTTCCTTTCATGCAATGTGTAATGTAGCTGTATGTGAATGTAAACAGTCTGCAGTTGTAAAGTGAAAGTGCATTATAAAGTTTTTGTGTCTCAAAAGAAAGAGACAAATTCAAATCCCATTTCTGTGAAGTTCACACATTTGCATAATGTCCACTTACGTTTTGTGTGGACATCCTGTGAAAACTTGACCCCCAAACGCTATTCGCTAATGCTCATTCATGTGGATGTCGAGAAGACGCTGTGCTCAGTGCTGTGAAAGCGAATTTGGTTTATTTTCACTCCCAAAGGATGAGGCTGTGGAGAATCAGTGGTTAAAATGAATCTTTACTATGATACCACAGCAGTATAATCCCAAGCTTTTGCTGTGTTCCTGTCATTTCACTGATGACTGCTTTGCCAATCTCAGCAAGTTCAATGTGGGATTCGTAAACAGGTTGTCTTTGAAAGATGGGTCAGTGGCCAGTTTGTTTGGATCAGCTTACTCCTCTGAATCATAACCTATAAGTATGATTAATAATTGTTGCTTTAATGTTCTGTCCAGCTTGCAAAATATGTATTTTTTTTGTGTTGTGTTGTGTACACAGTCAGTGCAGCTGTAGGTCTCTAGCTAACTCACGTTATAGTTCTGTTAATCACCTGTGGGCCTGCTATTGTCTAGAAATGTGTTGATTAATATAAAATGTCTGTTGTACTTGAAGTCAAGATAAAGGATGGTGCAATACAATGGTTTACAAACTGCAGTGATTTATCAGTACTCTATGTCTGTGTTCGACTAACACATGTATCATTATTGTTTGGGTCTTTAGTACCAAGCTGTGGGTTTGTTTGGCTAACATAAGTTTAAAACAATTTTTCCCCTCTGATTCTTTATTTTTAGAACAGAGTGGAGCACTATCATTATTATATGTATTATTGATAAGACATATTCCAGTAATGGTGATGGGCGTTCCGTTTCTGCCATTTACAATGGAAATGTTTTTTGAACTTGCATGCATGTAAACCAGTTGTTGGGACTCCCAACACCAAATTTTGAACCTTTCAACAAACATAATAAGGGCATTTTAAGGGAAAAGACAGAACCAAGGTCAAAAACAACAGGAAGGGGGCCAATATCCAGGTAAACAATAGTCCACAGCAGAAATAAAAAAATAATAGGCAAAGGGGTAATCCACAAAACAGGCAACAGGAGAATCAAAACAAACAAGGGAAATAAAACTCAGAAATGTTACCAGAATGGCAGGCAAGACTTCACAATGAGCATAGGAAATATCTGGCGTATTTATTTATACAGGAGCAGGATGCAGGTGAAATAGAGTTCCCTCTCATGATTCAAGGTGGAAGTGGCAATTCTAGTGGCAGTTATAAAACATAAAAATATTAATTATTACATGTTTAAAACTATTATAATCTAAAGAAAGTTTTCAGATCTGAAACTGCTGCTTGAAACTCTAAGTGCAGTTTGTTAAACATAGTTATGGTAAAACTAAATTCAAATACTTGATTTGCATTGTGACATGACCTCAAATAAACTTGGTGTGTACTCCATGGACTGGAAATGTGGTATAAAGTGTAAACAGTGATGCAAAATTGAACAGAGAGGCCATCGTTGGGAGTAAGATTTATCCTGCTCAAGTGTGTAGACATTTCGCCTTGGGCCCCAAGTCCTGCCACTATGACATCACATGGGGCTTGGTATTCAACTATCAAAGAAAAAGAGTGCGCTCGTCTGGGGCCTAACATATTCATCAATGGCAAAATATTTATACACGCCATTCCCTGAAAGGATATCTCCTTTTAAAAACTACAGCCTATTGGCACCACATGAAGAGCAACAAGCCATCAAAAAGACCAGAGAATTAAAAATAAAAAACACGGCGATGTTGAAAAACAAGAAACTTCATAAAATGCGGAAATTCTCTTGTCGAAGTAATTAAAAAAAAAAAAAAAAAGATGTCATTGAATTAAGTTGCACGTTGCTTTTTTGACTAGGCAACCTTAGATTTGATGAAGTGCTGTCTGGCTGATCAATAGGATAGAGCTCCAGGTGGTATTCTTAATTAAGATAATTTATGAAGCTGTTACAATGGGGATGCATTAGAAATGACCCTCCACACAGCTTTATACTCAGTCTGCGCTACAGTCTACTGACTTCAGTTTTAGATTTAAACATAATGTGTAATGTGAATACAGTGGAATACAAAACAATCACCAACCTCCTGAAGATGTAAGCTTCAGACACAGTTATACCTCAAATATGTAGCAAATAAGGCTGGTTGAAAATTATAGGTTTTAAAGTAAATGATTGAGTAAAATCATTCCATAAGGTGTTCAAGGACACTTGAATCTGATGCCTTTATGATGAGCATTGTCTTGACAATGGAGTATTTCACCTGCAGAGCATACTGTAATACCTAATGAGCACCAGACAGAACAGCAGAAGGAAAGTCATATTGGCTAGGGATAGAGTCCTGTTCCCTTGGGTTCAGTGATATCACTATTTATACTTTTCAAGCTCTATTGGCAGTTCTGACAAAGACACAATTAGCTTGGGAAGTTTCACTGCTCTGTGGTCAATGTCAGATCAATGACCCTTGTGGAGACATATCTGTAGACACATGCCAGCTGTCTTCAGTGGCATTTGGTTATGAATATTCTGTAAAAGACACACTATGTGGGCTATAATTGACTTTTTGGAATGATATACAATATGTTATTGATATACAATATGATATAAAACACATTTGGAATGTGTTTGTGTTTAATTACTGTATAATATGACATAATATAATATTAATAAAACAGTATTTGAAAATATATAAAAATATATAGAACTAGTTATAACAAACTACTGATATATAACTGATTATAAATATTAATTCTATAACTAATTATAAATAACGAATATAATTTATAGCAGATTTTTGTTTTGTTTTTGAAAGAAGTCTTTTATGTTTACCAAGGCTGTATTAATTTGATCTAAAATACAGTGATGTTGTGAAATATTTTTACAATTTAAAATAACTTGTTCTACTTTAATATATTTTAAAATTGAATTTATTCCTGTGATGACAAAGCTGAATTTTCAGCAGTTATAAATCTTCTTCAGTGTCACATGATCTTTCAGAGACCATTCTAATATGCTGATTTTCTGCTTAATTATATTATATAATTATACATATAATTAAAAAAAATAACATTTATTTGAAATAAAACAGTTTGTAATGAAAGTATTAATTTCTTTAAAAATAAAAAAGCTATACTGACCCCTAACTTTTAAACGTTAGTGTATATAAATGCATTAAGCATTATCATGCCATGATGTTAAGTTTTACTTAAAGATTTCACTTTAAGTGGTAGATTTACAACAAAATATATAGAAATTTCTGTGTCTATGCCAATCAGGCACATCTACTAAATTACACTTGACGACCACAAACCTGAATCACCTGAATCAGCAGCACAAATAAAGGCAGGATGGTTTGGTGTTCTCAAAATCTTAATCTCTATTATAGGCCTACCTGAGTTTTTTTTTTTGTTGTTGTTGTTGTTGTTGTTGTTGTTTTTTTGCACTCAGTATAAAAAGGTTATCTGAAGAAAAAAAAAATATTTTCAGTGCATGACACTCAGAGACATGAGATAGCAGAGTAGGCAAGATGCTAACTGTTAAAAACTGAAAAAGTCAGTTAGGAGCGACAACACAACATGCTTATGCTAGCAGAAAAATGCTTAAACACGTCCGCATGAATATGCGTTGTGTGTGTGAAAAGCCTGACAACAAAGCACCGCTGTTTTTTGCCCTTTTTTTTTTTTTTTGATGAGGAAACAGCAGCAGCCCTAACAACAAGGTGTGCCAGGATAAGTGTCTCCCAGAATGCTCCACTGTGATTTTCACAAATAAGTGTGTGCTGAAGGTGTGATACGCTGATAGCATGCTTAACAGTAAAAAGTATTTTATAGGATTCAATTAACTTGTATTCTTATTGTTTGTGGAACAATAGCTGTATTTCTTTACCCATTATTAATGCCTAAAAAGGTCTCATTTATGAATATATTGAACCAATACAGTATCGGATTACATTATTAACCTAGTCATTAAGACATCAGTCCTTTACTGGATCTGTTTCTTGCAATGAACGTTGATGGCAACACTTAAACACTTCTCCATAATTGTTCCCCTCTCTTGTAACACTAACATTCCATCACTTGCCATTAGTGCCCGTAACCCAATAAAAGCTAATCTTTTATTCTGTTTTTCAATTATTGTAGAGTGCACGCTTAAATAGGGAGGCGGAGATAATGAAATTAACTTCCGAACTTAAAGCAATTCTCTGTGGCACAATGATCACATATTCTCTCAGCCTGGAAAATATATGCAAATTTTATGCATCGATCATTTGTTATTACCATTGCATCAACATAAAACAGAGTTTTCTTAAACAATTAGACTTAAAATAATGCATATTAATTAGCCAGGGGAGAGCAGACATGAATATTAAAAACGTATTATAGAAAGCCCTGTACTTTGACATTAGAACAGTGATGTGGGTGTGACAGAATCATGTATTTGTTTGTATTCTGAGGGCCTTGAGATCTCAAAGGTGTTCCGTGTACATGAAAAGAAATATGAGCTCAACGGTTTTCATCATGGGTTATAGCTTTTTTCTTTAGACCCTCACATTTAAACCTATCATTTACTTCTGTGCTTCTCATCTTACTTGCTTGTTCATGTTCTTTTGTTCTTCAAGCCAGACATAAATTCTATCACAAGAAGCTCGCTGTGTGCAGAATATAGATACTTCCTTTAATCTTTTGTTTTTAAAAAATAAATCTCTTTTGTAACATGTCATTATATACACCATTGTCTCTTATTTTTTACCATTTATTTATTTAGTTATTTATTTAATCATTGCTTAAACTGTATTACTGGCTTTTACAAAATACTCCGCCCCTCTCATCCGTCACTATAGCGGCAATCTCCCTGAGGGGACGCCCCCGTGACACCCATAATGGTTGTTTGATGGCCCCCATAAAAGAAGTCAATGCATTGATGGAAGTCATTTGAGGACAAACCTTATTTGTATGTGGATCAATCCAGTCAATTCATAGAAAGGAACCATAAGGAGGTGGAAAGCGGGCTTCAGTGATGACATTACACCTGTGACCTCACAGCTTTCCCTTTGAATTGTGATGACAGAGACTGTCTGTTTTCATGAAAGTGCGTTGCATTTTTATTAAATTATTGAATCCCTCACAATCAGATTACCATCTTGCAGATTAAATTGTATTGTCTACAATTTGTCTGTGAAACCTAGGAATGCTTTATCAGCCTGTATTTTTGCTGACAAATTTGCATCTTGAGTAGATTGATGCCAATTCTAAATTCAAAACATTTTTTTTAGAGAAGAAAAAATTGGTTTGAAAAGAGCAATTCTATGAGATAAATATCATGATAATTTTTCTATTTCCATTCCTACCTTAATATATTAATTGAAAAGATCATTTTCCATGCAAAACATCATCTCAGCAACCAACTGATGCAATACTGTCTATAAATAAATAAATAAGGCCTGTGAAGGAAAGTCCCACCAGACAAGCTCTAAAGGGAACTATCAATACCGCAGAAGTCTTGAAGAGAGAGAAAGAAGTCAAAGTTAACATTTCAGTCTGCTCTCCACCAAAAGTGCTGTGGAGAACAATGACTCAGTTGCATCATTAAAACGAGGGCAGAAATCATTTCTACCTTTTTTTAAGAACTTTAAATGAGGACGCTGCTAAGAACGAGAAAAAAAAAAAAAGAAAACGCAAAAGGCTGGATTGAATTCCAACACATACTTCCTGGATTCAAGTGGACAGTAACAAGTCTGTGAGAGCTCAAAGTTTGGATGATTTCATGATATGACACCATGCAACACGACATAATGAACAGGGGCCAGTAAGTTACTTAAACTCAAAACTCAGTCCTGATCCACAAGCTGCTATTGTAATAATCTCATATAGTACCTGTCGCTGTGATCCTTGGCCTCAGACTGTATTTAACTAATGAAACCGCGTGATGTCTTCCATATTCTCGTCTTCCAGTCCAATCCCAGCTTGATAATCACTGTGGACCACTACATTTGTATGCAAATAATCTCTCCGAGAAGGCCACCGACTAAAGGAAAGCGTGAAGACATAGGAAGAAAGGTGGAAAAAAGGTGTTGTCCTGGAACACTGAAGCTTCTGGTTAGTATTTCTCAACAGTAAAAAAAAATAAAAAATAAAAAAGCCTCGGGATTTCTCATAGAAGCGGGATGCCATCTTGGGTGATGGCAACAGGAAGTTTTGGGGTAAGTTTGAGTGGAGTCCAAAGCGAGGTCCTATGGAAGAGAAGGAAAAAGCCCCAGTGCCTGCCTGCTCCAAAAGAGGATGTGATGAGACTGCATAGCTAATGAGCTCGCCGGCTCCAGAGAACCCCGGCTTTTCTTATTCTCGTTCATCATTAATTCAGCAACGTTGATAATTTCATTAGATTGCCACCATTTTTTTTTCTTTGCATATCAATAATTAATGCACACGGCTCCTGGACTGGGGCAGTCCCTGTGTGCGAGTGCACGCTTTCACGTGTGTGTGTGTGTGGTAACTGTGATATGGACAGACCTTAACACAGTGCCTTTTCCACAAATACACACCTCACACTCCAAATACATGCACACACACACATGGCCAAGCTCTGGAAAGGCAGCACAGGGGGATAAAACATATGGCAGTCATCAAAATGAAGCAGTGGTTCAGGTAAATAAAACAGTACCTGGCAAATACTGCAGCGTTCTCATCTGGCACTGTGGCAGAACCACCAGGGCAGTAAAACAAACACACAGAGCCAGTAAAGCAGCCAGCCGATCTCCCTGCAAGCTTTCAAGAGCCAAGCTGTGGGATTACTCTAATCACATTTATTTATTAACCCTCAATTAAGAATGGAAGTCTTACGGCTCATGTTAGTTTAGGGAGAACACTGGGACCTACAATGCACATAATTGACAGGGAGGGCTTATTCTCAGTTCAAACTGTTTTGGCTGATTAAGTATAAGCCTTTCATTTGTAGATACAATGCTATTAATTAAATCATTAAAAGAATTATTCACTTGTGAGAGGGGGGATTTAAAAAAAAAGAAAAATCAAATGAGAGGCCTTGCAATAACTCCTGAAATATTCATTAATAAAAAGAGATTGCTTAAATTTAATGACAGGGATTACATGTGTAGAGACTGTCTCGGTTTCACCAAGCCTGTCCCTTAACACAAACCCTCCTCCCCCTGTTTGATTACTTGATAAAGAGATTAATGTAGAGAGCGGGGCGCAGATATTGCACACAGCTCCTGACATTCACATTGTGTAGCAAACACTTGTACAGAAATGATACATTGTCTTGAAGTAAACATCAATTACTGTTCCAAATCTCATTCCAAACCGGTATGGCTTTCTTTCTTCTGCAGAACACGAAAGGACATATTTTGGTAAAAACTATTTTGGTGACCACTGCCTTCTATTTCATTAACAAAACATATTAAGACATATTATGTTCCACAACAGAAATAAAGTCTTACAGATTTGGAACAACATGAGAGTGAGTAAATGATGACTAATTCTTCTAAAGTGTCTTTTGACTTCTCACACTGCGGCAAAACCAATATTTAATTGTGTTGATCAAATGGGACCAATATTGTTTACTGAGAAGTTTCTATGTTCTTGTGTGTCTCTCTACACGCTTTCATAGATCAGAGACTTTGTTATAGCGTGTAAACTTCAGACATCAGATCATAATAGATAGATCTTGTTTGATCAATTTATTGCTGCTTTGTTCTTTCTCAGTCTTTCACATGGATGTGCATCCACACACACACACACACACATACACACACACACACACACACAAAGTAGCTCTTTTTATAGAAAGTGACAGTATCCTGCCAAGTACACAATTACTAGATCATTACTGTTAAAGAAGAAAGTTTGGAGTGCATATTGATGAACAAAGATCACCACAAAAAGTGAAACGGATAGCATTCTGCTAGCTCTGGTTATCCAAACCAGCGCATTTTATTCACCCAAAATTTAAATGAAATGATTGGTAGGGTCAAAACGTACCATAAAAAAAAAATAAATAAATAAAAGAAACCTGCAAGAAATATTCACAATTAAGAGAAAGTCACAATAGCGGGATTACATTGTTCTTTAATACAGAAAGCCTGTTTCCATCTCAGAGTAAAAAAAAAAAAATAAATAAATAAATAAAATGTAATTGTGAAATAAAGTTTAAGGCATACAGTATCTGTGATATACTGTAAGCATTCTGATTAATATAAAGGCACAATCTGGGAAAGACAGTGATAAACAATCAAACTGCCAGAATCCTGATACAGATTTTTGTTCAAACCGCCCTGCACTACTATGAGATATGAAGATTGCAAGAAATAATGTCAATTACAAGAAAGTCACAATTATAAGGTCACAAAGAGTTTCAGTTGTGGAATATAAAGTCAAAATTATGATAAAATCACAATTGCTAGATATAAAGCTACTATTGCCTTTTATTTGGTTTGATTGCTTCTATTTTTCTCATTTGTAAGTCAGTCTGGATAAATTCGTCTGTGAAATGACTAAGTGTAAAAAACACAACAACAGAACTGACCCATATTCCACAGCATTGCACAATCCCAAAAGTGTCGCAAACTGTCACCACCACACATACGACACACAGCTTGTTTTTAAGATAGAAGATTGAACCCATTGCTGATTGTAGGATGATTGACAGCTTTTTGCTAAAGCAGATGAGACATACTCCACCCCTACTGTAGTCAGACTGTTTGAGAGAGTGCCAGTAGCCCACCCACAGGGGGGCCTCACCGAGTTCTTCAAAAAGCCTGTATGTGTGTGTGTCCTGCTCTGTTTGATCCCTCTGCAGAGGGTCAGGACACAGGGGATTGGTCTATAGATCGGTTTATGTGTGAATCTGTCTGGTGTGGGTGGGTGGGTGGTGCAGACAATTGATGCTAAAAATAATGTTCAACATAGAGTTGCACAGAACTACGATGATGGAGAAATAAAAACTATAGGATAGAAGGCACAAATTGTGAGTTTGAATGAGTGAAACATACATAGATTGTGTGCACATGCTCTTGAGGCTAATTGATGAGGTTTGTGATATTTCACTTTAGCAAATCCTACCAGCACCTTTGAGGCTGCCAAGGTCTGGTACTCACAGTGCTATAGTGGCATGTTTTTTGATTAAATTGGACTATGGGGAGATGAAAACCAAACTTCACAAAGGATAAGTTTTGGTAATTGATATGATTCTCCCGGTTAAAAACAAAACAAAATAATAAATAAATAGATAAATAACCCCTTTTGTGCATTGTTTTTCATCAACATCTGGTATCAAACAGGCTTCAGCTGTACAGATAAAAGCCATGATAGAGCAATTACATTCAGATCAGTCAAACAACACAGACAAGAGTTCAGTTTTGACCTTTTCTTTATTTTTCTGTTCACTAAAAACATTCCCTGTCAGGTTGGTGGTTAGATTATTTTCAAACACTTTACAGATCTGATATATGCTAAAATAGACTTAGTTTTTGTAGGATAATACATGGTTTTGTGAAGTGAAACATGATGTTTGTAATTATCATTATATGTAAATAATATATTAATGTATATTCATATTAGATTTATGTTTTTTTTTTTTTTTTTTTTGTCCCAATGTCTAGATGTCTAATTGATCTTAAAGAGATAGTTCACTCAAAAATGAAAACTGGTCCAAACCTGTATGCATTTCTTTTATTTATTTATACAACAGTTATATCATCTTTTGTGTTCTACAGAATAAGAAAAAAATCATACAGTTTTTGAAAAACATAGTAAACAATTTTTAATTTTAAGGAAGCCTTATGTTCGACTGGGTTTAAGATCACCTGACCCCATTCAAACACAATTCTTCAAAAACATTTACTCAACAGAATGGCATGATGTCTGTCTACATGTTTATGACTGCAATGCTGGTGCTTTAAATTGGGATGAAATTAAAAGTGCAACACACCAGCATTAAAACCAGCATTAAAAATATGAAAACCAACATAAGATATAAGCAAAAAAATCTAAACAGCAGTTGACTAGCAGGTTGTTGGATGACTAGTCGCCCATCGTGACCCATAGAGTGACAAATCATCGAAGTGACAAGGTCAGTGTGAATCGGAATCATCTAACACTAGATAGTCAGTGATCTCTCCATGCTGCCTCTGAGTGAATGGATCACCCCAGTTTTCCACAGTCATCTCTCATCCATCCCCACTGAGACTGAAATGTGCAGAAGGAGACCAGAGATGAGGGGAACAGCGGGTGACTGGAACTAACCTTGCTAACTTCACCATAGCTTCTAGGGGGTCGGGCTCACGAATGGCACTCGGCATGAATCACTCGTTGGGAAATTATGTCCACAACATTTAATATAGTGAATTGCTACTTGTGTTACAGACGGCACGTGATCAGTCATCATAACATCTCGCAGCCGTGGCTGTTTGCCCAATTCGACGCCATGCCCTTCTATAATGGGTGCACAATTGAATCAGGTGTCTGTTCCTCTTAAGGAAATTAAGTCATGGCTTACACTGCAGCCACTTAATGAGGACCGGGCTGCGAGACAGTGACGAATGGGGGGTGACGCTAGGGTAGAGCAATATCTGCATTCCGTCGGCGTGTCGATTTTTTACTCTTCTGCCTCCCTGCTGCCATCCCTTCCTCCCTTGAGAGGGAGAGATATCAGTCACCTGCGTGGTTATTACAAAGCTCTTATTTGAACATAGATTCCCTTCTGCGATGACAGCTAATAACAGGATTGTCGTTCATGAGCCGTATTTTTACGTAGCCTTTTGATTATGATGGACATTACGAGCTATGGATAGGTTCACCCAGCATTGCAGGTGCCTATAACTAGTTAATGGCGGCACTTATGATGTACGGAATTTGTTTAATAATGCAAGATGGTGGGAAAGTCAACTGTGTGGCCCACATTTTGCATGACTTTTAACAGATCTCTTTCATAATGTACCAGATTGAAATGTTTATTTAATTGTGGTACAGTCAATTGAAGCCTTTTTCAGCCTCAGAGATAAAATAGAAAAATAAAAGAAGAAATAAAGAAACTTGGCGAGATATAAAGTCACAGTTGTAAGATATAAAATCACAATTACAAGAAATAGTGAGAAATAGTCTAATTTATGAGATATATAAAGCAGTAATTAAAACATATAAAGTTGTGCTTATGAGAAATAAAGTCACAAATGTGAGATATGAAGTCACATTGTTAGATATAAAGTTAGTTGTGAGTTTTTTTTTTTTTTTTGCTCATTTATAATTTGTTAGATGTAGTTGTAAGATATGAATTCACGATGCAAGATATAAAGTCACATTGTGAGATATAAAGTTGTAATTTCGAGAAATAATCAATTGTGAGATATAAAGTCACATTGTGACATATAATGAGATATAAAGTTGCAATTACGAGAAATGAAGTGAAGTCACATTGTGAGATACAAATGTAAAATTGTTGTGAGAAAATTATAAAGCTACATTGTGAGATGTAAAGTCACAGTTGTGAGAAATAAAATCATAATTACAAGATGCAAGTGTGAGAAAATCTCATTTGTGAGATATGAAGTTAGGAGATAAAAAAGTCACAATTATCTCACAGTTGTGATTTTATTTTGCTGCAAGTGTGACTTAACTTGCAATAAAAGAAAGTCAAAACAGTGAGATATGAAGTCATGTTGTAAGATAACGTAATGGTGCAATAACTCACACCTCATTGTGAGGGTCAGGAAATAGACATTTCAGAAAAATAGAGTCTTCATTGCTGTCATTTCTAATACCATGAACATACACTTTCAGACTCTTCTGTCTGTTTGTCTTCACAGTTCACTCTCAAATGGACATTTATTATGATCCAATATTTTGGCTGTCAAATTGTCGTATGATTGACTTATTAAAAGAACATCATTTGATGTGAATGGGCTATTTTTTCTTAAATCTATGAATGTTGAAACACACAGGAGTTATCAGGGAGTAGAGAGCAGTCAGTCAGACCAACTGGAATGTACTATGACGTGTATATTAAATATTATATACTGTACCACTCCTACAACCACTTTCTAACAATCATTTTTGACTACTGCAGTTTTTTACAGCTCCTATATAACTCCATAATTTACATCAATTCCCTCAGAAGCACAAGTATCAGAACCACTAAAAAGAACATTGGCTACCCTTGAGATTCAGAGCAGAACAAGCTGTGGTTTGATGTGACTACGATCTTAGAGAGGAATTGGCACTGGCAACGGCTATTAATAACCATGATGGGGATCAATGAGAGGAACATCTCAAGATGATCAGAGGAACATCCCAGAATGAACAAGCAGGGTTGGCCTGAGCTGAGTGGAAGCTGCTACATGTATGCCCTTTAATAAAGCAGTAAGACATATGGAGCTGCATGGAACATGGCTCTGCAGCGGTCAAGCTCTGTAACAAAGATGACTGTGTGTGGAACTGAGGACCCTCTCCTATCTCTCCTCCACCATTCCAACTGAACTGCTCTCAGTATGAATTATTGACCTCGTAGTCCGGACCCTCTTCATTACTGGGGAGACTGTCAGGCCTGGTTTGCAGATAGGGAGAGAGCATCGAGTTGGGTTGGCTGACCATGTCGACGCACTCTATCTTTAATGCCCTGAGCAAACCGGGCGGTCTCTGCGTTTCATCAGGCCAGCCGTCAGGAAGCATGTTCATGTCCAAGTCTGAGTCCGGAAAGCTTGAAAAGCACCACCTGGGAGCTGGCTGCGCCTCAGTATGTAGTCTTAAAGTTCAAGATAGCTATGGAAGCTGCCTGCAGAAGAGGAGATAGACGTAAAGTTCACCAAAACTTTCCACATCTTCACTGCATCTTGGCGAGAACATGTTTCAGCAATCTTTAGGCTTATTGGAAAAAATGTGCCTGTACCAACAACTCTGCAAAACTCCAAAAACTTAGCTATACAATTCACTGCAGCGTCAAACAGAAATTAACATTATGGCAGTAAAACACAAACAATTTACTTTCATGTGCAACACTATGGTACAACCTCAAATGCTTTTACCACAGTGCATGATTTGTAAACGAATACAATTTGACACTTGCATCACATAACCTGTTTGGCTTTTATGACGTAGTGAACATATTCGTTAGTTCACCTGGTAGCATTGCTCGGGTATAATTCCCGTCAGACAGGAGTCACGATAAATGAGGAAGCAAGCTAAAATGGCATGGTTGCTTCGATAAATGCAAATGCAACGAATTGAGTTTAGTGTAGGTGGTACATTATTTTCAAATATGCTAAAGCATTTGGTGAGCGTGATTTAAAAAAAAAATGTAGGACGGGAACTGGTTCTGTGCATCAGGTGTTGATTGGTGACGCATATCAATAGAAAATCTGATAGAAAGTTAGATGTCAAGATCCAGTTATAACATTTTGATTACAAATACATGGATGAAACATTCACAAGAAGATCTATAAGACAAAATAGATCGACTTTAACATAATGAGCACATTAAAACTATACTGTAACAGTCTTTACTATAGATTGTGTGCACATTTTGAGTAATAAAAAGTAATAAAAGTAATAAATCCTTAGTAATCATATATTTACATTCACAACAATTATTTGCCTACGGGACAACATAAGTGCCTGTGGTTTCTGCATTATCTTGCTAGTAGCTTTTAGATGGTGCATCACAAGACCTACTTTGCCACAGAAAAAAAATAAAAAAATCACTAAATGCAACTGTGCCTTGTGAGCACCACAACCTACTTGCAGCCTTTTGTTTTTATGTTTTTCTTTTTTTTTTTCCTGACAGTCACAGCTAAGTATTTACCTCAGCAATTACCCACTGACATCCTTCATCTTTTTAGCAGTGCTGTACAGTCACCCTGAAAAACAGTGAGATGCTATAATCATGCTTGCATTCCCAAGGAAAAAGCTTACAGTGATTCAAACATGAAAAGGGAGCATACATGGGCCTACGAAATTCCGGAAAAAAGAAAGAAAGGAAAAACAAAGAAAATCAATTAAAAAAAGTAAACCAACCAAAAAGAACACCAGCAGCATAAATGGATGATAAAATACGTAGATATGCACAGTTGTGCCGGTGTGTTTGCGTCTGATGAGAGGAGGTGAAAAAACATGCATTTTAAAAGGAAACAAGAAGATGTCATCTTCTGTTTGCCTGACATATTTACACAATTATTGTGCTATAATGCTGAGCATCCTGGATCTCTGTGCTTAAAGGTTTGAAGTATTTAAGGGGATTTTTTTTTTCTTTCTGTTTCTTTGGTGTCAGCATAGACTGCAATGTGGGCATCAGTTAGCTGTGGAAGTTTATATTATATGTGTACAGTATGTTAAACAACACTTGCCCAATAGAACACAGAACATACACATTCACAGACTGACAGAAATTTCAATGGCATGGGTAATTAAAACCTATCCTACCTCACCTTACACCCTAATACATATTCACTTACCCCAAATCTACAGGAATTACAGAATCTGTCTGGCTCTCAGAGGTATCGGCACACAATGGTGCTTTTATCATATGCTTATCAGCATGACCTTTTTCTCTCTTTTCAATGCTCAGTCTTTTGCCCTTTCAATCAGGAAGCATATTACTCCTCTGTCAGAGCAAAGCACTTCCTAACGACAGCAGAGCCAGCTGGGAAAGAGGGCGAGGGCAGGAGGCCTTTGCATTAGCATAATAATCCAGCCATGCTCCCACAGGCCCTGGGGCCAGACAGCATATTAGCTGGGTCCCCTTTGTGAGGGTCCTTGCAAAGGAGAAAGAGCCGTCTTATTACTTGCCTGTCAACCTGTGGAACCTTTATTTTCGCCTTTTGCAGTCACTGTTGTGGGTTGTGAGCAGGGGTGTCACTAGACCCTTTTTACTGGGGCACGAGCCTCAATGAAATACTTCTGGGCCCCTGTAAAATATGACTGATAAATCTTTATGTGTCAAAAGGACTACCTTATCATTATTTTCTAAAAGTATTTCAGCAATCAAGTTGTGTGTGTTTTCCAGCAGCTGTTTAGAACCAGAACTAACTAGATGCCAGATTTGCGAAAGGATCACTTTTTTATTAGCTAATCGGTTCAATAGGTTCTGAAACAAAAAGTTCTGAAATTGTTTGTGATTTAGTTTGATTCATTTGGACAGTTCACACATCACATAACGTCTAGTCTGCTAAGACTTGCAAATTGATGTCCATGGTCATAGCTGCTTGATATAAACAGTTTTTCACAATCTGATGTCTTCACAACATGATCACAATGAACTCTCACCTATCATAAAAATCTCCAGTGTTGTTTGTAAAGTCTGGTAGCTACTGCATTAATGAACATGTTTTTCAGATTGTTGATACCCAGGAAATAATTTGACTGAAGAGTTATTTGCAAGCACCAAAATGACAAAAAGCACCATAAAAGTGTCATTAAATTGGTCTTGTGCATTATATTACAAATCTTCTGAGGCAATTTTCACTCTTTTTACAAGGAATTTTGACTGGAAATCTTGATATGCATCCTATCTGTCCTTCGCATTTTAATATCAGTTTGGGAGAGCAGTATGATTCATGAACAGATTGTGTTTTGAATCTTTGATTCAGTTCACAAACCCAGTCTAAGCAATTCTTTCCCAAATCCAACTGATTTGTCTCACTCAATAATCCATTTGCATCTGTTACCATTCTTCAAATGTTTCCTATTTTCCCACCAGAAAAAGAAAGTTAAGTGGGTCTGAAAAGACATGAGGGTGAGTAATTAATACTAATACTTTATGGTATCTAAATATTACCATAAATAGTATAAGCTATTTGAAATTTACCCAAATGCACTTGAAAATAAATATTTATTTCTTCCCACATGCTTTCACTGAAGGCTGTTAGCAATATGCACCGGAAATGTGATCTTATGCACTAATCTCCTTTAACACTAGCTGTCTGTTTTTTCAAGAGGCTCTTGTGTCAAATCAAGTGGCTCTTCAAATAAATGTCTTGAAGTGCCTGAGCACTTGAATAAGGAACAAGCTTTTTAAAAACTCCAGCGTTACCCACAATAATGTAATATAAAACAAGGAACACAAGAACAAACACTTCCATTGTACTTCTCTCTATAAAGACTTCATCATTCAGTAGTGTTGAATTTAGATGGGCATCATGGGCATTAAGCCCAACAGTCAATGAAGAAACATCCATGTGAGGTTGCTGGAGGGAGAGCAACGGGGAGTCTGTCAGGCCATTTAGTTTTAAAGGACCTCAGCTGGTGGATGTGATGGTGTGCACTGACAGTTCAAGAGGAGAGGAATAGATAGACAGAGGATGTGGCGTCGAGGTCCGGCACTAAAGTCTCCCAACTCTAAGAGGTCAGAGGAGGATGATGAGGAGTCAGCAACTCCACAAACAACTGGATCAAGCCACACCATAGCCCCCCACCAGTCAATGCCCCCTTGGGGGCAGCACTCAAATTGGTGGAAAGGGCAGCTCGTCCACTCTCACACTCAGATCTCTCAGAGGACATCTGAGGCAACGTGCCAATTACTGCCAATTGTTGGCCTCGTCATTGAGATCTGGACAGTCGTCCACATGGAATATGACTGGGGCCGGAGAATATTCAAGATTTTTTTTTTATTATTATTATTATTTCTTTCTTTTTTTGAGGACAGGCAGAGAGATTTGCATATGCTGAAAAACATACTTTGGATTATGACCCCTGCTAGATAGCATCCATTCATGTTATATCCACTGAGACACGCAGCTCTCTCTATGGAATATTCGTTGCATGTAGTAGGGGAAAAATAATCCAGATACTTTAGCTTTCTGTTCTGACGTTTTAAGGTCTCGTAAAATGACAGTTTCATAGAGATGGGGTGAGTTAATGTGAAGTGATTCTAACTGACAAAACCTGTACTTTTCAAATCTTCAAGTTCAGGCTATGTTTAAAGAAGGAATAGCCCATTATGGGCTGCTTGGAGGGAGTTCAGCACACATAGTGGCTCATCCATTATCCATAAGCTGTTCATCATGGTTAGGGTCAGGGGAAGACCACAACTCTTCCCAGCAGGCAAAGAGCATACCAGGGAAGAGGAACTCAACTCTCTCTGGTGTGTACACCGTGGACAAGAAAGAAATTAAAAATAATAAAAAAAAAAGGAATTAATGATTAAAATATATATTGCACAGCTGAAATCTATGCCTTTTAATTGTTGGCAAAAATCTTGGCAAAAACGAGACCATGGTAATTTTATACTGATAAATTATTCAGCACACATTAATAACAGTCCAAGTCCAAGCAGCATAAGAGGAAGCTGTTTTAAGCATGATGAACGGCTGGTGTTTGCAGAGTTTCTGCATAGCAGTAATTCTTTTGGTTTAAAAAATAAAAAATAAAAAAAAATTACACGAGAATAAAAAGCTTATTTTAAGTAGTTCAGAGGATGTTTCCGCTGCACCCAAATGATACTTAGGAGTCACAGTAGAAAGTGAATGTTAATACATTTGTGCATTAACACTGCAGTAGTTTGCCCACTGAACCGCTGAATGTTGAAAATCTTAAGTACGCAAAATCCAATATACATAGAAATGAATCATATAGAACACACATACACCAACATACTGTCACACTACTCTGCCGGAAGGAACACGGAGTCGAGAATAATCGAGAGAGTCTTTATCAATCCAACACAGGGGTAAATCCAACATGGAACACAGGAGGAAGACACACGTACTGACTTGTAGACCCCAAAAATGAACTGAAAGGACAAGGCTTATAAAGAAAGGATAACGAGGAGCAGACAGGTGCATGGAATTGATAAATTAATGGGGACATGGAACACATGGGAAAGAAACTAGACACACCTGGAATTAAATTAACAAACCACAGGAGACAGAAACTGGGTCACAGGGGCAAAAACACACATAATAAGTCCAGGGGTGTGACATTACTCCCCCCTCCCAGAAGGTGTGACCTTGCACTGTAGAAACAGAGGGAGGCGTGGGTGGGAACTTGGGAGGAGGTTCCGGTGGAGGGCAGACTCCCGGGAGGGGGCCAGCAGACAGAGACCACGGAGGGAGGATCCAGGGAGGAGACCACAGAGGGAGGAGCCAGGGAGGAGACAGGGAGGAGACCACGGAGGGAGGAGACAGGAGGGACCTGGTGCCAACACTAGAGCGAACTCTGGGGCTGGAGCCGACACTGGAGTGAGCTCTGGGGCTGGAGCCGACACTGGAGTGAGCTCTGGGGCTGGAGCCGACACTGGAGTGAGCTCTGGGGCTGGAGCCGACACTGGAGCGAGCTCTGGGGCTGGAGCCGACACTGGAGTGAGCTCTGGGGCTGGAGCCGACACTGGAGTGAGCTCTGGGGCTGGAGCCCATCCTGGGTTTAACTCGGGAATAGGCACTGGAGAATTGGAAGCCCCCTCAGGGCTGGACGAGGAAACCAAGGATGAAGGAGGGCTGGACAGGACCAGCGGAGACCTCAGAGAGAGGAGAGGGGGCAGTTCAACCTCCAGTTCAGATTCCCAGTCTATAAGATACTCCTCATTTTGGCACTTTTAGCACTCCATAATCAGCTCACCCTCAGCCGCGATGCAGGGGGCGGAGCTCCACTCCACCATCACACCGTCCGCGGCTCTCTCCCTTGCAGTGGGCACTGTAGCCGGCTCTCGCACCTGGTCTGACGGATTGGGCTCTGGCCCTCCTTCATCGGTGTGCTCTGGCATGCGCTCCGCTCATCGGGGAGATGGTGGGCTGGGCTCTGGATCCGGAGTGGACCTGGCGAGATCCTCCATCGGGCAGACGGTGAGATGTGACCCGTTTCTCGCCAAAGTCCACTCCACGAATGCGGCGAATTCCTCCCGAGGACCATCTTCAGACAACAACGCTCTGCACTCGGAGTTCAGGCCGGTGTTATAGAACGCGCAGAGCGCGTCGTCCAGGTAGCTGGTGATGTTAGCTAGCTGTAGGAACTGTCTCGTATGGTCCTCGAGAGAACGTCCTTCCTGCTCCAGCAGGAGGAGGAGGAATTCGGGGCAAAGGAGGGGATCCATGGACACAACACTACGGAAAAAAAGGACTGAGGAAAACTGGAAAACAAACGGAGGGGAGACACGCAATTTAAACTTTGTAAGGTCAGGTCTTCTGTCACACTACTGTGCCAGAAGGAACACGGAGTCAAGAATAATAGAGAGAGTATTTATTAATCCAACATAGACCACAGGAGGAAGACAAACATACTGACTTGTAGACCCCAAAACTGAACTGAAAGGACAAGGCTTATAAAGACAGTATAACGAGGAGCAGACAGGTGCATGAAATTACTAAATTAATGGGGACATGGAACACATGGGAAAGAAACTAGACACACCTGGAATAAAATTAACAAACCACGGGAGACATTATTATTATTATTTTATTTACTTACTAACTGTTAATAAGCCAGAAATTATATACATCAAAATATATCAAATATATCCAATATCCCGTATATTATAAAAATGATCCCATTGTTAGAGCAATACTCTCCTATTATTTGACAGTAACATCTCCTGTGACAATAGTGCAACAGGTCCATGTGTTTTTACATTGATTTTCCACATTCTTAGACCAAATTTAAAACAAACAGGATTTAGTGTAATATTTGCAGTAAGAATGTCACAACAAAGTTTTGTCATAATAAACAACAATAGGTTGCTAATAAATTTGCCCAGAATTATTGCTCATGTTTACTGTCAATCACTCTATCTGAAGTTTATGTTTGCAAAGGAGAGATGACAGTTGGCTTCAAGGCTTAATGCACTCCTTGATATGTATTTCATGTCTAATCAATCAATTCATCAATCTGCTCAATCTGTTTGCCATCCGTGATCCCATCATTTGATCTCACCTATAGAAATGAATGGTATTAATATTTTAAGTCTGCTAACTAGATCTAATCATGAGAGCCAACCCTCACGACATCCTCATTGAGCAAAGCAAGCATGTCAAGAGATGTCTTGCTCATCTAGATAGGAACCTGCATGATTCGCACATCAACACAGCCACTTAGTTATTCTTTTTCTTATTCATAACTAGGAGGGAGGAGGGACTCCCTCCCATCAGCCATGGACATGAAGCAATACTTTCAATGCTTAATAATTAATAAATGACTGAGTGCATGTGGTACCTCACCTCCAAATGCATACCATCTGTACATTAAACAATGGACTTGAAAGTAGATACAGAAACACAGAAATATGCATGGATTTCTTCAGCAGATAAAAAAGGATGCATACTTCTGTGAGCAAAAAAGGAAGCACCAATTGCCTTCACAAAGCATGATGCAGAGCCTATCTTGTTTTCTCTTCCTTAAAGGCAGTGCTCTATTCTAAATATTTACAAACTGAATAGTGCACATGAGATGGAATAAGTGGAGGAACTCAATAAAAGTAGTCCAAGGCCTGAAGGAGAAAACAACAACTTCTCTGGTTGAAAGAAACACTGCCAATGGAAGAAAAACAAATTTTCAACTTCAAAATAATTCAGAAGCAACTGAAGAACTGAACATTCTGCCATAACTGTACCCAGAGCAGTATAAGAGGAGTGTGTTCATTTACATACACTGTACAGGAGGAAGCAAGGATTGTTTTATTCAAAGCTTTGAAATGTTGGACTCAAACATCTTAATCAGATTAGCAGTAATGCATATTAATATAATAGTGATACATTTTAATACAATGACCTTTAAACACCAAATGCGCACTTTTCAAATAAGTAAAACATTTCAAATATAGTCATTGGTCACATTGTTCATTGGTCACAAGGTCATTGCAGGTGTTTTTTTTTTATTTATTATTATGTAAGGCTCAAAAACAACACACAAGCATATGCAATTTTTGAGAATTTAAATATCACTTGATTTGATAAACTGAAAATAAAATGGAGGACAAAAATGGTTTATATACAGGTCCTTTCTTCTTTTTTCCCTTTTTTTTTAAACAGTTTTTTTAGTTTTGTAGTTGTTATGCATATAACAGACCTTCAAAACAATGTGCAATTATGTCAATTTACTAGTATTTATTTTTTTATTTTTTATTTTGAATATACAGTGCTGCAGTGATGACTTATTTTTATAGGCAAACTTAAAAGTTAGCATTACTCTGGTACCCTCAACAAAAACCTGGTAGGATTTTTCTATTGACATTTGGATTTTTATATATATATATATATATATATATATATATATATATATATATATATATATATATATATATATATATATATATATATATATATATATATATATATATATATATATTGTTTGTTTGTTTGTTTTTCATCATGATAATCTTTGCAAATTAGCACAATTTAAAGGAGATGTACAAGCGGCAGAAGTAAAAACCTAAATGTAGGCTATTGACAAACACCTGACAAAATTCTAAAAGTTTGAGTTAGATTAGTGGACTAGTGAGTAGATGAGTTCATCTGTTCAGTGTGATGACGTTTAATGCTTGTGTTCACCACATACCTTATTTCAAGCATTTATCCAAAATCCCCCCCAAAAAACGAACAGAACAGAACAAGAAGTGCTAAAATACTGACTCATGTCTGGGTTTTTGCCTCCAAAAATATGTAATTCCTGCAGTACCCTATTTAGGATACATAAAATGCTATGAAATGAATCGTGGAAAGACAGAGCAGCCAGTCATTTTATTCCAAAAATATAATTTCCATCCATGTCATTATAATCGCAGAATGATTTGTAAACACAATACATTATTAATCATTATGTGATAAAAATGATAACATGGATATTTCCAATCTCCCAAATGACAATTCTCTTTTATACACTGCTGGATTTTGTTAGTGACAAATTAAACTACCTAATTTTCAATGTTTCAATGTTCTGTGAGTGTACATTTTAAGTCCACATGGTCAAAAGTGCTCATAGTTGACAATATTGAAATATGTGACCCTGTCTGTGAAAACCCAGCTAAAGTCATTTTTTGGTGATTTACTGTTTTCTATATAAAATCATCCATCATAAGTTAAAGAGCATTCTGTGAAAATGTAACATTGATATCTTTATTACTGACTGAGTAAGATCATGTTAAAGACTGAAATCATATTGAAATTAATGGTTGAAATCAAACGTTGATGCTTGTTTTCTCATAATTCGATTTTGAGACTTTAGCCTGGATTTCACAGAGAGGGTCACATATTAGTTTGGAGAATTCCCAAACATATTGTAATTTAAGACAATAGATGTTGAAAGTTGTTTGATACAAACACACATAATCACTAGAGAAAACAACCTGATCTGCCCTATATTGTTTCACTCTATTTCTTAGGCCTTTCTTAGAACAGACACAGCAACAATTGTCACACTTTAAATGTAACAAATGAAATGCTTTATGCTGAATAGACTCCTGTTTTGCTCTGCAATAACAAACAAACAAACTAATACATTGATATGTATCTGTTTGACATTAATATTTAAAGGTGAATATATTAGCAGGGCAAATAAAATGAAAACATGGAATCATTAATAATCAGAGCTGTTTAATCTATGTTTTGTTTGTTTGTTGTTTAAAAATTGGAGAAAAAAAAGTGCACCATTGACAGATGTTGCTTCTTTAGAAACGGCAACATCCAACTTCCGGGTCTTCCTGCTTTTTGCTCTCATTGTGGGGAAAAAAACCTGCAGAGGCCCTGATAAACCTACAGCACTTCTGCGCCCAAAAGAAAGAGTTAATTAGAAATACAAATTCACCCAGATTGTTATTAATGGGAATTGAGAATAAGCAACACATATTTTGTGCCCATAAGTAATCTCAGGTAGCTTTGATCTCAGGCCCATGGCGGATGCTGCCGCGTACCGCTGCCTGGCTTCTGGGACTGTGCCAGCACCAGACATCTGGCTACTTTGTTATCATTGGCTGATCGGCTCTCGTGAGACCACTCTTGTGACACTAGGCAAGAGAGAAGAGTGGCCTGGCAACGAGAATTATCAGCACATTTGGAGTGGATTAAAGCTCCAAAGTGGTCCTCAAAGCGCGACGGGGGTCTCGTGAGCTGCCCTCCGCTGGGGGTTGGTGAAGGGGCTTGCAGAACAGACTTAAACAAGCCCGTTATGGAGATGCGCAATGCCAAGTAGACTCGCAGAAAAAAAAGAGCAGAACCCCAACAGAATAGAGTCATGGAGAGGGAGAGCCACTAATTATCTCATCTCGTCAATTCTGTTGCCAGATAGGGAGACGACCAGATCTGGGAGTTGACGGAACCTTTTGCACAGGTTCATTACGCGCAGGCACAGATACATTTGGAAGCAAAAATAATTACAAAGAAACAGCATGTAACACACTGAATTAAATGTGAAATATTTAAGTAGAAAGACTGAAATAGTATTTTCTTGGAAAACTGTTTTATCTGCAATGTCAAATAAAATAAAATAAAATAAAATAAAATAAAATAAAATAAAATAAAATAAAATAAAATAAAATAAAATAAAATAAAATAAAATTTTTGCAGCATCCAGTGCTATTACTAATGAAAATTCTAACATCGTTTACTCACCTTCATGTCATTTCAAACCTGTATGCAACTTACAGTGCTAGTTGCTAGTGCCATGTGGTACAGTTTCAGTATACTATGAATGAAATAGTTAAATTTTATGCAAAATAAATAAATAAATAAACAAACTCACAGACATCCTTCACTTTACACTTGGAAGTCTGTATATATAATGCATTAAAAAGTATTCTTAATGCATTAATTTTCTTGTGCACTGCATTATCTTATGAGTAATTGTAACCACAGTTATAAAATATTATAATACTTAATTTTTTACACCTTTAGAAAGAATAATACATTAAAACACTCTGAACAACCAGTTTCATGTGTAACAAACAATCTGCAAATATTTAATGCATTTTTGTGTACAATTATTCATGAAAAGAGATGCATTGCAATGCTCATTATGAATACCTTTACAATGCATTATGAATATGTTTATAATGCATAAAGGCTTCAGGTAGTGTTACCATATCCTCTTTTCAAATATCCTCTTTTGTGTAAAACAGGTTGCATAGCTCCTATTTATTTCTACGAAATAAAATCTAGTTGCTCCTTCAAAATTTATTTTCCTACAATCCTGGTCAAAACTAGCATTTTTTATTTTTTTTTAACAGTTAAAATATTTGTTCAGAGAAGCCTTGTGTCTGTCCTCCTCTGCCATTTCTCAGTCTGTCTCTTTATCATGACAGACACACAGTGACCCTTAAATGTTACATAAGCAGAAGCTCATGATATATTCATGTTTATTCAGTATGTGGTACTGATGTCAGCCCTCCCTGGATTGTGTAGCTGATGACAAGCTCGATATGTATGACAAACTCCTCTTCTCACTGTACACACACTGTCCATGTGGACCTTGGCTAGGAAAGGTTACTCCCTCCCCCTTCCTCTCTCTCCCGCTCACTCACTCATTCTGTCGCTTCCACTCTCTATCTTTATCTCCGAACCGAGGGTACAGCCACCATCTCCAGGTTTAAAGCGATGCTAGCTATCAGATGCTCGTTATCGTTAATCTCCTATTCACCACTACTTGGATGCCAGCCCACTAGACTCAGACCAGCTGTGGAAAGGCTTTGAAGATATGTGCAGCAGACAGCGTTGGTCTTTCGAACACATCACACTGCAACTTTACTATCATGGGAATATTATTTTTAACTAAAAATTTAACCATTCAAATAAACTATGTTTTAATTTTTTAAGTAATTTATGTGTATATATATATATATATATATATATATATATATATATATATATATATATATATATATATATATATATATATATACATAAATTACTTTAAAATTATATATATATATATATATATATATATATATATATATATATATATAACTTCAACTTCAATAGCTAATTGCCATCATTTCTCATTTCATTTAGTTTAATATAAGCTAAAATATAAAAAATAAAATATCTCAAATCTCAAAATGAAAATCCAATTTTTTTTTTTTACAGTAGTACTATGCATTGTAATTTTACAATATCTAAATTAAATCACAGCATTTAAAATTTCTAGTTTTTAGGGTTTTATTTTTTGAAAAATAATCATAAAGACAGTGTAGAATTTTAATATCAGCCATTTATCAGTCATCGGCCATAACATAAATTATCAGCCTTAATTATCAGCCTTTATTATAATTATTATGAATAATTATCAGCCTTTCAGTATTGAAAGTGACTTTTTAATATCAGTGCATTGGTAAGGCTACACTTTTTGTAGAGAATTTGGACTAAACTAAATTTAGCTTCGTGAAGATTCCATGTTTGTAAAAGGCTTTCTCCGAAATGTCATCAGCATGTTAGAACAACATCATGTTGCTATATTATCATGCTAATAATGAGCTTATGGTGGGCTGCAAAAGACTCGGCCCTCTGTTCAGAGGGATGAGCTGGACGTGGAGGGGGCCTCTGACACCTGTCACCCTACAAGCCGAGCACAATTAAGGCTTCTCTTGGGGGTGGGGGGCGACTTGCCTGGAAGTCATGCAGCTCCTAGTGCAATGGGGAAGCGTTTGAAGATCATTAGTGCTACAGACCCTGTCTTCATGGCCCTGACAAACCTACTGAATACTGTGCTTTGATCAGGCCCAGGCATTTTTGTCAATAGCAAGGGGTACAGTGCATACATTAGAAAGTTACTCACACAAAGTCAGCAGGTAAAGTGTCACTTTCAGTAAGAGTCCATGTATTGTGCTGATTGGACCTAATTAGCATAATTTCTGTTTGGACATCATGGGCAATCAACAAATTCAAATGTCATCAAGTATTAATGCATGAACTCATCAATTACTTGCTTAACCAACACAAGTACTGAAAATTCTCCATTTATAGACTATGATGTCCATAAATGTTTTCTTTTCCTATGATTATGAAGTACAGCGTCTGAAAAAAGGGTTATGGTCAGTAACTTTTAATTCATATCAAAGCTACTGTATGACCTGACATCATCAATATCGCATCAAGTTCATTGGGGTTGACCCTGCTGGTGAGTGTACTGAATAATAAAACACATTGTTAAAGTTCTGAGGAGTTTAAATTTTATCAACACCTATACTTTATGCACCATCGTGAAACAAGCTCAATGCATTTTTTGGATAGTTCTGCTCACCAAACTGACATATTAATAAATGTTTTATTTTCTGAGAAGTGGGATGGGAGGGAAACTGTCAGAATACACACTGTTCTGTGATGTTTCAATGATTAAGAAACCAAGCACTTTGCTACAAAGATGAGATTCATCACAAATATTCAGATGTGAGGGAGAAACATGAGAGATTGATACGACTGTAGCAAAAATGCAAAGAGGCTTCAAATGAATAAAGTGATGTACAGTAATTCACTAGTGTACTCATGTGCAATTGTAATACTTTATTTTAATAGTTCCTTTTAGACTTTAGACTATAGGGCTTTTCATACTTGAAATAGTTAACCCTGGGTTATTTTAAAACCACAGTAAACAGAATCCTGGATTATCTTGCTTTACGTTCCACACTATTTGCAGCTTCAGTGTCACTGACTGGATGAACACAAGCTACTTGTTTACATAAAGGCTCATTGCACATCCTAGTGTTATTTTGCCGACAATGCTATCAATTTTTCCAGAATGGGCTTTTCTGTGGACTACAAAGGTAAGAATAAAATCATGGTTAGTATAGGTAAACCATAGTAACCACAAATTAACCGTGGACTTGCTACCATACTTTAACCATTTGCAGTAAAATTATGGTTATACAAATGTTAATTAATACACCAAAAAACATGGTTACTACATATTTACTATAATAAAACTATGATTAATTTTTGTAAGGGGAGGAACGTGAATGGTTAACTTTTGCTAAGCATCTAACCCTAACATTCTAACACCGCATAGTTTGATTCTGTCCAAGTTTGGTCCCATAGTGCGGGGTTGACACCACAAAAACAGGGCTAACCCTGCTCCAGGGCAAAGTTTTTTTTTTTTTCTTAACCCGGGTAAAACATACCTTTTCCCAGGGTAAGAAGCAGGGTTTAGAATGACGATAACCCAGGGTAAAGCAGTGAGAAAAGACCGTATAATTAACTTTGCAACTATACATGTTAATTATTAGTCATTAGAGTATTAGAATATCTGCTAACAGTTTATTTTGAAGGTCCTCCAACAGACATTCTACTAAATTTAAGTAACTTTGCAAGTACATGTCAACTTACTCTCAACAACCCTACCTTAACCGTAACCAAATAGTCTAATAATACTATGATTATACTCTAATGAGAGTTAGTTGACATGTAGGCTAGTTGCAAAGGTGATAGTGGACTATCAAAATAAAGCGTAACCTGGGTAAACTTTTTTTTTTTCAAGTTTAAAAATATATACCCTGTAATAGAGTTACCTCCATCAACAAGCACATAGTTTGTGCTTCAAAATATTGGTTCCTACCTGATCTTGATCTATATAGATGTCAGGAATGGGAACATTTGCTGTTCCATGTTTTAATTTACACATTCAATGAGTAGCAGTTTACCTCACACCATGTGCTAGAAACATCTAGACACCCCCAAAAATCAGAATCTCTGGGAGCTCTCAGGTACCAAAAAGCAAGGTACTTCACCAGATCATGTCTCACAAATACAAGTATGTTGTGCCTCAATGTAGCTTTAAAAAGGGTGTTTGGCGGATGATTGGATGAAGAGGGAAAATTATAATTATGGCTGATGAGCGGGAGACTGCCTGCTGTGACAGTGTGACAAGTGAGAGCTCTTTAATTTGTTGGATCAGATAGTGACACGCTCCATCAGAGGAAGGGGAAAATCTTTTCATTTGTGCTAAAGAAAGGTGGAAAGGGGGTCAATTAGCATTAGCCATTAAACATCCCATGGCATGCTATATATTATCACCTGGTACAGTCATCTTAATGAGAGCGGAAGAAAGATTTGTCAACTGTATTTGATTGAATTCAGAAGCAGCACAGTACATGAGCAATCATAAGAAAAACAGCTGAAATACTGTTCCTCACATGCAACAAACATTGTGATGTTGTTTTTTATATACTGTACATTTAAGTTTTTTTTATTTTTTATGTTTTTGAAAGTTATGTTATTGTGAGATTCTGGATGAACCCCACTGGGCATAATAAAAATTGAGCTTAGAATGAACTGCACTTTGTGTGTCTCATTCTTTGGTCCCGGGTACCTGGTCTCCTCTGCTCAGTAGCCTAACCTGAACCAGAAATTATAATTGCGATCTCGAAGGCAAGAATATACGACTTATTCTTACAGTTATGCTAACCAAAGCTGCATTTATTTGATATTAAATAAAGTAAAAAAATAAAAGTAAAATAAATTTCAAAAAGAGGGGGGGGGGGGGGGGGGGGTGGGGGGGGTTACATATAAGGTTCTCATCCATATATTTATTTATTATGGTATATGGTGGCTTGAACTCCCAGATTTACAATTAAATAATGAATAATGCCAAAAGGGAAGTTTATCTTTTTCATATCATCCAGTGAGACCAATACAAAGCCACAATTTTTAACCAGTGCCTTATTTGATGCAATGACAGGTGCAGTGAACCCCTCTACAGTATATATTGATTTGGAGGACCTAGAGGTATGTGACATGATTATGAGGACTGACCTTATCCTGCTCTGCCCTGAAGTCTTAGAGTAAATGAACATTACTGAGATTGAGACTCTGGCTTTTCTACTAGGCTGGTAGTTAATGGTGTCATGGACACATTTTGGCATGTGATCTGCTCAGGTGACATCCTGTCTCTCAACTGTAATAAAAACTACTGGTTTTACATGCATTTGAGGAAGTAATATGTCTTCAGATATATATTTCTCAAAGCCTCATTTGTGTGGTAATACATTACGATTGCCTGTTCTGTTTCAGGCATTCAGATCTGTAGAAAAATAGACAGAGGAAGGTCTAATGTTGCTTATTTGAAGCTAATTGCAAAGGCAGTGTCCTTTGTACATCCACTGGTTCCTAGTGAGTGAAGACCGCATATTGAGAGAGGTTGCTGTGAATTAAACTCCTGCTACCGAGAACAGGGAAGAAAGAGACTCACTCACACACAAAAACACATTCTCTGTCTTCTCCTCACATACACACACACATTCTTGATCCCCCCCCCCCCCCCCCCAAATATCCTGCACTCTCCCACAAGCATTGCACATTCGCAATCTTTCTTTTTACTCTATTTCTCCTTTACTTTATCTTAAGCTTTCTCTTTCCTTCTCACATTCAGGTGATGCATCCTTTGTCCTTGTGTTCTTAGAGCAAGCTGCAGTGACTGTGTTGGTGGCACAAAAGAGCGGTGGGTATTAAAACAGCTGTCTCTGGTGGTCCGGATGTAATTGGGATTGTTAACGTGCTCGGCTCCTGAGGGATGCTCGTGAGAATGTCTTTGTGTAAAGCACACAAGCTCCACAGCGGCATACCTTGATTTTGATGTACGTCAAAAAAAGCAAACAAGTCACCTGAGCTACTGTACATCAAGTCTGGCTGTTGTTATTTTTTTTCAACCCCTGCTTTTTTATCCTCCTGTTTTGGGTTGTTGCTACTGGTGCACTGTTATTTATATGTAAAAGAAAACGTCTATGAAGCTCAATTTTAGTCAGAATTCCTATGAGGGCATCCTTTCTTAGTGGGGAAAATAAAAGTGTGTTTATGAGCATGCGGACATAGCTTTTGAAGGAGGGGAAAAATCTGTGCAAACCTAGCTCCTAAAAGCACCTGTCTGGTAATACAAATTGAAGCACAATATCATCAAATAAGAGGCAGATACAGAAAGAGACAGACAGAGAGAGAAGAAAAACAGACAGAGGAAGGGGGTTAAAGAAATTCCTTTAAAAGATGGATATGTAGTGTAAATGTTAAAAGGCCAAACTTCCACTATTACTTACTAAAACGCAATGAAATTTCAAATCGATTTATTTTTTTGTAAATTGTGCAAAGAGGGCGCACTGCACGTGCATGTGCAAACGCCACTGGTACTTTAACTGATTATTGTTTTAGTTGAGATCAGATTCATTTTAACCTGAACTATTAAAGCTGAGCACTTAAATCGCCCTAGTAAATTCATTTCTTAACGCTACAGCGAGACAAAACTACTCCTCAAACTCAGTCGTCTCAGAGCGGAACCTAGGTGATTTATTTGAGGTTAGATATACTTTTTTTGTGGTTCACTGTGAATAAAAATATCATATGCCGATTTAGGGGTGGTGAAATATAAATGATTTCGTTAAAGTTTCATCATAAATCAGTCTTTGGGTATATACAAGGAGACAGTGATTGGGCCTTGAAGTCTCCTGAGCAGGCGCTCCAGGGGTGGCCCTCCCTTTGGAGAGCTACTGTATCTCTCAATTTCCGTGTGGCTCGTGCACAATCGTCAAAAAAGCTGTGATTGCCATGGGACAAATTCTACGACGACATACATAAGAATCCGTAAGACTATGTATTTATAAACATCCGAAACGGAGACTTTATCTTTGATGTATTTAGTTGTTTTATTAATTTATAAATGTATTATTTATGTATTTATTATTGATCTATCAGCCCAATTCAAGTCCGAGAAAATTACAAATTATTTGTTATATAGCCAACGTGTCGGGATGCGTTTTTTTCCCCCCAACAACAGAGACATGATGCAGCATTTCTTACGCTAAATTAATTTCTTATAAATTTGATGGCAAACAATCCTTTAAGATAAAAAAGATACATACTGGCATATTCAGAGTATGTCTCCACAGAATAATGCATTACGTAATGAGATGTTTTAATGTTTTGCATGTGACATATCTTTGACAGATATTAACTCGTTGTTAAATAAATTCTAATTACTGTTTGGAACATTTGAGTATTTTAATGCGGAAATAATACATTTAATGTTAGAATATTTTTAGCTCAAGATAAAATTTGGATCTCACGTTAGCTGTGCACTTTAACATGCGAGGTTACTCGGTAGCTATATGCATCAATCACCCCATCCAATGGACTCGAATAGTTTAAACAAATTAGACTAGCCTCATTAATTAGAACATGATTAAAGGTTTTTAATTAAATCACTGATGAAGTAGTCTAATTAGAACGAAGATATGATAATAGCCCGCTGCGACGGGTATATAATTGTATTGGGGTTGCAATTAAATCCTAAAGAGTTGTAAAAAATCCGCTTTTCTGTGTCATTAATGAAATACTTCACACAGTGTAGCCTGTTCTGTTGAGACATCACATTCATAACACGCTCAATGATAACTTAAATGGCTTTCCTATTTATTATTTAAATAACAGGGAAAACTAATAAATTCGTCAACACGAAGCAGATTTTTTTTTTTCTTCTAAATAAAATCAAAAGCAGGTTAATTACTGAATGACTCTCGAACAAATATAAATTAAATTTAAATTCAATATTTCAACATTTCAGTGAACGTAATTTTTTTAATGCTTGTCGGTAGCCTATATCAAATTACCTCGCTATAATGGAATCATAGTCGTGCATTTTACTTTGATTTATTTCACCCAAAAGGGACAGCAAATGATGTAGCTGTCTATGGTGATTTCTTCATATTCATCCACGTTTCTCCGACCAAGCTTCCATTTACGAATGAAATAGCACAGAATATTTCTAATATAGGCTATATATATATTTATCATCATGGAAGTTTGGTATTATACATAAACGTTACAGAATAATTACACATGCAAGCCTGTTCAATATACAACGTATGCTTTGTGGAGAGATTTCTAAATAAACCTTTTTGATATTATTACAACAAAAAAATTAACTAAATAAAAAATACATTCCTTCATTCAATTTATTTAACCAACCATGTTTCCTCAATAACTTTATTGAAGTAACATACAATACCAGTTCCAGTCATTGCAACTGCCCATGCGCGGAGTCCCCAGCGGCGCTGTGGCTAATGAAGAATAATAAATCATGAAAGATTTTTCAGGTACAGCCGAGAGAGTGTGTAAGAGGAGAGGGGGTGAGAATGGGTGAGCAAGAGAGAGGGAGAGACGCAGCCTGCCCTTCGCCTTAGAGCACAGACAGATCGAGTCCCCGCAGCATTGAATGTAGTCGACTGTCACCTTTATCTCATAATCAAATTCAGCAAGAATCGGGATAAAGGTTAACGAGCGATATTGGTTCTAGCAACGTCGTTCTGGAGATTTGCACGAAGAGAAGAAAGAAGAAACTTTTTGCACTCGTTTTAAAAGCGTGAGCAAAGACAAACTCACCAAAGACATCAGCTTCCACTGTGACAAATGTTAGATATTTTGTAAAGGCGGAGGAACATTTCTGTGGAGCGTTTGGGTAAGATTTGCCGTGATCTTTGAAGGAGTTTACCGACAGGTTGCATGGCTAACTGGTGCTCGCGGCACGTCTCTAGCCACGGCACGCGACGGAGCGACCAGGAGATCGTTCTCTCAGACCATTAGGCAGCAGCACTAGATGAGCTATCTAAAGACTTGGTGCATCATCCTCTTCACGTTCGTTGCAACGCCAGAGACTTGAGACTTCCACGCACCGACTGGGCTTGAACTCCAGTCGAAGAAGAAGAAGGCGGAGTCTTAACTTATTAAAAGGAACTCGCCGAGGCTCGGTCGCAAATATGATGATGATGTCTCTGAACAGCAAGCAGGCGTTCGCCATGCCCCACACCAGTCTGGCCGAGACCAAATACTCCAGTTTGCATTCTTCGTCCTCTTCCACTTTGACTTCCAACGCGCCCTCGTCCTCCTGCTCGTCGTCCAGGCACAGCAGCACGATCAGCAGCAGCGGCGGCAGCTCGGAGGCGATGCGCCGAGCATGTTTCCCAACCCCACCGGTACGTATTCTGCATAATCACCGCTTAAAGGCACATTTTGACAGCCCACTTTTTCTGCTTGATGTTTTTTTCATGTCTGCACAGCAAATCACCCAACACCTCAATTTTTCCCTCCCAACTTATGTATTCAGCCGGGTTTGCCTTTCGTATTAATTTTTATGACCTGGGATGTTGCATGTGTCTTGTTTTGTGTGTTCTTTTTTAGGATTTCTTTCTCTCTTTTTTACATGCTGGAACAGCCCGATCTCACAGCAATTCGTACATATTTTACGAGGTGGCTAATTCGTACGAATTCGTACGACCACACTCGTACAAATTCATACGATTTTTGCCAAATCGTACGTATTTTACGAGTTGCACATTCGTATGAATTTGTACGAATGACCTACACCAAACCCCGCCCCTAAACTTAACCGTTACTGGGGTCTAGCCAAATCGTATGAAATCGTACGAGTGAGGTCGTACGAATTCGTACGAATAGCCACCTCGTAAAATATGTACGAATTGGCATGAGATAGCGTTGGCTGGAAATGTTTTAAAAGCACGGAGTGGAGCGCGAATTCCCTGCTGACAGTTATGTGTGCATTCTATTTGCAATTACAGAGCAATATATTCGGCGGATTGGATGAGAGTTTGTTGGCCCGCGCGGAAGCTCTGGCGGCGGTGGATATAGTCTCGCAGACCAAAAGCCATCATCACCCTCCTCATCACAGCCCCTTCAAGCCGGACGCAACCTACCACACCATGAACACGCTTCCGTGCACCTCGTCGTCTTCCTCTTCGTCGTCCATGCCCATCTCGCACCCGTCAGCTCTCGCGAGCCATCACCACCACCACCATCACCACCACCACCAGCCGCACCAGGCACTGGAGGGCGACCTGCTCGATCACATCACCCCAGGACTTGCACTTGCTGGAGCCATGGCCGGGCCAGACGGCTCGGTGGTCTCCACGCCTGCGCACCCTGCCCACATGGCAGGCATGAACCACATGCACCAAGCTGCCATCAACATGGCTCACGTCCATGGACTGCCATCCCACATGGGCTGCATGAGCGACGTGGATGCAGATCCCAGGGACTTGGAGGCGTTCGCTGAGCGCTTTAAACAGCGTCGGATCAAACTCGGCGTGACACAAGCGGATGTAGGGTCAGCGTTGGCCAACCTGAAGATTCCTGGCGTAGGCTCTTTAAGCCAGAGTACCATCTGCCGGTTTGAATCACTCACGTTGTCCCACAACAACATGATCGCCCTGAAGCCCATCCTGCAAGCCTGGCTGGAAGAGGCTGAAAAGTCGCACCGGGAGAAACTCAACAAACCCGAGCTCTTCAACGGGGCCGAGAAGAAGAGGAAGCGGACCTCCATCGCGGCCCCCGAGAAAAGGTCCCTCGAAGCTTATTTTTCTATTCAGCCGCGTCCATCCTCAGAGAAAATCGCAGCAATCGCAGAGAAGCTGGACCTCAAAAAGAACGTTGTGCGGGTTTGGTTTTGCAACCAGAGGCAGAAACAGAAACGCATGAAATATTCGGCCTGCGTCTAGCTCGACCAGAAGACCAACACGACGTGTCGAGAGACTCCTAAAACTGTTTAGAGACGATTTGTAAAATATTTCTTATCTCACACCTTTTTCAATCATCCATAACTTGTGCATTGAACCAGAATTTCATGACATTCAAAAGAGACATTTGAAAATACCAAATCACTGTCACGTATTACGCAAGGGGGATGTGGAATCATTTAAAGGATCGTTTGACTGATCAAGTAAGACCATTCGTTTTTCCTCACTTATTTTAGCACACTTTCTATATCAGAGGAGCAAGACTCTTTAAACCTTTAAAACTCTTAAACTCTTTAAGCATATTTTAGTCATTTACCAGAAAGTGTTGTGTATCGAGCTACACGTAACACCAGTAATTATTATAAACTGATCAAGTATAAACTGAGAGGGAGGGGGGAAATACTTCAGGTCAAAAGGGTGACAGTGTCTTGTCAGTGTTTTTCTTTTAAAATATTTCTTTCTCAGCATGTCACGCTTCAATCTGGTGTTAATTCAGGGTTCATTAGATAAAAAGAGGACATCGCGAATTAAGTCCACGAACGATTCTGCAACATTATTAGATAACACCCAAACAGCTCCTTGTAAATTATTGATTTAGCTTTTACATGCATAATTTTGTCTGCCGTCTTCTTAATTCCACCTCTGTGATTTTAATAATAATAACCATAGCCTACAATTAGGCAATGGGCGATAAAAATATCCATATTTTTCTTCTGAAGGCATCTTTGCTATAAACATATTGGATATACTGAACACGGGGAGAGGTTCAATTGTTTTTAGTAATGGAATTTGTTCAGCCAAATATCTGTTGCAATACGCCTGCGCTCTAACGTGGCTATGTTTCTTATGAACTATTTATCATGTGAGGTAATGTTTACTTCATTACATATTTATTGGGATTCCCTCCACGTTTTTGCTGGAGAAAATCATATTGAGACAACAAGGAAAACGTGGCCCTCTGCAAATGGGGAAACTGCTTGAAACAGGCCACTTTTATTTATTTGTATTTTTTTCTTTCGTTCTTCTAACGTTTCGAAAAGGCACAATCGAGAGATATATGAGAACATTTTCTTTGAAATTATTTTCATGTATGTTATCTGCTTATTTATTTGTATAAATATACGCGTATAATTATGGAGTCGTTGCTTGTTAAATTCACCATGTTTAGTAATGTTTTCTTATTGAAAAAGATGAGTTTCATGGAAGCATTCACGTAAAATGTAAATATCTCATTTGGACATACACACAAAATATAGCTGTATTGCTGTTTTAGCTGCGGTAACTGTAATGTATGTTGCTTTAGGTTTAGTTGTCGGATCAGTTCATTAATTTATTACTTCAATGTATATTTAAGTTACTATTTGATAATTGAATTGAACTATGTGTTTCATTAAAGAAAAAAACTTTAACATTTTATTGAACGTTTTCAATGGGTTCATTTATATTCAAAGGCCTAAACAGAGTTTTCAAACGTCTGACGTTTCCATAGATTATGTTAAACATATCCTAACTGAAACGTTTGCCTCTGTCTTAAATTTCTCATTGTGTGGATTACACGTGTCTTTACCACCAATATGCAATTTTCTTATTTATCTTGCAAGATACAGATGGGTACTCAGATTAGTTTAGTATCTTGCTGTTTGCCTAAAGACGTCTTGACATCTTCTTGAGCTGTAGAGTTACGCTTGGTATTTCCACGAACGACTTGCTGCTGCTAGGATTCGCAACCCTTAGAAGCCTACCTGAGAGCAAATGCTAATATTCTATTAGAGTCTAATCATGAAGTCTATAGAGATCTAGGGAGGTCCCTCGAGCACAGCGCTGCCAGATGTCAGGCCGCCAGAAAAACACCTCGCCTGCCAACGTGCCGGGCTCCATTTAAATCCACAGTCGATGGTTCTCGTTCTTCTGCCGACATAGGCAGCCCTTTGAAGACTGACTCAGTTCACTGTTAGGCCGTATGAAAAAAAAGGAAAAAAAAAAAAAAAAAAGGAGAGAGAGAAACGGGAGTGTCATCCCAGTAGCGGCGCATGTCATGGCATTCTAGGCGTACCAATTGCTTTCAGCACCACGGACAGCCGCCTGAATAGAAGATGTTTTGCCATTGATGTTTCCTGCCGATTTTCAAGGGATTTAGCAGATGATGAATGCAATTTGCATTTCGTTTTGTTCATTTGAAAAAAAAAAAAAAAACACAAATGTAATATAAATATTTTCGCAAAATTGTGTTTATTATTATTATTATTTTTATCGTCATCATTATCAAATTTTTTGAACGCCTTTGAAACATGACAACATTATTCTTTTAGCTGAGAAAAACACTCGGGAAGTATTTAGTTAGACCTAACTTTTTTCTGTATTTTTATTTTTTATTTTTGTTTTAATGTTTTTATGTTATGAATTCACTGACTGAATGCATCCTAAATTTCTCATGCATTCTAACCTTCTTCAAAGGAGGAAATCAGTTCTCCTAAATGAGCTTATCACTTAACACGATAATATGTACGAATTATTAAATTACCCATGGAATTATGAAAATCAGATAATTACCACGTAAGTAATCATTAACTGGAGCTGTTAATTACAGTTGGGCATGGAGGGCTGGGCGTGCAGAGGCTCGTCGGGAATGGAAATGAATGTTGTGGACGAAATGGCCTATCCCGAGCGAGCTACCACCTACTTAACTTTCAGATAGGTGAGAAAATTATCGATCGATTTTTGTTTTTTGGGTTTTTAACACAAATCATTCAGGGAGATCCAGAGAGGTAGACTAAAATATAGGAATATTTTGTACACACACTGGAGCGCTTAACTTTCAATATTTCCAAGAAAGCGAATTTGTCATTTTTATTCTACCTTCCTTTAATAAACTGATCCAAAAGAGGGCTCTGACCTGTTAGCGGCATAGTATACATGTGATTCTAATGCTTTAAAAATCAAGGTGGTCAAGCGCAGAAACGAAAGGGCAGCGCTGTTTTCCTTTGTTATAATTAGGCCTTCTGTTTTTTTCTCTCTCTCTCTCTCTTTCCCCCTGAACATTTTCCCCCTTTCACAGGGATAGTGATGAAATTTTAATGAATCCAGGGACTGTCGTGCTTCGCCTGGGGACCTACGAATAGAATATTTTAACTGTACATTTACCCCAAGTGTCTGCAATCAAAGCACGTTAAGACAAACCACAAGCCTCTGACGTGTTGGAACCCCTTAGTACTTGAACATTCATTGTATTGTCATTGATGTCCACTGTATTTACATATTTTGTCCCCTCCACAGGCATTATTGGTATAATTGTAAAAATCAGTTGTTTATGTTGCTTAACTGTGGAAAATGTTACGTTAAATTACATTTTTGAAACTGAATATAGATATGTGATTATTACACAGAGGTGTAATAATCGTAAAACATCTTAAGCAAAACAAATCACTAATACATATACGAATACACAAGTGCACCATGTCTTGAACACCCCCAACACACACACACACACACACATGCACACACATACACACGTGTAAAATAACCATGGCCAAAGGCGATATAGAGTTTTACGCATATATGATTAAATAGGAAAACCAATAATTGTGATGATAATGAGCTAAATACAAAACCTAGAATAACAAAACCATAATCCAGACCTTGCTTTGAAAATATTGATAAATAACATTAGCGAGAAAAAAAAAAAAAAACAAGAAAAAACAACAACAATACTACAGTGAGAAAACTACTTAGAAGCCAATTCTACAGCAACAAATAAGTTATTAAAAGATTTAGCTTTAGTACAGGTCTGTCACGTCTCGCAATATTTAGCCAAGCCTGCCTGTTATCGTAATTTTATTTCCATTAACTGTTCTATGCCAGAAACAACAACTATTTACAGGCTTGCTGACGTCTACAAGTTAAGCTTTAATTATAGTCTTTGTTGACCTTTATGTCTTTGCATTGTTCATTATGGAGCTTTTTATATATTAACATATACTAAACAATTTAAAGGGGTGCCCAAATAAATATTTTAGCACACAATCTTGTAACAAAGTATTGTAATATATGTATATACACACATGCACACACACACACTTTTCAAAATTTATCGAAATGTCATATAAATATTATGCAATATATAAATATAGCCTGATTTTATTTTATTTTATTTTATTTTATTTTATTTTATTTTATTTATGTATTATTATTATTATTATTTTGCACTGACAAAACCCTATGAATCTGATTCGCTGTAGGCTATCAAAAAATAAATAAATATATAAATAAATAAAAACTCAATAGCCAGATTTCGGGTTATAGGTTTATTTTAACAAAACATTACAAATATTAACAATAATTTCCTTTCAATAGTTTTCTGAAGCGATTCAGTTTACTGCGCGTCAGGTGAACAAATACAATTTTCTAAATCGCCTAATGAACAAATGCACGATGATTGAACACCGTTCTTATTTAAAGCAAAATCAGTTTATTATCCTTATGCTGCAAGTACCCCCCACAGAATGTGGCATACTGTTGAAATTTGTGTCTTCAAAAGAGGCCTATGGTGATTAAATATTAAAGAGTCTAGGATGAGCATGTTTCTCGCCCAGTTCTGGTTTTCTTCCTGGTCGCCATGAAATTCATTTAGGCTTTAACGCACAGCACGTTGCGTTCTCTATTCTCAGACGCTGTTGCGCCGTTCCAAATGAGCAAGTCGCAGTTAGATCGCGCATTTGGCAATAATGAGAAGGTGGTAGAGCTGTCTGCTGGATGTGTGTGTTCATTGAGGTTTGACAGCCGTGCTCCGCTGCAGATCTATTCATCATACCCGCAAGGACTCTCTCTCTCTCTCTCTCTCTCTCTCTCTCTCTCTCTCTCTCTCTCTCTTTCTCACTCTATCCCCTCTCACTCTATCCCCTCTGTCCTCAGTTTATACAGAACAGAATCATTTACATAAAGTCCTTAAGGCAAATAACTGTTGGGGGCTCTAATTTATATCTGATCGAAAATTAGCCGTCATTATGCGCCCCATTAGCCGCGTCTTTAATGTGCTTCTAAGCACCATTTGTCAAGCAGCTTGTTAATATCCTTCAAGTCTTTAAAGTTGAGAGCTCATTAAAAGACTCTGCGCCCTGGTATTGATGCTATTTTATAAAATTCTGCAAAGCGTAAAGCACCGTTTAAAAGTTTTCTCTTCCTCCTAGAACTGAACGATGTATGGCTTCCTGAGCGCTACGCAGGATACACCATCGTTTCCAAGTTATGTTAGTGTACGCGCTGTAGTCAACAAGACAGGTATTTAGCGGGAAATCACATCAAATTTTTCGCATCGTTAAGTAAAATTATGAGGATGTCACACAATCATGTAGGCTAATTGGGTTCTGGCAGGTGAATTAAGTTCTAACACGCAGTATAACCGACTTGAAGGTTTGCAAAAATTACTTTAAATCATAAATTGCATGCGTAAGTAATTAAGAAAATCACACTTTAAATATATAGCATGCATTCTAAAAGTCGTGCCAATTCAATAGAAAACAATTCGCATTGTACATTGTATATATACTGTCTTTTATTTATCATTTTATTACATATTCAGATGCCACACGTATGCAACTAAAACTGTTAACAGGCCTAAATACGTTTAAAAAGAAAAAGAAAAAAAGTCTTCAGATAAGACGACACACAGTGAGAATTGTCTGATTTCTCCTAGAAATAGCTGACCCCGTAAAAAGTCACTGTATAATTCGCGCATTGTCAATAATGTGTTCCTTATCGTGATCTGTCGTCCATAATTAGGCACGTGCCGGGTGCTGTCTGCCCGTGGATGGGATTTAGCGGGTCCTTATTATTAGTTAAAAACTCAAGGCGTCCCGTCGTTGCTTCCGTGGACTCCTCCAGGCTAAAGCAATAAAGCGCGTAATTAGAATGCTAAAGACAGATGTAAATAAAAGCAATGAGACAGCGGTGAGAGATGAGGCTCTGGGGTCAGGTTCTCATCAAAAACCCAGTTGGTGTGATGACACGACGCCCGGCCAAGCGCCGGAGGCCCTGGACTGCAGCGACAGACCACAGGCAGAATGTATTAAATGACTTCAATGGAGAGCGCATAAAACCTAAAAACGTCTTTAAACCATTTCTGACTATATTGCATTATGCATGCATGTAATGCACCCAACGAAACGTTATGTAAGTATTTGTGAAATATCACGTATAGCCTTTCTTAATGTGCTTATCCTAGTACTTTGTCTTTTTATTCCATTGTTTTATTACTCGGAATTGTTCTGATCAATTACGCACAGCCTAAATATCGTCTTATTTTGTAAAACCACTTTCGATATATATATATATATATATATATATATAGTATATATATATATATATATATATATATATATATATTAGAGATTTGCAAACAGTTACTTTTAAATAAAAAAATGTGTGTGGACCAAACATATTATACACCTTTCGATTATTAAAACCTTCCAATTAAAAAAAGAAACAAATAAAAAAAAAAAAAAAAAAAAAAAAAAAGAAAGAAAGAAAGAAAGAAAGAAAGAAAGAAAGAAACACTTATTAAATACCTTTGCAACCCTTTCCCTTGTTTTAGGTTGTAATGTTGTAATTCTATATATTTTCACTTGTTTGTGTATACCATTTAGATAAAAAAGACCATCAGTTTTGTTCACTTTTTTGTTCAAGTTATATTTAGTGAGCTTTAATTCCTTCACATCATCATAGAGCCTCATTGTAATGTCACACCCTCAACTGATGTAATTGTTTTAGACATTGGGGGTGTGTTTCATTCAAGCTAAGAGTGCAGAGATCTGGGCCAATGAAACAGACAGAGAAAGAAAGAAGAAAGAGAGAAAGAGCTGCCCTGTTTAAAGAGCTTTCACTTGTCTGTCTGTTCCCTCTCTTCACTAATGAGATGTTCAGTAGAGGTTTACCTGGCTACCCATTAGCTGGGCTTTATTGTACCCCAGTCACCTCTCCCCTTGTTTTCTTTCACTGCTCACATCACTAATCACAGATGCTGGAAATGCTGACTACAGAATACGGATGGAAAACACGCTACCATTCACAAACTGTAGCCTTAGGTACAACACTGCAGTTCTTAGTGAAAACTGGAAGCGTCTCACTTAAGAGAGGCGAATAATAATAATAATAATAATAATAATAATAATAATAATAATAATAATAATAATAATAATAATAATAATGGTTAATATTAAGCAGTAAAGCAATAGTATACTCTTAAGAAAAATGGTTCTAAACAGAACCAAATTAGGATTATTCATCTTGTAACAGTAGCAGAACCCCATTTTTTTATAACACTTAATAAATTGAACCATGGAGAAATAGCTTAAATTACATGTAAAGCGTTGCTTTAAATATATTACATAGGCATAAGTTAACTTAAATTAAATGTAAACTAAGCAGTTCTTCTTTGCAATATGTCATCTAATGCATTTAAATATTAGTCTTTTAACACATGACAGGGAAAAGAAAAAAAGAGAGTGTTATATACTGAATTACATCCTTGTAGCAGTAACGGTCTCCAAAGTATCTTTATGAAAGGTTGATTACTGTTCGAAATACATCAACTGATGGCTGCAGGCTACCAATGCTTGTGCTGCTGAGTTGTAGTCAGGGAGAGTTTTGTGGTATCATGATATGTTTTGAAACAATTGACAATCATGACGATTGTTTGTGCTTGAAAATAAATCATAAGCATTTGGGATATTCTGTCATGTAAGGTTTTGGCCTTTGAGAATCAAAGTGTCACTTTAAAGTCATTATTTAGTCATTTTATCTGCTGCAATACCACACTAACAATCTTCAAAATGAAAAAAATATAATTTTGCCAAAGGTCCATTGCACTTGGCCCACAATGGGGGCCACAAATAATTTTTGCACTCATTGTGCAACATTGCCTTGTTTTGCTGCTAGTTTGAGTCACATGAAGGGACACAAACAGCTGTAAACAACAGAGCAATCAGTGTCCCATCTGCTACTATGGCCCACTTACATGAACGTATGTCGCCACTTCTTTTACCCTGTGCCAAGCAAGTGCCTGAGGACACGAGTCCCCAAGAAAAGGACCCATTTTCCGAGGAAGAAAAATGTAGAAAGAAAAAAGTTGTTACGGCAAGAAAATGTAGGCAGCTATCTCAGAGACATGCTAGTTTACAATTCTGTATCATTGCCTCACATACAATTAATGAATTACACTGAGAGGTAATTTGAAATGAGAACATCTTCTGTATTTTTAATATCATCATGAAGACATATGAAATTTGTTGTCTTTGGCACTGTAAAATATATTTCTAGAAAAATAGGATACTGTTTAGAGAGGAAGTGCTGGTAACTTAGCAGTCAACAAGTCTAAGCTATCAACACAAATACTGGGGGACTGAACAATGTTACAATTGCAAAGATACCATCATGCCTTTGAAAAAGACAACAAGGTGCTTCAGAGAGTCATTTTCAATATAAAGTCTCTGCCAAAGGATACATAACAAATACTTGAGCAAACCATCACCCAAAAACACAATAAATTATTTTTTTATGAACACAATTAAGCACCACTTTGTGATTGCTTCTCACAATAAACAGTACTTAATTTCAGGGCAGAAAAAAAACAGCAATCATTAATTATGAATTGGCAGGATGATACAATGAGAAACCCAAGGAGAGGTAAGCTCTGCTCTCTATTACTTAAACAGAAGCATCCGCTGGGAGAGGAGCAGTATAGCCCATGGGGCAAAGACATACTGCTGCATCAGTTCATCTATTCCATTAGCCACTTTAGCATTTGTATTAAATTACTGACATTGGGTATGTTTGTTGATGTTAATCAAGTGTTAATTCTAGATTTTTAAGATACTGTATAAGAACTGATGTATTAAAGATTTACTGGTAACACTTTATAATAAGGTCCCATTAGTTCACATTAGTTAATGTGTAAAGTAATATTAACTAACATGAGCAATACATTTGTTACAGCACATATTAATCTTTGTTAATGTTAGATACAGTATAATCATTATCTTATATTAGCTCAGGTCAATTAAATAATATTAAGAGAGATTTAAATTGAATGATATATTATTAAATGTTGAAATTAACATTAACTAACATTTATAAATACTTAAGAGGTATTTATCATTGTTAGTTAACTAATGTTAAAAAATGCAACCTTATTCTAAAGTGAAACTGAATTATTCTGCCCTGTTAATCTTTATTGATTGTATAATTTACTTGATTGTGAGATATTTGTTCTAACAAGCAGATATCTGACTTAAAAAAGTAACAGTCACTGATTCTATATTGTGAGGTACAACTAAGTGTAATGGATTACTGAAAAAGAAAAATGTAGGGCGGGACTTGATTTGATGCATCAGTTATTGATTGGATTTTGAGATGTGGGCGTTGCACTCAAAAAATGGAGGCAGATGAACATGAGCTTGCAGGAACGGGTTTAAAGAGGCTAAATAATTGGAGGAGACAAACATCACCAGAGAGAAGGACTATCGTTTTCACTGGACGGTCCAGATATGACAATTAAAGGTCACATTTTCATTTGGGAACTTTGACTTTTGCCTCAATAAATCTGTAATTGGCTGCTTATTAGTATTTAGAAAGGTAGTTGTTAAGTTTAGGTATGGGGTAGGGTTAAGGGATCTAAAACATCGCCATGCAGAATAAGGTGTTAATATCTGCTTTAATAAACAGCTAATGTGCTAGTAATATGCATGCTAATTAGCAACTAGCTAATAGTGAGAAATGGCCCTTAAAATAAAGTGTTAACAAAATTAAATAATTCACAATAAATCTATAATATACAATTATAAAATAAATTAAATTAAGAGTAGGTTTATACAACAACAATGTACATAAAACAGAAAGCTTTAGTTTTTTTTTTTTAATTTTATATTGCAGAAGTTTATATTTCAATATTTCTCTCCATTTTCAAGTGCAAATGACAATGTTTTCAAAACTGGTATGTTTACACAAATCTACAGAAATGACTAAAAATGTTGTGTTATGCATGCCAGGTGAGTAGTTGGCATGTCACTTTGTAAAGAAACACTACTGCACTCATATCTATAGACTGAACATGTAATACACATGCGCATGACGTCACCGTTTTTTAAAAATTCATATGTTTTGTAGTTTACGCAGAGACAATAATAGCATCATTGTCATAAACTTGAACTTGCAAAGGTTTTCAGGTCCCCAAAACATGTGGTCACAGTTACTGTTGTTCAGCCAATGTCATTTCAATTTTGTGAGTTTGCATGGATACACAAGTAGATGACAATGAGTGAACATCTTCATGCATAAGCCATTCAATCATTTAATCAAGTGGTTCTTTCAAAAATGGTGATTCATTGAGGTATGAGACAAGAGACTCTTGTTATGAGTCACTGAATAAATTCTGATTCATTAAAAAACAGGGAGTCCTTTTATTATTTTCTCGATCAATTTATTCAAAAATATTGATTCATGCAGTTGCTTGTCTGATTATCTTTATGTGAAATCATACTCAAGGACAGCAGGCCAGGCAGTAAAATTGCCTATATATTCATATTTATTTATTTATTTATTTTATTAAATTAGGAACTCTCAGTCCTAAACAATCAGTCAATCTTTTCATAATATTTTGTTCAAGAAAACCCTGAAATTCATCAGCTTCATTATGTCTGCAGTCACATTAGCTAAAGCTGTCTGGCCACCACTAGGCTCACTAATAACCATTAGACCATTAAATGGAGCCCACTTCACAGGTGAAGGATTATGAAAGCACAGAACTAGTTGAGTATGCCTAAGGTTTACAATGATTTTTTGGCTTGAGAGTCAAATTTATGTCCATAATGACAGCTCAAACACGCTTAGTGCCTGAAAACCCATCTGGTTCCATTATTTGAGCAGGGGTGAAAGGGACTTGTAGTCCTCTGGGTGGAATTCTGGGAATTGTGGGATATTTGAATCAGGTAATATCCCCTTTTCGTTCGCAAGGGTCTCAAAGACTCCTGTCTGTTATTCTCACTCTCTCATTTACTCCACTGCCGCAACAATGTAATATACATAATTCAAACAACCAGGGAATGGCTGTGGGCTCCCAACCACCTGCTGGCTTTTATTAGCTAATTAATGGTGATTTATCGTAGTTGCTAATTCGAGTGTAGCCGATTGCCTTCAGGAGTCTATGAACGCCATGTGAATTCTGATGGTAATTATGCTTATTTGATGGGCAGTCTACTAAAACAAAAAGTTCTGTCTCTCATGCCCCACAGCAATGAAATTTTTGACTCTTACAGAGATGACCTTGTGTGTGTGTGTGTGTGTGTGTGTGTGTGTGTGTGTGTGTGTGTGTGTGTGTGTGTGTGTGTGTGTGTGTGTGTGTGTGTGTCATTAACACCCCCCTTATGGGTGCATTTTAATACCTCTACATGTGATTTGAAAATCCTACTTTTTAATTATATTTATTTATTTTTATTATTTTTATAAAATGTTGCAAAACTAAACACACTGCTGGCAAAATTGTACACTGTTTTTCAATCAGAGAACCATGAACATGCAAATGTATTGTTATATTACTGAAATATTAAACAAGGTACTTCAAGTAAATATATTAGATCAAGAGGTTCGGCTGAGAGAAAAAGTTTGGGAATCCCATAATTAATTCATTCAAGCAAGGACAAAGCCATGGGTTCCCATTGATATTGCATTTAAAAAACATTCAAATAGTAATAAAGTTATAATTATAGAATATACCAAACACTTTATTGTGATTTCAATCTCATGTCTTCTGAGAGAGCTATGCTGCAAGCACTTGTAGTGATGTGCATGTTGAAATGAGAGAAATGTCTTAAGGCTGCTCCTATGAGTCCCTTTGTTGTCTTGGTGTGCTCATGCAAAATCTGTAGAAATACATGCTCAAACATCCTCTTCTTAATGTTCACAACATTCACTGCTTTCAACATGGACAAATGTGGGATGACTTTATGAAAAAATATTATTATTTCATTATTCTCAAAAAAGTTTCTAAACAAATCACATTATATGAAATTGAACAAAATCGACCCCTCATGAAATGTTTTCTCGTGAGATCAGCCTGGCTTAAACTTTTTTTCTTATTAAACCCAGAATATAAGAATCATTACCTTCTTTATCACACTCCTTACTGCTAGGTGCTATACTATGTTATTTTTTTTTTTTTTTTTAGATGATATTTGTCTTTAAAATGTGTAGCACTAAAGAGATTCTAGATATTTCATTAAAGTCGAAGCTTTTAAAACACATAAAATACAAACTGATCTGTGCACAGTAAAATTCACCTACACCAGCCCAGCCTTCTGACATCAAATCCACTATGCCATTTGACATCAGATCAACATAGGCCTAGGATCTGAATGTTCAAAGTTGGCCACTTGATGTTTTCCACCCACTTGCATGCATATCCTTGGGGAAAACATTTTTTTTTTCATGCTGGCACAGGTTTCCTCCCAAAAGGCTTTTGTGTAGTATAAAACACTGTGTCAAGTCACCTGGCAGCTCTCAAAAGAGAGCGTTAGTCGAGGAAACCTAGGGTTAAACAACGACTGCACACATACACCTTGACTGATCCTTTTCATCATGATCCAAATTGAAATTCTAAACCATGTGGGGGAATTTCACAATATCACAATTTTGAGACAGTGCCTCCAGCGACGCACGCTGTTAACAGAATGTTTTCCACAAGACACCTCTGTTCTTTCAAATCATCATGGGTGATGTTTACACAAGGGGAATTGAATTTACCTTCATGTCTGCACTTAAAGGTGTATAAGATGCTTTTCTCTGACTATGTTAACTTGACAGAACATTAAGATAAACACGTACATTTTCTGACACTGAGATATGCTATTATGTAAAGGACAGTCGGTACACGCAACCAAACCACTATCACTCAACATCTATTCCTTTGAGCAAACAACCGATGCAAGTGGATAGCTTGTTAAAAACAAGGCTTTTAAGGATAATTAAGATGTAAACTTGGAACAGACATGAATTGGATTCAAGCTGAGAGAGGTCAGTATGTTTAAGCACTGGAAAAACAGAAGATAAGTGGCCTTTATTCCCTCAGGAGCAAATGCCTGGGCCATGTCTATGCACAACAGATCTCATGCTGAAATGGAGAAAACCGCCACCTAGACGGTACTGAATAATACCCACGATTCCTCTTTGGTCAGAGTAAGAATGAGTCTGATGAGGGAATGGATATCTGAGAGTTATTGTCCCCTGAAATGCAGTTATCATTGTGTAGTCTTTGAATGCTCCAGGGAACCCTAAAACGAATAGGCGCAATAAGTTCACTTTGCAGAATTAATGCAGTAATTCTTTATCGTGGGGAAGAGACAGAGAGATTGAGGCCAGTATTACCTTGGATTTGGAGTTTAATGCAAATGGTGTGAGGCTGATCCTTTTTTTCCTTCTGTCTCTTTCCTCCTTTTTAATGATGGCCCTAATTTGTTAGCTCCTTCTAAATTATTAATCTCTTTTATATTCATGTAGTTATTACATGTCATAACTGTGTATCTATGGGGTGAAATTTAATAGCATCTGCTGGACCTTCGGAGAGGGCCCAGTGTTAGAAAATGGCATTAAAAATGGATAATTAGCTAAATATTTGCCTTAGCACATTTGCTTAGCAGCTCTTCTAATTAGCGGGCTTGCAGCTGCTGTGGTCACTTAGCTCAGGCGATATGGTGTTTGCATTGAAATACAAGGACAGGGCTGTTTAATTCAATTATGTAGAATTAGGAGATAGATATTGGCATCATACAGTCAAATGATGAAACCGTGACCATTGCAAAGAGAAATGCACAAGTAAATCAAACATGTGCTGTATAAAATGATTTTCCAAGTTGTTAATAAAACTTATTATTGAAGTACATTTTACAAGAAAATACTAGTCTTTAAAATTCACGATTAATTCAATGTTTTGTTGAAAACTGCTGTTTCTTTGTAATTAATCATTCATTCCTGAGTGAAAATTGCTTCTTTACCAAATTTCAGTGTAGACAAGAAGGGAAGAGAGAAGAGAGGTGAAAGGGAAAAGGAGAACAGGGCACATAAATGTCAGATGAGGTGGCATGTAAACTCGCCAGCAATGCACTGACCCTTGAAGTGGTACTTCTGGAGGGGGCAGGGCAGCTCCACTGACTCAGCCCCCACAGACAGTCTCATGAGTGGGCCATCTGCCAGCCAGCACTCTCTCTCTGGGCTTGGAGCCACCACCAACCAACAGGATCCTAACACTTATATGAAGGGTGTGTGTGGAGATTACTCAGTAATGATGGCTGATATTGAAACAAAACTATGTGCATTAAAACTACTTCAAGACACTTAGACATTGATTACATTTATTACCTTCCAATTTTATACTCTGGAAACCTGCATTTGGGTATATCAAATAGAATTCAGTTGACAAAATCTCATGAATTATACTCTTTTTCACGAGGCATTATTTTCATATAAATTGTCCAAAAAAATATAAAATATTGATGCATTTCAACAGTGGCAAATAATCCAGACTTGAGATGGTGGTTGAAAAATTAAACTGCTCTGCTCTACAGGATTTTAACAGACCATCCATTATTTGTACATTTAATTGTAAGTATTTCAGTAAAAAGTTGCAAAAATGTATTGTGGTCAAGCTCAGGTGCCTACAACTTTATTCAATCTAGCATAGCAGTCAGAATATATATATAAACATATATATACATATATAAACCCTTCAATTACAGAAAGGGGAAAATGAAGAAACATCTGGAATATTTATAACAAATTAATAACAAATTTTGATTTTTGTAATACATTTATTTTTAAGATATTATATAAAAGGACCATGAAAATGCATTGTATAACAGGAATGACCCAGATTCAACAGATCAACGGTTGTAGATCCAATGATCTAACCTTGTTATTCACATTTATTGCTTCAAACTTTCAATTAGCACTTTCTCTGGCTGCAATCTGGTCTTTAGAGATCAAGAAGAGGTACCGGCAGGAGCATATTGATTGGGAGGTGTCATGTGCGAAAGCGTAGGAGAGGGGTGGGCTCTGTCTGCTTAATGGACTGAAATAAATTTGGTGGGAATGGACTTTAATTAGGGAACAGTTAGTTTGTATCCTGCTTTGGAACCACGCACGTTCGAACACAAACAGTTATCTACATTTCATCTTAGGCCACCAGCTGTTGGACTGTCTGCATCTGCAAATCATTTGCAGCAGCGATAGAGCAGTGTGTCTAAAAAAATACAAAGGAAAGAGAGAAGAGAGAGAGATTCTATGTGTGAAAGAGAAGAGGGGGAAGAAAAGAGAGCAACTGGGGCTCCGGGGTCTCAGCTGCTAGGGTACTGCTTGCTCCTTGCAATGAGTTGCAACTGTCAGGTTATTTTATCTCTGGCTTTTCATCATGATGCAGAGCCCGGATCGGAGGAAGCCACCTGAGAGTGCAAGGAATTTGTAGGCTACAAGTCATTAGCAAGGCCTGCTGAGAAATCGAGGCCAGATATCCACTGAATATTGCTTCAGACAAAGTACATCTTAACCCTTGATGGTCTGACGGGTAAGGTGGTTTCTCAGAAGTGGCGGCTTTCATAGCTGTGCTGGTTGCTGTAATACATACTGTATGATGCTAGGAAAGACCACAATACCTATTGATAGATCTCACAACGTCTAGAACAGGTTGCTAGGTAGTGAAGAATGCCAGGCTTTGATTTATGAGACTTGCATTCTTGCACTGAGACTGCATTCTTCTTTTTATCCCATTACAATTAATCCACAATGCAAGCTCACAACACAAAACTATTATAAATGGCCATGGGACAGGGCGAGCGAGAGGACAAGAGTGAAGTGTGCGCTTGTGTGGTGGTGAGGAAAAATGGCGTTTCTCACTTGACAGCATTTCTATTTTAAGGTCACTCTTATATATTGTTTATATATATGTTATAAGGTAACTGTAATCTGAATATGGTGACTGAAAACACAACAAGGGCTAAATGCAGACTTTATTTGTGTATTCTAAATACGTAATGCCTACATGTTACTATATTATGGCAAAGTACAAGATTTGAAATTGCATTTGTCAAGCAAGACGACAAGTGTGCACTTGTACAGTGTTGAGAAAAGGTGCTTCTCACTTGAAAGAGTTTCTTTTTTAAAAACGCTGCCTTATATTTTAGCCAATATTTTAAAAAATGTTATATAGTAACTGTAACCTGTATATGGTCTGAATATTAAATATGTAATGCCTGTGTGTGACTATATTATGGGGAAGTACTAGGCTTTTAATTGTATTTGTCAACAGCAACAAACAACAAAACTCAGGACTAGGTTTCTCTACACTTGCAAGGCACCCACAACTTGCAGTGCTATATTACACACAATAAACTCATGCTACCAATTTGATTTGAATGACCAAATCTCATTTTGCAATGCTACATGTTTCAAAGTTCCCATACAATAAAAAAAGCACAGTCTTATTGTGACAAGGACCTGCAATGAATCTGCAACACGAGCAAGTGATCTGCACTAATGTGTGCTGTGAACAGTAACTTCAGGCCAGCATTTGGATCGGTGCACATGTCATTCCCAGTCTTCTTCCATATCACTGACTGCTGCTTATTGACATGTCCAGGTTTGCCTGTACGAACACTTCACCATGCATACTGTCACAAGTTGAGCCAGCGGTCTCCATCTGTCTTTTCTGTCTGGGATCTCTTGTTTTCACATTCACTAAGTGAATCCCTTCCAAAAACCCATCACTGTTTAAGCCCAGCTAGTATTTGACCACTCTCTGCTATTGATCTGTTTCAGTGTCTTGTTGAGTACAGGCATTAAGAATAGATGTTGTTTAGGGTCAGGAATGTGGCAGCTCCAGCCCTCCCCATTTCTCCAAGCCCGGCTGACCAATGGAGTATTTGCATTGCACCGCAGGAGCGCGCACCTTGTAAGTGAATGATTTTTGTAATAGGAAAGCCCAGGAGTGGAGGCAAGGGTTAGTAAGCGAAGCTGCTGTTTGATTGCCCAAGGAGAGAAAACAGGAAAGTGACCCAATATGCTCTGGGAATAGCTATAAACAAGCACAACTGTGGGTGCGTGTGGGAATCTGGTATTCCAGGTCAGATCTCTGTGTTTGCCAAAAGCCATGTCAACACAGAGGACGTGCGTTTATATAGATATTACACATAGTCAGTGTCTGTTCCCTGGCGCTCCTGTTTGACTGAATGGGATTTGTAGGATGCAGAAGCATAACCAGCGCTCTTGTCCACACATCTCATCAGAGATCTGATCCAGTGTCAGGTCAGCTCTGCACATGTGTTTGTTTTTCATCATTAGAAAGCAAACCAAGAGATTCTTGGCTTCCATATTAGCAGTGCAAAGTTTGCTTTTGCTTGATTAGAGAAATCTGCAGGGCCTCAGAAGAGAAGCAGCACCCGAATAGATTCTGGAAGATACTAGCAATATGCTGTAATATTTACTAGTGCAATCTGTGCCTCAAAGGAGCAATGTTTTATCCTTAAACTGCTGTCTGTATTGCACAAACAAAGGGCCATGTGTATATACAGTATGCAGGTGTCTGCAGTTCTTCATCAGGATGGAGGCCCATTTTCTCCCCTGTCCAATTATGTATATCACAGTTGGCCTACTGTTTGCACTAGGAATAATCAATACAGGCTGTGCTTGAGCGCTCCTAGATTTTGATCGAACAAATGCATGAAAACTTAATCATTTGATAAATCAAATATTATAGAAAACAAATACTAATGTTTATGTATAAATACATCTATGTGTTTGAATGCGTGTGTATATGATCTGAATGCATTTTATTTTGATCTTGCCTGTGTGTGTATATGGGTATATATATATATATATATATATATATATATATATATATATATACACTGTCCTCCCTTTGTCTGCTGTGTAGTTAAGACATCTGCAAATGTGATTAAAAGAAGAATATGAGACAAAACTACAGAATGTCACATTTTATTATTAGCTATTTTAACACATAAATGTTTTACCAAATAAAAATGACAGCACTTTTAGTGTTTCATTCCTTAATCTGATGTGAGCATAAGTATTGGGACATTTGAACAGCTGAGCAAAGGTAAAAGTTTAAAGGCTAATAATTAGTTGTGAATTCCTTGCATGCAATCACAGCAGTGAGTCTGCCACACATAGACATCACCAGACTCTTGGTTTCATCCATTGAAATGCTTTTTCCCAGTCTTTAATACAGCAAATTTCAACTGTTGCTTGTTTTGGGGAGTTTCTGCCTTTAGTTTCCTCTTTAGTAGGTGAAATTCATGTTCAATAGGATTTAAATCTGGAGATTTACTTGCCAATCTAAGACCTTCCATTTCTTTACCCTGGTAAACTCCTTGACTGAACTAGCAGGGTGTTTTTGGGTCATTGTCCTGATGCAATATGAAGCACTTTCTGATGAGTCTTGTGGCATTTTCTTGAACATTGGTAGCCAAGCTGTTTTTGTTCACTTCTGCATTCATTCTGCTATCACCATCATTTGTTAAGTCATCAATAAAGTTGAGAGAGCCTATTCCAGAGGCAGCCATGTATTCTCACGCCATGACACCACCTCCTCCATGCTTCACAGATGTGGCTGTGAGCTTATGATTATTTGCAGCTCATTTCTTTTTCTCCACAATTTTACTTTCCCATCACTTGAATAAGAGATCACATTTGTCACATCTGTCCATAAAACTGTTCCAAGACTCTACTGGATCACCTTTATGCTCATTTGCAAACTCTAATCTTGCCTTTCTATGTTTGCTGCTGATCAGAGGTTGCATCTTGCTGTGTAGCCTCTGTAATTCTGCTCTGGAAGTCTCCTGCAGACAGCAGATTGTCAGACCATCACTTCAGCTTTATGGAGGTTGTTGGTGATTTTACAGACAGTTATTTTTCCACAGATTTTATGATTTGTCTGTCATCAACGGCAGTTGTTTTTCTCAGCCAACCAGGTCGTTGTTGGTTGCTGTAGTCACCGGCAGTTTCTTTCTTTTTCAGCACATTCCAAACGTTTGATTTCTCCATGCCCATTGTTGGACACTGCAATAATTGAGTTCCTCTTTTCTTTAAGCATCCAAATTGCTTGCTTTTCTCTCAAAGTCAGCTCCCTCATCTTCATCCTGGTTTGTTTGTGTTGTCATCATCAATGACTATAACTGACACAGAACATTCCCTGCTTTCAATATTTGAACAATTAATGCAACAGGACACAGCTGATCACTGAGCTTACATCAGATTAGGGAATGAAATGCTAAAAGTGCTGTTCTTTTTATTTGATAAAAGTGTGATTGGTATGTGTTGAAACAGCTAATAATAAAATATGACATTCTGTAGTTTTGACTTTGACTGATATTCATATTTTAATCATATTTGCAGATGTCTTGACTCCACAGCAGACAAAGCAATTTTGTCTTTACTGTTTCATCACTTAAGGAGAGCACTGTACACACATATATATACACTTTTTATTTTTGACTTTTACATGACTTAAAAAATGCTTTTTTTTTTATTAATCATGAAATCCTGAAAAAAAATAAATAAATTGTGATTTCTGCGAAATAATTTAATTAAACAATTAATCAATTAAGTAGCACAACATTGATAATTCATGAAACACTAAAGATTGAAAGTAATGGTTGTTGAAAATGTTTATATATATATATATATATATTATATATATATATATATATATATATATATATATATATATATATATATATATATGTATTCAATTTCAATTGAATAAATTAAAATAGAAATAAGATATTATTAATTGTTATAATATTTCACAATATTATTGTGTTAAATATGAGAAAACAACATTACCATCATAGAACACTGGCCTGTATGTCTCCAGAGCATGCAGTGCTTGGCTTCTGCCTTGCCAATCTAAAGGGCAACAGGTGGAGGTCTGGCACGTGGTCTCCTTTTCATGAATGAATATAAACACAATTCATGCAATTACAACGCTGGTCATTTTCAGGGGCCTCCTTCCCCAAGCAGACTCTCACAGGTCCAATCTAATGAAAACGCTGAACTTACTGGTGCGTTTAATTGTATATATGGGGAAGCTAAATGCTTTGGGTCGGATGTGGGGGCATGATGAGACGAAGGCTGCTGGAGTGATACAGCGAGGGAATGAAAGCAAGCCTGGCCCTACAAGTGGAAAATTTGATTCAGTTTAAACATAGCATTTCATTTATTGATCCATTGTAGAGGAGGGGAACATGGGGTGAGAAGACAAGGAGAGCAGATGGATTCATCTGAACATGTTATGAGGGAACAGGAGTTTGGGGGAGGATATTGAATTGGAAAACCCCAAGATGGCGTAACAGATCAAATGGAAATGGTGCTTAAAGTATGATTACATTTCCTAAATGCCACAGGATCTGTCCATCCTCATGTGCCTTCTCACTGATTTAAAGCTACTGAGAGAATAATGTAATATTTGAGATGACAAGTCCATTTTGCTTCATTTAATCGTGAATTTAGAGGCCAGCAGATATGCAAATAAATAAACTCTACATCAAAAATTTATAATATATATTTGTGCAGAAATTCCCCAGTGAAATGGATTTGCCCACTTTTTGCAAAGAGTAATTTTAGATTTAAACACACATTAAAAGGGAATTAAATTCACTCAAATTTAGCTCAATGTCAGTTTCTGATAACATTATCTGCACACTATTCTCCATATTTTATATATTATTTTTCTTTATTGTCATATACATATTTATCCGATATTTACAGATGGAGCCACACTTAATACCCATATATGATATAGCTGAAAAGATATTACATATCTCTTTCTATTATCATAGCAAATCAATAATTCATGTGTCTTTACACCAGACACAGAGGAGCAGGGAGGAGCCATGCAAACACACACAAGAAGCTGAAATCAAGCCCACAATGCAGCAGCAGCAGTAGAAGTACCAGCGGCTTTGGATGAGAAAACAGAGAGTATGTGAAAGAGAGAGAGGGAAGGCAGGAAAAAGAGGGGGAGAGAGGGAGGGAAATACCATGATGGGCATATTCATTATTCCTGTGACATTCTCATGTTGCTCCTCAATGAGAGGATAACCTTTCTCTTCTGCAGTCCCAGAGTGCTATTCACACAATCACTTACAACATTAATCAAAGCGTGCCGTCTAATGGGTTTTGACGTGCAGCCCCACTTTATGGGCTGCAGTCTAACCCGCGCCCACTGATACATCTGTTAACGCTACTCTAGCAGCACTTGGCTAATGCTAATGGCAACACAGACGCTCAGCCATCAAGCACTTAAGGGCATGGATGCCATTGTGTGATGCATGAAGAAAGCCATCTTTGATGGCATGCAAATGTATGGGGGGCATTACTTGAGGAGGATTTTGGTGGTTAAACTGCAGAGATCCACCATTTTATTGCCCATTTTATGGTTTGCAAACATAAGATCATATTGATATGAGTTTTGTTCTATTGTGGATTCAGAACAATATCTTAAAGAGATCGTCCACCCAGAAATGAAAATGTTTTCTAAAACCCAGATCATTTTCTTTCTTATGTGGAAAACAAGTTCTGATTTTGAAGAGTGTTCTGGCTGCTTTTTTCTATCCAATTAAAATAAAAATGAATGGGCAGACCATTTTTACATTTCCGGGGTTACATTTTTTTTATAATAAATAAATAAATAAATGTCTAAGCATTCTTAAATCAAGTTACAAGCAAAATTACTTAAGATTATTTATTTATTATTTTGCAAATATTTTTCTTGTTTAAAGCATGAACTCACTTAATTTGTATTGTTTTTCAGAAAACAAGACTTAAAATCTAAAGTCATTTTGCTTCTCAAATATCTTGATATAAGAATGTTTTGATATTTGTGCTGGGAAACAAAACAGAAATGTTTAGGAAAAAATATTTTTGCTGGGTTCTCAGAAGCGGAAATTGTCACAGTTGGGTAAATGTTGGAAGAACGGAAATTACAACAAATACAATTTATTCACAAATCAGACATCATTACTTCTGTCATGAACTCAACAAGAAGAATTCGAGTGAAAAAGACATTAAAGACTGTTTCAGGCTTCAGGAGACTTGTAATATCGTGCACAAGTCACAAACTACTACTCCCCTTTGAACTTCTGAAAGCTCCAGTCACCATTCTCTGTATTTTCTTGTATTTCCTCTGTTTTCTCAATTCAAGATATTAACTACTTTATATGCAAGATAAGAGCTCTTGATGATATTACATTGGAAAGTGACTCATTTATTCCCCATTTTTTGGAAACTTTGGGGAATTACATTTAAAGACTATACATAATGATAAACAATGTTAAGAAAATAACCCATAATAAACTACACATGAAATTAAAAGTCTATAATTTGAACATGCTACCTTGTACAACGGAAATGCAATGTACATTATCGCAGTGTTTCAATTTGTTTTACCATAATTAAATGTTATACGAATTAATTTTATCTTTGACACTTAAATATTTTCTTTTTGCCCTTACGGACTTTTTTATGTCACTGCAAATCTGCATCCATATTTGATTTCAAGCTGCATCACTTTTTTTTTTTCTTACAGAAGGCTTCGATGGGCAAACACGTAAGCACAACCATATTAATAATGCAGTATGCTGATAGTGACCTTACTCTAAGCCTTTCAACCTCAGCTAGTATCTCACCGAGTGTCATCCAACTGATACTCTGCACACCACATGTGACAAAAGCTGCTGTAGTCCTGCAAGTAGACAAAATGAGATTTCATAGTCTGAAATCAGGTGATACTATTCAGAATATTTCAAAAGAAAAATGAAACAGAGCTTCATATGAAATTAATTCTGTTACATAAAGAGCTCACAACCTTTATCAGAAGAGACAATTTTATTTAGTCTCAAAAGCATTAGAAGTTACAGTACTTAATATATAATATATAACTCCCTGTACAACATACTGCATTGCATAAAATATACTGTTCCCTATCCATACTTCTTTCAGTAAGATTATTTTATAAAAAAATGTTTATTTAGCAAGAATGCATTAAATTTAACACAAGAGTTTATGCATTTATAAAATATTTTATGTCAAATAAATGCTGTTCTTTTGAACTTTCTATTCATCAAAGAATAATGAAAACAGTTGTATAAAGGTTTCCACAAAAATATTAAGCAGCGCAGCTGTTTTCAACACTGATAATTATAAATGTTTCTTGCAAATCAGCATATTAGAATGATTTCTGAAGGATCATGTGACACTGAAGGCTGAAGTAATGATTACTAATAATTTTGCTTTGCATTACAAGAATAAATTAGAAATTTTATAATGTATTCATAAAGAAAGCAGTTATTTTAAATTGTATTAATAATTCTGTATTTTTGATCAAAAAAATGCAGCACTGATGAGCATCCTCTCAAAACAATTAAAAAAGTCTTACCAACTCTAAACTTTTGAACAGTACTGAATATGTGCAGGTCATTTTAAGAATAGTTTTAACAGACTTATTAACTTCAAATTAAAATAGCTGGAACTGACACAATTTAACATCTGTTAGTTTATGTCAGTCTTTACCCACTTAATGCCCCTAGTTACTTAATGAATTAATGTAGGCCAGTATTTGCAACCTAAAGCGCTACAGTCCCCTGTCAAAAGTAGCGAATGCCCTCTGATTTATTTTAAGCTCGGGCAGCAGGGCCCAGTTCTTTTTTTGGGGCCACTGCTGGGCTGAAGTTCCAAGTAGTTGGTCGCTGCTGGCAAAGTCCTACGCCTCCATCTGTTCCTCCTAGAATCATATGAAAGGGTGGCAGCAGCATCAACCGTACCCTGCTCATGCATTTTCCAACGCAACAAAACAATAACTAACTGCTATACGTCTGCCAAAAGCCCTGATCATGAGCTTTATCACAACCAGTAATACCTGTTAATAATACATGACCACCAGCTTCTGGGGGGACCTCGGCGGCACTGCTAAACAATTTAAGGTGCCTGCTGATGGGTGTTGTTTTTTCTTTAAGAGGAATTCCCCAGTCGAGTTTTTTGGCCTGATGATAAACAACAGTTTAATACTTGATCTAATCCCAGTCACGAGGTGAGTCCAAACACCGTGCGCTGCTGCTTGTGCAGATGTTCACATCCAATAATCTATCCATAATTGATGAAACAGTGAGGTCAGATGTAATGGCTTCTGCCGTTGCAGCAACAAATAAATGATTATTGACAGAACGCAGCCAGTGCGGCACTGAGCGCCTGTGAGACAACAAGCTCTGAAGAGAGAGCCGGTTAAGGGACTTCTGTCGGTCACTGCACAGGACGAGGCATAAAGTCTGGGACGTGAAAACCAAGAGTGCGCCATAACTACATTGTAAAGAGGGAGTTCCCTATAAAAGTGACAAAACGAAGGAGGGAGAGGACACTCAGAGGAGAGCGGTAAGTGAGCTACGGAGAGTGCAGCAGGCCAGCTCAGTCCTTTCACCTTTTATCTGGGGGATGGATGTTGAATGTAGAATGCATGACATGTATGACAGTCAGACTGAATATGGGATTAATGCATCCTTCACCCAGAGCCACCAGACTGCATGCGACAGAGCTGTGCTGTGATGATCTACAGCTGACCGAATGCAATGCTCTGTACAGTATTATATTTTACAGCAGATTGTTGTTTGTTACACTAAACAAAATTAAGTTAACTGGCTTTATTTAACCCCTTCAGACCTGATTTTTTTTCCCTGAAAAAAGAGAAAAAAATAATAAAATCCACTTGATATTTGCTCTTCTCCAATATAGAAATGAGTCTAAAAAACAAGATTTGTGCTAAATAGTTTTTTTTTATTAGATTTTTTTTGTCATGTCCACTACAGTGGATGCCAGGACTGAAGCATCATAAAAATCCTTATATTTTAAACATACTTATGAAGTAGTTTGTGTAGTAGAGTTGAACTAGTGTTTAAGATTTTGAAAAAAAGTTAAATCAAGAATATTATTTAATATTGCTGAATAAACATACATTAATTTATATCAACAATACTAAAGTTTATGGGTTTAATCGAGTAGACAGAGCTCTTGCAGGTCATCACTTTTTACAGTACAGTTAGTTAGTTAGTTAATGTAAATATTAAAATATTGTGTTAATTTCGGAGAACTCAAAATTCAAAAAGTCAGTAAAAAAAAAAAAAAAAAAAAAAAAATAGTAAAAGCCATGTGTGTTGAAGGACCTGATGTATGAGAAGTTACCAAGGCTTCATGCTTTCGTTATATATTTATGTAAATGGAATTTTTTAAATATGTATGTATATTTTTTTGGAATATATATAATTTAACACAACATGAAATTTTCAAATTTTTTTATGAATTCACATATTTCAACTTTTCACATTAGTTCAGTCACATTTACTCATCTGTTCATTGATCTACAAAGATATTCCATCCATTCTATGAAAAATATTGCCATAATTTAGATTTTTTTTTTTTTTTTTTTTTTCTTTTTTTTTCATTTCAGACCTCATCTGCTTTTGATTGTGTTGTTAAGTAATATTTCTGGTTAAATATGTAAAGCTCTATCAACAGCATGTAATTTTTATCACAGAATATTGACTCGTCTCTGTAAAAAAAAAAAAAAAATGTGATAGTTATGAGCACTTGCACTGTTGTGCAGAGTCTAAATTATTTTCTGTGATAACAGTATGCCACTGTATTTAACCTGGAATATTCTTTTAAATTCCCCAACAATGTGGGTGGGTGTGTGTTTAAAGGGAACGAGTGTCTGTTTCTGCCCATTCTTCCTCTGTTTGAGTGCCCTGATAGCTCTTAATTACTGGATGAGATCATAAATATTTTAAGCATATGTTTTCCCGCTTTGTCACTGGAGCTCACAACTAAGAAAAACAAGTTCATCTGCATATTAATTGGAGGAGCGGGGCGTATAGTATCTGCGTGTGTGAATTGGGGGGGCCTGGTAACCAGAGTGGTGACAGCAGGAGGAAATGGCACTCTTTCATAGCAGCTGTTCTTTTAGACACCCACCCTCCTCTTTATTTCGGAGGAGGAGGTGAGCCCTGAGGAAATTGGCCCGTGCCACAAAGGGATAAAGGAGAACTTTGGAGGGGTACGCGAGGCTGGGGGATTCAGTCTGGCCTCCCGGCAACACCCACCCTCCATCATCTGGGACCCCAAGGAGCCCCTAACGTGTGTCAGGACCTTCATGGCATTCTTGATGGCTGCCGCTAAACTGGAGCATTAGCGACGAGAGGCCAAGGGGAGGCTGTTATGGGGACTTTGAGTGTGGGTCTGTTGACGGGACGCCCCCTTCTCAGCGATTTCTAATGACTAGTGGATGTCCTGTGGGAGAAGTGCACTGTGATTGCAGTCATGTAAGCATCTGTGGCCCTTACGCTTGAGAAAGGTGCCACTGAACTGACAATATATATGGAAATCCCAGGCAATATTTCTTCAAAAAAGTCAGCAAACCCCAGGCTCCGTCCCAACACATGGATCAGTGAATAACACATTAGAGGACAGGATTAAATAGGGCCTAAATGAATTTATGGACCCTTAAACTACCACTTAGAGCTCTTAGTGCTCTGCTTTACTTAACCTATCTAAACAAAAACACTTATGATTCACTGTTGGCCTAATGGCATTTGTTCATGGCTGATTTGACAGTATGACACTTAACACTTTGCGAGATGTAGCAACGCTAATGAAAAGCTGGTAATTATTTTACTGGCAGTGCTTGTTCAATGCAAAATAAATTTCAAAACTGATCAAAATTGTGCATAATGAAAAAAAAAACTAATTTAGTTGTATTTTTTTTTTTTTTTTTTTTTTTTTACTCTCAAATAAAGCTGCTACATTCAAGTTCAAGAGCAGAGCTAATTAGTTTGACCTTTCCTGTCATAATTAGCATGTATTTGGCAGGAAAACGAGAGGCTGTTCAGCTTCTTCAGCTCTCTATTATCATGCAAAATCAGGTCATTGAGAGGTTGTGCGGCTTTGTTTGCTATTCCTAAACATTTAATGAGTGAAATCAACTATATCAAGTTCAAGTGGTTTTATAAGGTTTTGATGAAAGGAACATATTTATTCAGAGCCAGATTAATTTTTGTTGGACTTAATTTGACAAATTGAATTTAATTTAAAGAATTACTAAATTATTAAAGGGATGGTTCACCCAAATATCAAAATTCTGTCATCATTTACTCACACTAACGTTGTTCTAAACCTGTATGACTTTATTTTTTTCTGTGGAGCAGTAATTTATGACAATAATTTATGGAGTAAATTATGACAAAAGTTTCATTTTTTGGTTGAACTATACCTATTATGCAATTTAAATGTTATATATAATTATAGGTATTAAAAAAGTTTAATTTAATCAAATATTAAGTATATTCAACTATTAAAATTAATTTATTCAAATGTGTCCATCAACAGCTTAATTCATCCCTCCTTTACATTTAATCATTTAGCAGACACTTTTATCCAAAGAGGAGAGAAATAGAAGCAATCAGACCAACAAGAGAGAAAAAAGTGCTTTGACAAGTCTCAGTTAGTCTAGCACAGTACACATAGCAATTTTTTTTAATAGAAAAAAAATTAATAGAATCGAATTGAATCGAATCGAATTGAATAGAATAGAATAGGTAAGTGCTATTAATTTACAAATTTGTTCATACATTCATCCGTCTACAAAAACTACTCATCTATTCAATCCATGAAGGAAGTAATGCCATATTCTATTGTCTGTAACTTTTAGCAATTTCAGAACTCATCTACTTTTGTTTTGTGATATAATATTTCAGGTTAAAAAGTAAAGCTCTACTGACAGCATGCTGTTGGTTATCACAGAAAATAATTCTACTAGTTTAAGTGTCCTTCTGTCAACAGTTTTTGTTTACAATCTGTGTAAACAAACAAACAAAAAAAAACTTTAAACTTTGGTTTTATAATTTACAACAACTGTTTGATTTATCATACAGTTTAAAACGAAGTGGATAATTTTTGAATCTTTTAAAAATTTACCTCAAATTCGCTGTTGGTTTTACTGCTTGATAGGAAGGGATTTAAATTATATTTCTGACATACATTCTCCCAGCGGGCAATTGGATATAAAGGGCACATGTTCAATCTATAGCTTTATTGTGATCTTATTTGAAGAACCAAGCCCCATTGATGTATGTTTCCAAACACGATACACTCTCAGAAATCCTGTGCTTAAAAGACAAAAGGGCCAATTAGAGAAGCTACTTTTGTTGTGCATTAAAGGCTCTGTCCTCTCTTGCTGTCTGCTTCTGGTTGGATTATTACACTTTCAGTGGAGGATTTAACCAGAGGCCAGTTGGGCCATTGCCTGAGGGAGTCCCCCCCGTTCAATGCACTCGAGATGCACTCCCCCCCCCACCGCTTTTATTGCCTGCCTTTCATTCTGCCAGGCAATCCCTCTGCAGTCAGTAGGCTCACATGATAACCTGCCTCAGGCAGTCCCCAAAAACCCTAAATCAGCTCGCCTTATATGTATGCAAGCCCAAAATGTGCCTCGCTGCCACCTGATATAACTCATGCTACAAAGAAAAGTGAGCTTGTGTCAGCAAGTGATGTCTGCTGTTCTAGTGGCCTGGAAGGAAGTTCAGTGCTTGGCAAAGGATTTACACATGTTAGCATGGGACATGATGTGCAATCAAAGAGCTTTGGGGAAAGTGTTAGGACTTTTGAATAAAATATTTGGTGAAATTTTCCTGAATTGTTAAGCTACAATGCAAAACCAATATGTTTTAATTTGACGTAGATGTATCCTATCCTACAGAAAAGCATTAAAAACTGCTAAATCTGATTACTTTTCATCTCTTTTAGAAGAAAACAAACATAACCCCAGGTATTAATTCAATACAGTGGCTAAATTAATGAAAAATAAAGCACCAACAGGTGTTGACTTTTCCCAACAGCATAGCAGTAATGACTTTATGAACTACCTTAATTCCAAGATCGATACTTTTAGAGCTAAAACTGTAACCATGCAGCCGTCAGCTACAGTATCGCATCAGATAATGATCAGATCTCCTGAGGAACAAATCCACTCATTCTCTACTATAGGAGAGGAAGGATTTTATAAACTTGTCAAATCATCTAAACCAACAACATGTATGCTGGACCCTATTCCATCAAAGCTCCTGAAAGAGGTGCTTCCAGAAGTCATAGATCCTCTTCTGACAATTATTAATTCATCCTTGTCATTAAGATATGCCCCCCAAAACCTTCAAATTGGCTGTTATTAAGCCTCTAATTTTAAAAAACACAACTTGACCCCAAAGATCTATTTAATTACAGATCGATCTCGAATCACACTTTTCTGTCAAAGATACTAGAAAAGGTAGTATCCTCACAATTATATTCCTTCTTAGAGAAAAATGGTATCTATGAGGATTTCCAGTCAGGATTTAGACCGTACCATACTACTGAGACTGCTCTCATTAGAGTTACAAATTACCTGCTCTTATCATCTGATCATGGTTGTATCTCTCTATTAGTGCCACTGGATCAAGTCAAGTCAAGTCTGCTTTATTGTCAATTCTTCCACATGTACATACATACAGAGAATCGAAGTTGCATTACTCTCAGACCCCCAGTGCATACAGATAACACTAACAGTAGAGCCTTAAAATCTAGATCAAATATAAAATATAAGATACAACTATACAATAAGGGAATGTAAAAAAAATAAAAAATAAAAATAAAGTTAAATAAAGCAGCACAAGGCACATGGCAAATAGAGTGCAAACCAGTGAACAAACAGTGCAGATAAAAAGATTTTTAGTGCAAAAAAAGCTTATTCAGTCTGATTAAAATGACAAAAGGGCTCAAGAGCAGTTATTTTATTTAAACTGACTGATGATGTGGTAGAATTACGTCAGTTCCATGGTGAATGAGGTAGTGAGCAGACCAATGCTGCACAAAGTGACTGGTGCATGTCATCGTATGTTAGTGGAAGGGGTGGTGGAAGGACCTGCGGATGTGGGATCTGGGGGGGTGGGGGTTGGGGAGGGGGGTTGGGGGGTTCATAGTTCAGTGGTGCCTGGGGGACAGGGACAGGGGGCGAGTTCGGGAGCGAGTTCAGCTTCCTGACAGCCTGATGGATGAAGCTGTCCATCAGTCTGCTGGTCCTGGCCTGGAGACTCCGCAGTCTCCTCCCTGGTGGCAGCAGACTGAAGAAGCTGTGTGATGGGTGGGTGGGTGCAATGCAGAGGGCTTTGCGAGTGAGATGGATTCCGTGAATTTCCTGGAGGGAGGGGAGAGAGACACCAATGATCTTCTCAGCTGCTCTCACTATGCGTTGCAGAGTCTTCCGGCAGGACGCGTTGCAGGCGCCATACCACACAGTGATGCAGCTAGTCAGAATGCTCTTGATGGTGCCTCTGTAGAAGGTGTACATGATGGGGAGTGGGGCTCTGGCTCTCCTCAGTTTTCGGAGGAAGTAGAGATGCTGTTGTGATTTCTTGGCCAGTACTGCGGTGTTGTCGGTCCAGGAGAGGTCCTCTGCGATGTGCACACCCAGGAACTTGGTGCTACTCACTCTCTCCACAGACGCACCGTTGATGGTCAGAGGAACATGCTGAGTGTGTGCTCTCCTGAAGTCAACAACAATCTCCTTCATCTTTTCCACGTTCAGAGAGAGATTGTTGTCACCGCACCACCCGGCCAGGCGGCTCACCCCACTCCTGTAGTTTGTCTCATCTCTGTTGCTAATAAGACCCACAACAGTCGTGTCAATCTTAAACTTAATGAAGAGGTTGGAGTTGTGTGACGGTGTGCAGTCATGGGTCAGCAGAGTGAAGAGGAGGGGGCTCAGCGCACATCCTTGGGGGGGCCCAGTATTCAGTGTGATGGTGCTGGATGTGTTGCTGCTGACCCATACAACCTGAGGTCTTCCAGTCAGAAAGTCCAACAGCCAGTTGCACAGCGAAGTGTTGAGCCCCAGCTCAACCAGTTTGTGAATGAGCTGTTGAGGGATGATTGTGTTGAATGCTGAACTGAAATCTATGAACAGCATTCTGACGTATGAGTCCTTTTTGTCTAGATGTGTGAGTGCTGAGTGGATGGCAGTAGTGATGGCATCATCGGTCGAGCTGTCGGACCGATATGCAAACTGGAATGGGTCCAAGGAGGGGGGGAGGGCAGACTTGATGCGGTGCATGACTAGTCGTTCAAAGCACTTCATGAGGATGGGAGTAAGTGCAACAGGACGGTAGTCATTGAAGCAGGATGGAGATGGCTTCTTCGGGACTGGAATGATGGTGGTAGTTTTGAAACATGTGGGAACAACAGCCTGACTAAGTGAGATGTCAAAAATGTCTGTGAAGACATCAGTGAGTTCTGCTGCACAGTCTCTCAGTACACACCCAGGAATGTTGTCAGGTCCCGGAGCTTTGCGTGCATTGATCCTGCTGAAGGATCTCCTCACGCTGTCCGGGGTCAGCGTCATCACCTGGTCACCAGGAGGAGGTGGAGTCTTCTGTGCAGTGGAGCTGTTTTATTTCTTTGTAATCTCCTCTCTGTGTGGTGTAAACACAATCCAAAATGTTTTTACCTCTTGTTGGAAAGTTAATGTGTTGGTGTATTTTTGGAAACACACTCTTTAAGTCAGCATGGTTGAAATCCCCAGCTATGATGAGAAAAGCATCAGGGTGTGCTGTCTGCTGCTCACTGATGTGCTGGTGCAGTTCATTTAGTGCATCGTTCCTGTTGCAGCTGTTGTTGTTCGGGGGAATGTAAACCGAAATGAGCAGTATGGCAGTATATTCCCTCGGCAGATAGAACAGCCGGCACTTAATAATCATAAACTCCACCAGGGGTGAGCAGTGTTTGCAGATCACAACAGCATCGCGGCACCATGCATCACTGATGTAAACACAAAGCCCGCCATTGTGGGAGAGAGCTCTGTCCGCTCGATAGCATGTCAGCTGGTCGAGCTGAATAGCGCAGTACGGAACGCTGTTGCTAAGCCATGTTTCCGTGAACACAAAAACACAACAGTTTCTTACAGTCCTCTAAGTTGAACGTAGTAATCGGATGAAGTCCAGTTTATTGTCCAAAGAGCGTACGTTAGCCAGTACGATGGCGGGGATAGATGGCTTGTGTGGGTTAGCCGTTAGCCTAGCCCGGATACCTCCCCGCTTGCCCCTCTTCAGCTTCTTCTCACGCCGCTTGTGGCTCCTCCGCTGTGTGTGAGATGCAGCAGTGGGGGTCGGTGATGATGTAGGCCTCCGGAGCAGACCAAGGGCCCGCAGCTGTTCCGCGTGCGCGGAGTTTAACTCTAAAAATGCGGTTCTGCCAACATCCAGCAGAAACTCACAACTGTATGCGCACTTAAAGACAGGTAGACTCGATGACGACATACAAAAACACTGCGACTCACAAGACAAAAAACACGAAAACAACGTTCTTTCAGGACAGAGAGAAGCCGTTGCGTATGGACGCGCCGCCATCTTAGGATCTCAACATTGCTGTTAAAGCCATCTTAATTTTGCCTTAATTGTCTTTTTGAATTGAGTAGAATATGTCAAATTTATTGAGATTGTGATTGCCATAAAAAATGTTGTCCTTGAGCTGAATACCTACCTCTAGTATTGCATACCGGTCACTGCACCTAAATAATACCTGTAGGGTCCTGCTTAAAGGGATGTAGTAGTCAGCCTAAGATGCCTGTCAGTTAATGCGAACAATTGTTCAACCGCATGGCGGTAGGTTGCTTTCTGAGAGAGGAAACAACAAATGAATGGAAATAAATGGATTATACTTACCTGAAGCATATTTACTTGATGGATACTGGGTGGCACAACTGCATTCGACACTATCGACCACAACATTCTTTTGAATAGACTAGAAAACTTTGTTGGCATTAGTGGAAGTGCAATACGGTTCAAATCATACTTATCTGACTGCCATCAATTCGTAGCAGTGAATGAAGAGGTATCATATCAATCACAAGTGCAGTATGGAGTACCTCAAGGCTCAGTACTAGGACCATTGCTTTTCACCCTTTAAATTTTACCCTTGGGAGATATCATCAGGAAACACGGGTTTAGCTTTCACTGTTATGCTGATGACACTCAGTTCTATATTTGTCTTTACAGCCCGGTGATTCATACCAATTAACGGAATGCATAGTCGATATAAAAAAAAAAAAAAAAACTGGATGGCGAGTAATTTCTTACTGCTAAATTCTGAGAAAAAAAAAAAAAAACACAGGTGTTAATTATCAGACCTAAAACCAACAAAACAAATGTAATAACCTAGAACACTGTCTTACACTTGATGGCTGTTCTGTCAATTCTTCGTCATCAGTTAGGAACTTAGGTGTGCTATTTAATATCTTTCCTTCGAAAGCCACATTCCTAGCATTTGTAAAACTGCATTTTTCCATCTCAAAAAAATTTATCTAAATTGCGACCTATACGCTCAATGTCAAATGCAGAAACATTCGTTCATGCGTTCATGACCTCAAGGTTAGATTATTTTAATGCTTTATTGGGAGGTTGTTCTGCATGCTTAATAAACAAACTCAAGCTGGTCCAAAATGCTAGAGTTCTTACTAGAACCAGGAAGTGTGACCATATTGTCCCGGTTCTGTCAACACTGCACTGTCTCCCTATTAAACACTGTATAGATTTTAAAATCCTGCTAATTACCTATAAAGCCCTGAATGGTTTCGCACCTCAGTACTTGAGCAAGCTCTTATCATATTATAGTCCTCCGTGTTCGGTGCTCTCTCAAAACTCTGGCAATTTGATAATACCTAGAATATCAAAATCAACTGCGAGTGGCAGATCATTTTCCTATTTAGCGCCCAAACTCTGGAATAATCTATCTAACACTGTTTGGGAGGCAGACACATTCTGTCAGTTTAAATCTACATTCAAGACCCATCTGTTTTACCTGGCTTACACATAACACACACATTTCTATTACTCAAATCCATTAAAGGATTGTTAGGCTGCATTAATTAGGTCAGCCGGAACTGGGAACACTTCCAATAGCACACAATGTACTTGTTCCATCGTAAGAAGAATGGCATCTACACTAATATTAGTCTGTTTCTTTCTTATTCCAAGGCCCTGTAGCCACCAGATCCAGTCCTTATCCAGCCCAGATGGTGGATCCGCACCTAGAGATGACCTCTACAGCCCTGAATTTCAGCGAAGACCAAGAGAACTAGATGAGCCCCAGAGACAGATCCCCAGTGAATACATTGTCTCCTAGATGGCCATCGGGACAAGACCACAGAACCAGATGAGCCCTCTGAACAATCTAACTTTGCTGCAGCATGGATCAACCTACTGGTTCGTCTGGCCAGATGAGAACTGGCCCCCTGACTGAGCCTGGTTTCTCCCAAGGTTGTTTTCTCCATTCTGTCACCGATGGAGTTTTGGTTCCTTGCCGCTGTTGCCTCTGGCTTGCTTAGTTGGGGAAACTTAATTTCAGACAGATACTATTTAAACTGAACTAAGCAGGATGATGACATCACTGAATTCAGTGATGAACTGCCTTTAACTGAAAATGTTATGTTTTCTATTGTCCTTTTGCATTGACACACTATTTTCCCATTTGATGCTGTACAGTTGCTTTGATACAATCTGTATTGTTAAAAGCACTATATAAATAAAGGTGACTTGACAAAACATTGTTTGAAAGTTGAAAAAAAGTTGAAAAAGCCTTTAAATTTGAAAGATTGTAGACCTTACAGAGATAGATACTGTAGATCTGTACTGTAGATCTGTAGACCCCACCCCACCCCCGGCCACCCACATTTTAGCCAGCTCAACATACTCACAAACCCATCCAAAACAAAAAAAACACGCCCACCATGCCTAAATGGTAAATACTACTCTAAACAACAGAACCTTTTCCAGAAGTTTTTTTTTTTTTTTTTTTTTTTAAAGGGAAATCTTGTTATTCCATTTTTATCCTGCTCTTAAACTCAAAACTCCAAATTGCACCCCTCCTCATGAATATCAGATGAACATAATATATTCATATGTTAAACTTTTAGAATCCACCAACTGTTTCCCCTTTTTCAGGCTTGCAAAAAGATCCCTTGTCTGTAAATCTGTAGTACAAGCTGGATTGTCAAATCCCCATGTGTTGGAATGGCTGATTTGGGTTGATGGTTCTATTAAAAGCAGTTTTCCAGGGCTGCTGAGTGACAGTTCTCTGCCGAGCTGGCTCGTGTTGAGGGTAAATATTGCAGGAGGCCAGAGTCTCAGGAGCATGTGTGGTCGGGAGCTGTGATCTCTGATCTCAGGGATAGCACACAGCAGGACGTGATAGCCCGCCGCTGCTCAGTCCGACACTCGACACGCACATTTCACACTCTCTCTGCAACCCCAAACCTCTCCAGCTCAGCTTTGAATGTCAGAAACATACTCCAAGCCCCCGTTCAGAGCAGCAGATCACAGCTTTTAGCTCAAACAACTGCTTGTTACTGATCACTCAACTCTCCTTGGGCTGCAGGTGAAAGTTTCCACCGGCATGGAGAGCTGCAGTGTATTGCAGGTATTTTGGGGCTTCAGGATATGTATAAATATATATATATATATATATATATATATATATATATATATATATATATATATCTATATATATATATATATATATATATATATATATATATTATAATAACTCTCTGGAGATTTTAGCATGGTAATGGATATGACCATGTTAATGTATTTGGTGTTGGTGGAATAGATCTGCAACGCTGCTGATGCTGAATTGCTGCTGCTGTTGGTTATTGCTGTATTTATAGATTATTGCTATAGGAACTTGCTACTGCCAATACATATGCAGATATGGTGTAGTGAGTATTAAAGACATACTGCTGCTGCACAAATAGCATATATAATAACCCATAGCAGATCTATACAGGTGGAGCTGGGGAAGGTGGAGGATTTCAGAGGAACTCTAAAAGTGCACTGCAATGCTCAAGCGAATGCTAACCAGCAATTTAAATTTAAAGCAGCAAGTTCATTGGCTGTGTTTACAACATGAACCAATCAACTTGTGACAAGTCATTTAATGCTAAGAATATCATCAGTTTATGTTAAGGACCCATCAGCCTGCACCATCTAGAGTTTCATGACAGAACTTGGTATATATATACAAATCCAATTCCAAAAAAGTTGGGACACTGTACAAATTGTGAATAAAAACAGAATGCAATGATGTGGAAGTTTCAAATTTCAATATTTTATTCAGAATACAACATAGAAGACATATCAAATGTTTAAACTGAAAAAATTTTATCATTTTAAGGGAAAAATAAGTTGATTTAAAATTTCATGGCATCAACACATCTCAAAAAAGCTGGGACAAGGCCATGTTTACCATTGTGTGGCATCCCCTCTTCTTTTTATAACAGTCTGCAAACATCTGGAGACTGAGGAGACAAGTTGCTCAAGTTTAGGAATAGGAATGTTGTCCCATTCTTGTCTAATACAGGTTTCTAGTTGCTCAACTGTCTTAGGTCTTCTTTGTCGCATCTTCCTCTATATGATGCACCAAATGTTTTCTATGGGTGAAAGATCTGGACTGCAGGCTGGCCATTTCAGTATCCAGATCCTTCTTCTACGCAGCCATGATGTTGTAATTGATGCAGTATGTGGTCTGGCATTGTCATGTTGGAAATGCAAGGTCTTCCCTGAAAGAGATGACGTCTGGATGGGAGCATATGTTGTTCTAGAACTTGGATATACCTTTCAGCATTGATGGTGCCTTTCCAGATGTGTAAGCTGCCCATGCCACACGCTTTCATGCAACCCCAAACCATCAGAGATGCAGGCTTCTGAACTGAGCGCTGATAACAACCTGGGTTGTCCTTGTCCTCTTTAGTCTGGATGACATGGCGTCCCAGTTTTCCAAAAAGAACTTCAAATTTTGATTCATCTGACCACAGAACAGTTTTCCATTTTGCCACAGTCCCTTTTTAAATGAGCCCTGGCCCAGAGAAAAAAACGCCAGCGCTTCTGGATCATATTTAGATATGGCTTCTTTTTTGACCTATAGAGTTTTAGCCGGCAACAGCGAATGGCACAGTGGATTGTGTTCACCGACAATGTTTTATGGAAGTATTCCTGAGCCCATGTTGTGATTTCCATTACAGTAGCATTCCTGTATGTGACACAGTGCCGTCTAAGGGCCCGAAGATCACGGGCATCCAGTATGGTTTTTCGGCCTTGACCCTTACGCCCAGATATTGTTCCAGATTCTCTGAATCTTTGGATGATATTATGGACTGTAGATGATGATAACTTCAACTCTTTGCAATTTTTCTCTGAGAAACTCCTTTCTGATATTGCTCCACTATTTTTCGCCGCAGCATTGGGGGAATTGGTGATCCTCTGCCCATCTTGACTTCTGAGAGACACTGCCACTCTGAGAGGCTCTTTTTATACCCAATCATGTTGCCAAGTGACCTAATAAGTTGCAAATTGGTCCTCCAGCTGTTCCTTATATGTACATTTAACTTTCCGGCCTCTTATTGCTACCTGTCCCAACTTTTTTGAAATGTGTAGCTCTCATGAAATCCAAAATGAGCCAATATTTGGCATGACATTTCAAAATGTCTCACTTTCAACATTTGATATGTTATCTGTATTCTATTGTGAATAAAATATAAGTTTATGAGATTTGTAAATTATTCCATTCCTATTTTACTCACAATTTGTACAGTGTCCCAACTTTTTTGGAATCGGGTTTGTGTATGTATATATATATATTAATATATATATTAAAACAGAAAAATGGTCATTTTAAATGGTAATCATGTTTCACAATATTTTTTAATGCAGCCTTGGTAATCACAAGAGAATTCTTTCAAAAACATTAAAAAAAATCTTACCAAAGTTTGAACAGTAGTGTATACATATAATTAAAAATTAAATAATAGAAAATTACATGTATCTTACTAAAAAAGGACTGTTGTATTATGATATGAGGCTGACAAAAAAAAAAAAAAAAAAAAAAAACCTAAAGGCACTGTTAAGAATATACACACTTGTCACAAAAATGCCTTAAATAGACTAGCTATAAAATTAATATTACTTGGGGTGCTGCAGCTAAACATGCTCCATTGAAAAATGAGGAATGTGATTAGGCACAGGAAAAGACAAAGAACAAGCTACATATATTTACCAGCAAAAGAGACACTAACAGTGGCTGAGCTGATAGTAAGACTGACATGAAAATAGGGGGAGAATTATAGCTGAATTTCAGCATTTTTGCATCATTTGCTGCTGGCCTGCTAGTAACACAAAGGCCTTTCATAACATGAAGATGGTGGCATTGACAAGCTGCCTGTGCTGCTGTGAAGAACGTCTCACTCTATCACTTTAAACCTTTTTAAAAGATAAATAGAAGTAGAGAGGAGTGCCAGAATTACACAAGGAGTTCAAATGTAAACAAGGGAGACAGACACAGGAGGTGAGCGAGAAAGACAAAGAGGGAGAGTGAAACATAGAAAATGTGTTTCTCCTCCACCCCTATTTTGATGCCCATTTTTTGAGTGCATAAATATTTGATGAAATGGGCCGAAACCGAAGCCATATAACATTCCTGCATTCCTGATGCTCGCTACCCCCGTAAGCCATAAACATTAAAGGCATGATTGAGTGCATTAAAATGAACTCATTGGAACAGCACATTGATTACTTGATGGAGAGTCCCCCTACTCTAATACAATAAATAGGGCCAACAGAATATTGCGTTTGCATATGGGAAAGGACGAGGTGTGGTAAGTGCTGGTGGGGAGGGGGGTTTAGGTTCAGGACACATGCTTTTTCCCCAGCGCAGGCCCAGGCATCATGCTTTGTCCCCTCAAATCTATCTTTTTAAATGATGTGTACATTTGGTCTCAGTGGGAAGTTAATTAGGTCCAGAGATCGCTTCAGGTATTGTTCAAGTAATTTAAAATGTCAGAATATGCAGGATGCCTGGTCTGACCCAGGCGCTCTCGGTACCTCTGCAATATCAGGAGTAGCTAATTATTTTCCTTCTTTTGGTCTGCAGATTTGCTGGTAGAAAGAGAACAGAAAAGGAATAATAATTGGAAATATTAATGAGGTGGGTTTGTTGGACCCAAAAGACTTTTGTAATATCTCACTGCCTGTAGAATGTTTGCACTCATGGTGAACCTCCAGATATTTCGGCTAGAATTAACTGTGGTTGCTGTAAAAGTGTCACACTCCCGTTACGATAGTCGTCAATTCTACTGTCACTTGTGGAGTGAGAGTATGCCTACTATTGTACTACTTCATCAAAAAATGAAAATACTGTCAAGCCTGCATGCTGTTATTTCTTCTGTGAAACAGAATGAAGCAACTTTACTTAGTTCTTCTCTCTTTTCATACAATGGCACTGAACAGTCCCATACATTTCATATTGGCTACAGGTTGTCAAGCTCCAAAAAAGCACTATTAAGTTACCAAGTGTATATGACACAGGTGCTTTATTCCCAGTCACCTGAACTCATAAGATAGATTTGCATTTTAGAGTTGCAGCAGAGGGAAAAGTTATCAGCAAATACTACAATGATACAAATTTAACCCTGTTCCTTACACAAAACCATTTAAATACATCAGAAGTCTTGGAACATAGTACAATAATTTATGTGTTACTTACACTAGCATTCAGAAACTTGTGGTTGGTAAGTAAAAAAATAAATAAATAAAAATGCAGGAAAGCAGTAATATTGTGAAATATTATCACAGTTTAAAAGTATTTTCTATCGCAGTATATTTTAAAATGTAATGTATTCCTATGATGGAAAGATAAATTTTTCAGCAGCCGTTATTTTAGTCTCTAGTGTCACATGAAAGTGTCCTTCAGAAAACATTCTAATATGTTGATTTGTGGCTCAAGAAACATTACTTATGATCAACAGTTGTGCTGCTTAATATTCTTGTATTTCTAAGGAATCTTATATGAACTAACCACAACAAAGATGAATAAATACTGTAACAAATGTATTGGTCATTGTTATTTAATGTTAGCTAAAGCATTATATATATAAATTCAATAATTTTATATTAATTAAACATTATTTAATATAATATTATTTAATCTAGCTAGAAAAATTGAAAAGTTAAAGAAAACATATAAATTAGGTAACACTTTATATTAGGAATCACTATTCACTATTAACTAGTTTATTAACATGCATATTACAAGAATATAGGCTTTTCACTAAAGAATATATCAATGCCTTATTCTTCATGATCATATTCTTGATCCCTTAACCCTACCCAAACTACTACAACAACTACTTTACTAATTATCTATGAGCAGCAAATTTGGAGTTTATTTAGGGAAAACTTCTGGTTAATAGTGAATGTACATTATTTTATTTTATTATTTTATATGTATCGAGTCTTGGAGGCAATGGACAAATAAAAATAAACATTTCTTAAGAGTTATATTATTTCCATAGTGTTTTGTTAATAAGTGCAATATGTTAATTTTCAACCTTGTTCATACTGAATTATAGATCCACTGTGCGGAGTATTGTGCATTAAGATATTAATAGAGCTTTCTCTGAACACCACATTGGATTTACTAGCTATCTGTCCATCCTACGTACCATAACTTCTCAAGTACAGCAGTTTATACACACTAAGACTCTCTAATGTGGCTTCACAAAAGCTGACAATATACTGTAACAAAACCCACATGATAATACAGTACGTAATAGGTGGATGCCATTATTACAATCTCCTCGTTTTAACCCTCTTTGAGTGTCTGTATGAGAATTCCATTGGCATAACAAACAAAAGAGCAGCAGATGGTTAACTCTCCCATTGTCTTCTCTGTTTAGTGAGGGGAACACCTATTCAAGCCGCACATTTTTGATCTACAGGGAGAAATTGGCAAAGATTCTTTTATATTCAAATGAGAACATTATCATAAGGCGCATGGCAATAGCAAAGTCCCCTTCTGTTAGTGTCTCATTTGAATAGCTTATATCTTCAAGACACCTCTTCAGGAGATTCATTTGGGCTTTCGTCCTCGGCACGGGACACCTCTGTAGCTGGGAAGTGTCACGCATCCAACTTTGTAATTCATCATGAAACAGCCCCTTTCAAAGATTAACTAAATAACTGTCAGTGTGGTAATGAGTGATGTAAACACAGAAGATTAATTAGGTTAGGTAGCCTCATACTTGTGAAGTCAAATCTTCAGTTATATATGGTTGCCCACTGAAAACTGTTTTTTTTTTTTTCTGTCCTGACAGGGAACACTATCCATCTTTTGTCAAATGTTTCAAAATGGGGCTGATCTGAGGGAAGTCTTTTTGTGGCACCTGTGGCAGTCTCTATGAGTGCGTACGATAGAGACAGAGACAGAGAAGCCGCCTCCGATTAGAGATGGAGACCAAAAAAGGATCAGACACGAACATGTCAGCATCTTTTAATGTGTGTATCAAGTCTTTCAGGCATCTCAAGGAAGCCAAACAAAACAGAAATGACAAGCTGATGTTTGGCAACTCAGAGAGTGAGAAGGCAGGGGTGGGGGGCTATAGAGAAAACTTTTATTTCTCCAATCATTCTCCATAGGGAATACATTCACTCCACTGTCATCTTCTCAGTGAATTACAATTAACCTGTCTTTCTTTTACTTCTTTTTCTTGTATGTCCCCTCCTCCCTCCGTACGACAGGGGACTCGTTGAGGTGTTTCTGTTTAACCGTTTGGTAATTTCATTTAAACGCTATAATTAATGTACATGATTTAAAATCACTAATTATAGTTAAATGACTACTGCATCTTCACAGCATGCCTGACACAAATACTTGACCTGCAGATTGATCATGCAATCAGTGCAAGGAAGAGCTGAAAAAAAAAAAAATACTGATAATGAATCAGCTGAGCAGCAGCATAAAATATCAATGCATAGATATGGTTTATAAAATTTAATTATGTATTACTTTAGGGTACACTTATGCAAATAATGTCATCAAAAATAATGCTTACATGCTCAGTGATGTTTAATAAAATGTAAATCCAAAGCATCATATGACTGAAAAAAAGAACTTTGACTAGTATGTGTCAGTGACCAACACAAATTAATAGTTAAAAATTTCAAAATTTATTTTACGTTTATTTTTTATTTATTTAAAATTAGATTTTTTAAACAATATATATATATATAGATAGATAGATAGATAGATATATTCATATATACATGAATTTTAATGTGAACAATGTGAATTTTCAATGTGACCTTTTAATGTGTATTTTATGTGTATTAATGTGTTTTTATTAATTTTAATTAATGATCATGTAATTTTCATTTACCAGTTTACTTTTTTAATGTTTTAATTTGTGCCTACTCAATAACTGTGTGTGTGTGTGTGTGTGTGTGTGTGTGTGTGTGTGTGTGTGTGTGTGTGTGTGTGTGTGTGTGTGTGTGTGTGTGTGTGTGTGTGTGTGTGTTATTGAGCCATTAACTTGTTAATTAAGCCGTTAATTAAGGCAGCTATAGACTCAATTACAATAAATAAATATATAAAAATAAATTTTATTTTAAAATAATATTAATAATTATTATAATTAATTAAAATGATCACATTTCATCTATAAAAAACAAATGAAAATTTCCTTACATTGTCACTAGTTATTTTTCCTTCAAAGACTCCATCATACACAAACTGTCCTTTATTTGATCTGTTCCTTTTATTCCTGTTCCTTTGGTTGAGCACACCTTATCACACTTGTCTCCCTCTTACTAGCCTGGCTGTCTCTTTGCTGTGTTCAGTCTGGGCTGTCCTCTCCAAGCGGTGGGTCTGATCCAGCCTCACCAGGCCGCTCCTCCAGGGCTGTCATTGAGGGCGGGGCAGGGGACTCACACCATATGGCTGACCGAGGCCCCGCAGCCTCCCCAGAGGTGATGAGAAAGCTCACTCCTGATCAGAGCTCAGAGAGGGAATCAGAGAGAGAAAACAAGTCAGAATGAGAAGAAAAGACAAACTATATCACTATTTGGAAAGGGAACTCCAAATTTTCAACACACTATGATCTATTTTATTATATTCAGAATTTTTGTTCAGTTGACTTAATGCATTTATTTATCACAAATAAACAAAATACAGGAAATTCACAAGGTTGCATTGGAAATCGCATTCCAATGATACAAATGGACTTGTCCGCACCCGTACCGGCAGCAAGCTGTTCCTTCAGAGAGCCATTAAAGAGTAAAGTTAGGGACCCCTCATCGTCTGGAAGCCACTCAACAGGTAGCGGCCCATCCCACTGAATCCAGCTGTTCAGAGATGAGCCACCTTGCCAGAAAATAACCATTCTGACATTTTGAATATGCTTCTGTGGAGCTTAGCAGCACACCAAATATTTGCATGCCTTTTGTCTCCAAAGGCAAAGGAGATAGGGGAGAGTCAACAGCGTTCACCTCCTGAGATAGACACGTCTAAATGGAGCTCACATCCCCGCACCCCTGACAGGTCTCTCATCGCCCCGTGAAGCTCACCTCCTGGAGGGCCCAGTGATTGAGAGGAGCCCTTAGCCCAGCTCTTTTATCCTGGGAACGCTGCTCTGACCCCCCTTTTTTTACTGCTGCCACTGAGAGAGAGAAAGAGAGAGAGAGGGAGAGGAAAACACATTGGATTATTTGATCAGGATGTTTTGAGCACATGCAAGAGACAGCTAGAGAGTTGGTGTTGTCATTAATATTATTATTATTACTGTAGTAGTATTGTTTAATTTATAAGTTCATAATAATAAGATTGTGCCAAATTAAATAATGCCTAATTAAACTGAATAATAATAAAAATAATAATAATAATAATGTTAATACTACTATTATTTAGCTAAAATAATAATAATTGCTATAAATTAAAACTAATACTAATACTATTTAAACATTGCCTATTTGAACTGAATAATACAATTATTATTATTATTATTATTATTATTATTATTATTATTATTATTATTATTATTATTATTAAGTTTAGTTTAGTTTAGTTAGTTGTTAATAATCATAATCATAATAAAATATTAATGATGATGATGATGATGATGATTCTATTTTAGGGTTAAAATATTACTTCTATTACTACTAACCTATACCTAACAGTCTTCTTTGTTACCAGAGATGGCTGTATCATTACCAGTATGAATGGAATCAGTGCTGGCAGTGAGTATTATTAGGACTGAGATTGGGTGCTAGCATTTGTATGGTTTACAGTGACACCTATTGGTTGAGCTGTAGAAAAATATGACAGCGTAGACCGCATGTCTGTGTCAGGAGGGACTGGGGGAGACAGTATGATAGGGCTGTGAAAATGCAGGACTAGGTTTTGTTCAGCTTAATATGCAGCATTAGACTATTTTAATCCTCATGCCCAACCACTGAATGTAATAAGCTGATTTTGACATCCTCACTTCAGAAATACTTCAAAATGTGTGTCTCTGAATTCAATCAAAATGTGTCATTGAATTTTCTCGTTTTGATATAATAATGTTAATTATTTCTGTAAAATGTATAAGGATTATACATTCTCTGTATTTGTAAGGTAATTAAGTAAGTATGATTTAATTCTAAACTAAAAATAATCAAATAAAATAACCTTTTGCATAATTTATATTTTTAGATTAATATATTAATCTGGGAATATAATAGTACACCATATATACCTCAAGAACTGTGACTAATAATTTTATTTGTACCTAAAGAATTAAATAATTTAATGTGATTTAAGTCTGTATAATCCTGCCAGCCCAGTGACATGTACATATCACCCCAGGACATGAACAAATGGTATAAAAGATTGATATCTTACTACTGTAAATTTATTAATGAAATCATAGGGGACAAAAAAAAATAATGAAGCAGCAGAACCATTAATTAACCTCTTTAAGAATGAATGCTTAAGAGAACCTACTCATACGTCCATACAAACACACACACCTATAAATCCTTGCCAAACATTAATCAGTCACTTCATATTTTTTAAATACTATTTACTATTATCACTGGGTTTGAATGTGTCAACAAAAGTGACAATAAAATTGTTACAAAATGGAAGGCAATATGTTCTACCACAAGACCAACAGAAGCAATGACCTGAAATTATATTCTCACAAAAGTGTTTAATTTAATCTATTAGTCTTGAATCTATTAATTTAATTTAATTTCATTTCATTTCATTTTTTAACGGCTTTCATTAGATTTGTATAAAATCTATTTGTTATACAGTACTTTTTTTTAAATGTATCATGAATTAAAATTGTATTGTATTTATTTTTCAATATTTCATTTTAATTGTTATTGTCAGTTTTACTTTTGGTAACATTTCTTTCTTTCTTTTTTTTTCAGTCTCTCCATAGAGACTGAAATTGGAATAATGGAAAAGAAGCTTTCTGAGAAAGAGGAAACAGAATGTCTCCCAAACGGGGCAAGGCTCTGTTTTTGGGAACATTCCTGTTTTGCTCAACAGGTGTCATTGGCACCTTATCACCCAACTAAACGAAAGAGACTTCTCTACATGTTTCATTGTCACCTTTCTTGGACGTGCTACCTTAGAAAACACAGTGTATACAATAAATGGAATAATTCATGAGCTATCATTAAAAATGAAACATTCTTTCACTTTCTCTCCTTAGACTGGAGATGAAGTTCAGAATTCAACATAATGGACTCGAGATGCTCTGAAGTTTCCTTTCCTGTACCTTCTCATCCCCACTAAAGATAATGGAAGCCTCATTCTCGTTTGCCTTTCCCAAGAAAAAAAGAGCAACCTTCACATTAATTGCAGCGAGACATTCGCATCCTCTGTTTCTCTCTCTAACTTTTTTCTTGTGTTTTTAGTTTGACACCATTTCTTGCTCTTTTTTTCTATCTCCCCTCTTCTTACCAGAAGTCGTCCAGTTTTGAAGCCATCATTGATAACACAAAGCCAATCCTACTTCACGAAAGAAAAAGGTAACACTTTACAATAAGGTCCCATTAGTTCATTTTAATTCATGCATTAATTAACATTAACTACCAATGAGTAATTCTTACACTATTTATTAATCTTTGTTAACATTAGTTATTTTATTTTAATAATGCATTAGTAAATATTAAAATTGAACTATGATTAACAAATGCTTCATAAGTGTTTATCATTGTTAGTTCATGTTAAATTAACTAATGTTTAACAAATGGCACCTTATTGTAAAGTGTTACCGAAAAAGTTTTCCAACAGCACTCCTGCCAGACCCAAGGACACAAATGCTATACATTTATTGACAATCAAGGCTTTGTAACACAACAATGATTTAACATCACCTATTTATTTTAAGAACAATTTCCAGCTGAATGCATGATTTCAATACACCCTATGAGGCGCCTCTATCAGCATAATTCGAAAAAGCAAACATGGGATAGCAGCTCCCAGCCCTGTCGGATATTTCTGTGTCTCAATTATTCATTAATGTGAAATTGTGCTTGTCTCAAGTGCAGCTTTGTCATTTCCTCTAGTGACACAGATCCTGGTCGTTGTCTGCCGAACCTCCCCACCCTCACCCCCTCAACTCCTGTGCCAATTTCCTCAGCAGACAAAAGTTGTTTAGGAATGTATTTCCGCCGTAGAAGCATGGAGATTCTTGATTTGTCTTTATCCTAAGACCATTTGTATTACACAAGACTGCAATAAATAATAAATTGTGTATGATAGAGCATGAAAAAAAATACATGCCATAAGAACAAACAGTTCTGTGCTACAAAAATATGTTTTGCTCTGGCTTTCAGAAAGTGTGGCTAACTAATAATAATACTAAATATGATTTACATATAATAAATAAATATATAATATAAACAATAATAATAATAATAATTATTATTATTATAAGAGTACACTATTTTATTTCATAAATGACAAAATCATCTAGACTATAACTTAGATCTATTATCCGTTGTTCCTTAAGACTAATGTGGTGAAGCCTAATTATAATCTGGTCTGCAGACATTATTAACATAGAGAATCTGCCTTTTCGGTGTCTTAAAAGATGGCCACTAAGACAGGCAAATGTGATGTAAAAGATATTTCATGTAAGAGTCAATGAATAAAATAATAGGGCTATGAAAGGCTCTGCAAATGACCCTCAGTGGAAGGAATTTTCTACATGTTTTAACCTCTCATTTTTGCTGGCATACTTTAATAAGCTCTTATTTAAATGTATTCATTAAACATGGTCTGAGGACTTTAATGTATTTTAAATATGGCCTTCAGTATCTCAAATAAATGAGTATTTAGACAAGAGAGTGACATAGAACATTGTTTTTCAGAAACATATTTCAAACTGATTGTTCCATAAATCATCTGATAAAATTGTACATTTTTGTTGGCACCTCTGCATAATACTAACATGATTTGATGTTTGAATTTAAATAAAATGCTATTGAGGGTAACGGTGTTTGTCAGTAATTCCCATTGTTTTGTAGTAAGCTACAAATTTGCATGACATGCAACCCACAATAATAAAGAAGAGTTTAATTTCAAACCCCTAATGATGTTCTTTATGGTTACTCGTGTACATGAGATATCTTTGAGTGTTGAGTGAAAATGCTGCTCAGTGTCAGTTCATGTATAATTTGTGCTGCATATGTTGCATGTGCAGGTGAGTGTCTTTTAATGAGAATTCAGCAACACTCAAGGATGGCTACAAAAACAGCTCGTATGCATTTTGAAAGCACATGCCTTGCCACATATCATTTATAAATAGCCAGCAGATAATTTTGTTCAAATTTCACTAAAATTAAGACAGATATTTCAACTAATGCACATAGTTTCTTTTTGACTTACTCGGTTATTTGGATCTGGATTTAACTGTATTTGCAATTTTAAAACATAAACAATCAGAGGAGTTGTCAAGGGTCAGTGTGGTCTATGGATCTTGTTATAAGGGGGTCGAATAATTTGCATCTTTTATCTATCTATCTATCTATCTATCTATCTATCTATCTATCTATCTATCTATCTATCTATCTGCTGTATCTATCTAGGGTTTATATATTCTTAACTTGTCAGTTCTAACAGGTATCCATGTAAAGATGTTATTTAAAAAACAAAAAAAAAACAATTAAGGACAAAATTATCTGTTAATTAAAACAGCACAAGTTCCAAGCTTGTTTAAATAAATAATAATAATAATAATAAAATAAAATAAAAAATCCATATTGTTTGGAGCATAAATCTGTAAACAACAAGGCAATTATACTAGCAACAATTTCTATAAACTGGTAAAAATTACATATTTAAGTTAAAGAAGAAAAGGAAGAAGAGATGGAGAATATAAAGTAAATCAGTGTTATTCAAATATAAATAATATAATTTAAAATGTATTTTTCTATTTTAAACCTGATTAATTATTACATACCATTTGTAAGCCTGTGTTGACCGAAATGGACATTTCTTCTCACTCTCTTTTTGCTGGCATCAGCGGAAGCCAAAGAAGAGAGAATTGGGGAAGATGGGTTAAGATACGTTGATGAAAAAGGATAAAAGAAGGGCATAATCGTATTCCAGTATATTTAAGAGCGTATCTTGGGGTTTTTATGCAGCTGGCAACCCTCGTCCCCAATGTTTATCAATTATTACTTATCTTAGAGGTTTCTATGCCCAGGGATCGAAGACGGTTCTAAAGGTTTTTTTTTTGTTTTCAGCCACTTTCCTTTTTTATTTTTTGCACTAAGCACAGCCCATTAGAGGCGCATACAGCATCTCTGAGGAAATTATTGTTTCTGTGACACTTTCAACTGCTCTATCTCCTCTGGAAAGTGACCCAAGCAAGTAAAAACAGCCAAAATATTTTTAACGGTTTTTAAAAAATTGGCTCACTCACTGGACTTTATCTTTAAACTAAAAAAAAGGAAGTCAAACCTCTCAGTTGTCTAGTAGGTCAAATAAAAACAATGTAGGGTCATATTTCAAATACTTTAAATTGTTTTGATTATTTTCTAGCAATATTAAAGGGAGTTAAGATGTTGGGAGTCTTTCTGTAATTTACTGTACATGGAATCCTTAGAAAAATAAAACAAGGTACTTCATAAGCATCAAAAATAGACTGAGAACTGTAAAAATATCCACTTATCTATGATTAACAGTCTATTTTTAAATGAACCTAACTGTCATTTAATTACACATGCACACATCAATTTTGTAATTTTTTGTTCGATATGGATCCACTTTCTTTTTCAATTAGGCAACAAACTGCATATTTACATAAGTACAAGGGTCATTCATAATTTATCATAATTAAACCATTTTCCTGGGTTGCACTCTTGACCACCTGTTGGCATTCACACTAAATATTTAACAGCATATTTTCAGCCCCCTTTTTCTTAGTTCTAGCTCTTTGATGTTTTGTTCCACATTCATCCACTTTTTTGCATGTACTCAGTGGATAAGTCGAGTTGTCTCTTACAGACTCGAAACTTTGCATTTTAACTTTTGTCTGGAGATCCCTTTTTCCCCCTCAATATGAAATATCATCTTTAATAAAAGTGGAAGCGGGGAGAGAAACACGATAAATCGGCTCTAACCATACAGAGGCGCAGGTCTCTGGGAGACTGATTATCATCGTACCTCAATGCTAGACTTCTCAATAATTAGAGAATGTGCTGCTTTGCTGCTGTGGCCTTGATTGTTCTCCCAGGCTAGGCGTCAATTACCACGGCCCTTGTCTCTCCCTGTGCTCTTTGCCTTACGGCTGTTGGAGAGCTTTGCACATGAAAGGTCTTTTAACGTCCTGCAATTGCATCATGGGAATGGACACAAAGCAGATTTGGTGAACGGGACACAGGGCTTGAGCTTGTGCCATCTGCCTACCCGGGGGTGATGGAGGTGATGGAGAATACAATGAAATAAAGAGGAATAAGGTGCTTATATGATTGGAAAAGATTTATGTATTTTTGCTTTTGCTACTGTTGTACATTCCTCAAAATCTTGCTTCAAAAGTTTAAGGTCAGTAAGAGTTTGAAAAAAATGAATGTTTTTATTTAGCAAGAAAAGTGAAATTAATAATTTTCAACATTATTAATGATAATAATAATAATAATAAATATTTACTGAACAGCAAAAATCTGCATATTTGGATGATTTCTGAAGGATCATGCAACATTGAAGGCTGGAGTAATGGCTCCTGAAAATCCACCCTCAAATACATTTTTAAATTGTAATAATATTTTCCAAATATGACCTTTTTACTGTATTTTTGATCCAAAAAAAAACTTATTTAAAAAAATATTGACAGAAACAGAATGGCATATATCCAAATTTCCTACTTTTATATTTGTTAAAAATTCCAAATAATGCCTACAGTAATGGATTTTTAAATTTCTAACACACCTTCAACTCTCCTAAATGTGGAATTGTCTTTCCTTTTTACATGACTGATATTTCTATAAAATAAGAATTACCAAAATGTCCACCAAGCTGTACCCACATTCTAAAGACCTCGTGAGACCAGTCTTGAAACAATGGTTATTCTCATCCATTCAGTCACAGTCAAATACGGCCAGATTTCCAACTAATTCCAGATAATAACATTGTGTTTAATTAACATTAGACAATTAAAGCAGTAATTATTAATCATAGCTAGCTCCCCACAGGCACAAGACACAAAGACGTTTTAACTCATTACTGGAGTTCCTCCAGCGCTCATTTTGAAGACAATTGTCCTCATAGGCATTGAGTTCAATTACATAAAAACACTTTTGTTTATATCTCCATAGTAGAACGTGTAGCGGTCAGAGTTCAAATAAGATTCATTGTGAGTCTTTTTGCGCCCAAGGGAAACTCAGAATATCTCCATTACTGTCTTTTCAATTTTGGTGTGATTTTACACTGCAAGTTGTGTACATATAATACCTGCTATGGGATTGCCATCTTATCTGTGACTGTCTCTGGATTGCTCTATGTATAAATAGAAATCATTGATTGGTCTGATGATAGCATTGAGGCTTATTAGGGGCTATTCTTTCTTTGTTGTCATGGGAATAAGCTGTGAAATGCCACAGTGACAGCTCTTATTTGCCTCAGAGGCTCAATGGGTCTGGCTGGTCCAAGGTTATGTGACCTCCACCACACAGCAGAGAGAAAGAGAGAGAGAGAGCTATTGAAAGCCAGTGTGAGTAGAGGCTCAGAGTTCATAACTCTACCAAACCACCTGCTGTAGATCAGAATTATTGAATCAGAATGTCAATCATTTGTCTGGAAGCAAGATTGGTTATGAGATGATGATATTATAAAGAATCACGGCACTTCAGCATTCACAGAAGCTGTAAATTAGCTTGGACAGATCTGCAGTAAGGGCTTTTAAATACATAATGATAGAAAACTAGGCAAATATATTGATGGTTGCAAGTCCTCTCATTACAACAAAGTGTAGACACAATGTAAGTAATATCAGGGGTGGCCAACATCAGTCCTGCAGAGTTCAGCTCCAACCCTAATCAAACACGCCTGAACCAGTTAATTACGGTCTAAGTGTTACTAGAATGCTACAGGCAGGTGAATTTTTATCAAGGTTGGAGCAAAACTCTGCAGAACTTTCGCTCTCCAGGACCGAAGTTGACCACCCCTTTAATAGATTCATTAGTTATAACAAAACGTTGTGATATTGCGACGTTGTGATGTTCATCACGGTGCCGAATAACCTTCTAATACATCTGTAACCAGACAAAAACAGAAAAATATACTTCTTAATAAATGATCAGAATAATGACAATTGCATATAAATTAGAGTGAAGAGGTTTGCTTGTGTCATGCAAACATTTTTGTGTCATGCGATTAAGTCCTTAATCTGATTGGAAATAATCTCATTATTGGTGCACATGTAAACCTAGTCAATGACAATATGTATACATAGAACATTCTATAGAACATTCTTTTTAAATTATCAAGAAGTTTAAATCTAATTTAATAGACAGTGTTCAATTTTAGATGCACCTGCTGTATTTAGGAGTGAGTCACTGAATCGTTCACTTAATTCATTCAAAAATGCAGAAGCATTCAGAAAATAAAAGTGAATCTGTGAATCGATTATTCAGCTGAATTATTCAAAATGCTTGATTCGTTCATTCAAGAATCCCACCTACTGTGTGTTGATCAACATTCTGATGTGCCTCTGGAGTCATTTTCATTATTAACTTATTGTTTATTGAGTTAAACACAATATCACTAGTACGATTTTTCAATCATGTGCTTTTTCCAAATATGGCCACGGCTGTGATTACTTACTGAAATATATATATTCAGGAACAACAGTGCTCATTCTCATGAGATATTGCTCAAATACTACCAACCTCTTTATTAATAAAAGACGAATTGAATAAATATTTATTTCAAGCTCAGAGTTTAAACAAATCAGGCTCACCCCTGTGATGAAACATCAGCCATATCTACAGAATACTCAAATTTCCCATATCCTACATCAAAATTAATAATCGTCAGCATTAATAATTTAGATTTCATTCTTTAAGTACATGCCAAGTTGAAGCTCCATTAATATGAAAACCCAATAATCATGCACAGTGTTTAATACACTCCCCAATTAAACCACAGTCCTACCAGCTACATGACAGCCCATCAATGCAGAAGCCCAAGAGCACAAATCTTTCCAGTATATCAGAACGCCATAGCCTCCTTCTATCCCTCCCCCACTTATTTTTTTAAGGTGATCAATTTCATGGGCACTGAGCTGTTGAGAGCACCCCATCTGAATATTTTCCCCACACTAATAGATGATGATGATGCTGTCCGTCAGGGCGCTAATGAGGATCGCGGTAATCTTAATGCATGTTTGGGTCTTGGCCTAGCAAGCAGGCTCTTGTTGCAATCTGCATGCTTCATGGAAATGCCATAAAGCCGCACAGATTAAACTGAAATCAAGGCCTTTTTAGTCAGAATGAGTGTTTAGAATATCAAATGCTGTTGCATGTAATGGGCACATCCTAATTAAATGCCTTTTTCAACATCTGAATGTGTTGCAGACAAATCAGTTCCATTGTTTTTGTAGCTAAAAAAAATCTTTAAATATTTTGCATGATTTATTTGCTTGTTTTGTAAAATGTGAAAACGTATTGATTAATTCAATCCATTTTTTCTCTTGGCCTGTTGGGTATAAGAAAATTATTTAATGATCATCTGTAAAACTAGGCAACATGTCTCCATGTACTCAAGTGACCTCCTGTCACAATATGTGTCTGATGCCCACAGACTGACAAAAGCACAGCCGTCCGTCTGAAACACCAGCGCCCAAGTACATCGTCTGATCCATGCAAGACGAACTACTCTCAGTTTCAATAACATTTCTTGTTTCATTATCCTCTCCAGAGCTTGTCAAGGGGGGAAAAAGAGAAAAGATCTGAACCTTTTCCTTTCTGCATTCGAATTTACATCTTTTGCTCATTTCTCAGAGTCTGCCCCTCACCAGGAGGATTCTAATGAAGGGGAGAGTGAGGACTCTGCTGGGATCCCGGAGAACCTGGAGACAGGAGAGAATGCAGGCCGGTGATGGCACGGCAGCCACGATTTCCATATGAGTACAATCAGTTTGCCGACTTTTAAAGTGAATGTTTAAGTAGCCTAAGAGATAGGGCTTTGATTTGCCCTCTGATCAAGCCCGAAACGTCTCATTCAGAGAATAATGATTTCCCCCCAATTTCACTGTGTTTCCTTCTTATCTCTGAGCTTACAGGTAGTGTAAAACCCAGCGGTATTGTCTTCCCAGAGTTCTGCGGGTGAGAAGGGCCTTTCTTCTCCTGGATTAGAGATGGATGTATATGGAGGGGAGGGAAATGAGAGAAAGAATTGCAAATGGAGATTGGGGTAGTCATTAGATGCTGGAAGGTTGTCAGGGAGGAGGGACGAAACCTTTGCTTGCATGCATTTCAATGGCATGGATAAGAAAGACCTATTTTCACAGGTTTCTGACAGTAGATATTTACTTTAAATCAATCTAAGATTTCTGAGAGGATGAAGAAAACTGGAAGTGAAGTGAATCTTGAATGACTGAATGTTGGTGTGAGGAAGAAAAGCGACAGATAAACATCACCAACAGATGAATTTTATTACTAGATAAAGCACAAAAAAAATCATAGAAAACACCATAAAAACTACCATAAAATCCCTATATTACTTACCAATATAATTTCATTAACATATACACACACTTTTACATACTGTCATGATGCTTACACTACAAAGTAAAGTCATTAAAATAAGCATTATTGATGTACAGTATATGAAAAAAATAATACATTTTAATGTGGGAGAAACAATGAAACATTCAGCTGAACTTTAGCTTTCGCTTTGGTTGAATTTAATATTTTATTTTTGTGAAAGGTCTATTCATATAATTTCTGATTTAGCATGTATACAATTACAACTTAAAAAATGTATTTACAATTTACACAATTTATCAATCTATGCTGTTAATGTATAAATATTCTTCTAGCCATTTATTGTTAGTTCATGTTTGTCTATAAAACTGAATTAATTAATGAATTAATGTTCATTTATACAGCTTAAAAAAACAATGCATTTCACCAATCACACGTTCACCTGAAACCAATCACAAACACACACTATATAACACCCACTCAGATCCTGTTCAAACTGCCGAGTATTGTTTAAGCATTTATGCTGTTTAGCGTAGCTACTGTAAGAAGCCAGTTCCCTGACCTTGTTTAAGTTTCTAGTTGTAGTTTCCTTAGTCTAATGAACGTCTTGCCTTGCCTGTTTTCTGATCTTCTGCCTTTGTATCTTGGATTAACCCTTTGCCTTGCTGTTTCGGACTGTGTTTGCACCTCGCCTGGACTACTGCTTATTGTATTGGATTACCCCTCTTGTCAAGTCCTTTGGTTTATGTTTGCTGTTGATTGACCTACGCCTGTTCATTGGATTACTCATGTGTCTTGCCCTCAATATACCTGTTGCCATTGTCTGACCCTCACCTGTTTCGGACCATTCTAATGAATAAAGCTTTGCAAATGGATCCGCACATCTCTTGTCCATGTCGCCTTGTTACAGATAATATAAGTAGAAATTAATGTTAATCAAAAAAATGAATAAATAATCAATACATTAATAAGTATTGTTCATTGCTAGTTAATGAAACCCAATGCATTAAATAATCTTTAATCTAAATTTATTTGGACCTTATTGTTACTAGTTTAAACATTACAAATCAGAACAAACTCTTGTGTACAAAAAGACCTTACATTTCTGAGATACACACTTAATCATTTAAGTCACAGAACTTTTTTCAAACTTTCCGCTGGAGAAACAACCTTCACCGACTCGGTGTATCAGAGTTGAACCAACAGACCTGTGCAGTTTTGCTGCAAGCTATTACTCTTTCATACCCCCTCTCTTTTCCTGTGGAAAGGTGCCTTACCAATTATTTTGAGATGGATGCAGGGATGCAGAATGACTAGAAGCATCAGGTTCTCTTATATTTTTTCCATGCCTTAGGTAAGGGCAGAATGGCCAGAGGCTACGGTAGCTCTCAGGGGACACGTGGGGCTCATAAACTGTGAAACTGACAACTCTCATCTATTACCTCTGCTAACTAGACCTTTAAGAACCTTGACAGTCTGTGCTACGTGCCTCTTCCACCCTACCAGATATTTTTTCGCAAATATGGATCTTAGAAAGTTGTTTGGTTTCCAGTACAGACTCATAATCATGCATACCGTCTTAACCAAATCCTTCATCAAAGATATGCCTACTTGAATGCAATCTTTTGAACTTAAAACTCTCTTTTTAAACATTTCTATATACAATTATATTAATAGCTTAATACAGTGTAAATGGCATAAATGATAAGTATTATTGTGTGCATCAAATAGATGCAGTTTATAATTGAACTTCTGTCTCTGTCAGGTCACTTCCAGCATGCCGTTGGCTGTTCGCAATAGGCTAACACCTTAAAGCATGGGGTAGCCGCAGCTGCTGTTCCCCTGGTGATGGTGCTCTGAATCCTACAAGCCTTGCAGGATGCCTGCAGGAATGTTCCTTCAATCACAGGGAGTCTCATCACTCTCCTGTGCGGGAGGAAGCTGCTCAGAAACACTGTCACCTTCACTTAGCCCCACGCACAGACAAGTCCCACTGCGGTTCCTGCTTGTAGATTCTTAGACAGCAGACACAAACACACATAATCACACACACACACTCTGTCACACAACTGTCTTTTCACTGGAAGAGCAGTAGTAGGATATAATGAAATAACCTAACACACATACACACATTGTTAGAAGACGTTTTGTGGAGAAAAAAAAAAAAATCATTAAATCAAGATAATTTCCTGGAGATTAAATACACAGTACATTTAGAGTGAGACAGCAATATTAAAGTCAATTCCAACCTCCGTCTGCAGCACTTTGCTTACAACAAATGTGACAAGTGAAACTAGATATTCAACAAGAAAAAAATGTAGGGATTTTATGAATCACAGACTGATTGGGTTGTAAAAAGTAGGCATTACATACCATAATATAATTAGAGATTACTAAACAATTGGTTATTATAAAATCATAGTTAGCTGCACAGTAACAATAGACATACATTTTAATTAGACATCAGAAAGCCTTTTTCTTATAATAACCAATGAATTGTTCACAGAAAGACTAGAAATATTCATTAAAAAAAGTAAAAGGGGTTAAATGTGATTTCATACCGACTTTTTACATATTTCAACAGAACAGTGATCGGGGCTTTGATCTTGTTCTTGTTGTTTGAAAGAGTCAAACTAACTCTTGTTCTTGTTGTTTGAAAGAGTCAAACTAAACAAGGTTAACCCAATAGTTAAACCAAAAATGAAAATTTGCTGAATATTTACTCACCCTCAGAACATTCAAGTTGTAGATGAGTTTGTTTCTTCTTTGGAACAGATTTGGAGAAATAACCTTACATCACTTGCTCACCAATGGATCCTCTGCAGTGAATGGGTACCGTCAGAATGAGAGTTCAAACAGCTGATAAAAGAAAATAAAAAATACATCACAATTATCCACAAGTAATCCACACCACTCCAGTCCATCAACTAACGTCTCATGAAGCCAAAAGCTGTTTGTAATAAACAAATCCATCAAGACATATTTAACTTCAAAACATTGCTTCCAGCTATAATATGAGTCCTCTGCACATATATCAAGCGCTGTTTACAAGCGAAAACCAGAAGTGAAGGTTTAAATTTAAAAAACGTCTTAATGGTGGATTTTTCCCTTCACAAGGTGTTTAATGATGGATTGGAGTCATATGGATGACTTGTGGATGAATGTGTTGTTTTTCTAAGCTGTTTGAACTCTCATTCTGACGGCACCCATTCACTGCTGAGGATCCATTGGTGAGCAAGTGATGTAATGCTAAATTTCTCCAAATCTGTTCTGATGTAGAAATAAACTCATCTACATCTTGAATGGTCTGAGTGTGCATAAATTTTAAGCAAATTGTAATTTCTGGCTGAACTATGCAATAGTTTATTTTTGAGAAGTCATACTGAACTGAGTAAACTATTCCTTTAAAAGTTTAAATTCACCCCATCTATTTTCTAATTGCATGCTATAGAACTTACTGTGAACAGTTTGTCCATGCATATGTTTTTTGTTTGTTTTTGTTTTTTTTTAGAATAATTCATCATAATACAGAAAAAAAAGATGTCGCTTATTTTGTTTCATTGCTTTAAATCTTCAGTCTTACAAAAAAAAAAAAACTCATGGTTTAAAGTAGCTACCCCAAATCATTACAGTAACCTTATTTACATGGACATGCATTTTACTAAATAACCTACAATGAAAAAACATACAGTATTGAATCATAATGTTACTTGTGTGAGACGCTGCATGTTGTCAGCAGTAATTCTGCAACTCAAACAACAGCATGAAATCAATGAGGCCGAGTGGAATGAAAAGGCACAGAATAATTGGCTGACAATCGATGCCGTTTTGAATATAAGTCTAGTATTTGCCATATCAAGAGCATCCAAATTAGAGTTTATTGGTGTATCTCAGGAGATCAATGCTTACAAGGTCATGGTTTTATCTGGCACTACTCGTGTCATTAGAGGCATTTCAATAATTCATGCTGCCCAGAGGTACTGAAAAGAGAAAACAAATGAAGATTCACCAAACAGGACAATGTTAATCCCTGAAATACTGCCACTGCGGAACAAATCTGTCTGTCATGTCAACTCAGGCGGTGTTAAATCGATATCAGGAGTTGTCATCACTTTTAGAAGCACTCTGTTATGTTAAGGTATTCTGAGAGGTTGTGACCCACACAATAGTGGGGGAAAAAATACAAGTACTCTTGCCTTAGGAGAGATTATCGTGATTGCAGAGGATTAAATGTGGATGGGCTCTCTGCACTTCATTAGAAAACATATTGACCTCCGTAAGTATCTAATTAGCTGAGCTAATCCACAAAATCAATACAAATTTAGACCAAAAAATGTAGTATTTCTATTTCAGTGGCAGGGAATAAGATGGACAACAGGGGACATGTCAGGAACGTTGATAATACTCTGTTCCATGAGCACAGGGAGGGAGTGAAAATAAAAATGGATGTGAGAGATGAAAAGATGGAGAACTAGGAAAAATACAGATTGCCGTTTCAGAGAGCCGCACATTAGAAAGTGACAAAATGACACAGATAATGAATAAAGAAATAGTCTTACAATTGAATGTGAAGACTAAGAGATAGAGTAACATTGAACTTTATTGATAAAAGGCTGAATTATTTAATAGAGCAAGAATTTATTAAAGATGGGAGATGTGACAAGTGCTCTGAAAATGGGGACAAGTAGGAACTGGATACAAGCCTCATGTTTCCATTCATTGTAATTACAGGCACAGCATGCAAAGTCCTTGCATACAAGGCTTTGGATATACAAATAGTTATCATTTGAATTACACAGTGGGTCTCATTAAATATGATATAATTTTTTTATACACTCACCAGCGTTGAATCTGCCTCAACAATAGCTGTGGACAGAACAATGTATTTTGTATAAAGACTGACTTCTGTGTTTGATTTAAAAAGAATTATCACTAAGACACATTCGACCACGAAAGGTGATATGCAGAAAGGATGGCACAGTTTAAGGAACCAGGATGGCCCATGGTCAAAATCTGGGGTATGTTTTAAAAATTCATCTTAAAGCAGATGTACAAAGCACTTTTCTGTGTCGCACTCCATTTCTTTTAATACATTCACAACGATTAACAATCAAGGCAGAAGCCTCATAAAAAAAAAATAAAAAAAAGTAATTTCAAATAAAATATTTGTGTGAATAATGTGCCGTTTAATTGGCCTGAACCATATTAAAAGAAATGAAGGTTTTTTGTAATTAACGCTCTTTTGAGGAACGAGACTGGAGGTAAAGGAATCATGGGATTACACTAGAGACCTGTGAAGTGAGGTCCCACATGACACACGAGGCGATGACAGGATGTTACATTTACATGCTCTCAACCAGAAGTTTTGTCATTTTTTGGCAGTGTGTTGCTACTGTAAGAAGCCTGTGTTGCATTAATGAATCTTTTTTGGTTGAAAAATGGACATTTGTGCTCTCACTTTTACTTCCCCTGCTTTCATCAGTTTTTGTAAGATTTAAGAGTCAAAAGTAAAGAAAGCAGTGAAGAATAGTACATGAGAAAATATGACTAATGTTTCTTTAATGGACTGGTACTTGGCTTCACCTCATTGCAAATTCTGCTCATAAGTTTATACAGATTTTATGATGTAATTCAACATTTTTTTTTTTTTCATTTAAATTTATTTGACACCTTAAAAATTACTGCTATGCAGTTAATTTTCAATTAAATCTCCACAAGAAGTTTTCAAAGAAGTGCCAACTTTTTTTCAAACTTCAACTACTGTAGGAAACACTTCTTATAGAAGGAAAATTTGATGGTATATGTGAATGTTATCAGCACTTTTTAATCTTATTATTAGAACACAGTGCTACGGAAATGTAATAGATGACATATACTGTCCTATATCAAGAGTGGTATTGCCATATATGTTACCTATATGCTGATATATAATTTCTAAATATGTACATTGTCTGAGCAGATGAACATACAAGTTCAAAACATACATAAAATCCCCATAGTAAAATCTGTATATATAGCAACCATACATGTCAACAATATATGACTTATTTATATATATTGAACCCATTGAACCCATGAACCCATTTTGCACTGCTAACGCAATGCTCTACCACTGTACATTAGTTGGCATGCCATCTTTATGATAACCTCCATGCTATGCCAGTCCAGTACAACACTGTTTGTAGTTTTCACCATGTGCTTTGGCAACTCCATCAATATTTAGGCCCACACCTCTCTGCACACACACATAAAAGTCAGTGGATGGAGTCTGAGTTGTTGCCACCACTCCCACTGTTGCTAATTACCACAGTTTGCTTTGTGCAAAGCCCGGCTGCTGTTCTGATTGGATTTGCTTGACAAATAAATAAATGATCATCATGAAAATATAATGGCCACCCCATAACCTTTTCCTGAAGTTTGGTCTGAAAGCAATGGAGGACCCAACGGACATTCCCAGAATCCTTTTGTTCTTCCTTTTTTGCGTTTAACCTGGCTTGGCTCTCATGCCAGATCCTACCGTGGCATCACCTATGCTCTCTCACCAACTCCCTGCCTTCCCATATCTTCACATTGTATTTGTTGAACTTTAAAGCATTTTTTTCCCAACTTGTCTACTTTCATGTCAATACATTATGGCAGATCTAATTGTTTAGTCTATGTTCATTTACAAAAAAAAAATGTTCTATAATTGTGTTAAAAACATTTTATTTGTACTTTTTCAAATTTTCAGGTCTGTTGTAATACAATATAAATTATATACAAGACCTGAATTGTAGATCATTAAAGGTCATGGAAATTGGCTAATTGCTTTTATTTAACAACTTGGAAATCAATAATGTATAAATACTGAAAGAAAGAAAAAAAGAACTTGAAATTGTCACCTTATTGGAAAAAAATTAATTATGCCATCATTTACTCACCCTCATGGCATTCCTAACCCTAATGACTTTCGGCAGAACACAAAGATATTTTGAGAAATTGTATAAATAATTATTTATTTATTTGTTTTTTTATTTAGCAATTAAATTTGTTGTTATATATAAAACGCTGAGTATATTGGATGTAACCAAGCATTGCATATTGCATATTTTGGATAGCATTTTAGTTTTAATTCTTATACCCCTGGCTTGCTCTAAGTATGTCAGCGAAGCTCTCTCTCCCTGTCGTGTGTGAGCAATATGGAGCAGCCTGTGTTAGCATGTCGTTAGCATTGCCTCTTCTGTACTTTCAGGTATTTTGAGCCTGTCCCTCTCTAAGCCATTTGGACTCTTGAAGGAAACCTCCTGTCAGTGGCTCATCACTTTCAGAAGCTCTCTCAATTGTCTGTGTCAGTCTTCCTGCCACTCGTTACTGCCGGTGACCCCTTTGCAGGACCCTGACTGTTAGCCGGCGAGCGTGTGGGTGAGCGAGCGAGGCAAGAGGCTCTTCCTTCAGCTCCACCATGACTTTCTGGACTCGCTCGCTTCACTAATTAGCTCTTTGGAGAGTTCTCCTCGTGGAAGCGGGGAAGGAATGAGAGAGTGAAAGAGCGAGGGAGGGCAGGGGGAAAAGAGGGAACTATGGCAGCCGTGATGGAGGTACTTCATGTCAGAGAAGAAGGGAAGAGATGAAAAACTTTCAGCCCGATAGATGTAACTCGGCCCGCACTCACAATTTTTCCTCTTGCGCTCGCAAAGAGCAGTTCAATAATAAACGGATAGGTTTAGGCAAATCAAGATGGGAACAAAGTTATCCGACGCACCAGGCGGCTCCATCCTTGGCTCAGGATCAGAACAGTGTGCGACTGTGCAGCATGACCGTAGGTTACCTGTCCCTGATATCTGATAAGCCTGACCAGGTAAGGAAGCCGAAACATGGCCAGATGATTGGTGCTTTCTGAAGGGCCCTGGCCAGCATGAAAGATTCACCCCGGCTTTGTCTTCTGGAGTGTAAATATTGTGCTAGCGGAATATGAAAGTAGCGCAACACTAAGGTACAAAAAACATAGGGAAAAAAGATCAAGAGCGGGTCTTACATCAAGGAGGACCCCGAGGATGTCTTTGTTGTCAACTTCAGAAGGGAAGAGAGGAGCAGAGGAGGAAGCTGGCAGAAGGGGAAAAGATGCCAGAGAAAGGCTCAAAGGAGCATCTCTGGCCAAGGTGATCGGTATTCCTCGGCAGTCTGCCTCCTGGCTCTGAAGTGGAGGAAAGAAGCTGGCAGCCAAGCCAGAGGGCATAACAGCACAAACACCTTCAGCTCCGCAAACTCGTATACATACACACAAACGCATTATCTCTCGGTATCACTCACACACATTAGCTCTAGTTGTACCTCTGTACTGACTCTGCATATTCATAACACTCCCTCGCATGCGCTTTAGACCATGGCCATGCCACAAACAGCAGTTTTAGAGTTGCCATATAGTTTCATATTCATGTTGTATTCATCCACCTTGAATCAGGTGTTTTGTGTTTTCATGCTCCTCTTTTTCTTTATACTCTCTTGCTGTCATAAAAAGTTACTCTGTGGATCATTTTCCTGATTCGTGTGCTTGTGCTTGATAAAATCACACTTGTTGTGTGCATATCAAACTCTATCAAAGTGGATTTTATCGTTTTGAATGGCAGAAACCAACCAAGTTTTTTCTAGCAATATTTACTCAACCTTAAAATAAAAAATGTAAATGTTCTCTTATAGAGCGAAATAAGAGTAAATGGATATTCACTTACACAATGGTAACCTTGGGTTTCTGAATACGTATAGGAATCGATACAGCTAATTAAAGTCAAACTGAATGCATTTGTTGTTTTTATTTCAAATCTCTCTCTCTCTCTCTTTTTTAACGATACATAAAATCTTCATTATTATTCCATCTCTTCTTTAATGTGGTTTCGAGTTTTGTCAGTATAATTGCATCTTGTGCCGTTGTCAACGAGCACCTGTGAGACCACTCAGAAAACCTGGAAACATTCAAGGTTGAGACGCAATTCAATATCTCAACAATGTCAAAAAAGAATCGTTATGGCAACTCAAATTTGTCTCGAATTGATATTCTGTTTAAGCAGCCGAGCCTCAAACTGTGAACGGCATAAAATCTATGCCATTTTAAAGTACTGTAGAATCCAAACACAGACATTCCCCACATCTGCATCCCAAACTCTGTCAAAGTCCTCGTCTCAAGGTTAACACATACACATTAGTATGGAAATGAATTAAATAAATAAAAAGAGCCGCAAACAATTAGTAATGCATCAATAGGTGAATCAATAGTGATGTGGGTAATTATCACTTCAGGGAGAAGGGATATGGCCTTTCCTTATTGATGCTTCAGAGGGTAGCTTAGAAATACATGACGCTGATTTCAATACATCACACATGAAATATAACAGCTTCTGTAGTGGAGCTGGAGTTTGGGTTCTATTAACTTCACTGAAAACACTTATACAGTATTTATTTGAAGTAAGAAAAATCTCATACTAATATTGTACTCCACTATTGTAAGAGAATGTTGCAGCATTGCAGTTTCATATTTGTCATACTGTATCATAAAAAATAATTTAAATTTATTTAAATAAAAAAAAAAACTTTTAAATACAAAGAGTGCTTTACATTTTTACAAAAGTCTTTAGGAAAGTTCTTCTTATCAGACAGAAAATTAAACAGCTGCAACGCATCTTACTTCGAATCATCTGCATTTCCAGTTCTTCAGAAGACCTAACCTGTATCTTATATAATTAAAACACCTCAAAGTAGAGTGGAAATGCAAATGCCTTTGCTTGGCCTATCTAAGATTAATTTTACATCCATTTTATGCTCATTACAAGTTGTTGCACAAGCCTCTTTCACAATAATTGAAAAATAACAGGCATGGAAAATGTAAAAGGCCATGTAACCCAATCCCAAAGCACTCAACCATTCACTGGACTGCTGTCTGCGTAGCCTTTAATTGGCAGTCTGTGTTATTGAGCTTCAATTAAACATTATGAGAGGATTGTCTAGAAGAACTGAGGATGTATAATTCATCTTTTTTGTTGTACAGTGTAACCACATTTTCTTTTTCTTTTTCATTATAATTATTATTTTTTTACCTAAATGTCAATTTTTTTTCTGAGATTCAAGATTTTTCTGAGTTGTAACATCATCAGTTTAAAAATTAGATATGATCTACAAAGGTAATATCAGATATGACTATCAAAAAGGACTATGTCACTGTGTAAAAATATAAAGCACTCTTTGTATTTATACCCGCTATTCTAAACTATTGGTGCTATTTCTAAATTAGTGTAAAGTACTGGATCTGTAAAATACTTTAATTTGAAGCCAATAAATATGGGGATTTAATAGGAAATAAACAAATAAAAAAAATAACTATCTAAAAGCTTTCAGATGTTGAAATAAAATCACACTGTCTGGTCTGTTTCCCCTATGACAAACTTTTTGAAAAAACAAAAATAAAAATAAAAAATCTGAACAAACAAAACTGCTTTTAAATATTATTTCTGGTGAATCTAACGAATCCAGATCTTTTAATCACTACTGTACACTGAATAAGGTGATAACTTGCAATTGTTACTTTAAAGAGATATTTCTACATGATTTAACATATATAAAGAAATGTATTTAGGTTAATTCAGCGATATTAAATAATATTTTAAACTACTTTAAAACTACTTAATTTAGATGTTACCATTTAAGGTTATATATATTTTTTTTTCTCAGTGTAATTTCTCCATATACTTCCATGTCTCACAATACATTGTCTTTTTGTAAATCTCAACTAAATTATATGTTTTTACATTCAGTATTGACCATTCTTTCCTCGATGAACCTAATTAAAAATGATGGGAGGCAGACATGGATCTTACAAAGGATATCATCAGTTGAGCTCATAATTTGCAGCCTAGTTGATCAGGAAGCAAAGATTACCTTAATCCACCAAAATGATGAAATCAAAGTGCAATAGGACGGACAGGAGTCTGAAATGCAGCACTGCTTTGAATTTTAATATGCACATGATCTTAGCCGTAGCTCACAGTGCAGATTTAATTCATTTTCACCCTACCAAAAAAGTTCACTAGATGGAGCAAAGACACCTCTTTAAAAGCACAGTTCCCTCTTTCGGTGGATTAGCACAACAGCGAAGGGTTTGCTTTCAAGGCATCTTTCAGTGTGCTGTGATTTTGAAATGTTTATTCTTCAGCATGTTGTCTTCTGTATCCTGTAAAACTTCAAAGACACATGGCGGTAGAAATACACATGTCCTCAAATGCTCAGTAGATCCATTTTGAAGTGAATTTTTGATGTTGAAAAAGGCACATCACTTAGATTGAAAAAGCTGTCAGAAAAGCAGAAGGTAACACAGACCATTTCAAATTAAACACTGGCTCCAAAGACACCTTCAGCAAAAATAACCGGATGGGAATAATTCAATACACTGTGCAGGCCGTGCTGTCTTTTGACTGACATTGACTTTCTGATATTTGTTCGTCCCTCATCGTGCAGATGTTGAGAAGTAAAACATGCATAAATTAATTATTTTAAATATCCTCATGAAGGCATACGATTGCTTCCCTGTGCAATTAGATGAGCAAACAAAACCGGCTCTTCTATCTAATGTCCTGCCAGCTCATTTGAACTCATATCTGATGTGTCGCTGATCTCCCTGGACTTCAAACACACTAAAAGATAATCAAGATCAGCCTGAGTGATTGCACTTCTTAATTTCTTTCTTCTGTGATTTGTTTTATATCTTTTCCATACTCTTTTCCAGCCTTCACATTTAGATTCTTATATAAAATGGATGCCTCATCTGGTTTAAGCAGAACTTAAATATACTTGTCAGGTGGTTGAAAGTTTGCATGTTGCCCTCTTCTGAAAATGCGCAATTCTCAAAGGCTTTAATTAAAGTGTGCGGCAATGTGAATGAGTGTTTGTTTGTGTGTGTGTGTGTGTGTGTGTGTGTGTGTGTGTGTGTGTGTGTGTGTGTGTGTGTGTGTGTGTGTGTGTGTGTGTGTGTGTGTGTGTGTGCGCGCGCGCGGGCGCGCTCAGAACCACTGCAGCAAATCAAGGGTTTTGCACTGGGAACCCACGAGTGACTTGCATCATGTCCACTCTTAATGCTATTGATAATGCAGGAGAGAGAGACAGAGAGATGTCATTCACTGTTGTACAGTAGATTTTCTACAGTATCACAATCACATAAATTATTATTGGACAATAAGAGGAATATCTTTATTGACCATACAGACTGTTTTCCTGTAAAGGAAGTATTTTATTATTGTTGTTATAATTTTTTTTTTTTTTTTTTTTTTTTTAATCAGAAGAAATGTTTTAGAAAAATGTATTTTTTATGTATTTCTGTACTTATAACTAAACACAGATAAAACCTCTAAATGACCTTTAAAATGCCATTATCATTGTATCATTGTAATTAGTGTGTGTGTGTGTGTGTGTGTGTGTGTGTGTGTGTGTGTGTGTGTGTGTGTGTGTGTGTGTGTGTGTGTGTGTGTGTGTGTGTGTGTGTGTGTGTGTGTGTGTGTGTGTGTTCGTGCGTGCGGTGTGTGTGTAAAAATTTACATTTATAATATTTTATTATACCTTCAATATGATCTTGTGAGCATTATTCACAAATATTGTAAATGTGTTATAATTCTCACCACATAAAATAAAATATAATAAAATAAAATAAAAAATAAGCAGAGAATAGCACATAATAATGATGAATGAAGAATTTATAGCAAACATCCCTCTTGCAAACAGCTAAAACACAAATTAAATGTATTTTTTTCAGATAGAAATTTTTAGAAATGTCCTTAAAGGAGGCAACTCTGACACCAAGTGGTAAAGATGTCCAACTACATTATGTTTGAAAGACAGTAACTGCACTGGATCATGTTCGGGGTTACATTACACTTTCAAACAAATAATTAAATTGTACAAATGTTTACTATGATGTCCTGCAAAATAATTAAATATTAGATATTAGATATTAGAAATATGAGAAAGGCTCCTCAAATAGTTTTTTTTTTTTTTTTCAACTACGCAGATGAAAGTATGCAGAGCTTAAAACATCCAGGCAAACTGCCAAATGCAAAGACAGACTTGAACCCCTCCAAAAAGGTTAAGATGTTCACATGCTTCTCTCTTTTATAGTTTAGTTGGATTTCGGGAAAATGGAAATGTAGTAGGTTATCATCCTTTCTTTTCCAAAACTTCTTCAGTCTTTACTTAATAGAATTTTATAAGACTTTTGTTCTCAATTATTTATATAAAATACATTTATACACATAAACTGCCACCAGCTGGTCATTCAGAGCTGGACATTTTCAGAACACCTCATTTACAAGAAATCTATTACAACAAACATATGTTTGCTATTTAATTTATCGAATTAAATGTGTTTGAATGTGTTCTTGCTTTCATATACTTTGAAGTATTGATTTATGTTTTTGTTTTTTTGTTTTTTTCACCAATTAAATGAACATGTTGTCTGCAGTTGGGACATCTGAATCCATCAGAACAAAAAAGAAAGTAATACAGTGGCCTTGAAGATCTTCTAAATCTGTTTCAGAAATCTAATTTAGACATTTTTCAAATAATTTTTTTTTATTAATTACATTTTTCTTTTAGTATTGTTATATTTACTTATATTGTTTTTATTTTTATTTTAAGAAAATAATAATTCCCATTTTTTATTTACTGTTATTAATATTTCTAAATATGTACAGTGAAATATAGACAATGATATTTCAGTAAAATTTCACACAGATATTTCTTCTCTGAATTGTGGTCCAAGAATGCATGGCTTTAAGGCTAATGCTTTTTTAAATGGTCTGTTATTTTAAATAATTTATCAGTATAATCTTGAAATCATCTCATTTAATACACAGAAAATGAATTTCATTCTTTAAATAGCAGTGCCTCAAAGTTCCATCTATTCGGTCTATATATGAAATTCAGCATTATGTGGAATTTGTGTTTTTCATAATCATCCATATAGCCACATTTATTAATAATTTAAGATTTATTTATTTTTTTCTAATACCAAAAAAAAAGAAAGAATACTAATTTGCATTACCATTTTACTGGCAGTGCATCAGTGTGAGTTACACAATGATTCATTTTGTTCTCAAGCTCTATAAAGAGCTTTTTCATGTATCATTTATATTAAAGCCATCAAATACTCCAGTAAGTAGATCTCTGCTGCTTAATGTCAGTTGTTAAGAACCTTCTCCAGTCCACCACTTACAACCATTACAGAGATTACATGATGCAAATGCACATTTGAATAGTCATCAATAATTGATAGCAGACAGATAATATGAAACACCTTTTCTTTAAGCTCCATTTGAACATGTTGGATTCTATAGAAAGGAATAATGCACATTATATTGTTGGTGTAATAAAAATTTGCTCTTCTATTGAAACAGACAACATAAGCCCTTTTGAAAGTGATTTAACACTGTTTGTGTAAACTGGTATTGAGGTGAGGCTCCGTCTCGGTTACTCTTGAATGTGCAGTGAGAGGATTTGTAAACAAGGCTTATTGGACATTTATGGTCATGTTAGTAGAGATTTTGTGGCATATTAATACATACATGATTGCTTTGGGCCCGACTAGTGCTATGAGATTGCATTTGTACTGACAGACTGTACTTGAAAATCTAAACATTGGCAATATTTACATATCATCCAGAATTGATTACTATAATAAGTCTGCCACACAAATGGGTCACACGTGAATGTTTTATCAAGAGGAGAGCAAATTAAGGAGCAATTACAGACATGTAAGCCATTTTTTTTGTCTTGTATAAACATTGTTATTATTATTATTTCAATGCCTTTAAAACTCTCCCAGTCATTGTGAATTATTCTGCCACATTTTATTAAACTGGATAAGTGATTAGAAATTTATATATGTGTGTGTGTGTGTGTGTGTGTGTGTGTGTGTGTGTGTGTGTATATATATATATATATATATATATATATATATATATATATGGTGTGTGTGTGTGTGTGTGTGTGTGTGTGTGTGTGTGTGTGTGTGACTTTAGTCTAGTGCAGCAATAAACGGTTTTTATAGAAAATGTATGTTTTGAAATATTATTACAATTTATATATATATATATATATATATATATATATATATATATATATATATATAATATATATATATATATATATATATATATATATATGAAAAAGTAATTAAGAGTTTATTTGAAGTAGAAAACATTTTAAATGTCTTGATGTCACTTCTGATCAATTGAATGCATCCTTATCAAATTAAAGAATACATTTCTTTAAAAAAAAAAAAATAATAATAATCTGACCCCAACCTTTTAAACAGTAATGTATTTCGAGAAAAAAAAAAGTATTTTGTTCCTCAGAGGTGTCTATATTTTGGTAAGAAGCACAAAAGTCCTCGTCAGGTTAATAAAAACCACACGTGGCTTTTCATCATTCCCTTCTCAGATGTCACAGACAGAAGCGATGGGTTCTGCCTCTCTCCATTTGACTGTTTTCTTTTGTAACGGTGGAGCTCTCCCGGGACCCGCGCTTGGCTCCAGAGCATTGGACCCCTTGGCTTCGCTCAGGTCAGTGGGGCCACTGTTTTCCTTGGAAGTCTTTGGTGGGATTCTGCATCCACACTGGAATTTTAGCCTTGTGGAAAACAGCTCCAAACCTGTACACTTCATATAGATACTGCACCTGTATGTCTCCAATTACTGACTCAATTTGCCCAAAGTCATCCCATATACACATATATATGCATGAGCAGCTAAGGGTGGACAGCCATTTTAACAAGAACCTTTAGGCCACCATGGAGGGAACTTCTAACTAGAACAGAAAGGATTCTCAACTTGTGTTTATTATTAAAAGGGCTTGCACCGGCCGCTCCCAAGTGCTTTATCTTCTCCAGGAACTCAGTCTTCTGATGAAGGACTTTTTCATGTTTTCTTTATCATTTTTTTGTTATAATAATGTGGGGGTTGTGATTCAATTCTCTGCAGCTGAAATGAACATTGGCAGGAATACACAGACAATATTACTTATATTATATTACTATTTTCACACAAATGAAGGTTAAATGGACAGATTGTCAATTTCAAAAGTTTTATTTTCACACAATTCACTGCAAAATACTATGATATGACTTCAAAACACTTAATTTGTATACTAAAACATTTGGACATTTGCATATAACCAGTTCTTAAAGGGGTCATATGATGCGATTTCAATTTTTCCTTTCTCTTTGAAATGTGTTACAAGCTCTCTGTGCATAAAGAAGATCTGTAAAGTTGCAAAGATTAAAGTCTCAAATCCAAAGAGATATTCTTTATAAAAGTTAAGACTTGTCCACACCCTCCTAAAACGGCTCATTCAAACACGCCCCCACATGTCTACGTCACTATGTGGAAAGATTTGCATAATGCTGCCCAAATGTTCACCCAAAGAAAAAAAGGCGTAACTTTGTTTCTCGCTGTTGCCACCAGCATCATGTTGTGGAGACACTGTGTATTTCCTTGTAAATGCAAAACTACTTTGTCTGGCCTTCCAAAAGAGGAGACAACTAGAAATCAGTGGTTAAGTTGTATTTACAACACTGTTCCAGAACAGTTCAACCCAAATATTCAGACGTATGCAACGCATTTTATGGAGGATGAGGACTGTTTCCTGAACCAGTAGCCTACAATGTGTCTGTGACACAAAGGCTGTTTCTGAAAAGTTGGGCAGTTCAAAATTTGCAAGGACAGTCTGGCGCTTCTGACTCACAGCCTGTAAGTACGTTTTTTTTATATTTAAATAATTTGCCAATGATGATTCAAATGCGAGTTTTGAGCAGTGTAGAGTAGGCTTGTTGTTTGTTGTTTCTCAGATCACAAAAGCAGAAATGGTTTTATGTTTATGAAGTGTGATATGCAACGCAACGTGTAAAAAGAGAGTATAAGTCATTATAATCAGTAATTATGTCCCAACCGTATGCAACAAATGTTTGTAATGGGTTTTATTGGTTTTGTCTCATCTAGTGATGTCCGGATCATGAACGAATCTTTCTATTTAACCAGATCTTCTTAGTGAACCGGTTGAACCAGTTCACCAAATCGAACTGAATCATTTGAAACAGTTCGCGTCTCCAATATGCACTAATCCACAAATTACTTAAGTTATTCGGTTTATAAACATGCCTTACACTCCCTCTGATGCGAAATAAACCAATATCCCACGTTATTCAGTTACTCCTAACAGTACATTGACTGAACTGCTAAAAGAGAACCGATGATGGGATGTGCAATCAGCGTACACCTCGCTTTTCAGAACGATGAGCTTAGTAAAAATCGACGCGTTTCAGAAAGGTGGGGCATAGAGGAAAAACAATCATGTACATTATATTGAAAATAATGTTTTTTTTTTTTACCTTAAACCGCATAAACACATTGCATTACACCAAATACACAAAATAATGTTCCTTTTAGTAACATCATATGACCCCTTTAAGCAACGTAATATCATGTCACCACAGGAACGTTTTTCAGTAAGCCTGGGTTGGTTTTATTAAACAGCACTTGTAAGTATTGTTCGTTATATATATTACAGGCATCATTTAATAAAATATAATCACTGTAATAACAGTTGATGTTATGTGTTTCAGGCAAAATATAGGGTCATGTGAAAAAAAAAAAAAGAAAAAAAAAAGCTTGTTAAGACCTCCACCCCACTGTGAAGAAATCCCAGAGCTCATTTTATGTGATAGGTTCCCATGCTCGGTCCAGCCCTGCTTAGCAAAGATGACGATGGTGCCCCATTGAACAATACACACAGGAAGTGAAGCTTTGCTCTTTCGTCACACAGACAGAAATGAAGAGAGAGACTTATTGTTCCAATTTAAATTAAATCTAATAATGACAAGAAACCCCAGACAGCCAGATGCACACACTCTTGATCCTTTTTTCCTTTCTGCCTATTATAAACCAACCACAGACACACATCCAGCGTCTATATACTAACTTATCAGCAAAAACAACTGCACATTTCAACAGCTCTGACGTCGGTCTTTATTTATTTTACAAACAGACTCCTGTCAGTCCAGCGTGTCTTGTACTGTATATGGTCACTTATCAGCACAGCTTTCAGAAAAATGGATATTCGCTACAGAGAATGAATTACCGCTATGTGTGATTCCTTTAGCCTGACTCTGTCCAGCCCTCACTAATCTGGCTGTTAGGACGAGGGCCAAAATAAACAGCAAATGCTATATTGCAGCAGAGAGGCATGTAGACTGATTTGGATCTACAGGTTAAGGGAGTGTGAAGTTCGTATTGACGTAGATGAACAGTTGGAATGGCCGCGGTGAGAGACGGAGCAGCGGCCAACAGTTAAGGCCATCCAGAGGTCAATGACAGAGGTCTGATAGCGTAACGGCGCCCATTACTCATGTCTGTATCCAAGAGAACAAGCTCAAGACAACCTGCCACAACTGTGTAAATACATTTATTCACGTCATCCAGCCAGCTGTGATATAGCCTACGGATGAAACTGGGGTTTTGTGATTGAATCAAACAGAGCAAAGCGATGAGAGCTGGTAAAAATAACTCATGACTTGCTGTTGTAGCGCATTGTAGCTGTTTTGACTGGTTCTTTTTTACAGTCATATTAGATAGCAATAAAATGGCTTATATGAGTGTAAAAATGAATAAAATGAGGTATTAAGAAGGTTTTAAACATTCACAGAGAACATAAACATAGCTCTTGGCTTGAGATATTTGTTGAATCAAAACAACACTTCCAAAGAATGAACGTTCATATGTACGTGATAAACACACTTTAAGATGAAAGGCTAATTATACTTATGCACGCAAAGACATGCAGCAGAACTCAATGAGTTCCAGACACTAAACAACAAAGAGAAAATTCATAAAACTTGTTTTTCTTGGAGGAAATAACAGCTAATAATTTTTTGCTTTGTTTGACAATCATTATTTTAATCTCAGATACTAAAGAACCAAATCAAGCAATTTTCACAACCACTAAACATTTTGTGCATTTTTTTTTCCAGAACGTGTGAAAGTTCTCAGAGAAAGAAAAGAATATATATTTAGAGGGTGGTTAACAATAAGAGCAAGCAATTCATTTTAGATGTCTTACTATCATTCCTTCAGGAATTGAATGATTTTGTAGTGAAACTAATGGCTATTGCTGGAGCGACATCTGGATTCAATTGAGCTCCTAACGTGGGCTAAAGTCCTCACATGTCCGAAGGGTTCTGTGGTTTGGAGGATGTGGCTCAAGTCAGCAGAACAATATTCAAGAAAATGAATTGCTTCTGAGATTTTCTTCATTTTCCATTATGTGTTTTACATTACTGATCAGACCATTTCCCTTGCATCTCCCATTTGCAGAGAAGAAAAAAATACTTATTAAAAATACTCTATTGGTGCCAGCCACAGACCGCCCACAGAATAAGCTGCAATTTGGAGAACACTGCTGTTTAGTCAAACGTTTGACTATGTGAGATTTTCAGCTTAAGTAAGATTATTTGTCATTTAACAGACACTTTTTTTATTCAAAAAGCAACTCACAGCACACTGACAGATCAGATCAACCTGAGGTTAAGTGCCTAGCTTGACGTCACAATGGTAGTGACTCATGGATCACCACTTCCATGTTTTAAACTTACAACCTTTGAGTTGAACCTTTTAGATGCTAAAATTCACTAGCACCCCCTGAATATACAATGTTCTGTGTGAGTGAGAAGAGTAAAATGCACTGCTGCATAAATTTCATTCACACAAATTGTTGAACCTAATAAATTACACAAAAGCCTAATCTTTTGTTTTTTTGTTCCTTAAAAAAGAACTGAATAGGAAAAAAAATAGTAACTTCTCCCTCCTCTTTTCTCAAACATTCTGAAGACTCTTAATTTTGAATCCGCAACAAACTGACACATTCATATTCAAACTTTTCATAATGGATGCTGCTGCTGATCATCCCCTGTCTTACAACTTTGTTGTAAACTGCTGCTGGAAATGATGACCATAGTAAGACGTATAACATGTTTTTAGTGAAGTCAGTTCCAGGATGGGGTGTGTGTGTGTGTGTGTGTGTGTGTGTGTGTGTGTGTGTGTGTGTGTGTGTGTGTGTGTGTGTGTGTGTGTGTGTGTGTGCATGAGAAAATAAAAAGCCACTGGAATTCGAAGATTGAGAGACATTTGGGCACCATAGTCATGAAGATGTTTGTGCAGTTATGGGTATAAAATCAATTATGACCATCAGGAAAAGCACACAAAGTGTTTTACCACAGTTACCATCTTAACATGAAAGCTCTTCACACTGTTCAATTGGGTGCAAATAGATCCTCTATAACCCCTTTATAGAAGGTGTTATAGTGGAACTATAAATCACAAGAATGTCAATAAATGTCATTAAACCATAAGAAGCAATAAAAATCAATACAGTTTACTTTGTTGTCTCAAATCAAACTGTTATCTCAGCCATCCTGCCCTCTCAAAAACATCTATGAACACAACAGAAACATCAAACACACATCAAAACACAGTCACCCAACCATATTCCCCTCTTTCACCGTAGAACAAATTGTGTGATGCTACTTTTACTTCTCTTACACATTTGATTGTAAAGCCGAGTGGAGGCTGTCTGATATGTGAATGCCTGTTTGGTTGTTTTTGGCCATCATAGAAATGAAGGAAGAGATAATGATGGTGAAATAAACAAAGTGGCACTGAGAGCAGCATGTCCCAGGACAAACTGGCAGATAAGCAGAGATTTAAAAATCAAGTTTATAATTTTTTTTTATCTATATCTGCACTGCAGTCACATCATCTTTCTTTTAGACAGACATCTGCTCATTAGTACCTTGGGATATGTGCTTGGAAAGGGTTATGATGGGTCTTTGACATGCTAGTGTTGGGTCAGAGATTATTCCAATGCTGGAGGCTAACTGCTAATCACTGATTGCATTTGCATATGCTTTCAAACCTAGTGAGCTCTCAACAGATGATACATTCATGCTCAAATAATGCACAGTAACAAGGGGGATGGACAACGGGGTGAGAAAAATGGGAGAAATACATTTCTATTCATAAATTACTGAAAGGTGTCATGTAATAATAATAGTGCAATTAAATATTAATAATTTCACCCAATATTTGCATTGGTTTTCCCATTAGCTTAACAATAAGCTAACACAAAAACACAGACATAATGACTTTTATACGGAACAATCTTTATATTTTACCCTCAAACCTAACACTTACAGAAAACATTCCGCGTTTTTACGTTTCCTTATGAGGACTGAAATTTTGTCCCCACAAAGTCACAAAATTAAGGTTTTATAATATAGGGAATATTCTGCTGAAAATTCAGCTTCACCATCACAGGAATAAACACTATTTTTTAAATGTATTAGAGTGGAAAACAGTTATTTTAAGTAAGGGATAATGTACATCTAGTTGGATGTTATCGCAGAATAACACCCAACAGGGTGATCAGGACCCACCACGTGAAATATTGATTAATTAGACAAAAATATTGATTTGAGTTGAAATATCTGAACTCAAAGGTTCTGTGAAGAAAGCAGTTGCTAGCAAGTGGCAAGTTCAAACTAGACAGACATTTAAGCGATAGTAATCCACGTATTAATACCAGGGTGAGATAATTAAATAATTGTACACATAATCTTAATTTGAGTTTTAATATTTTATTAGCTAACCAAATGCAAAGCTTCCATGAAGAAAAGTTGTTCCTTGCAAGCGTATAGCACAGACTTCAGTTACCCGGATGAGCCTGTGTTATTAGCTTTTACCAGTTAGGGTTATTGAGGAATAACATACCTCGGAATGTTGTGACTGACCAAATCCACAGAACTGTGCAATAAATTGTAATATTTCACAATATTACTGTTTTTACTGTATTATAGATCAAATAAATATCTTTATGAACCTATAAAGACTTTCTTGAAAATCACTTAACTCCAAACTTTTGAACACTTTAACTCTTTTGAAATGTTAACACTTTAAAATGTAATTGAGACCCAATTTAGACAGTTATATATGAAACATTTAAATCTTCATCCACTGGAACATACTTGTGGAAGAGTTTGGTAACCTGACATTTAGTTTGACATGGAGACCGACAGTTTAGTTAAAAGAACACACTATCCAGATATGTACTCATAAAACAGTGTGCGCTCTTTCTGTATTGGGTTGTACTTGCTTCTGGTATCATCATTGGCTGAGGCATACTGGGAAGTTGCCAACTGACGAATCATTTCTCAAAGCTGCGGTAAATCAGGCAGAGCAACAGAAGTAAAGCAGAGCCAATGATGATTAATTCACATAAATGTTCTGTGCTCCTTTAAAAAGGGTGAAGGGTGCTTTCATAACAGCACTCTAATGACTTTGTGGTAATCGCCCATGTGGTAAATATCAAAACTTAATATTACACTGCTTGCAATCAAGAGAAAGGGAAAGCGAGACAGACAGAGAAAGTGGGAGAAAACTGAGAGTGAAGTGTACTTTTGTTTTCACATGAGAACGAGCTTCGAGGTCCTTGTGTAATTGATGAGAGGGAGAATTGTGAAGAATAAGAGAGTCTCTGTACTTGTTTAGTGTGCTGGGCCCCACTGACTGATTATGCTCATTGGCCACTTGTTTGGAACGGCGGCTCAAGCATGTTTTGGTTGTTACAGATTTCTAAGCAGCTGCAGGAAGTCATGTCCTACTTTACAAAAAGCAATTTGCATAACATGTATTCATAAATCATAACATCTGACATGTCAAATATTGACATTAAATCATGGCAGACACATGAAAGCACCATGAGCAATATTCAAAGGTTTGGGGTCAGACACTTATTTATGCTCACCAAGACTGCATTTATTTGATCAAAACTAAATAAAAACAGCAATATTGTTAAATATTATTACAATTTAAAATAAATGTTTCCTATTTTAATATATTTTAAAATGTAATTTATTCCTGTGATGCAAAGCTGAATTATCAGCAGCCATTACTCCAGTCTTCAGTGTCACAAGATCCTTCAGAAAACATTCTAATGCTGATTTGCTGCTTAAGAAACATTCCTTTTTATAAATCAATTTTGAGAACAATTGTACATAAAACTTTTGTGGAAACCCTGATCATTTTTTTTTTTTTTTTTTAATTATTTCATGAATATAAAGTTAAAGTTAATATATATATATATATATATATATATATATATATATATATATATATATATATATATATATATATATATATATATATATATATATATATATATATAAAGTTTATATATATATATATATATATATATATATATATATATTTCATTTATTTGAAATAGAAATCTTTTTTTAACATTGTAAATGCTAAATCTGGTCAGTTTAATGCATCCTTGCTGAATACAAGTATTTATTCATTTAAAAAAAAAAAAATTATAATAAATTATCTTACTGACCCTAAACTTTTGAACGGTGGTGTACTCCCTCAACTACTCCCTCAGCTGTGTTGATATTGTATCTCAGATGTTAATACTAAAGTATATTTTTGTGGATGGTACTGTAAACTCTACATTTTTCTCTCTGATTTAATTTTTGTTTGTTTGTTCTCTCTCTCTCTTTTATATGTTTTTACTACAACAAACAACAGCACAAAAAAAAAAAAACAACTATTCCATCAATTAATAATCAAAAAAATAAACAAAGCCTCTGCTGGCACAGATAGAGTGAAGCGTTTCTTTGCTTTGCTGGTTCATGCTCCACCTTTCTGACTCCTCCTAAAAGGAATAATTCATTCCTTTTCTCTAGACTCTTTTGCATTTTCATTTCAAACAAAAGCTCGTGTTTTCCAAACTTTCAGATTTTTGGCAAACATGACTGAGGTCTCTGCTAAATAGAAGTTTAGAAAGAGTTTTCTGGAGGATGAGCGGTTATTAAGTCCAAGATGTCCCCCGAGTGTTTATTCAAGAGCTATGCCCCAGATATAGATGTGTGCTCAGACCTTATCGCTTCTCTCAATGAGCATGTCTGACAAAAGGCAGATTAGGCAAGGGGTGCTTCAGAAATGTATCCCGTGCCCTGCTGACTTTTTTTAGACTCGTGCTATCAGTTACCACGTGATACCTCAGTTACCTTTGACCATCAACACAATTCAAAAGCTACAGATAAAATGCTAATATGACAGATTATAATATTTATTTTATGTTAATTTTGTATGGACACACAATGCTAACAACAAAGTTCCTCAAATGTGACTCACTCGACGATGCTGACTATATCCAGGGGTGCCGCTATGGTTTCTGGGCCCCGTGAACTGCATGTAGAAATCATGTTCGGGCCCCCTCTCCCTCGTCAGGCCCTTGGTATCATCCTAACCCCCCAACACCCCCTGACTATAACAGTGTCCAGCTGACCTACAAACACATGTAAGTAAATAAGAACAGGTTGTTTTTATGCTGTTGGAGTTGTTAAACATATATCCTAAGTTATTCTATGAAACCACAGCCATTTTCAAAGACTAAAATGCATAAAATTATACCACAAGATTTACAATAAGACATTAATCTAAAATGATTTGACTTAAACTTTAGTCCATTAAAATGGTTCTTGTTTAAAAAGTACTTATTTTAAATGCAGTAGCATAATCTAGAGCATAACTGTCTGTCTGCGCTGTTGTGTCTCTTCACTGTAATGCAGAACAGATAACAGGGACACTTCTCATGACCTTAGACCTTCTGGTGTCATAGCCGAATGACTAATGTGAACACTTTTCCAGATCCCTCATAAATCATGCCATTTCTACAAAAAAAAAAGGGAGGTTGAGTATAAAAAAGTGATGATGGTTAATGTAACCAAAACCTTTTGTAAATTTCAGTTTTCTTCTGAAGCCTGAATAATTCTCTGCCGCCCACAGTTGAACACGTTGAACTCTCATGTTGATCCAGTTTTAATTTTATTTCTTTCATTCTTTGAAACATCTCTTATGAAACATAAGAGATGTTAAGCAAAATATTGTGTGGAAAAAGCCCACAAAAGTGGATGGTGATTAACACCATTTTTGTATTTTTGAAATACATTTTATATTTTATTCCAAACTCCAAAACGAGCAAAACAGCACTAAGTCTAAATGATGTTTGCACTACGCAATAAAAGGTAGCAATCTGCATTTGCAAAAAAGCTATTTCTACCTGATCTGACCTTTTTATTTATTTTTATTTTATTTTATTTTATTTTATTTTATTTTATTTTATTTTATTTTATTTTATTTTATTTTATTTTACTTGTATAACCTAATGTGTTTAGGTTGATTCAGAATGCATATTCCACTTCTTATGAAGTCACATGATAGATTTCTGTGAGAAACATATCAAAATTTCAAAAGTCACTATTAATCTTTCTCTCTTCTATAGCTTGTATAAAATTATTTGATCTGTAAATGGTATGACAGAGGTGATGATGGTTAGCAAGGCTCAGAAATGTACTGTTTCTTACACAAAAAATTTTTCTCTAACTTTTTTGTGTGAAATATTTTATATACTATATGACTACGTACAATAATCTAATTCTCAGTACTACAACACAAACTATTCTGAACGGGTTCTGCAGCCCATCATTACCCACCCTGTGTCAGCATGTAAATCACGCTCACCACAGACAATCAGTTTGGCCTTCTTTCCCAGTTTTTCTTCCTCTCTCTCCCTCTCTCTCTCTCTCTCTCATTTGTTTTTGGTGCAAGTGCCCCAGTTATGAAACCGCATACATCCCACTCAGTCAGAGGTTTGCGCTCCTGCTCCCTCCCACAGGGTATGTACCAATATGCACAGAGCACATTTTCACAGATGTCATCAGAGAACAAGCATATGAATTACCAGGCAGCCTGCCATCTTTGAGTTCAAACAGAATACCATTAATACCAGATTAAGAGCCCAAACAACAACAGCACAACAACATGAAAGCCCAAAACAACTGGGACCAGGTAAAGGTTTCATCATTTTATATATTAATGTCTTGATTAACAAAGACTCCAAACTCAACTCTCTTACACACACATATTCTCTCGTTCTCACTCTCCCTTTCCCCCAAAAGTTGTGACACCATTGAAACTACCGGCGCACTTGAGGGACTCTGTGAAAAAGGATCCTGTCAGCAAATCACGTTACGATTAATAAAATATATGCCACTGTTGACCATGACTTATTCAAGAGCTATTATAAATTCATGCCTACAATTAAAGAAAACACAATCATTTTAAAATTGATGGGCAATAAATATTAGTATTACCCAATTAAGTCACAATTAATACTAAGCAGGCTGATTAGCTGCAAATGAACACTCCAATTAAAAGATGCACGTACTAATGGAATGAAAGGGGGAATTATACTGCCCATAGCATCTGGCCGCATGGAATCGTGATGAGAATATGAGCTAGAACAATAAAGGAATAATATATGGTGTCTTTGTGAACATTTAAAACAGTCTTTTTTAGTCTTTGTACATTTGTTGATTGGGACAGACTACTGCTGCAATGTTCCCTGTAAGAATAATGCTCAGTTTATTAACATAAACCATTTCTGATGGTATAATAAAGTGTGACAAACTTAATCTAATTCTCGCCATGGGTGCACCAAAAAAAAAAAAAAAAAGGCCAGAAATATATATATATATATATATATATATATATATATATATATATATATATATATATATATATATATATATATATATATATATAATTGAGCAAGGCGCCGAACCCCCAACTGCTCCCCGGGGCGCATTTAATTATTATTATTATTATTATTATGCAATGATGCATTAAATTGACCAAAAGTTTCAGTAAAAAACATTTAGTTCAAATAAACACTGTTCTTTTGAACCTTTTATTCATCAAAGAATCCTGAAGAAAGAAAGAAAGAAAGAAAGAAAGAAAGAAAGAAAGAAAGAAAGAAAGAAAGAAAGAAAGAAAGAAAGAAAGAAAGAAAGAAAGAAAAGAAAAAGAAAGAGAGGAAAACAGGAAAGAAAGATAAAGAAAGAAAGAAAAAGGAGAAAGAAAGAAAGAAAGAAAAAGAAGGAAAGAGAAAGAGAAGAAAGAAAGAAAGAAAGAAAATACAGTTTACACAAAATATAATTACATCAAAATAGTACTGGAATTGTGATAATAATAAGAAATTTTAAATTGCTCATGAAAATAGAAAACAGTTATTTAAAATTGCAATAATATATTGCAATATTACTGTTTTTACAGAACTTTTTGATCAAATAAATGTAGTCTTGGAGCACATAAGAGACTTCTTTCAAAAACATAAAAAAATCTTATACAGAGCCCAAAACTTTAGAACAGTAGTGTGTGTGTGTGTGTGTGTGTGTGCTCGCGTGCATGTTTTAAAACTCTATATCTTGACTTAAAAAAAGAAAAAAGTTTAATATATTAAATGTAATGAAATATACATTAAAGCACTGCTATCTGCCAAAATCTGTTTTGACAGGTAACAATGCACATAACATGTCAGATGATTATATTAACACATAAGTCTTAAGTGTCAATTGTTTGAAATTGAGATTTAACATCTGAAAAGCTGAATAAATAAGCTTTCCATTGATGTATGGTTTATTAGGATCAGACAGCATTTGGCCGAGATACAACTATTTGAAAATCTGGAATCTGAGGGTGTAAAAAAAATCTAAATACTGAGAAAATCGCCTTTGAAGTTGTCCAAATGGATTCTTAGCAATGCATATTACTAATCAAAAATTAAGTTTTGATCTATTTATGGTAGGAAACTGTAAAATATCTTAATGAAACATGATCTTTACTTAATATCCTAATGATTTTTGGCATAAAAGAAAAATCAATCATTTTGACCCATACATAGTTTTTTTGGCTATTGCTAAAAATATACCCCAGCGACTTAAAACTGGTTTTGTGGTCCAGGGTCACATATCAAGTCAAGTCAAGTCAAGTCTGCTTTATTGTCAATTCTTCCACATGTACAGTACATACATACAGAGAATCGAAATTGCGTTACTCTCAGACCCCCAGTGCATACTGATAACACTAGAGCCTAAACAGTAGAGCCTAAAAATCTAGATCAAATATAAAATATAAGATATAACTATACAATAAGGGAATGTAAAAAAGACATAATAGAAAAAATAAAATAAAAATAAGGTTAAATAAAAGCAGCGCAAGGCACATGGCAGATAGAGTGCAAACCAGTGAACAAACAGTGCAGATAAAAAGATTTTTAGTGCATAAAAAAAAAAAAAACAATCATATTTGATTTAATTAACATATGTCATTAGATACGAAGGCAACAAACCAATTAGTGCTTAGTAAATAAATCTCTATGAGTGGGACAGTCTAGATGTTAGAGACAGTTAATCAAACCTTGCATACAATGGAAAATTATAATAAACCTCCAGATCTTAACACAACTTGATAAAGCAGCTGTAATGAAGAGGCATTGGCACTGCTATATAAAACATCACTATTTCCCAGTGTGTTTTAATGAGATTCTGGTCAATGTTTTACCAGAAACAAGTACAGTTGCTGTATCAGCTTATTTAGGTGCCTGTTTGCAGTACTGAAAGCAGCCTTCCTGCACTTAGACACTTTATTGATAATGGCCCATTTTACTATACATAGACTTACAGGTTGCATAATGGACAGTGATGTAGTCAGCCAGGAACTTTATATGAGCTTGTTGTTCCAATAGACCTTCTTGGAGTCACGATGCCAGGGCACATAATAAAAAAAAGAATCTAAAATAGCTTCAATTTATGTAAGGCTTTGGTAAAGCGACTTGAACCAAAGGCTTATGTGGGCTTTTATGTTCACATAAGCAATCACATTTTCCCTTGAGTCTGACCACCCACATTGTGATATTTCGGGCATAGAAAGTTCAAGGGATATTTGGCTCTCGATCCATCCGCCGTTCTCCACACCCCCTCCTTTACAGCTGTCAGTATCGCATCTAAAGTAAAGGACTGGTACTGTAGGGGAGTTTGTCAGATGCAAATATCACTGCTGATCATTTGGGAGAAGGTTACGACACGGTGGCAGGAGTTCTGTCAGGGCGAGAGAAAGAAAACGACAAAGATCCAGGGAGAGAAAGAAGGCAAACCTCGTGAGAGGATTTGTAATTCCTCCTGATGCTTCCCGAGCTTCAGTTGATTGTAGACAGTCAGGCAGGCTGTGCCTCACAGAGTTCTGGTGTTTCCTTTGGGGGACCCCTCCCGGCTGAGGGGGAGGTGGAGAATTGCAATCCCACCCCGTTAAAGTGCTCTCTCTTAAACACTCACATACACACACGTACACACACACACATACAGCAACTCTCCACAGGAGAAGCTAGAGACAGAATGCGCAGCCCCTTCACAGCAGCTTTGGTGCTTCGTGGCGTCCAAAAGGGATCCTGCTACACTTTGATAGTTGGTTAATTACTCATATGATACCACACAGATGTCTGGGGGGCTCTAGCCGAAAATTCGTCTCACTAACTCACTGACTGACTGACGGGATCCTGGGGAAGGCAGACATTTAAGGAGCGGTAGGTGAAAAACCAGGAGGCATTTATAATTCATTAGTGTAGCAGCTTACGTGCCGTTAAGGATCCCTTTAGTGCCTAGCTGATGCTAAACTGAGATGCTACTTGAAGGGCTGTCTACTAAATAGTTCCTTGTGTACCAGGTGGTGGCAGGGACTTTGAACAGGAAACATATCTTGGCTCAGAAGTGTTCCTTTGCTGTCAAGATAATGAAAGGGGGTTTCGAATGATTCCAAACAAGATGAGAGTTGATTAACTTTTCTCACTTGTGATTCTCGTGTACCAATAGGCTATGTTTGTTATGGATTTATTTAACTTATTTGAAAGGCATTCAAATAATTTCTTTGTTAATAACATTATAATAGACATTTTAATGCTATTCTCAGAATATGAGATTAAATTGGTCAAATGTCAAAATATGGAGTTTGGAGTTAAATGAAAGTAACACTATACAATAAGGTCCTATAAGTTAATGTTAGTTAATTAGTACATTAGTATTTATTTTATTTTTTGTTAACATCATAACTGTTCATTGATAATTCATGTTAGCTTACATCTATTAAAAATACTAGCAGATACAACTTTTGATTTTAGTAATGTAGTAAATGTTGAAATTAACATGAACTAATATTAATAAATGCTTTATAAGTTGTTTTTTTTATTGTTAGTTCATGTAAATTAATTAAGTTAGCTAATGTTAACATTATTGTAACCAACAAATATATCTCAATGATATACAACCATGCAATTTTTATTAAGCAGTGGTCTTTGTATTTAATAATACTAGAAAACTACATATTGTGAAATTCATATTGTGACATCTTTATTAAGTTTAGGGAAACTGCCCTTATGAATGCCAAATGCAAACCAAAGAGGGAATGTGTGTTGAGGAAACAAACTGATGAAAGCCGTGCAACAGGCGCATTTTAAATAATACAAATGAAAAAGAAAAAAAAAATGCTTGTTGCTGTGCCACTAGCACCATGCCAGCACTGATGGGTACTTGCCGGGAATGAGAGGAAAGGCAATGTCTCGTCCCTCTAGCGTGACAGTAACTCATACTGACACTTTCCATCTGTGCTCCTCCACTAAATCCCTTTTGAAGTTGTCTAGAAGTTTTAACAGATCTAGTGTTATACTTTTAAGTAATTCTCTTTGATTTTGTTTTATTCTGAGGCCTGCGTCATATGTCTCTTTATTTTGTTTGCTGGAGCTGCGACAAACTGAACTCCAATTTGCTTAACGACATGATTTGGTTTTGATGTCCGTCTTGTTGTTTGTTATTCCACAGCTGTGCCAAATAGCCGTAATCAGGCTCTTATCACCTCATCTGGAATTCAAAGAGTGACCTGTGTTCTGCAATGGGCATTACGACACTTCAATTGCTTTTGGTTATGGCCGTCCTGGCCACTGTTGGAATATGTCACATTAATGGAACAGAGGAAGTCCGTCAAAACTTTACTACCTCTAAAATCAATGTGCATAAAGGTCTCCAGCCTACCACCAGTAAAGCCCTGCTGGATAACAATACCAGAGTAAAGGGACCTCCTTCCTGTAAGGATCCCACTTCCATCAAGCTCTATTTTAAGTATATTAACACAATTATTTCCTGTGCCGTGTTTGTGGTGGGAATTGTGGGTAACGCCACCTTGCTGAGGATTATTTACCAAAACAAGTGTATGAGGAATGGACCCAACGCCCTCATCGCCAGCCTGGCTCTTGGAGACCTCATCTACATCACCATAGACATCCCTATCAATGTCTACAAGGTAGGCACAGATCTCTTTCTTCATTGTTTTCAATTGGTAGGAAGCATGACATCATGTTGCTCTCAAAGGGTACTTTTCATAAAGCAGACCAGCCTATAGAGTACAATACAAAAGAGACAGCTTGAGCGCAGGAAGCGAGAATGAGCTGGCAGAGGAAGTTGGGAGGGGGCTTAGATGCAGAGCCTAGGGCAGGGCGTACGATTATATACGGTCATCCAGAGTTTATCTCTAGGGCCGTCCTATTACGGTTACTGAGGTTTTTGTGATGAGTGCAGCAGGGATATGGCCTGATAAAATAAACAGGGATTTAAGGGCCGTCATCCAAATGAACAGCCCTGTTCTGACTAGTGCTTCATCACTAGCCAACGTCCCTTGTCTAATTCTCGGCTCATCAGTGTATATAGTACTTGACAATGAACAGAGGCCTGTGTTAGCAGATGGATCAATGATGTAATGTTCTCTTAATTTATTCAAAAACAGATGAAATATGCAACTCAGATATACAGTGACTTAAATACAATTCTTCAATAAAGAGCATATTTTGAATTTCCGTATTAAAAATATGCTCCAAAAAATGTGTAGGTCATACAACTGATATCATAATGAAGAAACAAGACTTACATAAAAAATAAAAATGAAATGATTAAAAAGTATTTTTGCATCATCATCTTATTATTTCTTATGGGATAAAAGAAAGAATATTTTATGTTTCTCTGCTTAATAAAAAGTCATGTAGTCCAAAAAAAAAAAAAAAAAAAAAACATTGTGGTCTAAACAAGCAAAAAAAACAAAAAAAAAAACAGGAAATTGTTTCATAGACGACTCCTGCATATCCTCATGACTGTGTTACAAGGTATAATTTTCCAAAAATTCAAGATAAATGTACTTTTTATGACAATGCAGTTCATGTATAATGTCATGTAGTGTGACCTCCTAAAATTTACTGACATTTATGAATGAATAATTCAAGATAAATGTTGGATATTTAAAAGGAAAAATTCAAACATATTCAAGGTGTACAAAATATTATTTAGCTTATTTTGTGTACATTTTTAAATTGTAATTTTATTTATTTATTTATTTATTTATTGTTGTTAAAGAAACTTTCTACTTGATGGATGCACCACATGACATTTTTGGAATCATACTGAAACATTTCTTGAAAAAGGTTGAAAAAGTTAATTGAAAACATTTTTTTTTTTTTAGTTTTTTTTTCTAAAACAAACATGAATACAAAGAGTGCATTTCTAAAAACTTGGCAATGTTTTAAACTACATTTTGTATTTCTTTTCGTATATCTTCTTTGTCTTTCACTTTTTTATCACTGACTCATGCCACATTTCCTATCTGTAATCAGTCCTCACAATTTATAAAGTTAAACCACTCTCTGAAATGAGTTTAGCACTGAAAGTTTGTCTTCCAATTTTCAACATTCATAAAGTCTGCTTTTATGTTTTACAAAATTCATTTTGAGAGACTTTTGGGATATTGGGTGGAGATGTCAGATCTCGTGTGCTGCTCTATTAGGTTGGAAGATATCAAGTGAAAGCTCATATGAAAAAAAGAAAAAAAAAAAAAAAAACATCAATGTTTTAAAATGGAAGTGTGATTTTTAGCACGTCTTGTTTTGTGATGCACAGACTTGTTTTGTGTGCACTCCAGACCACTGACTTCCAATATACATCAAATACACATACAAACACACTTCTCCAGCTGTGCCACTGATTAAACTCAGCACTCCTCATACAAACAGGGCCAGGATACACCCGTGAGGAGTTTCCTTTCTAAACCTGAGCATAATCCACATACTTTTCCTGCTTAACAAAAGCCAAGGTCCTCTCAGAGAACCTTGTCAAGGCCACTTAAACGATGAGACATTGCAGAAGTCCAAAAAAAAAAAAAAAAAAAAACACTTATGATGACGCAAATGTCATTACAAAAAAGGTGAACACTTCAAAAGAGGAGACAGGAGGTTTTTGTTTTCATCACTACTGGAGTCTTGCAAGGTGAAGACAAGCAAAAGTATACAACAACTAAGAAAAGTGCCTGTGCTGATATACAAGCAACCATTGAAACGGCTCTGAAGCCATTTCATCAAGACAAGATGTGTGCCCTTAAGGCCAAAAATGGGAACAGAGAGTCAAAGCAAAAAATAAAATAATAATCTGTTCTTTATTTTAAGCAAATTCCAGAAATCTAGACTGCTTCAATTCTGGTTAAACATCTACATTTCTCTCTTTCTTTATAAATAAATACTCAGATATAAGCATTTAAAATAAGTAAAAACATGTTGCTCAATTCACATTTAATTTATCTTAATGCATTGTATTCTAATGAGTGAACGATTAGCTTGTGGGTCATATTTCTGAGGAATCATAGTCATGAATGAATCTATTTTTCTTGCAGCTACTTCTCACAAAATGGCCATTTGATGAGAGCTCTTTTGGACTCTTCCTGTGTAAGCTGGTGCCTTTCCTCCAGAAAGCGTCTGTTGGAATTACAGTACTCAATCTGTGTGCTTTGAGTGTGGACAGGTAAATCACAGCTTCACTATTTTGATGTCAAAGTGTACATATATAATGAAAAATTGCTAACATATAATTATATCCATAATCTAAAAAAAAAAAATAATAATAAAATAAAGTAGCTCTTAACCAACCCGTTTCAAGTCTGAATCAGGTGTGTTTGATCAGTGAGACATTGAAAATGTTGGGGGAGCTCTAGGAACGGGTTGAAAACAAAATGTTGAAATGCTGACTACTTTTAATGTTTTGCTATTCTAAAGCTAATTTCCGAAACTTTTTGCCTTTTCTAATTCATCATTAGTAGAGTTTTTTCTTCAGATGGAGTTTTTCTCCAAATTCTCATATGTTTTCTAAAATAAAATAAAGCTTGTAAACTTTCTCTAATTTGACCTTTAAACTTTGGGTCACAGTGAGGTTCAGGTTCAGATTTCACTGTTGAGGTCAGAAGCTGGGACACGCTTTAATCTTTCACTCCTCTACTTACCAAGTTATTCTGAATCATTTTAAGTCATTATAATAGAAATAAAGGAATATGTTTTCACAAAATTTGTATCAGTAATAACTAAATATTAATTAAAAACTAAGTAATGTGGAATCCATCTGCAATCACATCCATTTTTATTAAACATTTTATTAACACAAAATTATTTATTACAATTTTATTTATTTATTTATTACAATTTCCTGTATCATCTTGATCAAGGTGGTTCCCATGAAAACAATCTCAGGTGCATTTGCTTGTGGTTTAGGGTAAAGGTGGGACATTGGCTTGTCATGTTTCTTTCATGAATCAGGGCACTTTTTCCCATTTATAAAGTCAGCTCTAATAGGCACCTTTCATTAGAAAGTATTTTTCTCATCAGGAGGCAGAAGCCACCTGCCCACCTCAGTTTAATCACTATAGAAGAAGAAGGAATTATCTTGTCGTCAGATTATACAATAAAACTAAACTAAAACATTATCATTTGGCCAACTTAAGACAAAGTGTAACCCAAAACTTCTATTAAAAAAGCCCTGAAACCAATTAAATTAAATGACCTTTTGACAAATTACCTCAACATAATGTGAACTCCTTCTGATATACAAAAAGAAAAGACTTTATACAAAAAAAAGCAAAGACAGACAATATTATGTTCTTATATTCTTTCATTCTTTTTTCAGAGTAAAATACATTTGATTGTCATCCAGCACTATAAATGCAAATCTGGCCACAAATGTCTAGCAGCCGTGTCGCAATTTTTAAAGAATGAATCACTTGAATCAAACATCTGCCCTTAATTTCACAACAGCACAGCTGCTTTCAATTAGTTTGTGAATCATGCCGAGGAAATGTTCGGCACATCTCGTCCGATTCCTGTTGTGTGAACTGACATATCTTTCTCATCTGTCTGAGTGTTGGCAAAGTGGATAACATCTTCACTTAGTTAAATATAAATGTCCAATTGTTGTTAAACAGAAATATTCAAATGTGTCATAATATATATATATATATTAAGATATAAAATATATATATATATATATATATATATATATATATAATATATATATATATATATATATATATATATATATATATATATATATATATATAAAATCTTGATGCACCGTTTTACAGAAAAGCCCACAAGAGAAAAGATATTAATGAAACAAACAAGCAAACATGACTTTGAGCAAAGGAAAACAAGCAGCCAGGCAAACCAGTGACTTTACCAAACAAACAGCTGAAATATATCTGTGAGCATTTAAGTAATATGAATATATTAAAAAGCAAAGCAGTCTTTTCATTAAGCTTAGATCAACCTTTAAGCATATTGTAGCTATAAACCAGTAGCTGAATGTTGCCACAGCTGCACAGTGATATTTTTACAAAAGCTTTCCCACACGATAGGAATCTGATCAGTCAAGCTTTGCAGGTGTTGACATAAAAAAAAAGGAAAAAAAGAAAAAGATGGTGTTTAAGTCTCCACATTCTTCTCTGGGTCAATGTTTAGTGTACATGAAGCAGAGCTTCAATGATATGTCTCTGTTTTTGAAATGCTGAAACAGGTAAGCAGTCGTCTGAGAGTTTTGTTAATGGTTGTACCTTTTGTGGCTCAGGTACAGGGCTGTAGCATCCTGGAGCAGAGTGCAGGGGGTCGGCATTCCCCTCTTTACTGCCATTGAGATCTTCTCCATCTGGGTCATGTCCATCATCTTGGCTGTGCCAGAGGCAGTGGGCTTCAACATGGTCACCTTTACCTACATGAACCAAACCTACCGCACTTGCATGCTCAAGCCTGAAACTGACTTCATGATGGTATGCTTTAACCGGATGGATGTCATGCAGACGTCTTTTCCCCTCATTCACATAAACACTTTGTTATAAACAGTGCATCCTGTCCGGTTGACCCCGAGCAGGATGCTATGCACTATTTCTGTGATCTTTTACAAACTTTGATCTTGGGAACATTTTGAGTAAATAACAGACAATACAGGGGATAAGAGTAAGTGAGTTTTCTTCAGTTGCCCCGTGCAGGCGATATCTGGAGATTTCTTTCCATTTGTTTCAGTCCAAAGAAGTAAATTCATAGCAGACCATGAGTGCAATTACCAGCTGATGTATCTCTCTCAAGCAGAGCCATATGTGTAGATGAGAAACAGAGTTCATTCTCTCATATGAACCCTGCCATTAATCACAGAAACAAAAGACAATTCGAATGAGACTCAACACAACACAATTCAGTTATAAAAATTAAAATAACATTGTGGTGAGTTCACTTTGTGTACCTTTTTTTTATGCGTAACAGTTATGCTAGGGACTTCGGGATCATGTAAGGTCAGCTAATCATTATCACAAATTAAAACCACCAGGATGATCAGGACGCAACACAAAAAGATTTTCCAAAAAAAAAAAAAAAAAAAAAAAAACTCCTAAAAGGAGTTTCCACTACTTTTTATGGACTAGTTAGCTAACATCTGCAACAGTTCCTAAATTTGGGGTCAGTACTTCAGCTAAAATTCTCACTGACCGCAAAATTTCAAACAGTACTGTTTAACATAGCTAGAATTTAATGTGTTTATCGTTATCATCTCTTTATTTTTCTCACTGGTTCGTTGCTGTTCTGGCTTCTAAACATCCATCAAAGGTCTAAGCTCACCAAATAAATCAATGCTGAGATCTTCTGAGGCCATATTTGCTACTTTTACTCCTGCAAACTAACAATTTTAAACTAAGTCATTTTTTTTTTTAAAGTTGGTATAATCAAAGGATTTCAAAAAATAGTTATGACAACTCAGACCTTAAATTACCATATTTCATGACATATTAACTGTGTTTGTTTACTGTATACATAATGGATAGTCTATATGTGTTTTATCTTCTCTTAGTTCTATGTAAATTGGAAAGACTGGTGGTTATTTGGCTTTTACTTCTGTGTGCCACTGGCCTGCACAGCTATTTTCTACACCCTCATGACATGTGAAATGCTCAACCACAGAAATGGAAGCCTTCGGATAGCCCTCAGCGAACACCTTAAACAGGTAATAAGAAGTCCTTAATACTACTTCCAAGTGTGTATGATAAAAACATACTAATAATTACTGAACAGTAACGGTTTTTGCACTTAGATTATGTTCTGTGTGTTATTGTGTTTATGAACCCTTAGATGATATCATAATATTATTTTTAACCTGTCCTGTATGCACTATTGTGGGTAAAACCTCTGAAAGCTATAGAGGAGTTTCACTATGAGAGTATATTATATAACACTGAACATACTGCTTTTCTAATGGCTTGTTTATGCTCTGCAGCGGCGTGAAGTGGCTAAAGCAGTCTTCTGTTTAGTGCTGATCTTTGCTCTTTGCTGGTTCCCTCTTCATCTGGGTAGACTGTTGAAGAAAATGGTTTATGTTCAAAATGATGAAAGACGTTGCGACCTACTCAAGTGAGTGAGCCTTTGCCAATTTTGACTCTTAACAGTGGACTGATTTATTTTACACCTTACATGCTTGTACTGTTTGTGCATGTTTTTTTTTGTTTGTTTGTTTTTTTTCCCTTGATGTAAAAGTTATAGTTTGTACTCTAAAGTGTTTATACAGCTGTGCTCATAAGTTTACATACCCATTGGGGACATTGTAGCATTTGAGAAGATTTGGAGCATTTAAAAAAAAAAAAAAAAAAAAAAAAAAAAAAAAATATATATATATATATATATATATATATATATATATATATATATATATATATATATATATATATATATATATATATATATATACATTACAAAGGTTTTTAGGTTTTTATGGTCTTTTATGGTCTAGAAAAGATAAAGATCTTGTAGATTATGCAAAGGGTATGTAAACTCAGAAGCAGAACTGGACACGCAACAAAACTAAACGAGTGTCCAAACTTTCAGCTTCCTGTTGATCATGGATTATTTTGGCATCAACTTGGCCACTGTGAACTCCTGCATCAACCCCATCATCCTCTACTTTGTGAGCAAGAAGTTCAAGAATTGCTTTAAGGTGAGTCTTAAAACTGCTTGCTTCCTTTATTTACCTGCCATTGCAAACAGATTCACGCAGAATGATTGTTACTGAATGCATTTTCTTGTGTCTTCACAAAATCTGAAAATGGCCACAACAGAACAATCTATCAGCAAATTATGCTTGATTTACAGAGACAGATGTTGACAGAGAGAGATAAGTCATGCACAGCCCTTACTGAGCACAGTATACCGACAATGATGTCAAACCCTAAGTGGGCTACTTTTGAGTAATGAGGATGATCCCAAAGATACAGTGCAGCTGAAATGTTAGCGAGACAAAGCAAAATAACAACAACTCAGAGTCCATGGGCCTAAACACAAGCAAACTGATGATTTGTGCAAGAGATGGTGTGGGTCCAAGAGAAATATTCAAAGTTGATTTACTATGGGCCAAACTTAGTGCTGCAGATAAGAAATACAGATTAATTTAAACTCATTCACCTCTAATACAAAACAATAGAAAAATGTCCTTGTAGCAACATTTCTGTAAAATAATATTACAGTAGATTGCTCCTTGCATGTTTCATGGAACTTTCAAATGGAAATGCCCAATGAGTGGCGCTAAACAGCATATGTTTAAGGGAGTCTCTGAAAGATATGATTGTAAATCTATCAACGTTTTATTCTGTTGGCTGTTCTAAGCATCACAGCAGTTTGAAAATTTAATGTCCAGTGAGTGGTGCTAAAAGATTAATGCTTTATCGTGTTTGAAAATAACATACCACCTACCCTAACACTAACAGTGTTAACAAAAGCAAACATTAGATAAAAACACATCTGCTAAAGCAACCGTGCCATTTAAGCTTACTTCTATAATTTTTTAAGCTGTTTTATTGAGTGTCGTGACTTGTATTTTACTGCACTCATATCCGAGTGTTCTTAATTGCAAATGCAATGCTGTACCAGGTGAGCTCTCAAGCAAGCTTACTATGTCAAAAAAAGCTATACATATGGAGCTGGTTATTTAATACAACATCAAAATGTATTGGTTTACAAACCATGCTCAATGGTAAAAGTGTTTTGGGGTCATACAATAATATTGTAAAAGTAACCACACACACAAAAAAAAGTCTTTATTCATTGATAATCTGCCAATGTAATCATAATGAATGTGTGAAAATGTGCTTTATTAGTGTTCATTTCAGCTAGAAAGTGCAGTGATTTGTATGCAAAAGTGAATTTTTGGAAAGTATGTTTTTCCAATGAGCCTATGTTGGTACAATCAAATGATTTTTCTTTGTTCTTTATCATTATTTCAGTCATGCTTGTGCTGTTGGTGTTACACCAAAAACCAGGTGTCCAGTTCAGGCCCAATGAACGGCACTAGCATTCAGTGCAAAAACCATGAGCCCGGCAACCTCATTACCGACAGAAGCCTTCGTAAATACAGTGACTGAGAGGTGAAGGACTCACTCCAGTCATGCTTAAAACACATTATAAAAGCGGACATCATCCAGCGTCAAACTGTGAGGTGGAGAACATTGTAACCAATCATATGAAACTAAAGTTCCTGTGCTCTGAGCAGTATCAGGCCATTTTTATATATAGCTTCAGACCAGACAATGGACCTGATATATTTAAAGTCTCCCGTAGACCTACAACAGCTGTTCCCAGACTTTCAGAGGGTTGTTTTGCTGTGTGAGAAGTGGTGGGAGTGAAGACCAAAAGCAACAGGATGCAGCTGAACCTAACAGCTACAAATTAACCCTCATCAGGAGCTTGACATGTTTTCCTTATGAAAATGCCACACTATGAACATGCCCTGGATCATCATTGTCCGACATGAAAGGAAGTTACAGAAAGGAAGAGTGAAGTGGTGAGGGTCAATCTGTGTTTTCTGTGTTCCTTCCTATGAGCTTTGCCAAAGAAACTCCCAGCATGCCGCTGAAGAGTCAGCATATCCTTCAAATTCAGTGTCCGGTTGTTATTATAAGCACACTGAATGCAGTTATGGAAGTTTAAGCCAGGCTAGTTTGTAAGACAGGAACTTCAAGGCTGCTACATGCCTCAGTCTTTATTAAGTTGTTAAGTGAATCATACTGTGCGCTGGACGTCACTTCTGTTTATGTGGGGTAGGAAGATAATGAAGACATGCTTTTGTGTTTGAATGCCAAATTAAGTTTATTGTGTATATACTTGCTTAAGGTGAAAATGTAAGCTCGGAATTAAATTACAAATCAACATAATACAGCAAATGTGAAACGAACAAGCTGGATTCAGTTCCATCAATAAAGAGGCAAATAAAACTTGCTGGGATTTAAGAGTAATTTCTAGGAAGGCATCCAACTGCAACAAATGCTGTGTTGTAGTGTAAAGAAGAAAAAAAAAATGAGCATAAGGGCACGGGAAAAGACGCCTTTATGCAATCAAAACAAAAATGCCCAAGAGATACAAACATGTCTTTGCTTTTTTTTTTGACACTGTGAATTTTCTCTGAACATAACTCATACATGCTATTAACCTTGCATATACTAATATTATTAATATTTAATGGCCTCAGTATTTGTATATCATCTGTATTTTAAGTTGAAATATTTCTTGTTGTTGCAAAAACATACACTACTGCTCAAAAGTTTGGGCTCAGAAAGACTTTTTATTTTATTATTTTTATTATTATTATTAATTAATTCTTTTCTTTCGGAATTAAAGATGCATTAAACTGATCAAAAGAAACTGTAAAGATTACTGTCTCAAATAAATGTGGAACTTTTCAAACTTTATATCTCACAAACTTAATGTTTTTTTTTACTGCATTTTCAATCAAATAAAAGCATCTTTTCCCTAAACAAACTACAAAAAAAATCATACCGGACCCACATTTTTGAATAGTAGTGTATATGGAATTAAGAAGGTAATTTTCTTCTTGATGTAATTTGAAACTAATATGAATGACATTATGCACATTCTGACAGAGACCTAAATGGGTCTTGTTAATTTGGAGTGTTGATATATATAGTAATTTTTGTAGTGGAATTTGATGTCACACAGATTATCCTGTGATAAGTGAGGAATGTTGCACATGTATTATTGTGTGTGTGTGTGTATATATATATATATATATATATATATATATATATATATATATATATATATATATATATAAATACACACATAAGAATTTAAACTTATTGTAGTACTATAACAATCAAACAGTTTTGTTTACTCTATATGCTTTGCAGTACAATGAATAAACTATGGATTATTTTGCATATCATAAATGACTGGATAAAACAACACATTTCTTCTTATAGATTGTAATAGCAACAGTTAAAATTTCTAGATGAGCTGCTAGTTATTTTTAGAGTATTAGACCAGACTATTGATTCTACCACTTAAGGCCATGTTATCTTATCTCAAAGTGTAATGAGGTTTCAGTGTTAAAAGAAGAGAGGTGCCTTGTGACAGCTGTCTGTTTCTGGCCTGGGAAGAAGCTCCAGTGTGGGAGTGATTTGTAATGCACTTTGACCCACCAGGCAACACGGCCCCTCTGGATCATCTGTGTCAACCCAGAGGATGTGAACAGGGCATACTAGAAGATTAGATTTAAACTGTGGAATTTATACCATCATCTGTCTGCAGTGTAAGTTTAGCAAGTGTTTATTTGGACAAAAGTACTACAAATCAGTCTAAAATTGGTTTGAACAAATAAATTGTTTTTTAATTTGCTTGTGTGGATTTTTCTAAGTAAATAAAGAAGTGTATATAATGGAGATGATGCATATTTATAAGCACAATACACAAATTGTTGGTCTGGTCTCAGATATGATTCCTCTGAAAAGAACATTATTTGTTTACAGCAGAGTTATATGCATTTATTTATTTATACTTAAGTCATTTCTCGTCCTCATACCACACTAACAGTAACAAATTTCTATTATTTATACTACAGATTTTTTGATTGATATAAAATCACTGCAAAACAATGTTCTTAGCTGAATATAAACCTACTCCAGCAGCCTAAACTAGCATGGACTTAATAATTAACTATAAAATATATTTTTGTTTGTTTTAAGACATTCTTTATCACACATGAAATTAGATATTGAATTTAGAGACAAGTGTGTTTTGAGAGTCTTGTCAAATTACTGAAATCGCATTAATGTGAAAATATATGACTTCGAGGTTTGAGATATTCTTTTTCGTGCTTATGAAACTGCCTTCAGGGGAAGAAGGAATGATTTTAGGTCCGAGGAATTTGGTGGGAACCTCTGAGCTTGCCAAGGACGAAACAAATGAAGCTCAAAACCAAATGAAGCTCAAATAAAAGCTGGTGCAAAATATACATCACTTAATCGTTTACAAAAAATCAAACATCACTTTGCTGCTATATTTATCTCATTTTGAAGGATTCGAATACTTTCCTTAATATGATATAATATAATATAATGTAATATAAATATACTTTATAATACTTACTTTATCCTGCTTTCAGTTAAGGTCTCTCAACAAACCACATATGTTCTGAGGAAAAACATTATATTGAAGCTCTCCAAGGCCAAACTCTCCCCATATCAGCACACATAGATAAGCTCTGGCTGTATCCTTTTCATAAGACTGTGCTCTGCCATGGATTATATTAATAACACATTTCTGATATCACATGCCACCACTGATATTGTACTTAAAAAGGCAAGAAACCAGCGGCATTTGGATCAAATCTGTGGATAAATTTGTCTTTTACTGTAAGAGCGTGCAGTGCAGTCACCTCTATTTATGAGCATGAGGTAACCTTTTTATCATGCAAGAGATTTCAAAACCATCCAGAAATGTATGCAGGAAAGTGGTAAGAGTGGTACAGTATATGTATTAATGTTTGTTCATTATTTTCTCAGAGTATTTGATTTAATTGACTGCTAAAGATGATTGGATAGAATAATTTGTGCACAGTTTCTGTTGTAAATCTTTGGCCAGATGTTTGAAATTAATAAATAATCAAACAAACATATATTTTCTTTTTTTCTGTCCCGAGGGTATCCATCTGGAATGACATCAATTTACGAAACTCAAAATTCACACATGTACAAAAACGTAAATCCATAAACCACACTGCATTAACTCTCTTCACTTAGCCCAACACGTACTGACGTCTTAATTAAATCCAAAGCAACACAGAAGCAGAACTCTCACGCTGGGAGTCACATGAGATGTTAACTATGGACGTCACTCAGCGTTTAAACTTTAAATGTGTATCCAGTTTTCTCAAACACACCGCCTGTTTGTCTTTCCTGCCCCGACATGGCAGAGTCCCGCATGTCATTTTGCAGCGCTATCCCTCCAAGTCATCCAACAAGGCGCTCACACGAGTGGGGCAAGAGCGATTTCTAATTTATAAAAGCCAAAAGGATCGATTCAATATTCATGAACAATCTGTCCCATCACAATGAGCCATTTCTGTAACTGGGGGGCAGTATGATGACAGTGCAGCGACATAAAGGAAAAGTTCTGCCTCCGTGTATTCAGGACTACTTTAGCCTACATTTCCCTCGGCCCACAAATAATGCATTGACTTTATTGATGTGTTGTTGCAGTTTGTTCCTTTCTTGAATAAATAAATAAATAAATAAATGGGGGGGGGGTATTGAGTTTTACAGGTCAAGCTCCTGTCCCCCCTTACAAAAAATAATTGCAGTTGTCCAGCTCAGTTCAGTCCTCATTCCAATAGCATCAGAACAACATTTCTAATAAATGGCACTGAATATACTGTGTATTTGTTTGTTTGTTTATAGGAGAGCATCAACCCCTAATTGACATAAGGAAAAAATTTAAAATAATTAAAGTGATCAGCATACAGTGTACCCCTCTTTGCAACAGAGGAAGCATTATAGGAAGGAGGAGAAGAGACAGTGAAAAGGCACTTGACAGATGTTGGTGAGTATTTATTTCTGGGATACTCCACCCCAAAATGAAAATTTGTCACTATTCACGTACCCCCATGTCGTTCCAAACCCTTAAAAGCTTTGTTCGTCTTCGGAACACAATTTAAGATATTTTGGGTGAAAACCGGTAGGCTTGAGACTGTCCCATAGACTGCCAAAAAAAATAACAGTGTCAAGGTCCTGGAAAGTATGAAAAGCATCGTCAGAATAGTCCATCTGACATCAGTGATTCAACCGTAACGTAATGAAGTGACGAGAATACAACATGGGGGTAAGTGATTAATGACAAAATTTTCATTTAGTGAAGTGACGTGACGTGACGTGGCGTGGCGTAACCTTTTAAAGGTCACTCACATTCTAGTTAGCCACAAATGTAAATCTGAGATTAATAACTCAAGCTACTTGCAAGTCTACAGTCCTGTATATTTCACACTAAATTGTGATGCAGCCTGAATAATAATCACACCATGTTTATTTGTTAGCCTGAGGGGAACTGAACCCTAAAATAAGCATACTTTTGCTAGATGAGTCAAAACTGATTTCAACCGAACAATGAAATTTTTTAGTGTGTGATTTTAATATTTTCAGGAAAATGCACTGGTTACAACTAAAAAAAGAAGACCAAAAATATAATTCAACAAAAGATGATGGCTGTGGTGAAACAAGCACTCAAATAATGGTGAGCAGTTATCTACTTTATTTATTTGATATTTTATTAACTATAATCTTTATAGTTCAGAATACATAATAACTGCTATTGTATTTCAGGAACGAAGACCTGTGGGAGTGCTGGAGAAATCAAGTGTACCAAGTCCTCTGTCTCCTCAGCCATGTAAGAGATCTTCAGACATGAAGAGATTGAGGAGTTAAATGAAATCAAAGATATTTACAGTATTAGTGCCAATTCAGTATGAAAACAGAGAGAGAGAGAGAGCTGAGGGAGTGGAAAGGTAATGAAATCTAGTTACATCAGCAATTATTCTCAATGCTTAACATCAGCTCTCAACAGTTTGCTTGTGGACTCTTTGATTCTCTCTGATTGACTGGAAGGTGTGCATTAAAACAATGAGTGTATAGATAATTACAATCAGTTCAATCACCATTCTAATTGAATGTGCAGCTTTTACTGTAGCACACACATACAGTCAGCACGCTAGATCTAATGATCTGTATCAAAACAAACTACTGAAAATTAACTTAGTTCTACCCTTCCAGTCAAATTGTACTCCACATTAGAGGGTTAGTTCACCCAAAATTTAAAAATCTGTCATTAATTACTCACTCTCATGTCATTCCAAACCCATTATACCTTCGTTCATCTTCAAAACACAAATTAAGATATTTTTGATGAAATACGAGAACTTTCTGACCCCTCTATAGGCAGCAACGCAACTTTTACGTTCCAGAATAGTAGGAAAGACATTGTGAAAGTAATCATGTGACTCTAGTGGTTCATCATCAGTTTTGTCTTCTGTTGCATGAACACAACACTCATGCATTGTAGCTCTCGTGAATGCACATTACAGATTTATAATTTAAAAAACAACCTAAAAAAAATATAATTATCTGTTTTTTTTTAAACATCTTCCTAACTCAAATATAATTATTGTTTGTTTGTTTGTTTGTTTTTTGCACGCAAACACTCGCATCGCTTCATAAAATGAAAGTGAAAAAGTGAAAGTCGTGACATTTGCCAAGTATGGTAACCCATACTCGGAATTGGTGCTCTGCATTTAACCCATCCAAGCCGCAGTGAGAAGTGAACACACCATGAACACACACCCGGAGCAGTGGGCAGCTATATAGCAACTGGGGGTTCAGTGCCTTGCTCAAGGGCACTTCAGCCATGGGTATTGAGGGTGGAAGAGAGCGCTGTTCATTCACTCCCTCCCACCTACAACTCCTGCCACCACCGAGACTCGAACCTGTGACCTTCTGGTTACAAGTCCAATTCTCTAACCATTAGGTCACAGCTGCCCCTAAAATTTAGCTAAAACAACTGGAGTCACGTTAATTACTTTAACAATGTCTTTCCTACCAGTCTGGAACTTGAATGTGAAAGTTGCTTTGCTGTCTGCAGGGTCAGAAAGCTCTCTGATTTCTTAAAAATATGTTTGTTTGTTTTCCTAAGAGGAATGAAGGTCTTACGGGTGTGAAACCAAACAAGGGCGACTAATTAATGACAGAATTTTAATTTTTGGTCAAGCAATCTCTTTAAGGGCAGCTTTAACTTAACTTTTTAACCTAGCTTTAACAGGTGTGTATTACACAATTTTAATCAACTTCAACTGAGTCAACCCGTTTCATGTTGGATGGTTCTTTTCCTCCACCACATGCATTAAAATCATGTAATGCACACCTAGCCATGGATTAGCCCTTATGTGTGAACAGGTTTATAGGTTACACAAAATATTAAAGGGTTAAAGAAGTTAAAAAGCGCCCATCCATAAAATAAAAGTGTCTCGCACAGCACCGGGGGGTGAACAAAGGCCTCCTGTAGCGAATCAATGTGTTTTTGTAAGAAAAATATCCATATTCAAAATGTAATAATCACTTTAATCTAGTTTACGCTCACTGTTGTAAACAGAAGCCGTTCTGGGCGGATGACATATGAGTTCGGCACAATAACTGTGGAACACATATGTTCTATATACTGTATTCTAATAGTATATTTACATATATTTGTGAATTATATATTTATTTCAATTATTATTATTATTTTAATTTAAGGTTAGAATTTTGTACGAAAAACCAATAAAGAGTGATAAAGAGGGTAAATAATTGTGGAGCACTCTGTACAGTATTTAAACATAATTGTCTCTATGCTTTTTTTCCAGAAATGCATGTTATTGTGCAAGGGGTAGTGGCATGGACTATCAGTGGAGCAACAGAAAGCTCTGAGATTTCATTCTAAAGATCTTCATTTGTGTTCTGAAGATGAACGAAAGACTTGCGGGTTTGGAACGATATGAGGGTGAGTAATTGATGAAAGAATTTTCAATTTTGTGTGAACCAGCCTGTTAACTTCTTTTACCTGGAGTGTTCAAAGACATTGTTAATGCTGTCCAGTATGCCATAAGAAATGAACTGGGAGTAGTATGAATACTTTCCACAAACACTTGGTGACATCAAAATTCAAGATTTATTTTAAAATCTAATCTTATGATTTATGCCTGTAGTGAAAAAAGTAACTGAAACTTGAGAATTTCTGATAGTTTTTGTTTGTTTGTTTTTCCAGACTACATCCAAAATAGTGTTTCCACATCTGAGATAAAGGCAATCATAAGAACAAAGCGGAACGATGGGGATAAGCTCTTCAAAGAATGAAACATAATGATGGAAGAAATGTGCATGATTGCATGATTTGTAAATAAACATTAAGCACATTTAGTGTAACTCTCAGCCTGTTATTTTAAGTTTACAGAAAATAAAATCATTTATTGTTGCACTGCTGTTTGAGACATTCACTGTTGTTCATTATATTGCAGTTGTGTGCAAATAAAACTTATTCTGAATATTCTGGTTGCATTTCAGTGTTACTGTACAGCATTTTATTAGTATTGCACTTGGGTTGTATTGAATTGTACTTCAGTTGTATTATATATTGCAGTACTACAGCAGTTTTATTGCAGTATAATTGTACAGTAGTTTTACTTCAGCTGTATTTCAGTAATACTGGGGTTTTATTGCAGTTGTTTGATAGTAATACTACAGCTCTACTCCAGTTGTATTTCAATAGTTCTTCAGATGTATTGCAGTAACACGACATCAATGCAGTTTTTTATATATAACAAAAACTGCAGTATTACTTTTTTTTTTTTTTTTTTTTTTTTAACTGCAGTTATTTTTTGTAAGGGTCTGTTTTCATCATGGAAAGTTCAAGCTATAGCTGACTTTCCATTTAAAAGACCATTAAACTTGTCTTCCACATTTGGTGGGTAATTGAAACAGGCTAGTGAAGCTGCACTCTTATGCCCTCTGCGGGACAGCTGGATCTGACAAGGGGGGACTGTGTACGTGTGTACGTGTGTGTGTGTGTGTGTGTGTGTGTGTGTGTGTGTGTGTGTGTGTGTGTGTGTGTGTCTATATATATATATATATATATATAGATATAAAGCAGAGAAAAGGGCTCTCTGACTTAAATGTATAATTTGCATAAACTAAAACATTCTTTTTCGGGACCTCTTTTATACTTGCACGTGCTTGCTGATAAAGTGAAATAGTTGTTTAGCTAGTCCACTGAGAAAAGGTTCTGTGCAGTGTTACTCTTCTTTACTGGATACAAACACAGTATACTTTCGTGCTGATATGACATTTGTCACAATTAGTTAGTTTGCCACGGAAAATAAATATTTATTTTTCTTACACGCCCCATGCAGGAATCTTAATTAGAAACAGTAATCTGACGACTGTTCTGTTGTTTAGGAAAAAAAAAAAAGTGTCGCATTCTTCCTGTTAAAAAAGAAAAGTCTTAGAGACTCCGCTGGTTTTTGTAATAATAATTAATATGGAAAAGGCGAATTGATTACTAGGACAGTCCTGCATGGAAAGTGTTGGCACACACTGCCATCTAGTGAAGCACCTTCAGCCTGAGCAGTCTTTACCTTTTGTTTCGCACAGGACTTTAACTTGTTATAGGGCAGTCTTAAAATACGTTTTGCTCAAAATATCAATCTTTATTAATCTTAATTTATTATGTACTAGTCTTCTTTATATTAAGCTTTGCTTTTCTCACCAAAGTACAATTTTAAGGAAACACTTTTCTACTTTTTGTCAAGAGATTCAAGTAAAATTCAATAAACTCTTTAAAAAGGGATAGTTCATTCAAAATGAAAAGTTTCATCATTTCCTCACCCTGGTGCTGGTCCCATGTGGCATCCTTTTAGTCCGCGTAACACCAGAGGAGATTCTGTATTAGCAGGATGTTGAGCCGGCTGTCAATCTTGATAAAGGACAAAAACAGGGGCGTCGGACTGGGGGTAAAACCAGTACTGATTACCAGGGCCCCAAAGGAAGAGAGGGCCCTTGAAAAGTCTGGAATATATTTTATTTTACGTGGATATTTTCATGGGGGGTGGAATGGGGGCCCATCAGGACTGCCTATGCATAGGGCCCGGGATCCTGTGCATCGCCCCTGGACAAAAACATCACAAAAGCATCCCATAAAGACCAGGTAACAGAAGGGTTACATAAGATGCACAAATGCTAAGTGATGATTAATATTAAATTAGAAAAAAAAAAATTCGTCTCTGTTATTAACATAGGTTATTAATTGCGGCGGCGAATACGGTTTCTGCAGGCCATAGTTTGGCTGTTCTCCGATCCGAGTGGTGGCGCTAAACGTTACAAGTGTTTCACAAAACAGGCGAAGAACGCATAGGGACGACAAGATCAACAGGAAGTTCTAACCAGCATTGTTTTTTAACTTCTCGCTCGCGTTCATTTTTTTTGGAAGTTATTTAAGTTTTATGTGCGTTTTGTAGCATGAATTCTGTTAAAAGAGGATAAAATATGATCGTGCGCTGACTTTATAGTGGACGCGCTCGGCTCTTGAACGCAGAGATGTTTGTGAGCGCGGAACGCATTGGGAGGAATCAGCTGGTTGATTAACAACACTCATGATTCGTCTAGATCTCAGTCGTGTTTATGCGAATCATATGCATCTAAACCAAACCACAGCAGTAGAACTAACAAGAACTTAACCCGGCTGTTATCTGTCCCTGCCTCTGGCTCAGACTCAGTCGGAGTGTAATGTAAGAGATCCGTGGCAGCGGGAAAGATGCCGTGCACATGCGGGAACTGGAGGAGGTGGATTCGGCCTCTGGTGGTGCTGCTGTACATTCTTGTGCTCCTGGTTGTCCTTCCACTCTGTATATGGGAACTTCAAAAATCAGGGGTCAGATGCATTTTTATAATTACATGTATTAAATATGTAGCCGCTGACTGAAAAATGTGTTCATAAATGTTGTTAACCCGCTTGTTGTGCTAAGAAACCCTTCCTGGTTAATTTAAAACAAGTTATTATAATATTAATAATATTTTTGTTTTATAACATCTGTATTGTTTTGCTATCAATAGTTTTCTAATGTGAACTGTTCACAGCATAATATGCTGAAGTGTCAAATCAGTGTTGTTATTGTTAACTAAAACTAGAACTGTTCCAATAGTTTTAACTTTAAGCTAAAAGGTTAAATAGAAAATAAATGTTAGATGAAAAACTTGGCAACTTACTGAAATGAAATAAAAAATCTGAAGTGCTAAAATTACTAAAAACTAACACCGATAACAAATTAAAGGTAAACAAAACAAAAACAACTAATACAAATTACAAAAAAAACGCAGCAAAAATACTAAAACTTAAACTAAAATGAAAGCTGAAAACAAAAGCTAATTCAAAATATGAATACATATAAGAGTATATAAATAAGACTAAAATGAGAGTCAATTTTGACTCACAAATGGAAAACATCCTATTCATGTTGTTATTTTACTGTCAATGGTGTTAGTTTAGTTTAGATCATTTTAACAGGGTCTGTTCACACTGATGGTATTCTCCTTATAAACACATAGGTGAGTACTCCTAATAAGGCATGGTTCATCGCTGGGATATTTGTGTTCATGACTATACCCATCTCACTGTGGGGGATTCTGCAGCATCTAGTACACTACACCCAACCTGAGCTACAAAAACCTATTATCAGGTATTGTTGTGTGGATAATAATAAGTGTATTTTATGCAGTATTAAATGACGTTATATATTCAGTATAATTGTTCTGTCTGTTTCCTACATATTCATTCATTCTGTTTTTTGTTTCCTCCTCAGAATATTATGGATGGTCCCTATATACAGCCTGGACAGTGTGAGTATCATGTGATCACAATGATCGCTAACATGTTGGTATTTGATGCAGATTGCTCTTTGATGTTTGGTCTCCAGTTAGGATTGCCTTGACTTGAACACTGGCCTTTTTCTGTTTGACAATCAAGTTAATGTGAGGCCTGATGTTGCAGATGCCCATGACTTGGATTACATTAAGAGTTGGACCAGACCATACTCATGTGCATCTAATCTCTCTCTTTTTTTATGTAATTTGTCATTTCTGTCTTCTATATATAGGTTCTCTTTACTCTTTGGTCCTTTCTTCTGTTTTCACAGTGGATTGCATTGAAGTATCCCAAAATTGCCATCTATGTAGACACGTGTAGAGAGTGCTATGAGGCCTATGTCATCTACAACTTCATGATCTTCCTTCTCAACTATCTGGGAAACCAGTATCCCAGTCTGGTGCTGATGCTGGAGGTGCAGGAGCAACAAAAGCATCTCCCCCCTCTTTGCTGCTGCCCACCGTGGCCCATGGGAGAGTGAGTGTTTGCAGAGACATAGATAGAATATGAAAGTAGGATAACTTAAGGCAAGATGTGGTATTTAATGTGTAAGGAGAAAGTCAAGACATTATGGCTTAGGCTCTTATGTTGAGGGCCTCCATGACCTGTTTACCATCTTCTCCTTTGGAGCCCTCCTTATAGTGAAGGATGGAAAAAGAAAGTCTTTGTTTAGATACTGCAGGAAGAGATTTCTTCTAAATTGCTTGCAAAGTGAACACTTTCTTGAGGTCGTTGGCTGCTTTTAGCTATTGTTGCTGACAGCAGCAACTTTTAAATGCAAGTTAGGCAGTGGTGGTAATGTGTGAAAGTCTGTTGATTTAAACCAGCAGCGTTTTAACTGAAAAAATAAAAAAAAATAAAGGAAGCCTGCTTTAGAGAACAGTAGAGCTTTATGTGCCTGTTAAGTTAACTTTAATTCAGTGCCAGGGAAACATTTATTTACACTGCAACATTTTTTTCTCATGGCCTATTTTTCTCAATTTTCATATTGAGAACAGCACATTTTTCATGACTGATTTTTTTTCTTAACAGAGTGCTTTTGCTGAGATGTAAACTGGGAGTTCTGCAGTACACCGTTGTGAGACCTGTCACTACAGTCATTGCTTTGTAAGTGTCATTCATTTGGATTCTTGTAGAGTTTATTAACATAGGTTTAATATCAGTTCTGTCATATTTATTGTGTTTGTGGTTTTACACCATATAAAGAAACTATCATTCAGATGTTTGGGGTCAGTACGATTTTTTAAAATGTTTTTGAAAGAACTCGGTTATGCTTACTAAGCCTGCATTTATTTGATTAAAATACAATAAAAACAGTAATATTGTGAAATAATATTACAATTTGAAATAGCAGTTTTTTTATTTGAATATATTTTAATTTTAAGCAGATTTTTCAGCATCATTATTCCAGTCTTCAGTGTCACATGATCCTTCAGAAATCATTCTAATATGTTGATGCGTTGCTCAAGAAACATTATTATTATTTTTATTAATGTGTAAAACAAAACTACGGTTTAATATTTTTGTTTTCAGGATTATTTGATTTAAAAAAAAAAACAAAAAAAAAACAACTTTCTTTAAAGTCTTACTGACTGACCTCAAACATTTGAATGGTAGTGTAATTTCTGTTAGTGAAAGTGCATCAACAAACCTCTTTGGGCAACACTAATAGTTCCACATGTTTCTGTGCTGAGATGCTTATTAAACACAACATTTGCATCATTTCTGTCCTGCCAAATTAGGATTTGCCAGCTTTGCGATGTCTATGATGAAGGAAACTTCAGCTCAAAAAATGCCTGGACGTATCTGGTTATCGTCAACAATCTCTCTCAGCTTGTAAGTAGCTGTTTTGTCCTGAATATTATGTAAGACTGTCACATGATCGAATGTCATGAGAGCTGAGTGAGTCTGCAGTTCCACCCAGGAACCAGACAGCAGTAAAAAGAAGGTAAAATGTAACTAAAGTCCTATTAACAGAGCCATCTTTATGGGTTTTTAAAAACTCATTTGTTATGAAGTTAAACTAATGAGACTTTACAGCTCCTTATTTGTGTTTATGCTGCTGATCATTAAAACGAACAGCTTAGGGAGCATGAACAATCAATAATTTGTCACTGTTGTTGCTTCAAATTAAATGAAATCCTGAAAATCTACTTTTTCTCTCTTCAGTTTGCCATGTACTGTCTTGTGCTGTTCTACAAGGCTCTGAGAGAAGAGCTGAGTCCTATCAAACCTGTGGGCAAATTCCTCTGTGTCAAGCTGGTGGTTTTTGTGTCATTCTGGTAAACAGTTCTCTACACATAAAACACTGTAATAATTCTGATCTGCTTCCAATAAAGTTCAGTTCCTGTGTTGCAGGGCAGTTTTCTAGAATGCACTATGTAGCATCCGGTTTGCACAATTTGCCACTCTAATATTTTGTTTAATTGGGTTTTTTTATCTGTCTTAGGCAAGCTGTGGTCATTGCGCTTTTAGTGAAGGTTGGTGTGATCTCAGACTCGCACACCTGGGACTGGAACAGCGTGGAGGCTGTAGCCACTGGACTACAGGTATATACTGTACTTGGGTCTCAGCACTAAACACAGTTTTGTAAATGAGGCTTACAACTACAAATGGGCTAGTGAGACACCGGTTTGATAATATTGTGCTTATAGTTATATGTATTACCATTACTGGCTTATCATGAATACAACACACCATTGTCACTGCAGCACCATTAATGGACTTCTGGTTACACAAGTGGAAGTAACCTTAAGATTAAAGGTCTGTTCTTCTGTCTTCTCACAGGACTTCACCATCTGTGTGGAAATGTTTTTGGCAGCCATTGCCCATCACTTCAGCTTCACTTACAAGCCCTACATACAGGAAGCAGAGGAAGGTTCTTGCTTTGATTCCTTCCTGGCCATGTGGGATGTCTCGGATATACGGGCTGATATCTCGGAACAAGTGCGCAATGTCGGTGAGGCACGACACAGTCTTTTCTTATTTGCGGTGAAAGGATCGAGGGTCTATGATCTTTCTTGAAATCTTACAAAATACTTAATCTACATTAAGCAGTCCATATCATACTTTTTACCCCTCAGAGGTCTACTAGTAATACTAGGCTTTTGCACCTTATATTCATAAACTTAATATTTCCCGAACGGGAATCACTTTGTCAATACTCAGACCTATTTCAAACAGTTATTCATCATATTTCTGTTCTTTTTTCTTTTTTATTCAGGGAGAACAGTCATGGGTCGGCCAAGGAAAACATATTTTGGTGAAGAGGCATGTCAGGACGAGAACACAGGACTGCTGTCAGCTGGCTCTCAGGATCCAGTTGTTGAATCGTCCTCCAACCCTCCATCCCCTAAGGGCCGTTACCAGGGCATGGGCCACACCGTAACTCCCCACTCCATCTCGGCTCCCGCCAACCTTGGCTGTGCACCATGGGAAGGACATGTTGATGACATCACGCCTGCTGTGCTATCTGGTGATCATACAGACCAACAAGGCTCAGACTATGCAGCAATCACTTAACATCACAAATAGCTAAAGCACATCGATCTAATGTGCATTATCTACCATTTCGAATATATGCAGCCACCATTAACTATTGATACTTGTGGATAATATGTGTTCAGAGAGGCTCAGTGAAGCTTTGGTAGCAAGAACATATATGAAGGACTTGGGTGGTGTTAGTCCTCCATTTTTAACCATGTTTGGCATTATTTTGCTGAAAACATGACCAAATTATGAAAACTGACATTAGAGTGAAGCACAGTTAATTCCCCAATACAAGTTGAATTTTTCACGTCATCAGATAATGGTTCTTTTAAGACAGCTTTATGAATGTTTTTTTCTAAGAAACACTATGTAATGATAATGCTACTTCAAAATGTCATTGACGTCCTCCTGGGTTTTATCAAGTCATTTTAAGTTTTTTGTTTGTTTTTATGACATCAGTGTTACTTTCACATTTTTATCTGTGAATGTAAATGCAATTTAAGTATTTTTCCCCCCTTCCACGGAGCATCACATTGATTATGGACGGTAATATTAAATTGCCATGATGCCATGGAGATTTTGTGTCAGCAGAATATATGCATGTGGTAAAGCAAGTATAGTTTGAACATTGGCTCTAAAGCACAAAATACTGAAGCACCCATATCTCTGCTTGCTTCGCTTCAGAGCTTAGCAACCTCTCCTGGACTCCTTGCCTTCAGAACAGCTTCATGTAATTGTCAAAACAGAAACACACGTTGGTGTTCTTTCTTTAGTCCTTCTCAAAAAGTATTTGTTTTAACTGTGTTTTTATGATTTGGTTATTTTAATGATTAGACAAAGAAAAATAGGTTTAAAAGCCAATTAAGTAAAGTATTGAACATTTTGAATACTGACTTTTGAAATGATGCAATGTCTAAATATCAGCCAAAGTTAAGATTTTATTATTTTTTTCATTTTGTTAATTGTTTCAACAATCGGTTAGATTTAACAGCAGCTGCACATGAAATATAAATGTCAGATATAGTATAACAGTAAGGGCAAATCATTTTATCATTATGGATGTGGACCTGTGGGAAATATTCCCATTTATTTGTTTGTATGAACCGTTGTGTGTCTCTCAGATCCATTCAGAGAGATGCATCTTCTGCAATGGTTTGTACAGCTGTTGCATTGCCTTATCTAACAGTGGTTGTCAAGAATCATTAAACTTCAAATGCAAATGGGTATTGAGTATTTCTGCTTAATTGCATTCCATCCGAGTTCAAAGGTATAGTTCACCCAGAAATCATCCATTTACTCACTCTATTGCCTGAAATAGTTTTAATGTAAAATGTGTGCTTAATCTTAAAAATATTAACTTTGTTTACCATACAGCAATTAAATAATTGTCCATTAGCAGCAATTCACTGATTTTGGAGCGTGTTATACTAGTACAGGATCCCCCCCCCATCATGAGTCACTGGTCACAGGCTCCGCCTCCCTCATAACGTCATCAGCCCCCAGCCCGTCTTCTTTAACAACTGTGATGGAGATGCAGCACTTGTGGAACTGGATCCTAAGCTTGACCCATTCTCCTCTGGATGACCACTGCCACCTGCTTCCAGTGCGAGTCCTCAAAAATAAGCTAAAACCAGAATTATAGAGATCCAGTGTAATTGGCAGTGCTGTTCATGAGGTCCAGTGCGAAGAGTTCTACTGGTTCACTAAAATGTGTTCAGGTATCTAAGAGAAGAAACAAACATTAAAGAGACAATTTATTCTTTAAACATTTTAATTTAGTAATTTAGAGAAACCACAGAATATATTTAAATTTCTCTCAGCACTGAATTGTCAGAACACTCCTGTTTATATACAACTTAAATATAATGGTGCATGAAATGGTAAATTTGATCATGAAATAAGCTGATAATTCTTGGTATCTCTCTAACTGCATGACATAAGCCTGTTCTTTCTGTTAGGAAGAAGGGCTATTTTTAAAGCAACTTTAATTAACCACATAGGAGGGCAGTTTCTGGCCATTTTGAAGCCCAAGGTGGTGAATGGAACATACACAGATAATGAGATTCAGTTCAACAGGTCCTAAAAAGAAGCAAACACCCTGTAATGGAATTTGGACCAGAATATGCACTTGAGTTTTCAGGTCAAAGTTGAGTCTTGTAAAAACTAAAAGCTTATCAATAATGTTTACACAAAAAAGGCTAAAAAGCCACTCTGTAAAGCAGAATGTCTATCTATCTTAAGATAAAAATACAGACCAACATAACATAGTTCTGTTTAGACCACACACACTGTACACTACCAATCAAAGTTAAAATAACTTTTTTATTATAATATATTAAAATGTAATTTATTCCTGTGATGACAAAGCTGAATTTTCAGCAACCATTACTTCAGTCTTTCTTCAGTGTTGCATGATGCTTTAGAAAGCATTCTTATATGCTGATTTGGTGCTCAAGAAACATTTTTTCTATTATCATCAATGCTGACAATAGTCAGATGACTTTTTTTTCAGGGTTCCTTGAAGAAAGTTCAAAATACCAGCATTTATATAAAAATCTTTATAAATGTCTTCACTGTCTCTTTTGATCAATTGTCCTGTTGCATTATCATTATTTCAACACTCAACTCTATTCTGTAGTTCTGTACCTGCACATTATTGAAGTCTATGTCCAGAGCTGTGAAAGGCTGTGTGAGTTGACTGTATCCTCCACACAGTCTTTCAGTGTTGTAGGGTTCTGTGCTGTCCTCAGTATCAGCCAAACCTCTGGACTATAGATCTGTCCTGCTGCAGACAGATCCAAGCCTCCCACTGAAGACACACAGAGCCTACAGAAGGTTGATTAGTAACTCAATCACTAAATGTTCACTCCAATCTTTCTAAGATCATACTCAAGAGCCTGCTGCTTTAGTAACTGTGTTAAGAGAAGTGTAATGTAAACTTTATCAATGTGTCACTCACACATAAGCAGCTTAGTCTCTCACCTGTGATGTCTACGGATCTCACGGCACTGCACAGCGACTCCAAACACAGTTGCACCAGCAGGTATTACCCGGCCCGTTTGTGAGGGATTGGACAAGGGTTCTCGAGTGTTCTGTTGAGATGATACATGAAACATATTTTCTACAAATGACTGTAGAACTGATTCACCAACAATTGTATGTGTCTCAGATGGCCACTAGGTGACCCTGTTGCCCCAAAATTTATATAACTTAAGGCTAATCTCTGACACTGGTATGGGAAAAAACTGTAGGTTTGCTGATCAGAACGGTCAATACCTCATACATATACTGAAATCATTCAGAAAGTGACTTTCAGGTGAAGGTAAACGTAGGTGCTTCCATGCATGGATCAGCGTCTCAATCTATTATTGTTGTACAGTATCACTATTTTTACTGTATTTTTGATCAAAGACTTTCAAAAACATATAAAATAAAATCTTACTGGTGTCCCAAACTTTTGAATCGTAGTGTAAATTATGCATAAGATTAATTCATAAGATTTATTCTTGGGAAAAAAGCACAGATTCTTTCCAGTTTAAAAGTATGTCAATATGAATCTGGTTACTATATAAAGAAATATTTACCTGTTTGGAATGTCTTTTGGAATTTCCATGTCCAGAGACTTCCGGTGAAGGATCTTGATGCTATCTGCCATCCAATTGGCTGAGCGCACCTCGCATGCCGGCTCATACATTGTCTTTGACAGCTCACAGGCATAGACCTCAGCAGTGCCTGCCATCTTTGCATGCATACTAACATGCTAACCAAAAAGCGTCAAACCACACTCACTGTATATCAGCTGAAACAGACGTTTGCTAAATAACAATGTTATGTAATAAGCCTGTGAAAAATCTCACCCGAGGATGCCCGTGCCAGTTCCAATATACAGAATGGAGCTGAATCCTCCCTCAACAGCTTTCTTGATAGCCAACTGGTATTTGTGGTTCTGCTCATGGTCACTGAGCATTAACAAGTGCCAGCGTTCCACCAACCAGTTGGCAACATGGTAAAAGTTCTCCTTTACCTCTGGGAAGTCTGGTCGGAGTTTAAGGGCTTTGTAAAAATGGCCAGCAGCTTCATCCCAAAATCCCATTCTAAAATAAGAGAAACCAACTTATCTTTTGGGTTACTATTCAGAGGTTTTGGATCAGTACAGTATGTATATTTCAAATAAACCTTCAATAATATTTTAAACTTTCTTTCTATTCATCAAAAGAATCCTGTAAAAAAAAAGAAAAATAATAAAATCATGATTTTCATAAGAATATTAAGCAGCACAAATGTTTTCAATTTTCATAATAATAAGAAATGTATCTTGATCACCAAATCAGCATATTAAAATGATTCTAAAGGATCATTTGACACTGAAGACTGAAGTAATGGCTACTGAAAATTCAGCTTTGACATCACTGGAATAAATCCCTTTTATATATATATATACTTGATCAGCAGAAGAGATTTATTTGAAAAATATGAAAATATATTACCCACTCTAAACTTTTAAACAGTAGTTTATAAAATATATTTTATTATATTATCTCGGTAAGACGAACACGACTTTATTTTACACAGATTTAACCAGTAAATAACAGATCAAAGAGGGAAAAAGAAGAAGAAATTAAACCTGAACAGATGCTCTCCCATGCTGTTCACTATTACCTCATCCACGGGAAACAACTCCAAAGCTTGTTCATAGCAATCAAAGAGGTCCTGGATACATCCAAGAGAGTCCAGCTCATCAGCCCATTTAAACAGAGTCAATCTAAAGGACTCCTGTCAAAAACATACATTTACAATAAAGTTCTGAAACTAGATCAACTTCACCACACAGGTGCAGTAAACAGACTGATAAACGTATTAAGGAATATAATAACAATATAATATAATACAACATAAAAATGACTAATTATTAAGCATTATTTATTAATATTTAATCAACCTATCAAACCTTTTAGTTAGCAAACGTGATGTGATTAAAAAAAAACTGGTGATAAGAAAAACGGGTTTCATAAATGTTCATATATCAGAATAACATCGCTGAACATTACATAGTTTTTCTCCACATAAATAAGAAACCCGAATAACTACGTGCTGCTGTTTAATATGCACCACAAAATGCGCTTTAAAAAAATGTGTGTGAAAGCTACTTTTGATCAGCTATGTACTGCAGGTCCGCACTGCAGAATCATGCGGACGGAAACAACATCCGCTATTTTAGAGTTCCACATAATATTTAAACACACTGCTGACAACCCTCTAATATTATCGCATTAATGGAGTTTATCGAGAAAAATATATATATAATTATAAGCCGAATGATTTATACAGTTGGAAGAGAAGTAAATTTCCACAACAACACTTCCCGCGGAGCCCCAAGGTATTCCCCCAAATGTCCCGACTTTCCAGAGAGCCAAGCTTGGTGACGTGATGGCTGAAAAAACACGCGGGAGGAGAAGGAGACTGTGCTCGACTGTCATTCGCGGACAAAACAACCTGACTGGACGTTATTACCTTTATTTCAATACATATCCGTGTAGCGTAACGTTAGAGCTGTTTTAGCGTATTTTGCGAGAGTTTAAACGCGGGACGTACTTAATTTACCCGGATCCAAGGTTAACGATACTCGCGCGACTTGGAAAGAGTTTTATTCCCACGAGAACTAACTACCGACGCGTTTGCTCTTACTAAAATATACGAGACAGTTTAGCGTTCCGTTCCTTTTTTAATTTTGTTTCTTTATCCGAGCAGTTTCTATTCATTCGCTGGTCGCTTTCTGAAGGGATTTAAACGCTAGCTAGTCCAGTAAAAATGGGTTTGCACCCGTTGGAGTTCAGCGAGTCTTACCTGGACAGTCCTGCTTTCAGGGAGAAAATCAAAGCTCATGAAGCAGAGCTGGACAAAACCGGCAGGTTTATCAAAGAGCTGTATAAAGATGGAAAGAATCTCATCAATGCCACAAAACGTAAGTTCCAATTCAATTAAATACATTAAACTTAATGAATATATAAATAATCTTGAAATAAATAAAAATCAAGCCATCCATTCAACAAACAAACCATCCTATCCAAACAAATCAGACAAAAAAAACAACCAAAAACAAACATCTTTCCTCTTTTCTTTTCTTTCTTTTCTTTTCTTTTTTCTACCCATTTCTCTTTTCTTTTCTTTTCTTTTCTTCTTTTCTTTTTCTTTTTTTTCTTTACATTCACTTAAGACAAAACCAATTGTACATTCACTTAAGACAAAACAAATTCAATTGCTTTTTTTTCTTTTGGTCAAGGTCACCATGTCATTCCTATTTACACGTTTACCCGAGTTTTGTTTTACTGCTCTCGAGAGCTCATTTAGTCTAGCTTGCGTGGCATAACATTTGCTGACCTCATCCAGGTTTTGGGTTATGATTTACATGAACTGTGTGCAAATCAACAGGTGTCCTACAAGTTTATTTTGAAAAAGTAATTTTTTTGGGTATATATATATATATATATATATATATATATATATATATAGTATATATATTATATATATATATACACATATATACACATATATATATATATACACATATACTATATATATATATATATATATATATATATATATATATATATATATATATATATATACACCACACACACAACACATATATATATATATATATATATATACACACACACACATATATATATATATATATATATATATATACACATACATATATATATATATATATATATATATATATATATATATATATATATATATATATGTATGTATGTATGTATGTATACATACATACAAGAATAAGAATTTTATATATATATATATATATATATATATATATATATATATATATATATATATATATATATATAAAGAATAAGAATTTTTTTTTTTTTTTGAAAGGCCAATTTTCACAGTTCAGACGTCAGCAGTTATGCATTTTCATTTGTGGCTTATCACCTCTGTCATGTGACCCTCACTTGTACCTCCATGTGTAAAGTTTTATTGTAAACATTTCATGCCCCTTCCCATTATCCATCTATTATATTCTGCCTTTTTCCTAGCATTTAGGACAGGGCAGAACAAATTGGCTAAAAATAAAGCTTGCATATTACGCCTTGGATGTTCAGACCTTTTTTGGATATGTTTGAATTATTAGGATCTGCAGGGTCTGGGTAAATTTATCTTTGAGTATTTATTCAGATAGCAGGAAGTTTTTGTGCAAATTAAAATGGAAGACCAAATGTTTTTATGAGGGGTTTATGCTGATTTTTGGTTGTTGTTGGTGAAATGTTTCTTTTCGAGTTTGTGGTTTGTTCATCTTTCTTTTTTCAGTTCTGTGCGTTAATAGTGTCACAGCTTCTAAGTAATGCTAAATATGGCTAAATTAAGATGTGCAGGACAGCAGGCTCATGGTACATAAGCCCACACAACCACTGCCCACATAATAATGATGACTTGGTTAGCTTCCTTTTACTTGGATTAACACATTGGAAAAATAAAGCAATAACCAATAATAGCATACACAATTGGTGAACTGAACATTTGCGGGCCCTTACGTTTATTTAGTTAACTCATGGGTTTCCCATAGGAATAAGACAAATAAGCAAAAAATGTCTCCTTTGTGACCACTTTTTGTTTTAATTTTTTAATTTAATTTTTTAGTCGTTTTGTATTTAGTTCGTTCATTCAGTTTAGAATGCACATGTTATGTTACAGACAGATAAATGACTTCCTCTTGACATTTAGCAAGTTTTGTGTCCATGGTAATTTTTGCAGGTAATGCTGCATTTTTACTACTGCTACAACTACTACCAAAAATAATAATAATAATTATTATTATTAATATTAATTTGATATGTGACTGTCAAAAGTGTCAACTTAAACATTTTGTAATCCCATTTATATTGAAATGTATTCTCTGTAATATCTGAATTAAAAATAAATAAATAAATACATTTTAGTCATTTAAATTTTTGATTTGTCAAAGTAGCCACATTTTGAAGATATAACAGCGAAACATACTTGTTGCTTTCTATGGAAATCAATATTTCCATTGGTGGAGTTCGAATGGATGTGTCTGATCAGTATATGTCGGTAATTACTGTAGCAGCCAGTGATCTGTAAATATAGAAGCCAGTTTGAGCATTGAAAGTCTTTTTCATGGTTTCGTTTTTAAAATCTGAACTGCACTGCTGGGATGATTAGTAAGTGGAAGCAATTGAAGCTTTGGGCCCTATCCCAAATGACTCAGTGTCTTCGAGCCCACACTTTAGTGACATAATGCTGGCAGAAGTTTTTTTTATTTATTTTTTTTTTTTTAGAATTTAACAAAGTAATTGTCCCTACTAGGTAATAAATCAGGGTGAAATGATGTCAAAAGAATACGCAAATTAATTAATAATGCGGGTTGGTCCCCAAAAGCAGTTTATTCATAAAAAAAATACTTGTGAGAAATCCATTACTTCATCATAACTGGGAGTATGCAAAGATGTATGTAGTTGATAGATAGAGGTTCATGATTTAGGATGGGCCACATATGGACCACAAACCTTCTGGAAACGTAGTGGGAAAGCACCTTCAGTTAACACATTATCTGTAGTTGGTCACTCTAGTGAATACAGTGAGCATTAGCTAGCTTGCAAATTAGACCTGCTTCCACTTAGATGACCTGAATGATCGCAACACAACTGTGTTATTAGCAATGTATTTGAGCATGCATCCTTCAAACAGACAACTGCTATGGCCATAATTCAGAATTATTGCATACTACTGAATTAAGCATTTCAGTATTAGTTTTGGTCACCTTATTGGCCTTAGTAACAAATGACATTTGATTGTTTTCTTATAATTTGTTGGCAACAAAATAACATGACAAGAATTTTGGCAAAACAGAATATAACACAAACAGTTGGTCACCAAGCAGAGTTTTGCTTGGCATGCACACATGCTTCAATTCACTTTTCACTGACATTTGACTTTCTGAAGCAGGCAATGTCCAGAGCATTCCTTAATGTTGTAGTGATTGGCTTTGCCCCAGTGGTTACTGCTCAGTTGACTTCAACAATACGTTCTCTGTGCAGTGACCTGGGAACAGTTAACAGCAAAAATGCTGCAGAGAATAAATTGGTATGCTGATGGGCGTTAAAACATCAAACTTAAAAAAAAAACGAATGCCCTTTCAGAAAGAGTTTCACAATAGGAGCCTAGTATCATTCTTTTAGGTGACTTTCGAGTGTCATCTTCAGCAGAATTGGTTGTGTCCCCGAGGCAAATAACCATGAAAGGGCTCAGTTCTTCCACCTGTGCTTGTTTTTCTTGTGGTTTTGAAATCGATTAAATCACTTGTTGACTTATTTGTGCTGAAATTCATACGTATTTTTATAATAGCATTGATAATGAGCAGTAAGCTTTTAATCTTTGTCTCTTCTTTAGTGCAGCACTGATGGACAGCAATAGAAGCGGAGCTTGTTTTCAAAGTAATAGTTCACCCAAAAATAAAAAATAAAATTCTGTAATCACTTACCCTTATCTTTAAAGCACAAGTGATACAAGATCTTTTGAACTTTTGAAGAGATTTTTTAATAAAAGCGGAGAAATTTCTGTCACTCCATTGAAAGCCCATGCAAACAAAACTTTGAGAATTCAAATAATTCATAAAGACCTTGTAAAAATAAAAGTATGAGTAAGTATGAATCAAGCGGTTTAATACAAGACTACTGAAGAGACCCAATCACTTCATATAATGAACAGATTTAATCAAGGCTTTTTTATTTATTTATTTTTTTACATAGAGCACATCAAATATAGTCAGTGGTAGCTCAATCATACTTGCTTGACGCACAAAAACAAAACTGGTTCTTGCTGAAACTTGACATGGGAAAACAAACCTCATTAGGTTTTGTGCTTCATGCAAGCACAATTGAGATTTATCATATTTAATGTGCCTCTATCTATGTGTTGATCAATGTTTTTATGTGAGTAAATGCTTAATTAAATCAATTCATTGTGTAAAGAAAGTGTGTCTCAGAAGACTTTCAAACTTTTGTGTTGGCACATTCTCAAGATTTTTTATTTATTTATTTTAATGTAACAAGAATCCAAAGATTAATCTACAGTAGTCTGCAACTAGGGAAGTTTTATTATAACTCAAGCTTTAATGCCTAATTTTTCCACCTTTTGGAGGACTGGGAGGATGTATTTGGCCATGGAATCCTTGATTCAGAGGGACGTGTGACAACCAGGCTGTCAGCTGCTGTGGAACAGGAATCCCTCAGTGGACGACTCAGAGGATGCGCTCCTGTTTTTGTCCATTTCCTCTGCAGAGCAGCCAGTCTTTGTCACACAACCTTTTGACTTGTCCTCGTATCCTCCCTTCTCCCCAGAGAAGATGTGATCCTTGTTCGTCTATGTTCATAGGAAACAAATAGTGGGTTTTGTATTCCACAGCCAATAGATGCCTTTACAATAATGGTGGGAAAATACATACATCAGCTTCTGCAGGATTTGTTTTGCTCTGCTGAAATGTTCAAATTATTTCCACATTTCAGGATACTGGAGGCAAAAAGCTGTGTACTGGTGTGTTCAAAGCAAAACAAATAGACGGTATAGTCTTTGCTCTCTGCATGTCACGTTTTACGTTTTGTAAGTGTCTGTGCAATGTTCTCAACTCTTGCCAAGGATTGAGTTTGGCAACAGTCTCCCAGTAATCTCAGTGCATTGTCTGCCAAACATCGTCATAATATTTAATTAAGACAGAATTAAAGTGGATATGAGATCATGGAAAGGGAAGGCTTACTCCTTCAGGAGAAGAAATGAAAGTCTTCATGTGTTGTGCAAAAACCATGATGTGAGTGATGTACAGTCCATGTGTTGTATGTCACATCTCATTTTTGTTTTTTCATGTTTTCCAGAATATTTTGTTTATTGGAAACTTTTTTTGAAAGGCATTGTTTAAGTCTTCTGTTGGTTGAATGACCAACAGCTAGGTGCACAACAGTACATACATTGTTGAATTATGCCTTTTCAATTCACTTACAACACTCTCCCAAACTCTTATGTCCGCTAGAAAAACTAGATTTTTCGTGGACTTATCGCTCTCAAGTGAGTATTCAAATCAAAAGACAACTCAGTTCAGCTTGTAGACATGTTTCAGCCCAGTGGTATTCCACAGGAATGATCATATCTCTTACACATTCATGGAATTAATGCTGAAACTGAGCCCAGAGGGTTGAGGATGATGTCATGCGCTTCTAAAAAATAGTGTGCTTAATAAACTTTAGGTTTAAGCCAAAAAAGGCTGAGAGGAAAAGAAAGAAAGGGTGACTGAGAGATAAAGGGGAAGCTTTAATGAAGAAGAGATGTCTTGAAAAGTTCAGAGAGAGGAACAGGAAACATGGGACAAGGAGATGGCCGTGTAAACACAGTCCTTCTCGTAATTTAGTTTGATGGTTAACTGTGCCCTCAGTGTCACATCAGAGCTGCAGTATGAAGAAGATGCAAATCTTAACAAGAAGCTTGTTTATTTTCATATAAATTATGGCATGCTGTTGCTTTGAACGATGGTATAAACATCATTCAGTGTAAATTGCGGTAATCGTAATTAATAATCGCAATTACAATTTCAAGGGAATAATCGACAATTATGATTTTTGTCATAATCCTGCAGCCCTAATTTATTTATTTATTTTAACTACATCAATGATAGCATTGGATTTTCTTCTGTCAGTAATAGCATTATTAATTCTATTTTGTGAATTGTTAGTGCTTGGGAATATAGCTAATCTGTGTTTATACTGTTACAAACTCATATTGTTGAAATATCAGAACCATTGTTAAGTAGCGGTGGGCGATATGACCAAAATCTTATTTCAATATAATGATATGTACCTCAATATAGCTATTTTTATTTTATTTGTGTTATTAAAATTAAGAGAAAGAAGCAAATTACAAGCACAACAGAACAAATAAATATGAAATATTCTTTTTATTTATTCAGCTATAGTAGGCTAGGTTTATTTAACGTAGTAAGAAATATTACAGAAATTGAATAAAGTGTATTAATAAAACGATGTATAGTCTTCACTGTATCAATCAAACAAGATTAACATAATGATGACAGACAGCAGCACGTAAATAAGGCTGCTGTCCCTTTTTGTGCATATTTGACCATTCAAGCACAATAAAACACAAAAGAGATCTGTTTTCGCGATCGCATGATGTCTGAGAGGAGCTTTCAGTGCGCGCACTTCGGCTGTGTGTCAGTCAGCACGAGCACTGCATTGAGTTCTTTTTCACTGCTTATCCCATTAACCCATCACTATTACCACAAAGCCATCTCCATCTGTTCATTTTTACCGTCATACCCCACATCCTATTGCGTATTTTTGTTACATAAGTCCTTCCCCCTTGAGACTTTGCTGCTCTTTTAACCTGCACTCACAATTTAATCTAATAAAGCTCTCAGTTGCTTTGTGTCCTTTTTTGCATAAAGAAGAGAGAAAAAAAAACTGAAACTCGGTTATCATAGTAGACGACTGTGTCTGTAAGACTGCAGAGATGGGCCTCTTGACCATTTCCAGGATTCTTCCCAGCATGCCTTAAAAGGACTTAGTTGAGAGCTCTGGGGAATGTCTGTACAGAACACTGAGATTGCACTGGCAGAGTTTTTCCTGCATAGAGAATTATGAGGCGGCCGCCTCCGCCAAATTTTGTGCCGCCTCTGGTTGAGGACAAAACTCAGACAGGCAGTCACGTGCAAGCATTACTGAATTGCTTCCATTAGAGCTTTTAGTTCATATTTGAAAAAAGTATTGATATTTTTATACAAGTTTACTTGATATTTCTTTACACAGAATCATAATTTCTTTTAATTCTCCACTGATTTACGCGATCTGATGAGCATTAACTCATATTACACGATCATATCTCTGTATGAATGAATGACTCATGGTTCCGTTTACTACACACACACTGAAGTGCGCACAACGCTCGCGGGGATTTTGGCATCTGTCATCTCACTAAATGAGGACATAAATACACAAACAACATCTCCAGAACTGCTCTGAGAGTCACTTCATGAGTATTTTACCATTTCATACGAGTAAAACTAGCATCATATGATTAACACACAGAAGGTATTCACAGCCACCCATCAAATAAAAGTCTGACTTACCTCGAATACATTGCAGCAGAAATATATGACATTGTTCAGCAGAATGTACATACTACTAGCCTACTACTACTAAAATTATTAAAACGTTATTTTTTAAGGAATGATCACATTTTGAATGAATCACACAGGAATCAAAACATTTCTTCCATGTTTTAATTTTAATAGTAAATCCCCATTGTTTGCCAAAAAATAAAGTTTAATGTTCAATAATTTTAAGTTTAATTACTGTTTTATGCCTTCATTTGATAACCAGATACACAACACAGAATTTTCTGAGGAAAAAGAAAACATTTAATAAGGCTATTTTAAGTATAAATGTGAATAAATTAAGTTGTTTTTATGCATTCAAATAATTAGACATGCTACAAAACAGAATTTGGTATCAATAAAACATATGGTGAAAGAAAATATTTCATAGGGCCCTAAACATGTCATTTTTGTCAAACTTTTAATAAACGGATGTGACATTGTATAAGTTCCATGATTTTAATTAATTAGACATGCTTTTTGATAATAAAATGTAATTTAACTAATAAAAAAGATTCTAGAAAAAATTGAACGGAATTTATCCACTTTAAGTGTCTTTCTAAAAAAAAAAAAAAAAAAAAAAAAAATTCTTACAACCTTAGGTGAATTCTTCTGATATATTATGAAATGCAATTACAGCAGGGTAACAGGTGCATTAGAGTTAACATTAGCACCAATTTTGAGCCAGGAAAAACCCTGACTGTTATTTATTCAGACCCGTTATTAATATTAATCTTAATGAAGTTGGATTCTCATGGCCATCCGGTGACTCTTATCTCTTTTAGTTTTGTGCAGGTGCTAACGATGTACATTTATCTGACTGCTTTAAGTCAAAGCAAAACTACTGTGATTTATTTATTTGTATATTAAATATCTGTGGAATATTTATATTTTCATAAATATGTTAAATTAGCTACAGTTAAGTCAACACTAACCTACAGATCATTCAGATGAAATGTGCTCTTTTATATGCGTATTTTTAGAAATGTGGTTGTAAGGAATGAGGTGGCTTTATCTAGCTTGGCTTCTTCGCCTCAAGGAAGAAGATAAAGATTGACATGGAAAGAGTCTGTAATCTGTGGATCTGCATATATGCTTTGCCCTCCCACCAAAAGTACTTCAGGATACACTAAGGCCACATTCAGTAATTTGTTAGCATCCCTGTACTTTAAGCACTCATCCGGTTAGACGCTGCACTGCCTATTATTGACATGGATCAGCATAATTGTCTCTGAGTTTTATGTAAACATTGTGTCATTTTTTTTGCTGTTCACATAACCATAGTACTACGCATATCTATAGTGGCAGCCATTGAGCGTGAGGATTCTCTTTGACTATTGATGAAATACATGGGGATAACCTGTGCCACATAATTAACACACTTTATTGTTTATTGTTTATTGTTGTTGTTTTTTAGCAATTAGCACCAAACTACTTTATTTAATAAGACCTCTTCATCATAACCAGAACAAACAGGCCGATTTATCTGCATCATGAGTCAGTATTTGAGTGAAAAAAGCAACTTAGGATCAGTGTTTTCCCTTAAATCTCCATAAATGCAGTACTGATTACGAACTAAATGAACATGCTGTAGGCTAGCTGGTTTATAGGCATGCTGAGTCTTGATTCGATGTGACCCCCTGAACTAAAGCACACATGTGGGTTCAATCAGGACGCCATTGTGAGTGACATCACTTTCCCAAATTAAGTTTAATTTTTATATTCAGTATGTGACTCAATGTGGAATTTCTGAGTAAATTCAAACCATACTGCTCACAAAATCTTAATCCAAAAAGGACCCTTTCTAGATGGTATTAAAATCTGAAATGGTGTGATTTCAGTTTGAAGATAGATAATTGTTCATATCACAAGGTCTTCACTAGAGTTGTACTATAGGTCTGTTCCCATGTAAGGGCTGTGCGTTAACTGAAATAACTGAATTTCTGAAATTCTCTTTCCCAGGCACTATAGACGCAAAGGTTTCAGAAAGACTGCCCATGGTATTACTGTAAATTGCTCAAGATAATAAGCATTTGCTAAATGACAAGTTGCCAAGTGTGCATTACTCATTGGTTCACAGTGCATATGAATGATTGCAGTGATTAAGACTCAGGCTGGGTGTGTTTCTTCAGTCCAAAGGCAGTTTTTATTTCAGCTTTATTTCTTGGGCACGGTCTTTTGGTCATTCTTTAAACTTTTACAAGATGCCTTCAGAGAAATGTGTTTCGGAAGAGTTATACTTAATTGTCTCGTCACAATGACGTACAATATAGCATGCGCTAAAGTACAGATGTTTTAAAAACGCGGTTTCCTGTGATAAGCAATAGGAGAGGCATTTTCCTGCTTTTATTTGTTTCTTGTTTCCTGGGCCCACGGACAGAAACTATATGAACCAAGATAAACCACAAACAAATCATCAACACGTTTAGTTACAGATCTGTCATAGTAGGATTGCTTTTTAATTACTCAAACTTGATAAACCCACACATTGTTATGAGTTGCTCAGCCCAAGCTGTTTTCAACCATGCAAGAGAGATCAAACGGTACACAAATTACAAAGGAATGAGAGGTGTGTCTTGCAAAGACATTTATGTGTAAACAGGCACTGAGTATTATACAGTTTAGCCTGAGACAGTGTCCTCTGAAAAATTTTTTTCTCTAATGAAATTAATTAATAAACTTAACACAATTTAATCAATGTTTCAAATGTAATCAAGTGAAGTAGTTTTTTATTTTTATTTTTGCACAATAGAACTTGCACTGTTTAAATTAAATCATGGATTCAAAAAATATCTTGTTGTCAAGCTCCAAAAATAATCATAAAAGTAGTCCATACAACTTCATTGTGTGCATATTCAAATTTGGCACCTCGTGATAATGAAAACCAGTGAGATTTTGCATCATCATTGACACCAAATCTGATGTGAGGCATCTTAATCCTTTATATTTTTATCTGTGAATGAGAACTGTGGCAGATGTGGCACTGAATAATGACAACCACACACACACATCATTTGCAAGAGTAGTATGAACTACTAATAGGGTGCTTGAATATTTTTTATTTTTTTTTTATAGCTTGACAGCTCCTAGTCCACTCACTTTAATTGTGTGGAAAAGAGCAGCATGAACATTCTGCTTAAATTCTCATTTTGTGTTAAATAGAAGAAAGAATCTCAAACAGGAATGGTACAGTACGAATATGTTAATTATGACATAATTTTCCTTTTTAGATGAATTATTCCTTGAAAAGGGTGTCTTTTAGTTTTAAAGTCACAGATGCAGCAAGCCTTGTAGTTTCATTTATCAGCAAAGTGTGTCTTTACTCTCATTTCAAAACATTTTATTTAAAATATTGGCCTCTGTGTTTGAAACTAAAATATGTGTCTATGCCAGTGCCTCTGTTTTGACAATAAGGCACCAAACCCGTATTTAACATCTCTGTAATATATAGGTTGACATGACAGAGTTGTCAGTTTCCTGGAACGAGTGGCTTTTTGCTAACATTTTAAGGTCTACGAAATATATTTCTTATCAACATTATGGTATAGGTATATGTTTGGTACAGAAAATTGTAATGTTCTTTACGACTCTGTCATAAATTTGACTAAATTTATTGTTTGGGTCAGTACCAGGGTTTGGCTGTACTCCGAGTTTGATTTTGGAATCACTGTTTCCAGGGCGTGTTGTTTTTGGTTTGTACTTTCAGAATGCTTCACTGTTGTAGGAATTCCCTCGGATTGACCAGGGAATTTTTAGGGATTGTCAGTGGGCTGAACCTCAATGTGTGCATGCTGTCAACACACTTTCTTGATTTTCCCATACTGATTGTACATTCTAAGAAACCTTCAGTCACATTCCCTCCAAATCTCCAAAACAAATCAGTGCTTCAGGCATTCCCCATGAGTGAGCAGCGGACCACAATGGTATGAGTCAGGTCACTGACCGTCCTGTTTGTGCCTGCGTGTTACTGCTGGGTCAGCATTGTTGTTTAGAGTCCAGAGCATATGGGATAGACCACTTCTCAAGTTTCTGAACTTGTTAGTCAGCTGACACTGCTTAGATATAGAAGATTTGACGATTGGTGCAGTTATTTTCGTAGTCTTTAAATTGAATTGTTAATGTCATACATTATTGAGTGTCAAATTATCATTCTGCAGTAGAACCCCATGGTGCTTTTTACAAGCCAACTAGCTACAAACTATTTTATTCACTCACAAGCCTAATTTTTAATCTCATTTGGTCATTGACAAGTCATGTAGTCAACAGGTCCACTCTGCCAGACTCACATGATTGAGCTTTGTTGCATAGTAATCCACATTCATTCCAACCTGCACAGATGAGTTGACCGGGCATTTTTAGTTTGGACTGGGCAAGTGGGTGGAGTAAGCAGCTTAATGTGTAGCTGTGTGGTCATAAATGAAATATAGGTCATACAAACACAACCAGTATTAGACTAAACCGCACATCTTGAATACTCCTTTTGCGTAAACCGCAACAGTTTAATCTCTCAGTCAGTTCTAATATTGTGAATGATAATGACTTTATTCAGGTCATTTTATGCATGTCCCAGACTGTTGCAAGCCTGAATGACTGAATGGAATCAATTGGAATGACTTTACAAGTGGATTACAAGGATAAAAGATTGTAAATCTATGACAAATATGGCAAGCAAATGTAGAAACCACCATGGTAAGCAGGAGAGGATGCGATAGGTCATTTGGTGCCAGCTCGTTTCACATGGACGGACCCAGCTGTCGATGTTGACGACACTGCAGTGCTGGATACCCCTCATAATGTTTGTCCTAAAATATCCCAGCACTCCTTCCCACAGACCCCAGTGAGAGATTACTTCTATTGGGATCATCCTTTGGGAATCCACAAAATGAAATTAGCTCCCTCTGATTTAAAAGTCCTCTCCCAGCCTCATGTTCCAGGCAAAGTCCCACCTCTTTTTTTTCATTGGGTTTTCCAGATTGAGGGGAAATTCTTGATATCTTCTAGCAACACCTGCTCCTTCAGGATGCTCTTGGCAACACAAGAGTCTAGCAGGATGTTTGCAGAGCGGGACTTTAATTATGACCAACTCATATCTGTGAATGGGTGGTATTGTTAAGCTATTCTTTGGGAATGCTCTTTTGTGCTGCTAAAAAAGGGCAATGTAATCCAACTATTTCCAGTACAATACAATAAAAAGATTGTGTTTGCCTTCAGTGTTAAGGGTCATGTCATGACTTGGTTTACATACATTACCGTTCAAAAGTTTAGGGTTGATAATTTTTATTTCATTATTTATTTATCTGTTTTTTTATTTTTATTTTGTGTCTGTATGTTTGATGGTAAATGCAGTAAAACAGCAATATTCTTACAATTTAAAATAACTGTTTTAATATATTTTAAAATGTTAATATTCGTGTGATGGCTGAATTCTTAACAGCCATTACTTCAATCTTCAGTGTCACATGATTCTTCAGAAATTATTTTATATGCTGATTTGCTGCTAATAAGAAACATTTCTGGTCCCATTTATATTAGGTGTCTTTAAATACTATGCACTTAATAATAAGATTTGATGGTTTGATGGTACAGTATTGTGTACATGTTGAATTGCAAAACACTTTTGCTGCTGTTGAGGTGGGATACAGGTAAGGTTAGGGGCAGGTTTGGAGGTCAGGTTAGGTTAAGTATGTTGGCCGTGAAGTGCAAAACAGATTACAATTCTGAAAACAAAATAACAAATTGCAAATGCAAATGCAAATCTAAAAAACAAAATAACAATTTAGAAAACACAACAACAATTCAGAAAACATTATAACAAGTCAGAAAACACAATGCCAAATCTGAAAACAAAATATGTCAGAAAACACAATGACAAACCGGAAAGCTACCACGCCTCTGCTGTTTTTTGGCTGGTTCTTTCTGTATACGTTGATTGACAGAAGTCTTGTCCAATCAGCGGTGAGTAATCCCAAACCAATGGCGCTGTCTCAGGCTATACCTACCTCTTCCGGTTTGTCTTATTTTGTTTTCAGAATTGTTATCTGTTTTGCACTTCTCGGCCACCGTAGTTAAGGGGTAGAGGCATTGTCAACATTGTAATTATTGATGTAACTACAGAATTTTTTTTCCATATTTCCAAATATTAAAAAAAAAAAAAAAAAAAAAATTAATTAACTACATGTATTTACTATGGGGTTAGGATTAATTTAGGGTTTGGAATGGATTAGGGTTACTTGCATGTAATCATGCATAACTTATTGTTAAGGACACTTTGTATAAAGTGGGTCCACATTTCTTCTTATTATTAATGTTGGAAACCGTTGTCAGGGCTCCAGACTGTGCCTCAAACGGTCACATTGCGACCAAAAATAGTAATTTGCAAGTATTTTTTATTTTGTTTTTTGTTTTTTGCTGATATGGCCACTGGCGACTATATAAACTTGCAGTGCCTTTTTTCCTGATAGTTTTGCGATCACATCTTTTGTCATGTTTTAGTGGAAAAACCTCATCCTCATTTTTGCCAAACAGCAGCATTGATGACACACCTATTAATGAAAAAACAGCTCCAGTTGTGCAGCTTGAGAGAATTCAAAAATGGAGACATGTGAAGTAAAAGTGCAGGAAAGCAGTCTATTTTGTGCACAAACTACAACAGATAAAGCTGTCAGCTGTTTGGACATTAGCAGTAATGTTAACGATTCTCATTTATAATTGATAATAATATGGCTTCTTGTTATAAAGATCTTTAGTCTATGTGCTGTGTTCTGTTAATGTGTGAACTTTCTATTATTTGTAGTGCACTTGCCATCCAGTAATCACAATAAGCTTGTGATTTGTTACCATTTAATAAAAGTATCAGCTTTAAAATTCTGCCAAATTAATAATGAAATTCAAACAGTAAATACCATTTTGGCACTCTGTAAGCACATGAGCGAATGCTTTAGTGCCTCATTTCAAGCGGCACGTGACACCATCATATCTTTCTCTTTACTAGTATTTAACAAACATGAATGGACACCGAAAGTTATATTATAAGATACAGTACAACCTACTGAAATGTAATTGCTCATTCAGTGTTTCAAACTGCGGAAAATGAGTCAAGTTTGTAAAATAAAAAATCCACGTAACAATTCTTTTAATTCATAATAACCATTCGGTGTCCATACTCTCAATAGAATAGAAAAAAGAGAGGAGGATTTTGCTATATATGTGCTATATTGCATATTCACATTTTTACTTAAGCTGTTGTCTACATAAGAAACATACATACTGACCCAAAAACCTTTGAACGGTGGTTTAGGTTGATGTGTGTAACACCTTCCTGAATGAAAATAATGGAAAAGCTGAAACATCCACAAATAAAGCAATTCCTCATTTGCATTTGGATTCCAAATCTTTAACACTTCTGTCTCTGATTTGCAGAGCTTTCATTGGCCCAGAAGAAGTTTGCTCAGTGCCTGGGTGAGTTCAAATTTGAGTACATCGGCGATGCCAAAACTGATGATGAGAAGTGCATTGGTGAGTTCCTTTTTTTATTTTTTGCATATTTACATTTATGCACATGCATACATTTGCCTTTATTTTAATACTTGGCTGCTAGTGTGATGTGGGTGAGATCTGCGTTTATGAAGTGATTCATCTGTTTGTTTCAGATGGGAAGCTCACACACTGAGAAATATGTAAATAGCCCTGCATAGATACACTTTGTTCATTGTCTGCATGTATGCCATTTCAGATGAATCCTTGCAAGAATTCTCCTCCTTCCTCAGAAACTTGGAAGACCAAAGAGATCTTATGGTGAGCACAACTAGTTGAGACTTGCATTAAAACACACTCTGTTATACAATTTACTCAAATCCTTGCAGGCTAAAAATAGTTTTGGAATCATGGCCATTTGCAAGCAGAGAGAAACACAAAATGTAATCAGCCTTTACATTGAGTTCAACACATACTTTATAAAGTGACATCACTTGTCTGTTTGTTCCTGAATGCTTCAGCACTGTTTGAGTCACAGTTTTGCCACAGGAAGTGTGTCATATTGCCATCAGTTATTTGTGTCCTCTGTTTCAATGACTCTGTGATTACACAAGACAGCTGCTTATGTTGAGTCATGTCACCTTAAATGAGTTGATTAGGAACTGTAACTCTTTGGTTGAACGTTCAGTGGCACTTGATTTAAGACCTTAATATGCAATTAATTAGCAAATTGCTTTTACAGTCAAAAAATGTGTAAAAATAGTTTGATTCCTTACAAAAGGCATTAAAAAAAAATCAGTTTTTCCTGTTACTGCAACAGATTCTTTCACCTGGCAGAAATGTGAGATTTTTGCATTCTTACGTTATTCTAATAGGTAGTTTGCCATCTAGGTAGCAAGGGCTCGTGTTGCATATAGGTCATGTTAGTATTTATTTAGTATGCGGCATTAGTGAGCTGAAGGCCTTGCCCATGACTCAAAGGGCAACAGCTGACAGTTGTTTTGAGCTCAGATTTAAGCCCCACCCGTTCATAACCCTGCAGCAAGCCAATGATGGTGCGGCCCCTCGGCACACTGAAGGTATGCGTGGAAGGGGTGGGGCCTGCAGGCCCTGACAGGGTCAGAAAGACAGGGTAATCTGAGTACTAACAGTCATGTCATGGGTTTCTTTTGTTATCTCATTACCTCATTTCAGGGTAAAGGTGTGTTTCTATATGATAATAAACATTGTGAGAGCCTTGTTGTTAAAATATGGGTTTAGAAAGTGATTGCTTTTTGAAAAATGCTTTAAAATTTTAAGGAATGCCGTTTATTACTTCAGATAGGGAAACTAAGTGTTCCTGAACTGCGAGAAGCTTAATCATTTACTTAGAAAATGTGCATTCATACTATTGTAATAAGCCCCTTTAGGAATTTCAATGCATTTGCATTTGCTCACAAAATTTGCCTGAGAAACTTGAAATTTGCAATTTGCATTCACTTCCCAAACTTTTGCGATCTCTTACAAATGGTTGTTGTTAACCACCCCCAAAAAAAAAAAATGTGCAGGCAAATGCAAAACTGGTGATGGAAATAATGGAGGAAGAACTAGATTTCAATGATTTTGTTAGTCAACACAACGTTTGTTGTGTTGTGAGAATGCAAAAGTTTTGGGAGATAAAGCAAAGTTTCTTAGGGTATACAAAACTTATTGCGGTAGAGTGCAAAACTTTTGCAAACGAGTGAGTGCAAAAATATTGAAATCTGTTTTTTTTTCTGTGTTTCTATGTAGGCCTATTAATTTCTAGGGAATACTTATTTTAAAATATCAGATGGCTACAATGAACCGTTTCACCTCAGGTGATGAATAGGTGACACATTTATTGGCATTTACAATTAAAACCTACAGTAGAATGTGTTTGTGCAAGGTTTGATTAATGAAAATCATTCTGCTATTGCTAAAGCTTGATAAAAAAAAAAAAAATTATTAAATGATCAAATGTCCTGTATCCAATGAATTTTCTTTTCACAGATGAGAAACATCACAGAGACACTGATGAAGCCTTTAGAACAATTTCGGAAAGAGCATCTCGGCTCAGCAAAGGTACAAGCATAGCTCTTCCTGTCATCTCTTACATTCAGGATGTTCGCAATAATTTTAAAAGATATGAAAAACTGTACATTTATTGAAATTAGTTAAGTATTTAAAACTTGCTTCTCGTTCCATGTATTAAAAATAGTAAATTCCTCTATTTCATTATGTTCTCTTGCTATCTTCAGACAGCGAGAAAGACGTACGAGAAGGAAACAGAGAAGTACTACAGCTCACTAGAGAAACTTTTGAACATGTCAGCAAAGAAGAAAGAGCCACAATTACAGGAGGTACTTCACATTTCATTCTACCCACAAAAAAGGATGGATGTGTAATGCAGACTATTTTCAGAAATGGTACTTCCCTGCTGTATCTCCGAAAAAAAAGATCAGATTTTTAAGTCAAGGTCAGTGGTTTGCTGTATGTTTATGGTGGTTATTTAGAGTAGGTATTCTAAAGAGTACCTCACTGGCCACGTAACCTACAGAACACCAAGTTTTGAGATTGCAATTGTGCAGTTAAAATATAAATGTATGGTTGCTATGCATTTGTTGCAGTACTACTGATGGTTTTTCTTTTCTTTTTTTGGTTTGCTTTAGATAAATAAAGTCTGTTGTTATTTCTGCCATATTTAAAAAGCTCTGCGTCCCACACAATTCCTCTCCAAGCCTAAGAAAGTGAAAGAGTGCAGTGTTTTATCCTGCTTAAATCTTGATCAATCAATGTATGTCCGTCATATCTAAATGTTGTATACATTGAGAATGACAAGCACTAGAGACTGTTGATGTTTTTATGTCGGGCCATTATGCTACTGTGGACCATATGACGTGTGTGTTTGGATCAAGGGCAGTGGTTTTAGCATTCGGCTGTTTCGAGTCAGACTGGTGTGTATGATTCCTAGAAATGTTGAAGAACACCAGGGACTGCTCAGTTATTTGACAATTCATAAGACACATGGGCCATGTTTACATGTCACTGCAGCCAGATACGTTCTTCAGGGGTGAGCATTTTGGTCATTCTGTCTAATCAAGTATGCAACAAATTGTTTTCAAACAAACCTTAAATTTGCATAGTAAAGTACAATGTGAGCAAGTTGATGCAGACATTTATTCTAATTCTATTCTATTCTATTCTATTCTATTCTATTCTATTCTATTCTATTCTATTCTGTCTCCACAGTAGTCTCCCGCTGGTCCTACCTTTACATTCCAGAAAAGGCACACTGTCTGATGCATGAGATTAATGATGATAAACAAAACAGTGCAAAATAGTCTGATGATTATAGTAATGTTATATTAGGAACTAGATAATGTTACAAACACCATTTGGGTTAAACTGTTGGCATTCATTTCTCTTGTTTACAGGAAACTGTTGTTATCAAGAATTTGAGAGTTATTCCTGTCTTCCATACACACCAGAACACTCAACACACACAGAACAACAGCTTAAACAATTCATGTCAGCATTTAAATGTTTTAATTTTAGTTCAAGTATTTTTTTGGTAAAGCTTTGAGACTTTATACTTGCATTACGGTTTGTATTTGTGATGGAGATCACCAAGATATGTTTCTAAGAGATGTCAGTGTGATGAACTATTTGCACACCTAATAACTATATTACAGTAGTTAGTGTTTAGTACTGTTTACATTCAGACAAAACTTTACACAACTACATCATCAGAGACAAAGTTGTTTCTTGGTTTTCAAATATTCCATTTTCAGAATAAGGCCCTCTTTGTCATAAATGCAGGCAACACACAGTCCTCTAAACACAGGAAAAATACAGACAGACCCAATTCTCCACCTGTGTATCCTAAGTCACTTTTCATTTTTATGTGATTATTTCTCTCCCTGTTTTTTTCAACCTTGTCATCTCAATTGTTATGGTACTATTTGCATTCTGTCTGTCTTTCAGGCGGACATGTCGGTGCAAGTGACGAGACAGCAATTTCAGGAGTCGTCTCTGGAGTACGTTTGCAAGCTGCAGGAGATACAGGAGAGGAAAAAGTTTGAGTGTGTCGAGCCTGTGAGTGCATGACCTTTCATCCAGATTGTCATTCAACTTGATTTATTTCAACATTGTTTGCCATCTTGTTTGCCTGTCGACAGCATATGCTGTCACTTATCAGGAAAAAGAAAGGAAACACATTTACTGAAATTCACTTTCGGTTCTGTGAGGTGATTGTACAGCACAAGAATAAATCTCACATATATGCAGTAATAAAGGCTATGTTTGGAATTAAATATTACTTTGGCAAGTTGTAAGTATGCAGATTTTATACAGACTGAATTAAAATAATGTATAAAATGATAACTGGACACCGAGGCTGCATTTATTTGATTACAAAAAAAAAAAAAAAAAACCTTGTGGAAATATTATCACAATTCAAATTCCTGCGAATGTAATATTCCTGTGAAGTCTTAAGAGTCACATGATCCTTCAGAAATCATTCTGATATACTGATTGGCTGCTGAAGAAATGTTTCTTATTAATATCAATGTTGAAAACATTAACGCTGCTTACTGTTTGAACTGTAGTGTAGCCTACCTTATTCCAAATAATTAAATGAAGTAGAATATTTAGTGAGAGCTGTAAGCGCAGCATGCTTACATTTGGGACTTTTACCACACACAAAAGCCTTCTATAAAATTTAGGTGTGTCCAAACCATTTACAATTGGGGCGAGTATTCCGACTAATTCACTCACATTGTGTACACACAATTTGACAGATTGCCTAAGCAAATTAATATCCTTTATATGGAATCTTAGTGTTTTTGCAGAGCAAACATTTACCTGATTACTTTCACTTTTCCAGTTTATGGACACCTATATGACTTTCTACTTGAAAATGTATCTTTTGCTTTGAATTGAATATTGCATATGGATTTAGACCCTAAGATTGATTATATAAACTCGAGATTATCTGTCCCGGAGTATATAATGAGTTCTCATTTTTTACTTTCTCTAATTCCCTTCTCCCCCCCTCTCTCATATACAGATGCTGGCGTTCTTTCAGACTGTATTTACTTTCTATCATCAGGGATATGAATTGGCCAAAGACTTTGACCACTATAAAAAGGCCCTTCAAATCAATATTCAGAATGTAAGTAAAAATGGAATAACATTTTTGACTTTAATACAAAACTTTAGATCTATTTTTTAATAATTTATTCAATATATATTCCATCTATCAAATATTTGTTTGCCAAGTAAATTAAACAGCTGTAAACACACTTTTAGAGTGATTCTCCAAGATTTATCAGTCTTCACTCAGACAGGATACAGCAGCCTTTTGAGAGGGCCAAGGTTACCAAGGGAAACTTAAAGGCCTTTGTTTTGCATTGACCTTTCATTGTTTAACTTCTGAGCCGGAAGTTTGAGAGCTTACTTCCCTTCCCTGTCCTATTTGATTGGACCACGTCACTTTCCTCATTGGCATTTTTGATCATTTATACATCGGATGGTCAGGGTTAGGTATGGGCCAGTATGAGATTTTGACAGTATGATAACCTTAAGCAAAAATATCATGGTTTCACGGTATCACGGTATTGTTGTTACAGCTCTGAAATGGTTTATTTTTAAATGACTTGGTAAATTTTTTTTTTTTTTTCCCCCACTGGACATAATATATTTCATTTTTGAGCAACATACAGAACAGTAGAAACAGTAGAATTAGTTTATTTGTTTTATAGTTTATAGTTTATTTTTCTTTGATTTGTTTCCTAAAAAAAAAAAAATTAAAGACTGACATCTTTATTTAACCTAAATCTGTAATTACAGTTATTTATTTTTAGTTATATAATTCATATACATATCATCTATATAATTTCATATCATTTAGTTATATAATAATAATCATACACATAATTTGATTTAATAATAACCCAATCTGAAGCAAAAACAGAATGTTCTAAAAAAAAAATAAAAAAATACTGACAAGCTTTCTAAAGTTATACCACGTAAACTTTTCAGAAGACAGTCAGCTCCCTCAGAAACGCTCTCTTTGCGTCCGTCTTCAGCGTCTCTGGTCTGTGTTAACGTGCGTTAACAGACTTCATATTTTCGCATAAATTACATTTTGGAAAAGTATTGCATTGTGAAGCAGTTTGTGCAAGTCCAGAACAGAGAGTTGCAATAAGGCAAAAAACGGCAGGTTGCCGATTGCGTAAAGGTCAAAGTATATTTCAGCCGTCCACGCACCGTCAGCATTACGTCATCATCAAGAGGGCTCGTGGCAGCCACGCACCCCGTGGTACTGCGCATGTGTCGAGCTCATCCGTCCGTGCTCATCTGTGGTTGAGTATACTTTTGAAAGCTGTGCGGACGCGGCTGTGCGCGAGATGGAAAGGAACGCTGAATGTGAAGGGCCATCCTACACACACGTGACTGACCGCTCGCATGCCTAGTCAAGGTCAGAGTTCTGAGGAGGTATAGTTTGAAAAGATGGTTCTAAGATTAGCACAATTAAGCATGTTGATGGGGAATACACTGGGAAATTACTTATTGTGTAATAAGCCATCTCGGTGAATTCCCAGTTACCAGGTCCTCACAGAATCTGCAATGTTGATTTTGTTATTGTTTTATGTTTGTGCCTCTGCTTTCAGACACGGAGTCGTTTCGAGGGCACGCGCTCTGAGGTGTTTGAGTTACTGAATAGAATCAAAGAGTCGCCACAGGAATACAGACAGACCAGCCCCATCAGCAGTGAGGGCTATCTTTACGTACAGGAGAAACGTACGCAACACATTTTATGATGTATCTGGGGTGCCTTATCTTTTATTGACTGTCATGTCATGTGTCTTGTACTCCGCTGGTTGCATTGCTGATGGCTATTGCTGTTTCCACAGGACCTCCTCCTTTCGGATCCAGCTGGGTGAAACGCTATTGCACGTTTGTCAAAGAACAGAAAATTCTACACATGAAGACATTTGACCAGAGATCAGGCGGAAAGCTTGTAAATTATCATCACACATGACACACTAGTCATGATAATGGCATGGTTCATCAAATATTAATGTATAGCTGATCTGCTGTTCACAGAATGTTCTGTATCCATTCAGGGTGAGACAGAATCTGTTACAATCAAGTCTTGTGTCCGCAAAACCACAGACACTCTTGACAGGAGGTTCTGCCTAGACATAGAGATCACAGATCGGTATGTTGGACATGTGCCCCAAGTTGTGATGGTAAATGTGAATATATGTAATGATGCATTTCTGAGTCACAAGAAATCAGATAATTTAATTCAAGATTACTAGCCCACTACCTTAACCCTTCTTCTGTGCTGAAAATCCTTTTCCTAATTTGGTGTACCCAGTCCAGCCTTTCAGAAATGTATTGTGAATCACTCATTATGCTATATTTTCACCAGATCTTGGATTTAATCTTTTCGTATGAAGTGCATAAGCTCAGTTCATTGAGGCCTACAATCAGTCAGCCAAAAAGAAATACAAAACCTGTGCTAATTTAAAGAAAACAAGTTGATGATAAAAAGAATCCAATGTTATTTGGTTGTAAGCAGTGCTTCAAAATCCCAAAAGAAGAAACAGGAGCAAGAAACAAAAAATAGAGAATAGGCAATTTATTATTATTATTATTATTATTATTATTATTATTATTATTATTATAACAAAAATAATTACAAGTTTTGAGTGGGGAAGAAAATAACAGTAAAAGTACAGTAATTTTTTTTTTTTTGTGGGGGGGGCGTAGTTAGTATTAGTCCAATATGTTAACATTAACTAGTATTTTCATGAAAATCCTCTCAGGTCAAAATGACTGGAACCAAACATGAGTTAAAAAAAAAAGTCAAGTTTTAACAACTCTTTCTCCGACTCACATGTAAACTAATATTCTTGAAGTAGATTTTTGCTTAAAAATAGGAAGCAAATAAAAAAATAATCCCTTAATGATTGTTGCGAGTTAAGAATTTAACTTCAGATGATAATAAACAAGAAAAAAGAAGAATTGTAAATACCTCTGAAACCACTGGGTTTAACATGAGAGTGTGAGACATATGTCAGAGGATAAGGAAAACCAAAATATTTTGATCATTTAGGATACACTAAGGGCCCTCATTAATCAAAGCCAAAGCTGACCTGGACAGAGTGTATGATGAACGTAAATCATGCATGGTGGGATCTTTTCAATGGCACATCAGCACATCAAAATGTTTCCAAATTAGGAGGTTAATCAATCTCAATGTGAATATGCCTTTGACTTCAGTAATCTAATGTATTACCAAACATTAAACTGAGAAAATATAGACTGGGATGTGATTTTTATCCAATTTGGAATTGATTGAACGGTCGAGAAATAAGTTAATTGGAGTTACGTCGTGTGTACTTTACTCCTGTTGGAGACTCTCTTATTCTCTTTATTACCTCTTCATACACCTCAAAGCATGTGCCCTCAAAATAACTCTGTCTGATGCAGATGCATAACCTTAAAATAATAGAAACATGAAATGGAAAGACACTTCATTGTTGTTACATATTGATAAGACAATAATGGAGATTCAATTCATGCACAATAAGACCAGTCAGCTACAATAAAAAAGCAAATGAGTTGAGTTTTGATTTCATATGAGGCAGCACGCTAAGTTTGTGCGCTTGTTTGTTTTTCTAGACCAAGCACAGTGCTGACGGTCCAGGCACTCTCAGAAGATGACCACAGATTCTGGATGCATGCGATGGGAGGAAAGGAGTCGGTGTGTCAATCCCTCACTCCAGCTTCCAACAGCTATATTCAATAAAGACAATTCTGTTTCTCAGTGGAGAAAACCTAAATAACTTTTGGGAAGATAGCTTGGAAGTGTAGCTCATAGAGCTGCACTAGTGTTCAAAAGTTTGCAGTCAGCACATTATTATTATTATTTTTTAAAGAAATTAATCATTTAATTCAGCAAGCATTACAAATAATCAAAATTGACAGTAAAAACTTGTACATTGTTTCAGAAACCTATTTCAAATATATGCTGTTCTTTTGAACTTTCTATGTATCAAACATTTCATTTCTATTATTATTGTTGCTGAGCACAAAAACAGCATATTATAATGATTTCTGAAGGATCATGTGGCACTCGATACTGGAGTTATCGCTGCTTTGCCTTGACAGGAATAAATTACACTTAAAATATATTTAAATAAAAGAAAAAATATATATTGAAATAATATTTCATTATTATTGTGTTTTTGATGAGTATAAGACTTAAAACTTCTGAGCAGTAGTGTATACTTCAAAGTGTTTCAATAATCATCAGTGGTGCCTTGTTTGGTATATTAGTTCTGTTCTGTTTGGTGTGGTGTGTTTTATGCTGCTCTGGCTTGTGTTTTCTGATGTTTATCTCTCTCACACAGATGCAGTATCTCAACCGGACACATTCAAGAGAAAGAGGAAGTGAGTGAACTCAAATTAATATAAGAGCTTCAAGTTTGCCATTAGTTGTAGTGCTTATGAACAAAAATTGTATTATTTGTATGTTTGTATTTACTGTTGGTACATAAATTGTGATATTTATTATATTTGTGTATTTCCATAGTTGATGCCCAGTTGGATGATGAGGGGATAAGCTTTGTGAAAAATTCAATAAATGCCATTGAAACCAGAGGTAACTCTCCATGTTTTAATATATGAAAATTATATACAAAATAAAGAAACAAACAAAAAAAAAATATCTGGCAGGAATTATATTGTCTTTTAAGAAAAAAAAGAAAGAAAAGTCAACCCATCTGCTCAACCTTCAATAGTTCACAGTGTAGTAACAACTTCTGAACACTAGAGGTCAGAATGATCTAGCAGTTTTTCTCAGCCCACACCAACAACCTGTTGTGCTTTGTTCAGGATAATACAAGAGAAGCTTAGTGTGCTCGTGTTTAGCTTCTCATATCAGCTGGGATGTGAATTAAGTACCTAAACTCTATTACAAAACATGTTTTTATTTTCACAGGTATTAATGATCAGGGTCTGTACAGAGTGGTCGGGGTCAGTTCAAAAGTACAGAAGCTTCTCAAATTGATGATTGGTAAGTTGAGCCTTATTTGATTGCTCTGTAATTGTTCCTCAGATTTCTGTGATTTAGTTGGAAGCCCTATAATAATATCAATAGCCAGTGTCCTGTTGAGTCTCATTGGCATTCAGATATTCATTTTGTTTGGTGTCTGTCTGTACGCCCCTTTGTCCTTTCCTTTAGGTGACACCTGACTCCATTACTGTAGGCAGGCAACCAGATGTCCGGACACTTTCTCTCACTCGCTCTCTCTTTTCCTTGATCCTGTTTCACTTCTTCCGAAAACCCAACAAACGCTGATCACCATTTCTTTCTTTCTTCCTGTCTATTTCGCTTGCTCTCCTGCAGTCGTAGCATGAGCTGGTATCTCTCTGCTCTGAATGCTAAACGCTGTGTCGAGTCGGCAGGCTGCCTGAGCCCCTGCTGCTACATGAACTCAGCCACTCTAGAAACTAATAGCCATTAACACTCTATAAGGTTCCACTGTCCTCATCTGAGAACAGCCTGAGCCATTGTAGTTGGCACATAAACTTAAAACCTGCCAAATATCCAGAGCACAACCAACTATCCATCTCATGTTTAAAATCAGAGCACTCATTCACAGGTTCTGCAGTTGTTGGATTATATCCAGACATTGTTTATAAGTCTATACAGTTATTATGTAATGAAATGTGTAAGTAAACATTTACATCAGAATGACCAACCAAAATTCCATATGTTAATATCCAGATAAGTGATATAATCATAGTGCTAAATTAAATCTCTGTATGTCAATTCCAATTGCTATATTTGTTTTCTTGACAGACTTTTTCTCACCAAAATGACTCGGGAGGATGAGCATACATTAAGTTGCATTGAGTGTTATGTTGCATTCATATTAGTTTTCATTTTTAAACAGCCCATTTTATTGACAGAAATTAATACTTATTTACAAATGATTTTTATTTAAAATAAATATTTAAAAAAAAAAAAAAAGTTTCAAAAAAATATTAAGCAGTAATGAGAAGAAATGTTTCTTGTGCATCAAATCAGCATATTAGATAGTATGATTTCTGAAGGATCATGTGACACTGAAGACTGGAGTAATAATGCTGAAAATTCAGCTTTGACATCACAGAAATAAATTACAGTTTATGATATATTCAAATGGTTAACAGTTATTTTAAATTTCACTATATTGCTGTTTTTACTATATTTTCTATCAAATAAAGGCAGACTTCTGCATACGACGGTGTTTTAGTGCCACGTTAAAAAAAATAATAATAATCTAAGATTACGAGATTAAAGTCGAAATACTTTCTGAAGCAATACACTTAAACTGAAGCAATCTGTCACGCCACATTAAAGAGCTTAAAAAACACACATTATTGTAATATATTGTTTGTATTTTGCTATAAAACTGACAGATTTTGAAAGCTGAGACTTTGGAATATCTCCCGGTGCTCCCAATCAGGGCCATTTGCATGTGCAAAAGGCCAGAATATACTCTCAAAATATTTTAACTTTAATCTTTATTCTCAAAACATTTCGACTTTATTCTCGTAATATTTCGACTTTATTCTCGTAATATTTCGACCTTATTCTTGTAAAATTTCGACCTTATTCTCGTAATATTTTGACTTTATTCTTGTAATATTTTAACTTTATTCTCGAAACATTTAGACTTTATTCTCGAAACATTTCGACATTATTCTCGTAATATTTTGACTTTATTCTCGTAATATTTTGACTTCATTCTCTAAATATTTTGACTTCATTCTCGTAATATTTCTACTTTATTCCCGTAATATTTTGACTTTATTCTCGAACCATTTCGACTTTATTCTCGAACCATTTCGACTTTATTCTCATAATATATTTCGACTTTATTCTCGTAGTATTTCAACTTTATTCTCGAAATATTACGACTTTAATTTCTCGACTTTTAATCTCGTAATTTCAGATTTTTTTTTTTTTTTTTTTTTTTTTTACGTGGCACTAAAACGCCATCATATCTGCAAAACTTAAAAAAAAAAAAAAAAGTACAGACTCCAACCTTATTAACAGTGGACATGTATTCCCAGCTGTCTGGGGCTTGAGGTGAGGGTATTGAGCATCAGTGTTTTAAAAGAGAGCAGAACTGTGAAAGAGGGAATGTTAGTATCTCTCTCAATTTCCTCTCTGCTGTTAATGCCGTCATCAGTGGACTCCATTATAAAACCCACTCATGGTGACAGCTAGCCAGACAGAGAGGAGATTGTCGGTGCTTTGGTTGAATTCTTCAAAAGTGTCAAAGCCCGGAGTTACAAACTCAACTCAAAGCAGATTGTTTTGCAGATTACACATTTGTATACTCTGTCCATCCTCCTATCAGGAAAGAATTTACAGATCCACAAACCCATTCATGAGCAGTGGTACAACATGAACATGAGGATGAGAAATAAAATGATGTCTGCCCTCATATCATCCACACCCTGATCTCAGACCTTTTTATCCATCTTGCTTTTTTTTGTTTTTATGTCTTTCTCATTGGACTTGATCTATACTGAGAGTCCTAATCAGGTCCCTAATAAGGCTACATTATAACTGTCTTAGAAAAGTTTTACCATGAGTTTATCCTTTATTTCTGCACCTTTCAAATGTGATGTGTGCTTATTGTGTTTGTGTAATTTTCTGTTTTCCCAGATGTTTAAAAGTTACATGTTAATATATTCAAATAGAAAACAGTTAATTTATATTTGAAGAATGCTTCACAATATTACTGTTTTTACTGTATTTTGATCAAATAAATACAGCCTTATTGAGCATAAGAGACTTCTTTGGAGAAAAAATGCTAATATCAATGCAAAAATTATTTATATAAATTTTTTGCCCAAATTGTGGCTGATACACTATTGTGGCTTTTTATACCATAGTTTTGCTATATTTTTTTAAAGATTATTTGAACTTGAATTCTTTGTTTTGTGATCTCTAGATGAGAAGAGCAGTGAAATAGATTTAGCAACCAGTGAGGACTGGGATGTCAAAACCATCACCAGTGCTTTAAAACTTTATCTGAGGTGAGTTGAAACTTTCTGCATTCTGTTTCTGCTTGCAGATAATAAACAGCAGAGTGATTGAGTGAATGTACTGATTACAGTTTGACACAATACACCATGCCCGTTCATCCTCAACCCATTTGCTTGTTTCAAAAGAAACTTCAGTGTAAAGCTAAATTCATGTGTGAACCCTCAGAAAGAAGCTTATGGGCCTCTTCGTTTATGAGTCGAATTGAATCTCAAATAAAAAGTATCAAGGATAAATGAGATTTTTAATGATTTGTCAGATTCGTAGTGGGACATTCCTTTCAGTGACAAAATATAATTGTGTGCTGTTTTATTCAACATTGAATTAATATTGCTTTTAATAAATTTCTGTAATGGATCTGTCACAATAGAATAACACAAGGCAGCTTTTATATCGTAGCAGCAGCAGAGCTGTCTGTGTTTATGAATGATACAAGTATGAATGATATTGGTGTGCTGGGCTCATTTTGGGTTAACAGTGCTGGGACGTGTGCCAGAGACTGAGCGAAAGTACCTTCAGATGAACTTGGTTATCATGTGTTTGTGTGCTCATCTAATTTCTTGCAGTGATCAGCCACATTAATCATAGTGTTGTGTATATAATAATGTCCCATAAAGCCGATAAATCTCTCCTTCTCTCCCTCTCTCTCTCTCTCTCTCTCTCTCTCTCACTCTCTCTCTCTCTCTCTCTCTCTCTCTCTCTCTCTCTCTCTCTCTCTCTCTCTCTCTCTCTCTCTCTCTCACTCTCACTCTCAAGAGCCTTCCAGAGCCACTAATGACATACAAGCTTTATAAGGAGTTCATCGTCCCTGCAAGTAAGGTCTTTATCCTTGCTTAGACAATAATCAAGAAATACCCAATCAGCTACTTGACAAATGCCATAAACTTAGAGTATGTGCATGTCTGTGAGAGTAGAGCTTATGATTTGTGAAACTCTAAGGTGAGGTTTAATGCTTGCTGAAAGTATCACCGAATTAAATTTCAGTGAAGGATTTTCAAATTATGAAAATGACATCAGCAGAAATGTGTCGTTGTTGGAGGTCTGGGAGGTGCTATAAGTCAATAGTGGCAAGCCTAATAAGACTACATGTACAAAGGCAGACATTTACTAATTAGTTCTTTAGCTTTTATGAGGGGCACTTGTACAGAAATGTATTATATTCAGGTTCTCCTGGAGCAACATGGGGTTGACCATCCCTGAGCTTTAGCCACTACACCTCACCAGCCTATACAGTTACACCCAGTGATGTTATTGTCAACTAAAAATATAAAATATAGTCTTAACTGAAATAAAGCTGAAATGAAATAAATGATAAATATTAGATCAAAAACTTTGGCAACTAAATTTATTAAGTTTAATTTGAAGTATTAAATAAAGATTGGTTACACCAGCCAATTACTATTTGCAATTTAATGTAAAAACTTTAAAACTGAAAGGAATGGAAGTATGGGAATTATGTGGAAACCAAAAGAACTGAACCAACTTTGAGATATATCTTGGGATGCTTCTTTAATCCGTTTTTTAAGGAGTTGTCATATATGTTGTGCATTTGCTGGCTACTTTTCCTATACTATTTGAGTCCAACTAATTTAATAATAATAATAATTATATATATATATATATATATATATATATATATATATATATATATATATATATATATATATATATTTAAAATGTTTATTTTTATTTGAAAGTATTTATATAAATAGGAGCAATCTAGATTTGTCTATAAATCTAATTATAAACATTTAAGCATAATCACGTGCATGTAGGTTTAATAGGTATAAATTGTAAAACTGCATATTACATGCCGTCTTAAACCAATACCACCCCCCACCCCCCCTCCACTTTTCTCTCTCTTTTATTTTTTTTTTGTCTACACAGAGAGCGCTACTCCAGAATCTAGAGTTCAGGCCATTCACTGTCTGGTTCATAAACTGCCAGAGAGGAACAGATTAGTGCTCAGTCTGGTTACCAAGCATCTTGCCAACACAATTGAAACTGTTTTTTTGTGTGTGTGTGTGTTTTTTACACAATTGTGTGTGTGTGTCTGTGTGTGTGTGTGTGTGTGTGTGTGTGTGTGTGTGTGTGTGTGTGTGTGTGTGTGTGTGTGTGTGTGTGTGTGTGTGTGTGTGTGTGTGTGTACATTCTGTTTTCTTTCACCAACCTTTTTACTTCTCTCGGCCGTCAGCCACTATTTTCTGTCATTATTTCCAACTTTCTCCCTCATTCCGTTCTTACCCTCAGTACACAAAAAACACACCTTCCTACAGGAAGCACCCGTAGAAACATCTGTAGGCTACCTCTGTTGCTGAGCAACAGAGCAAACAAACAGACCACACTTTGGAGAGAAGAGAGACCGACCAAAGAGAAAACTCCATATGGACTTTCATACAGTCCTTGCTGTTATCTAGATCAAAGAGTTTTTCTAGAGATAACAAGTCCGGTCCCTATCCATTCCATCCAGCAACGGCCCACTTAGAGAAGAGAGTTATGCAGCAGCTTCTGCTGGAGATTAAACTAGTTAGAGATTTCCACATAATGTTAAGATATCATTACAATGCTTTACCTCAGGCCTCAGATTTTTATATAATGTGAATGTAAGCAAATTGAAGATAAGCGCATAATCTCCCTAACCTCTGGCAATCAGTGACTGGGCAGACGCGTCTCCTCAAAATATAGAGTGGGATTTACTGGCAGCTAAGGATGTGCAATTGGAAATTAAATTCAGGTTATCCACCACTAAATTCCTCTTCCATCCTCTCCAGCCCTCGCAAAAGGCTCTAGGAGTTGGCACAGTTGCAGACCCATCAGAGATGGAGAGGAAAAAGCGTAATGTTGCCATGATATCTAAATTGGAATTAGAGAAGTGATTAATTGTTGTTATCCGTGTGTTGTGTATTTATTTTCAAAGTGCACCCTGTGAAAGGGGTAAACTGATGTTTTGATACCTGTAGTTTGTTTGCATTGTTCTGAAATGGACAAAAGTGTTCAGACCAAAATTTGTTATTAACCCCTTAACTGTCACCGTCCCACCTGTGGGACGCTTGGCACTCTTTTTTTTGTTGTCCTTTTTCTCTATAAAATCTTTTAGTAATCATCATAAAAATTATATATTCATTTGAAAGCTTAGAAGCCCAAGATTCATCCTGTGAAAACCATTTGAAATCGGGGACATTGCCTTACCATGGAAATGGTACTTTAAAATCTTATGGCGGTCTCCTCCCCCTTAGTGGGCAGTATCTAGTGTCATATTACAAAATTCATTACGGTCTTTTAGAATCAAAACTTTTTATAATCTTGGCAACAAACATATCATTGGAAAGGTCTGAGTCCTCAGGATTCCATATTTGGTGGTTTATTTTGAGTATTGAAGTAAAATTGACAGAGAAATATAGGGAAAAATTCATTAAACAAAATTCAAAGGAGTTTTGATGGCTCCCAGTGGCTATTTGTGGTATGACGCCCTAAATAAAACTCTCACAGAAACCTCAATTTTTTTCATATCAGCTTCAAATTTGGAACATAAACTTATTTAGACACAAGGCATTTTTGTTTATACCAATTTTAGAGTAAAACCTGTTATGTAAAATATTTATAATAAATAAAATAAAATCAAATTAATATAGTGCATTTTGTTTACAGTACATTTAAACTTCTATAACTTTTTGATACTTTAATTTTTAGAAAAAATTCTACTTTTGCCAAAAAATCTACTAATTTTCTTCTTTAAAAAGAGACCAACCTTAGGTCTATATTCCAAAGTGTTCATAAAATACAACAATTTAAGTTTGGATAGTGCACTTTAATTCCTATTCTAAAAAATTTCAGAATTACAAAAAAAGTGTTAAAGTTACATAATAGCAAACTGTCTCCCTATTGCTTAGAATGTTAATGAGTTTTTTTTTTTTCTTCCCCATTTCAGAATTTTCAAAGAAGTGTCGCTCTTTCCTCAAAATAGGCATTTATTTCCATTGGCAGAGGAAGAAGTGCATTTTGCTTTTGAAATATGATTTCAATTTATAGTTTATATATTAGACACCAGATTCCAAGTCAGATGATCCAAATGAAGCCATTTGTTCAGAGGATGGTAAAGTTTACTCTGTTTAGATATTTTAGAAATTGACCTGCATGGACAATATGAGTAATGAAGTTTGACTAAAAATTCTTCATCTGTGAGGCTGATAACCAAAAGGCTAAAAAAAATGTATAAGTCAATTAGCATTAGCAAGTTACTAAATTGAAACATCAAAATATCGTGTTTTCAAGTTTCAGTGAGACTGAAGACTCTTTCTAATGGAAGGTTAACTGCATATAGTTTCACAATCAAATGCAAAACGTTCTTGCTATCTTTCATCAAAACAAATAATGTGCAATAATGTCAATCTTTTTTCAATCTTTCAAGTAATTTAATCATATCTACTTTTTTGTCTATGTGTGTAGTGTGGCTGCCAACAGCAAACAGAACCTGATGACAGTGGCGAACCTTGGCGTAGTGTTTGGCCCCACGCTCATGAGGCCGCAGGAAGAAACGGTGGCAGCCATTATGGACCTCAAGTTCCAGAACATTGTGGTGGAGATTCTCATAGAACAGCATGAAAAGGTGAGACTTCAACTACTGCTGTGCTGCCAAAAAAAGTTGTCTAGGTTGGCAGCTCATAAGGTTTAAAGACACCACTAGTACCTTAAAGAGTATCACATTATAGAGAGCAGATAGTGAGTTATAGAGATTGATAGTGAGTTTATTTGATTTTGTACTTTTCTATGAGGTCTTGCTATGCTGAGCTTGGTGTACTTCTCTCTACAGCCAGGAGGGGGAGCCATGTGTGTTTTAACTGGCCACTGCTCAGTTAGCTTTTCTTTCCGATGGCTCAAATACAGTTGGACCGCCATACTCATTTGGCTAAAATACAGGTTAAAATGCTGATTTAATCAGCTTTAGATGACAGTAATCTGGTTAATCCTAAAATGGGGTTCATTCTGAGGGACAAAGGGAAAAGAGTGAGATTATTTCATAATCTCTAAATTATTTAGCCTACATTTGAAACATGCTTATAAATTGCTTTCAAACTCTGCACGGTGTTGTGCATGATGATCATATTTCAGTTCAGTATTTAAAAATAAACACTGGAATCTATTAATCACTTTTGCTGATTTGATTTTTACAATTTGATATTCTATTTTGCAAACCTGTAGGAAAAATGTTTACGAAATAAAAACTATAAAAATAATATTTAGTAGTAGTAGTATTAAATCAAAAACTTCAGAGAGACTGCTTAGAGATTTCATTTGAATAAAATATAGACAGAACAACTGTTGAATCTGATGCAGTATTACAAGGCATAAGCAAAGCAAAATGTCAGAATTATGGTTGTTTTATTACACATTACAGGGTACGAACTTACTACAATATGTGTACTTAGTATATGTAATTATGTATGTATATTTTGTCTATGGAAAGCACTTCTGAAGCAGCCTACAAAATTACGGGCAGATTGTTTAATATACAGCATCCCTAGACCAAATGATATTGACCTTGATGTTGTTTTGATGTAAGTTGAGATAAGTGAGCGAAGCGTTGAGATTCAGGAGAAGGAATGACTCTGCAGAGCAGCAGACTGATTAGCTCCTCTCCAGACTGCTGATACCCCCAGATGCACTCAACAGACAGTATTTTGCATTCAGGTCCATCTGTAGCGAGAGAGAGAGAAACTCGAAAAAGTTGCAAGACAAAGAAGAAACGAAGGGGGAAAGTGTGTAGACTGAGGGCAAAGAGAGAGAGAGGGGTCAGAAGGTAACAAGAGAGAGGCAGGGCTGGATGGAGAAAGATGAGGTAGGAAGTCTGAGAGAGTGAAAGAGAGGAATGGGCAAAGACTGAGATGGAAAAAGAGAGCAAGAGCAGGCTTTGCTGTCGTCTGCAGAATTTCACAGCAGTATCAGATTTCTATCCCTTCTTCCAGCTCTCTCATTCCTTTGTTCAACCCTGCCGAGACTTCCACACTTCTGTTAACCTCCGTCACTCACACTGGCCATCTGGGGTTCAAAAATAAAAAGCTGTGTGACTATAATGAAGCCGAAGCTATTATGAAAACATGTTTCCTGTGTTGTCACTGAATGGCTGCCACTCGTTCAGGTGCACGTCAGTTTGAGCATTTCACAACGAACTGGGCAACATGCTTGAGGGTCTCTTATTTAGACTAAACTCTCATGAGAGCTATTTTGATGTCTGTTTTAACAGCATGCTGTTAATGAAGCTTCCAGACACCTCTTACATAGGGATAGTTCACCAAAAAAATGTGATTTTGTTTTAGCATTTATTCATGTTCTTGTTCAATTTTCTACAGAGTTCAATTTAGACAGAACTGTTGCAATTAATTTATTTTGACAACTAATAGAATGTTAAACATTCACTATTTACTTTTTCAGAGTTCATTTATTTCATATTAGCTGAAATTGATCAAAACAATGACATTTAATTAGAACTTCTGCAATGATGAGTTTTGATTGTGTCAGTATCTTTTTCGTCAGTAAAAGTGACCAAGTTTACTGTGAACAAGAATAAAGCTTGTTGCCAAAGAATATACGACTGGTCTAATTTATCACCTGAGAACACGACACCCTCAACAGCATAAACAATTGTCCAAAATTAATAAACTTTATTTTTCAGTTTTGTTTTTTGGCTAAATGGAAAATTGTATTTGTTTATTTATTTATTTAATACATTTTGGTTTAATTAATTTGATGTTTTGGGAGGATAAGAAGCTCAGTTTGATGCTTCATTACTTTTGAGTAAGGAACAGAGTGAAATTAAATCCTTTTCCCCTGAAAAACTTGGATTAAAAGTCTTGCTGAACAGTTATAATCATCATTTACTATACAGAAAAGAGCAGTTTGAACATTCTACTTTTTGTGATCCATGTCAAAAGACAAAAGGTCCTGCAGGTTTTGAAATACATGAGTGTGGATTGCCTGTTCCTTTAAGATACAGGTCTTGAGCACATCCAGAATCTTTATTTGTTTTTACCACCACACATTTGCACTCGCATACATAATCATCATTTCTCCGCAGGCATCGGCTCTAAACAGACTGTTTGCTTTGATTTTTACACAAACACACACACAGACAACACAGTCTAGCCAGCAAAACCCACTAACTTTTTGTTCTTTTAGATATTCGGGCATGCTCCGAGCAGCTCTCCATCCTTAGAAACTACACACCTCTTTGCTCCAACCAGACAGTCCAAGAGGCTCAGCCGGCAGAATCGCCCGCTGGCTGTATACAACCCGCAGGTGCTGGATGTTCAAACAGGTACGAGAGACTAATCGTCTTTAAGCACAGTAAGATCAAGCAAAACGCCACAAGGAATTATAGCTGTCACATATTTCTGCTATCAAATACATAATATAGAGCCTGTATCTGCATAATATAGGTAAAAATGAGATAAGCAGACCCACATACGTATTGACAGACTCTCATATGTATTGCACCAAAATTACAGAAAATGCTGGAAAAAAGTCTGCAGATTCCATCTTAGCCTGAAGATACAATATATAATTTATAACCTGTTAAGGTACCACTTTTTCTTTAATATTAAAGACGTGCAGCAATTCATAGATGGAAATGTTCAGTTAATCCTAGTGGTAAAATCAAAATTTTTACAGTGCTTATGCAATCCATTTGCAGTTTATTCCCCTTGGAGTTTGACCGTTTGCCTCAGTGAGGGTTCATGACTATGTAAGACTGCTGCACACTGAGCAATCAGATGTGATGTTCTGCTGAAACATGCTGATTACCCATTGTCACTCTGGGCTACAGGATGTAGTTTGCCAGTCCATATTTAGGTGGATAACTGATGCCTTAGTGACCCTGGACTGCTTAGAAATGTGTCTCCCAGTGTTTGGGTTTGATACACCACCCAACAGGAATGATTTCAGACTGGGATCAATGCAGGATTATCTTTTGGTTTTGAACAAAATTATTTTTTTATTTTTAGTACAGAACAAAGCAGACCATATCTCAAGTTTCACTTTTCAGTTAAACAGTTATGAGTTTTTTTTACTTGTTCTTCTACTCTACAGCTGTGCAGGTGTACTCAAATTAGTATTAACTTTTTCACAAAGTGAATTAGCACATTGTTGCAAAGCTTCACAAGACGTGTGTGGGGTTTGAAAATGCTGCAGTTTTCAGAGTCAGACTAACCACACTTTTCCACACAAGATAGTAAACAATGGTTATTTGTTTAGTAGAAATCTCTCTGCTTTGGGATGTTAATATAGAAAGGGGATGTGGCCACTGCCTACATAAACACACTAAGGACTCTATCATACACCCAGCGCAAGGCGCGGCGCAAGTGTTTTTGCTAGTTTCAGCACGACCCAGTTCTCATTTTCCCGTCCTGCCCCGCGTTGTTTAAATAGCAAATGCATTTGCGCCAATTTGTGCTGTTCTAAAAAAGAGGTGTGTTCAGACACATTGTTGGCACTTTGTTATTTTGAGGAACTGAAAATAGACTGTGCCATAGACCTACTCGAACCTAGTCTAAACTCAATGGCGCAATATTTTTTTTGTTGTTATTTAAAGAGCACGTTAGTAGAAAATGCGCCACTGGGTGGGTCCACAACGCGCGTTCACTTTGCTTATTACACACAAGGATGCGCAGCAGCACACAAACATGCCAAATATTAAAAATTAAAGGATTACAGTGTAAAAGAATATTATTGTGTAGGCTACATAAATATAAAAATGTCATACATGTCATAATGGATAGTCATTGCATGTATCAGAATTAGCCTACCTATTTGCTCGCGCCTGAGCGGAGACGCGTTCAGTCTGTGCGCCTTAAAATTCCACTGTTTAAATAGTGAATCCACCTTGGTGCGAGTGCAGCTCGTTCTTAAAGGGAATGAGAGATGAGACTCTGATTGGTTTATTGCACGTTATGCCCAAAAACACACCAATTACTCATTAAAAGAATAGGGACAACCCTTCTAGACCACGCGTCGGGAGCGCCAAATGTTTTTCCCATCGTTATGCTAGCAAAAGTGTATTCTGAAACTATTCCCTAAGTGCACCTGTGCTGTGCACTTTAGACCATGCTCTTAGATCGTTAAAATAGGGACATAAGGTGGAAAACTGTACATTTGTGCATTTATAATGGATTAATGAAATCAGCATTTTCAGGTTTAAAGGACCTCTGTGGATTTTAGTTTTGTGCAGGATATGAGAAACTTTGGGTGAAAAGTATGGCCACCCTTAATCTAATCGCATGACCAGCCAAATACTATAATTTATACATTTATATTTAATTTATATTGGTAAAATACTAGGATACAGGACAGAACAGGATAGAAGTATTTTTTGTTGTTAGAACACAGTAAGTGTTTATATTACCTCTCACACTTTTAGTGTACACATTTTGTTTAAATGTATATGGCAGCAATCACTTTGCTACACAAGAGTGTTAAAACCAATAACAAACTGTCTGTTTCAAAATAAAACATGTCAATTAAATTCTACAAAGGCATGAAGAATGAGAAAGGGTGAGAAAAGAATCAAAATATCACCTCATCATGATGACAGTATGAGGACAAAAAAAGAATCACAAAAAATGTTTTACTAGTTGGATCATAAAGTAATACGGAGTTTTTTTGTTCTCACCAACCACATACAGTATACTACCGGACACATGCACACACACAGACTTACCAAGCTCATTTCTATAGAGTATTCATGAACTGTCTGAATTAATGTCAAGAATGGTTCTGAACTTGTCTCTCTCCCTCTCTCCCTCTCTCTCTCCCTCTCTCTCTCTCTCTCTCTCTCTCTCTCTCTCTCTCTCTCTCTCTCTCTCTCTCTCTCTCTATCTCTATCTCTATCTCTCTCTCTCTCTCTCTCTCTTTATCTTATGTATCTGTATTTTTCATTCCTATATTGTCTTTATTTTTGTCTTTTGTGCATTATTGTTTATTTTTTTTTCCCCTTAACCATTCTTTCTGTTTCTTGCTGCTTGCTCCCTTGCTCTGACAGTCTCTCCATCCTCTGAAAGTCCAGCCCTGGTTAATGATGAGACATCAGTGGGCAGTAGTGAGTCGGTCTCCTCTCAGTCTTCGAACGCCTCTGGAACGCCCCCCGAGAAATCTAAAAATCATCACACCACCATTAGCACATCCCTGCCAGAGAGCACTGGGTATGTAGCAAAGACTCTCCTCTTTCCAAAACATGTCATAATATGCATTGCTCATGTTTTGCATATATAATATAAACTCAAATTTTAAACAATAATTATAATAATAATAAAAAAACTAAATAGTAATATATATATATATATATATATATATATATATATATATATATATATATATATATATATATATATATATATATATCTTTTAACATGTTACGCTTCTGGACTTTTAATAAGGATTATTATTAAAAATTAAAATAAAGCTGAAAAAAAAATATAAATATTAGATAGTAAGGAAAAAAAAGCAGCGAGAGGAAGGTGTATCATGTTTTAATTTTTAATCCGTTTTTATCTGTTTAAAAAGTACAGAAAACTACCACAAAGCCCGATCTATATTGAAGCTATATTGAAACCTGGCCATCCCTTCAGCTCTACCTTAGTCATTTTCAGAGGTGTGTGTGTGTGTGTGTTGGTATTTTGTTCTGTTTCTGAGCTCAAGCCTGTGCTTGTCAACTTGAGTTAGTTCTTGGGCTGAGAGTCTTATCCTGTGCCAGTGTTATTTGCCAGAGGTTTTGCCTCTGGTTTCTCAGCTCCTTCACAGCCCTTCTTCGATGCTGAGTGTTTGTCTGGGGCTTGTGTGTTGAATCCTAATAGGGGCCCACCACATTCTGCAGAGTCACCTGGAAATAAACTTTGTGTCCACACATCTGTTCACTGTTTCTAGCAGTCCACTCCAAATTTGGATAGATTTTGTTCTCACTGATTTCCATAAACGAAAACCCCCATTCGATCCTGCACCCCCTTCATCACTCTATTACCCATTCACTTTCCCCTTTTCCCCTATACATTAGATTTACTCTTGCTCCTTGAGCACATGCTGCTCCCTCTTGGCCTGGAGTCCTGTGCACTGGTCTTATGTAACCCTCTGCTTCTCTCCCTGCCGTTTCCCACTCTCTGCCATCAGAGCAAGCCGCTTACTGTGCGCTTGTAAATCCTCCCTGCTGTTTGTCCGAGGGACAGGTGGCCATGGCCCTACCATATAAACACTATTGACACAAAGAGATGTTTGCCTTGTTTGCCCTTCTACAGGCGCTGTCACTTACAGAGCTACTCCTGTCCATATGTCATGAGGTTGTCACCTGATTATCTGTAAATCTCTCTGCCTCTGGCCTTGAAGCAGGAGAGCACAGATCATAGGGTTGCTGAACTAGATATCAAGTCAAGATAAATGCTGGATTGTGCTTTGTCACACTTAATGAAGTTTTAGATGTTAACAGGTGATGATCACTGTGCAACATTCATTGTATTCTTGTCTATAGAGAGGTAATGTGTTGCAGAACAGACTGTTTCTTTAATCCAGCATATCCATAACTGGCATCATTTGAAAAATTGTTATCCCTAGATCAATCTGTATTTGCATATATACAAACAAAAGTGACAGTAGTATCCTGTGGCATGCTATATATGTATATATGCAAATACAAATTGATCTAGGGATTTTTTTTCTTCACAATTTAAAAAAAAAAAAAATACATTAAATATATATATATATATATAGTTTTTTTTTTTTTTTTTTTCAAAATTGAAATTATTCTTGTAATTAATTGCAATATATAAATCAGTGCTGAAAATTTGTTTCTTTCAAACTTTTAAATGGTGACCAATTACAGCACTTAATATGTATGCATATAATATTATAATTATTTATAATATTATAATTAGGGCTGTCAAATGATTACATTTATTAATGTAATTATTTACATGATATGCCGAGTAATTCAATTAATTAATCGCAGGTCAATTTTGGCTGAGAAATTACCCCTCAAAAGATCAAAGTCGTTATTGTTTTGAATGAGAAAATAATTAAATAGACATTTTAAAAAAGGTAGCTTTAGAAAGAAATATATTTGACTCAACTTTGCATATATAATATTGTTTTTTATGAATATTGAAATATAATATGAAGAAGAAATTAATTGATACTCTAAATATAAAAATAAGTGCCATAGGTGGCCGTGAGTCACTATATTAATTGAGTCATTCATTCAATCAGTTTGTTCAAATGTCTGGAGCAAGTGACCGGGTCACTGAATCGATGAGTGGGTCACTGAAGCATTGGCTCACTCGATTAGTAACAAAACAGTGGAAATTCAGAAAAACAGCACTCTTGCTCCTGTGATATTGCTAAACTATGTCATATTATACAAATATAAGACAAAAACCCATACAAGGGCATTTTTGCCCACATATCTTGAATTTTTGGGAACATAAATTAATTTCCATAGGCTACATAATGCAGCATGTCACTATACATTATATCTCATGTTGCATGTACTTCTGTATTTACAGACTGTTTATCATTAAGCACAACTTAAAAGAGCTGCATTGAGTTGTTAAACACAGTTGGTCAATATTTTTCTTTTTTTTTAATCGTTTTGTGCCTCTTTCAAATAGGACGCTTATTTAAAGATCAAAAAATAAGATGTAATATGCAATTCTGTGCCTAGTTGTATTTTTAATAGTTCAAAGTGAATACGGTTTTCTTGGTTTGGCTTAGTTGTAATTGTAAAACCATTTTTTGGGGGGCGAAACCATTTTCCTGTGGTTCTGCCAGTTGCCAGGGCAACCATATTGAATTTATATTTTTTTACCCACTTCATTTAGCTTTCCTTTAGAGTTTGACAATTCAGATAAGAATGTGTAAACACTTTTTTTCTGGAGTGACTTGTTACCCTGGTGACATCTGATGTTTGATATAATCCATTAGCATAACCTTGATTTTAATTTGTGTGAGCGTGAATGATGTGTATTGAACAGTGTGTGTGGTGTATAAGATGGGACTCACTCGGCTGGTGTGAGGTGTGTGTGTGTGGCTGGTGTGAGGTTAATGAGTGGATTTGCTGCACTGCAGCGCTGCTGGAGTCTCATGCTGATGTGCAGCAGCTGAGGACTCACAGACCCACTGCAGAGTCATAAATCACTGCATCTCTCTCTCTCTCTCTCTCTTTCTATACGTACTATAAATATATATATATATATATCTTTCTCTCTCTTTCTCTTTTCCTCTGTCTCTCCTGCTGGACTACACTTCTCCTCATTTGCCCCTGTGCTGCCACTATTCCTGCTCCTGTAAGTCCTTCACTCCCCTCACCTTCAGCACACACACATTTCTCTCGAGTCTTCATTCTCTTGAGTTTCCAAATCTAATTAAGAGTATGGCTTTGTTTGAACTGTTATCCACAGTTTTCTGGGCATGTTACTGAATGCTATTGAGCATTTATGGCATAATGTATAATATATAAATAAGAAAATCGAAGTGGAAATTGTAAGTACACAAGTTCAAAATTGTTTTTTTTGTTTTTTTGTTTTTTTTTCAAGGACGCATTACATTTTTCAAAAGTGACAGTAAAGATAATTATAATGTAGCAGAAATTTTATATAAATAAATGTTGTTCTTTTGAACAAGAAGAATCATGAAATTGCTTTGCCATCACAGGAATAAATAACATTTTAAAATAAAATCAAATAGAACAGTTATTTTTGAATTATAACAGTATGTTCAAGACTTATGTATTTTATAAATAAAATATAAAATATCCATCCATTTGGATTACCTAGTTTTAAGAATGAGATTTATTTATAAAGCAAACATGTTTTAAATGTACTCTAAACAGGTTTATATATTTATCATGAAAAAATCCAGTTTATTGAATCTTGATTTGTTCCACAGTTAGCCGTATTTGAACTAATTTCAAACATTTTAACAGATTCAATTACTGATAACTGATTTAGACTGAATATGAAGAAATATGATTTGAAAATATTATTTTAATAAATTGATGCAAATACTTGTTTATGGCATGATTAATTTTTTATGAGTGGCAGTATTATCATTTATTGTTCAGTTATCCACAGTTTATCTCCTGCATTGCCTGATCCTATTGTCGGCTATTTCTGATCTAAAGTGCTCATTTGCATTATTTGCATTTTCGAAATGCTTCAGATTCTTAGGGATGTTGGGCAGTTTTCCTCATAACCTTCACTTCTCTCTCTCTATCTGAGATTGTGAGACTGTCTGAGCAACACAGCCTCTCTAAGAGGAATAATGATGAAGGTGTTCGTTTTTAACTCTTCTTTGTCGTCTCTGACTCTCAGCTGTTTGTTGTGTATTTCTGTTTGATGTTCAAAACGTTGCATAGAAGCTTAAAATTATGTGATTTGTAGAATCCAACAAAATGTATCGGTCCAAACCTGGGTCACTACCTGAGCTGCATTTTTTATTTTTTATTTTTCCACTTACTGACAGTATTTCTAGAATTGCAATCTTTCCTTTATGATGACGGTACAGTATAAATACTTTGTGGCATTTTTTGTTCCGCAGGATATGTACTGCCACAGCTTCATGGATGAATTCTGCCTCCCCTGCCTCAATTACACCGGTGAAACCTGGATCTGCAGGAACTGAGAAGAATAAACCTGAGGAAAAGTAAGATGTAAACACTTGTCACTGAAGAACATGTATTATACGCTTATGCACACCACCTTTAGCATGTAATTAATTTGTTCCAATCTGTTAGTTTAAGTGAGTTTGGCCGGTTTTGGCTCAAACTTTCCCCGCGAACACTCTCTCACTGTCTCATTGATTCTTTCACTCGCACTCTAAGTCTCACTTAAGCTCTCAGCCTCAGGCTATTAACTCAATCACACATGCATTCACTCACTCGCAAAGTCTTTCTCTGTCATTGTTTAGCCTCCGACTCACACACTCACCAATTTTTTCTTCCCTTCTACACACCAACACAACTCTGCTCTCTCTCTCTCTTTCTCTCTCTCTCTCTCTCTCTCTCTCTCTGTCATCTCTACTTTCTCAGCTCTATTTCAGACTCTACACCTGTACACACACACACACACACACACACACACACACATTTCCTCTCAGTCTCACACTTTCCACTTTCCAGGCAGGGGCCATTGCAATGATCTATAGTTCTGATCCAGACACAAAGATGCATTAACTTTCCATTCTATAAAATGAGTGATGCCCAGTGGCAGGTGATCAGACTCATTCAATTTAAAGTCTTTCAATCTCTTAAAAAGCTGTTGGCAAAAAATGACTGACCTTCGGGAATGACATCTTTCTTATGTTGCAGTTGTAAAAGAGCACATATTTGTTAGAACTCCTGCAGTAGCTTTCTGGGTGTCTGCCTGGGTCGTGTATTAACTTTAGGACATGTTGATGTGAGGCAATATATAACACATTCAGCAGACTGTCAGGTGTTGAATGGTGTTAAGTATTAGTGAAGGGAGTCTAGAGTACATGGATGCTACAGTATATCCTCAGTATCCACACACTGGTTCTGTTTAAATCATGCAAATTAATGAAATCTTTGAGAAGTCATTGAAATTAACGATTAAAGGTTTTTTTTAGATTAATTTTGAAGTAATGGAATTATTGATGGTCATGGGAATTAATAAAATCTTTAAAAGGTAATAAAACGTAATGTGAATGATTTTATGGATTCCTTTGATTTCCAATTAATTTTAAAGGTTTCATTAATTACAATGACTTTTAATACATTTTGAAGTCACAAATGAAAATCTTGAAGCCAACTATATGTACATTTTATTTATTATTATTATTATTTACCTTGAAATATCAGTTTTAAAAAACACTGACTTCCAGTCATGGAAATTAATACAAATCTTTAAAAATTAATCAAAATCATGACAATTTATAAAATCTTAAAGTCATTGGAAAATCTGTAATTGACTTGAAATTGTGCTTTGTTAGTACAATAGAATCTGTGTTTTGTAAGATTATTAAAATATGTATGCAGTGAGTATGAATGTGTGTGGATAAGTCATGGAAAAAGCCTTTGAATTTCATTGGTCAAAAAGGGTGGAAATAGTCTTCCGCTTTGCAAACGTACTCCAATTCTACTCCAGAGGAACTCTGAGTAATAAATGGCAGGATACGCCTGGATGCTGTCGAAGCTTACTTAAAAATTTCTCTCTTTTTTGAATCATATCTACTCTTTGATGGCTATCTTCTGTTTGCTCTGGAATTTTTACGGACAGACGCTAATCACGCTGACTGCTTTCATTGATAACTTCAGCTGAGTCCACTTTACAGCTAGATGGAAAGTCGCTTACGAATAGCGAGAGGCCCACTAACTGATTGCCTCCATTTTTCAGTGTCACCCACAAGAAAGCAAAGGCTGTGTACCCCTGTGAGGCTGAACACGATTCCGAACTCTCTTTCCAGGTTGGCGCAATCTTCCATGACGGTAAGTGTTAACGTTATCACTGCCACAAGCACTCACCTGAATCCACAAACATATTGGATTTGGCGGGTCCTACAAGCTCAAAAATAAATAAATAAATCTGATCTTATATCGGCATAGGAGGAAAGTGGGGCAGGGGTGTAACGTCCCCTAAAATCAATTCACAAAGAATGAGACAGAGGTAGAATAACATAAGGAAATGAGGAACCACTATCAGAGCTCTTGTTTTCTGAAGCCATTCTCTCATCAACTTCAGAAAAAACATTTCAGAACTCTTGCTGAGTTTATCTTAAAATATAAATGATTTTGAGCCAATCAATTTAACTTAAAAGTGAAATTTTATTACTGGCACCCCAGATAATAAGTCATTTTACTTTGTGTATGGAAAATGTGCTTGTAAAAAATTTATATACAAGAATAACCAAATAAATGATATCTGTAATCCTCAGTCCTATGAATAAATTATCTAAACCTGCAAAAGCATCACCTGGCATGAAATGCCAATGTTAATTTACAAAAATAAATAAATGCATAAATAGCTAAAATTGTTGGAAAGCCAATTTTACAAGTATGTGCATTAAATAATAAGGCTAAGAAAGGCAGAATTATGTTTATATGCATGTTTGCTACAAAATGAGAATGAAAATCAGATGGAATTTTAGATTCTGTACATTTTTCTGTATCTAGTCAGTTTGCATAATTTATTATTGTAAATGTGATATGAATTTTTTGGTATCTGCACATTCCTTGGACAACACTCACCTTTCATCGTTCATGGGTATTCCAATGCATTACATTTGTTGAAATGACAGGTTGTCCTCTACCATTCAACTTAATCATAGAAACTACCTGTACAGACACCCCACTGTTTGCTCATGCAGGCCTGCACACATTACCAATCGCTGGTTCAGAATTTCTTTGCCATTCTTGGCTTATGTCTAATACATTGTTCAGCATTGTCAGTATGCAGCGATAATTAACATTCACAGCTACAGTGTATTAGTATCCTCAGTATAGACATAAACCCTAACATATGTAATTCCTTAATGTTGCTCTTGCATTAAATCATTGCTGCTCTCATCTAAAAAAAAAATATATATATAATTACTTCCCACCTGTTATTCACAAATCTCGCACCTCTTGTGTTTGCTTGTTAAACACTTTGGCTAATTTAATAATTCTTTCAGCTCTGTTTAACACATTTTGAACCCATTCCGCTTATTTTTCTCCCAAAATGAACAGAGAAAATGCAGAAAAAGTCGGCAGACTTCATCAGGGATTTGCTATAGTTCTTAAAACTTTCCTAACTCATACCCATTGCGGTGTAATTTACATTCATCAGCCGTGCTAACTTTCCACATTAAAAAAAAAAAAAGACTTCCATCCGATGAGGAATTCTTGCTTGTCTGACATGCAGTGTGACAGAAGAGCTGCAGTAAGACTTTTACCTGTGTGTCCGTGGTTTTGCTCTGCAGTGACAATCTCCAGGGAGCCCGGATGGCTGGAGGGTGTGCTAGAGGGAAAACGAGGACTCATCCCTGAAAACTATGTGGAGATACTGTAACTCCGAAAAGAACTATCCTCACACTTCTCTTTATATTCATGGTATCCATGGTATCAGCGGCTTTTTCACAGTGGCACTGCTTGTCGTTCCTCCTTCCTTCTCCACACTAAAGACATTGAGAGAGAATATATATACTGTATCCAAAAACACAGATGTTGCTAGCACAAGAATTAAGTTCAAGTATAAGCTAAAATGTGCTGTATACATACAAGAGAATGTAAATATATGTGAGAAAATATGCATCTATCATTGTGAGTTTGTTGTCCTCTTTTGTTTTTTTGTTTGTTTTTGTTTTTTTAAATCGCATGCCTCGTAATTTTAGCCAAGTAGTTTGAGTTATTTAGAATTAGTATACTCAATACTCAAAGATGCCTTGAGTATCTTTACATTAAATATTATCAAGTTGCATTTAATTGGGCTTGTGATGATACATAATAGTAAACATGAGAAAACCTGTAACAATATGGTTCATTGGAACACTAGATTGCTTAAAATTTAGTGCTTGTCAGTTATTGATATTGAAATTGAGTATGCAGTTATTAAATATTTTGCATTGATTTAAACTGATGCAGTGCCTTAAATTTATTACGCATGGCATGTCTTACATCTGTGTTGTATACATATAATTTTTGTGCAAAGAAACTTAAAAGCCAAGAGTTTTCCCTCTTTAAGTAGTTAAAAGTTTACCACATTCCTTTTGCAGTAACCTTAACCTACACTGATGTTTAATGAGTGCATTTTAATTTTTCTAAGAACCCTTGTTCCACAGGTTCATATTTGTGACTGAACGTTTCTGCCGTTATTTAAGACAGTGATTTATGACCTCTGCAAAGGTCTTGGCATTGATATCTGTTTTGTTTTGTTGTGGTTGAACCTCTTGTTGATTAATGTTAAATAAAGTATTTTATTCTTATATCTTGCTTTTCATTTTTATTTACATGCCAAACTAAATGTCTATAATTAATGGAAGCCATATGCTGCAGGGCTCTGAAGACCCCCAAATGTGCTTACTGGGAAATAAACTAAAACATTTGTGATATGACTGTGGTTTAATGAAAAATAAAATAAGATTGTGTGTAATTTTCTTAATGTCAATTAACTTACTTTTGTGGATGTGCTTCCATCAAGGTCAAAAAGAGACTATTCCTTAAGGCTTCTGCTGAAGAACTTTAGCTTGTCTAATAAATTCAGAACTTCATTACCAGATTAGATTAACCCCTATACAATAGCCACTTTCACACATGAAACCCGTTAAATTGCTGGCTATCTTTTCTGGTAAATGTACCACACATGCAATGGCTTTCCGTTATTTATCCGTATTATTGCATTCATACATCCGCACCAAAATGCCATTTAAAAACTCACTGATGCCATTCTCTAGAAATTCATTCAAAAACAAGCTCTTTTATTTAAGTTAAGGTTCGTTATTTTTCGTTACATTAATTTTAGTCCCATTTAATGACATTTCTTTCCACAATGTAAACAACAGTGATTTTTGACTACTGGTGTTCGACTCCTGAATTAGATTCTTTCGAGCTTTGTGATTTGCTCAAACTCATAGTAAGCATTTTGATGGTTTATTGTAATTTTATTGTCCGAATATGCAGTATTTCTTTTACTGCAATCTGTCATCAAGTGTAAGAATTTCTAAATATGTTCACGATTGTAAATAAACTGTTGTCTGTTGCTTGCATTGCGTTTAGAGCATACTGGCTTACTCTTTCCCACACACTTCTAGCCCTGGAGCTGCTCTGCAGCTTTTACACTGAACCTCTCCCCCTTTAAGTGGATTAAATCTTAATTTCCTAGCAGATTTGGACTGCCTCCTCATATATTGGACTTGAACTGGAGCACACGGCAGTCTACGTCCTTACTATACACTGGATTGAGTGCTTAAAATAAAAAACAATCAATCTGCATTAAAATAGGCCATTTTGTTGGACCCACAGTGCAGCGGTTAGCACACACACACACACACTGCATTTAGAGTTACTGGGTCTGGTTTAGGTTATTTCCTGTTTTCTGTTCCCGTTTCCTTTCATGACCCCATCATACACACATGAAATGTGCACATTTCTTGCAGCATGACTGCAGATTGTTCAACTACGCTTAAAGGGATTTTCGTGGTTCATTATCCTGTCAACATAAAACGTCATTCGCAACCCATTTTACTTCAGTAATGTGATATATTTCTAAGTAAAATGGCATAATTAACCAAAAATAAAATGTTTTTCCAAATCTGTACTGACTGACTTTCTTCTATAGAGCACAGCAGATATTTTGAATGTTTTGGGGTTTTGCACATACAAGGAAACTCAGTGGGGTCTAAAACAGCAGTGGACCCAATTACCTTTGAATGTATGAAAAAAAAAAAAAAAAAGACAGTGCATAATATTTCAAAAGATCTTATTTTGTGTTCCTCAAAAGAAAGTCAAATAAGTTTGGAGCTACATGAGGGTGAGTAAATGATAAAATAAACTACAAAGTCACTTTCAAGGAAAGTCAGTTGACTTGCTGGCCATATTTGCAAAAATTCAAACAGTTGGCATGCAAGGCATGCAAGATTAACTCCTATCTATTTGAATGGGGAAATACTGAAATCTCAAAGTCTGGTGGCCTATTTAAGCTCATATTTTAAGAATATTTCAAATCACCAATAAAATCTGCCATGAACTGTCTGAAAAACATTGTTTCTTGCACTCAAAAAGTGTCTCTTTTAGGTTAATTTAGCATGAGTTTCAGGTTTTTGTGAGAGCAGAGCTTCTAACTGCTAGTGCAGTTGAGCAATGTCTTTTTAATTTTATTTATTTATTTATTTAAACATCCTGTTTTGTTGGGTATGTTTACATGTACTAATTCTCGCCATATGGAATGAACCCAGTCTGATTTCAGATTTGGAACGCTGTTTATATGAACCCTAATTCTGATTCACATATTCATTTACATGTGCAAATCTAAAAGAAAATCTAACATTTGTGTCAGAATAGCTTTTTAGCAAATATTCACATCTAAACATGGCATCACAGTACTGTGCATGTGTGCAAAGAATTTTTGAATATGATTAAGAAAATAGTCGGATTCAAGCTTTTAAAAAAAAATCATTCAGACTGAGCTCAGATGGATTGGATAGATTGGAGGTGTTTACTAGAATGCTTTTCAGTCTGATGATAAACTGATTATTTAGGTGCATGTAAATGTACAGTAGCTATTGAGAAATATAATTATTAAATTAAAATGAGTTACACATATTTTGTTTTCGGCTGAACCCTCCCTTTACTGAGAAAATGACTTCAGGAACTGATTGAATTCTGAAAAGTGGTGTCTTTATGCCAGGTATTAGAGGGGATGGGTCAAAATTTGTTTTTGGTAGCATCACCCAAAAACAAAAAGACATCAAAAAGGTCATTATACAAAGGTGGAGTACGCTATTGAATTTTCATGAAAGATTAATAACTCAATTTATGTCTTTACCATAAAATGCACTTAAGTCTCTCAAAATAACCAGGAATGCATAAATAGTAAAGAGTGTAATTTCTTGAATTTTGATTTCTTGACAACTGAAGGAAGTCACAGCCTCTGTCTAATTAGCTTACAAAGCACCTCCAGACTTCATCACAGATATCACACTTCAGTGCACTGTACACATTAGCGTGCAAATGTCTAAGATGTGTGTCCCCGAATGTGTGTGTCTGATTGCCACGTATTACATAATTATCATGACATGGCAGAGTCACAGACTTCCAATAACTAATAGAGCAGATGATAGGACGAGACATGGGAGCGGGCTAAAAATAGGCAACGTGTCAAAAAGCTGGGTGCTTACATAATCAAATGAGCCTGAGCTAATGAGATGGGCAAACTCGCCCTCCCGCCATCCCTGTCCGCTTCATCTCACTTTCTCGCCCTCTGGCTTTCTTTTTCTCTCCCTCTGTGTCTCCCTTTCACTTCTGTTTCCTTGGATGCAGTATAACCACAAAGTTCCCATCTCTTTTTTTTCTCTCTCTCTCTCTCTCTCTCTCTCTCTCTCTCTCTCTCTCTCTCTCTCTCTCTCTCTCTCTCTCTCTCTCTCTCTCTCTCTCTCTCTCTCTCTCTCTCCATGAGTTAAGACCAAATCACTATGCTCCATGTTTCCTATTCCTCGGACTCTCTGCCTGGAAGAGTGAGACGGCGCAATGTAGCACTGCATCCGATCTCAGATGAAGATGCTGCTGTGTACTTTGGTTTTATCCACCAAACTCTGTTTTCATTTCGTTTCCTCCGGTGCACTCAGTTTGCAGTCAGCATGTCCCTCCTCCTTGTTTTGTACAGTACAGTGAAGATACTACACTTTCTTTGTGCTCCTCAAGGCAAGACACCAAAGGCAAAAACACAGCATTTTTTAATGTATCGGTCAGTTTTGAGAAAATTACGTGTTGTTTCAGGCTAGTTTAAATTTTTTTTTCCTAAATTATAGTGATTTGTTGTTGTTTCTGACTGTTGAATTTTCTGATTTATAAAGTAATAAAAAGAGAAACCCAAAATCTACTGTGTGTAAAAAAAATAAAATAAAAAAAAACTTTGAATCTAATATGTAAAACAAACCTGGCTTTATCCAGTGTAGAGATTTATTTTTTGGAAATGTATGCAAATTAGTGCATATATAATTAGATAATTAAAAAGTGTGTAATACAAAAAAAAATGCAATTCTTAATGTAATAAATCCACTGGGGGAGTATGGTAATATCTATTATACATATATATTTTTTTTACTTTATTCACCTAGGTGCCATAAGAATACTCACTTCATGCTGCGTATGTATGAAATATAATCTAACTGTCATGTATTATATCTCGGATGAATGAGACGGAAGGTGGGACAGTGGAAAACAAAACAGAAAAGGATTGAGTGTCTGCAAGCAGAGAATCTGGAGCACAGAAGCCGCCATGTGTGAAGCCACAGCCCTGAAATCTGCCTGATCCAATAGATTCTGTTTATCTGGCAGGACTACACAGCTTGCGCTATTGGCAATCTGGGAGAGATTTGGAGTGGGCTGTGGATTTGCGCAAAAGAGCAAAAGTAATACTGTCTACTCTCACAGTCTGGCAAACAAGCACATTTTTTTAGATCGGGCTTCTAACGAGGTTAATGGCGAATTTTCTCTCTGGGGACGTGGAGGTGTTACATTGTTAAAGCTTATGTTCTTTGTCAGAAGATCTCGCTCTCTCGTGCTGTTTTCCGAGGATTTTTCCATCACTGCTAGACCAGTAAATGCAGACGAGACTTGCTGTTTTCTTCACATATTACCATAATCACTTACTTCCTCATTCATGCTCATTTCCCCTGGAGAAGTATAATTTGCTAAAACTAAAATCTGCCAGAGGTTTGAATTATGACTTTGTCACTCAAACTTACTCTCCTCTTTTCTTTTAGTGTGCGTTCTTCTCTCTCTCTCTCTCTCTCTCTCTCTTTCTGTTTTCCACTGGGTTTTGCCACATACTGTATCCAGCCCCCCCCAATCCATTCCTTTTCTTCCTACTGCTACTGTTTCTTTCCACTCAGATGACTGCAACCTCGTATGATCCAATTCACTGTCTTCCTACTGTTATCCACTACAGCTGACCCCTAAATCTCTAAAACATCTACAGTATGAGCAGGAACACTTTAAAATAAGGTGCAGTTTATTAATGAATGCTGTAAAAGTAATTTATTCTTAGTTCATGGTAACAAATTGAACCTTGAGTGTTAAACACTTTTTTTATTTTTTTTTTTTTAATACAGATTTCATTGATATAGCTGTTCAAGAAGGAAGTCAGTGTTGAGTTAATGGTCCTGCAGATCATCCGACAAAATCACTGTATTTGAAAGTATCGGTGGGAGATGCAGATCACAAAAGCAATACAAGAGTGTGTACTTTGTGAACTCCCCTTAAGATCCCCTGGAACAGATCACCAAATTCACACAAATATATTAAGAAAAAAAAAGGAAAAAACATATTTCATCACTACATTCAAATACACTTTCTAATGTACTTGAAATACTCAACTCTATGAACATTAGTAGATGTTCTCCAGCCAGATTTCAAATACATTTGTGTAGTATACATTGTGATTTACAGCAGAAGTAACACCAATTCCTGATCTTTTTTTGTTGTTGTTTCTTTTCTTTTCTTTTTTTATGATTTGTCTTTAGTGGCAAAATAAACAGTGCACAGTAATTAATTGTTAAGAGGTTTATTGGAATCCCTTGATGTTTCTGCAAACACAGTTATGGCAAAATCTGCATCAAGATATACAGTTTAGAGGAACTAGTTGCATCTGTCTTTTGCTCATGTTGTATATTTCCGTACTGAGGAGATTTGCTAACAAGTTTTGTACAAACAGCTGATTTTTAAAAAAAGGGAAAAATCAAAAAAATGAACAGGAAATGCTCTTTTGTCACAAAAGAGATATGGCTTTGTCACTTTAAACAATGTAGAGCAATGTAGAGATTTATCCCTCCTAAAAAAAAAAAAAAAAAAAAATCCATTAACACATGAGTGTTAATGTGCAAACACAACATGTGATCTGTGGGTTTTCACTAATAAGCTGTATTTTATTCTGATTCAACATACTGCTTACCTTGAACATGCTTTGCCCTTATTTTGCAAAAAGGTGCTGCTTGGTGGTAATGTGATTTGTACAAATGCATAGTTTTACATGTTATTAGACTCCCCAAAAACACGTCTAAAAAGTCATGTGCAGACTGTCAAAGTTGAAGGAACAAGCAACTCAAAAGCATGGATCCACACCAACAATATTTCAAGCTTTATCATTTGGTGATGGAGAAACACAAATTGCAAACATGCTGCAACAAGCATGGCAATCTATTCTTCAGTTGCTGATGGACATCTGAATTCATCTGAATCAGACTGTTCAGGTTCAATTTTGCTCCCTGTCCTAGTTCTTTATTTAGGTTTTCTTACATAAAGGTTGAATTTGTTTTATACTATTTAAAAAATGCCTTAATTTTTTCATATACCGTATAAAGAATAATAATAATAATAATATAGAGCATTGTTGGTTCACAACAACTTGTGAAACACAAAAAAAAAAAAAACTTTTTTAAGAGTGCAAAACTAAGAAATTCAGTGTGAATGTTTTTTTTTTTTTCTTCTTCTTGGTTTGATTTTATTTATATATTTATTTATTATTATTATTTTAAATCTGGGATAAAAATGTTTGGCAACCACAAGTACTTTTCCTTTCAGCATAATATAGCTAACCTCTGATGAGAGCACTGTGTTGTGTTTTTTTTGTTAGATTTGTAGGCGAAGCGAAGTGGAAAACAAAAACATACAATTAGTTCACATTACTACAGATCAAAATGACAAGTTTTGAGTTAGTGACATTCGGGGAGTAAACAAGTCTCTCTCTTACTGTGAAAAGTAAATATAAATTAAATGCATACCCATCATGCTCTGGATTCTGATTGACTAAGGGCAGTCAGGGAAATATGTGAACAGCCTCTGACAAATATTTACTATAGAAATGTTCCATACAACGCAACATCATAATTCACTGATTTATTTACAATAGATACTGTAAAATGGTAACTTTTGAGAAAAAAGGCACAAGTTTCCCTTCTTAAATACACTGTAAACATCTTTTCAAAAAGCATGCATAAACATTTCACTTTACAAAAGATCTCATATATTCTTTTTAGACAAATTACTAATATATTGAGTCCAGCAAAATAGAATCTCTCAAAAATACTTCACATACATCCTATGAACCTTTTAACATTTATTCTCATTTATATATCTGTGTATTTAAAAAAGGGAAAGGTTGGAAAAAAAGAGACTACTGTAAATACCTTTGCGACATCTAGTTTTAGGTCCATCAAAAACGTTCAACGTACAGTGTATTGACAGGTCGGTGAAATGGGTTATGCCTGGGTACCACAGATTGATTTGATTGTTCTTATTTAAATGAGTAGAATTATGATTTTTGTTTATTTTTTTGTCTTTTTTTTTTACCACCAACCAGCTACATCAAAAAAGCAAACATCAAAAGTTCTCTGACCTTTCCAGTTCACAAATGTCCCAACCTGACCCCCACTCCACCCCCCAAAGCACATTACATAACCAACACAATAGCAGAACATCTAATATCCCAATTATCACATTATTGTGTCTGTGCAAATCAAAATCAGCCAATAGGATCATTCTAATCCTATCAGAGAAAACCAACAATGCCCTCTTAAAAATCATGTAGCTTTCTTGTGCCTTAAAGAAAAACAGAAAAACAAATACATGCACACAAACGCACGAAACACACTCAAACCTTCATTGTCCTCTGACTCACAGCATTGGAGAACTAGCGGCACCTCTTTTTATTCCATCAGTAGCACAGTGGGGTTATGAAACATGAAACAGTGGTCCAAATTCCTTTTTTGAGAAACAATCCACTCAAGTACTCTCAAGTCGACTGGTATTTCCCCCAAATAGCCAGGTTTTAATTGCAAGGTGGTTTAATTAAAAAACTTCCTATGTACAACGTTTGAAAAATATTCCTACAAGCAACTATTATAATCACATGATACACATATATTGTGTGTTTATGAGCAGGTTACTGTTGTTATTAGTCTGCGTAACCCTGTCTCTTTCTTACAATAGACTACTACGTGGACTAGCTGTTATTGTTGTTTACTAATACGAAAGCTGTATGCTTCAGAAAAGCTGAATTTTTTCCCCATACGGTATCTAACTGTACATGTGCTGCTACTGAAAATCCCCTACTATTTATGTTAAGAAAACAGAAGCACCTTGTTAGAAAATGGCTTCTAGCTGGACTGATTCTTTGAAACACAAAAACTTCACAATCATAGAAAATGCTTTTCGTTTCTGGAATTTTTTTCTTTAGCGTCAAAAGGGAGCCGGTTTAGTAACAGCTTAGGTATGATTTACTAAATTTGCTACAGTCCAAGCTCACGCACAAAATGTGGCATGTGTCTGCATGAGCTCAATGTTTTTTTTTTCAAAACAAGCTATAATATTTGTTGTATTGCAGAGTCTGGGTTTTTTTTTTAATTTTTTGGAGCTGCCATTTTTCAGCTTATCAATCATGAGGCCACCACAGCACTGCATCAGCGTGGCCAGTACTCACTATGTAAACACTTCAAGTCATCAAAATACACATTTATGCCATTTTTTTGTTTCAATTTGATTCTTTGTACAATTACATCTGTGCACCAATTAGTCAAAATTTAGCTATATTTAACATATTGTAGCCCTTGTAATATATCTTATTTCCTCTTTGCAAACACCCTAATTTAATCGACTTTTCATGAAAGTGATGCAGGACATATTTCTGTCTTTATCAGCAATAAAAAGCAGTTTTATTACTGAATCTTGCCTGTGATTTTATGAGCGCCAGATTGTAGTATAGTTACATACAAATGCAATGGTGTTTACTGACAGGTCTGGGAGTCAAGGATATGTCTAGTATGTGAGTGTCATGTATTCTCACGTGACTATGCACTATAGTTTTACCAAAGAATATGGCTTCATATCCACTCAGAACACTGTCAGCATTGTCTTTGGGGATAAGGAACGCACTGTCGCATGAAATATGAGTTCTTCTCTGTTGGCCGGGTACAGAGATCGCTCTTTGCCTTCCCTCACTACACAAGCCTTATATGGCTTTAAACCAAGCCTCTTGTTACGCCTTGCTTTGTGCATAGCGGGCTTGCTCTTGTTCGCTCTCTGAGGGCTGGGTGTCCTCTGCGTTTCCTCTCATTTGATCCTTCATTTTTCCCTCCTTTTGTGAGCTTTCAGTCATTTCTTGTGAAAGTAGAGGGTGTGTGTTAGGCCCGACTCCACCTTTGGTATCTGGTCGCTGATAATTTCCACCAACATCTCAGGGAACTCGACCTTCAGAGCCTGGGATTCACGAAAAGTGTAGAAACAAAAGTCCAACAGGCTCCCCACGAGCTGTAGAGAGAGAGAGCAAGAGAAGACACTTCTGTCAAGGGAACTGTTCGATTTAATTCAAACTGACAGTGCTTATCATTAAAGAGACGTTCTGGTGAAACATGAGTCTGGGTAAACATGTATTGATGAATTAGCAAAGAAAAGAATGCAGAGCAGCCGAGCTCTTTTATGGATGCGCCGTCTCACTGACCAAAGCGGAAAAGCTTTTAGGCAGAACTTGAACTTGTTTCTCTTCATCTTAGAAATTAATAAATCAACACTGCTGTCAAGTGTACTTCACCTTCAAGTGCAATTCATAAACCTCTTATCCAGGACTTTTGTGTGCTATTGAGCTGGCAGCGATGCAAAAAGTGATTAGCAATGAACTGAGGCTCTAATCGCTCAGTTGCAACAGTTTTTCATTTGAATGCATGCTTGATGTTATAACTCTGTAATAATCTACAGCTGTATTATTTTAACATCCAGTGATTTTGAATATTAAATGATTTGTTAAATAAATAACAGCTCATTCGGATTTGTTTTTAGACAAATATTTGAGCTACACGATTTAAACCAGAATACATTTAGGTATGTAGGTGTTACATTTTTTTTTTAGTCAGAAAAGTGCTTGCACTTATTACAGATACTATAGAAATAAAGCAAAGGATTTCTACAAACTCTATAAACTCCTGTTACTCCTGTCCCTGTTATTTATATCAAACAGCCAGGAACTGAATGAACACTCTCTGGATAATTAGAGCAGAACTGTATCTGTCTTTTATCTATCAACTGAGGACACTAATGGGAATGTTTCGACTTACTTCATGCATTGTGTCCAAAAGCTTGGTGAGCTGGAAAAATCGCTGCCACGTCTGGCCGGAATTGTTAGTGGCTTTCCCAACTGAGCGGCGGAGCTCCTTGATGTAATTCACCCGCATCTCCTCAAATGCCCCTTGATTCTTCAGACCATCTTTGGGCACTGTCAACAAACAAAAAAAAGATGTCACTTTGTTACAATAGCTAGTACTAGTAGTAGTCTATCTGTCTGTTCATCCTTCCATCTAATCTGTCTGCCTCACAATCTACCTTCTCAGATGATTAATGTTCCCTTGTGTGAAGGTATTCAGGATTAACTCAATTAAACTACTGCAAACTACATTCACTTTTGGCAGGTGAGAGATAAAATCTCATTCAGGTTGAAGGGAGTAATTCTCTCTTGTCCTGCAGGACAAGTGCACTCATGGCCTACAGCCAACCTCGTGAAATGACATTCAGCTTCTGGACAGCTGAATAAGAAACAGCTCATTCTCATGCTCGTTCTATCCATTGCTCAATTAGTAATTTTGGTGCATCCCACTAACTGGCTAATTGAATCGTTTCCATTTCTGTTTGTCTCGATGTGATTTTGGTGTTAATTTTTGCAAACAAAGCAATAGATTTACACAGCATTTACAGAGGGGCGCACCTTCAGGCTGTAGTGATAATTATGCAAAACGTTTAAGATCATTTAATAATGCTGAGTGTAGCCTTCAGACACAAACAAGTTTCATCAAACTCCAATTCTTAGCATGGAACTTACTAAAGTGGTTACACATTTTGTTAACATAACCAAATTACAACAACAAGTCCTTCAGGAGCTCTGCACTATGTGTGTTGAATGAAAAGCAGTTCTTCACTGGCAGGTGTGTGTTAAACTCGTGGTCACTTGCCCCTGTTTTCTTCTCTCCCACTGACCCACATTCAGCCTCATTAGCCACAGGCTGCCATTTAGAGCCCCAGTGAATAAAAAGTGGCGCGATTATGCCACGCTAATCGTGTCTTGTCATAAGAAATAGATTCTTCTGCCTGTAGAACCTGTCATGGTGTTAACATATCTGACAGGAAGTGTCGGTTAAAGAGCTATTTAGTCAAATTAATCTCAATCAACAGCAAACATGGCAAAATGTTGATAACCAAAAATATATATATATATATATATATATATATATATATATATATATATATATATATATATTGTACCTAATATTCAAAAGAAAGAAATTAAGGTTATGGTGAGGTACTTACAATGTAAATAAATAGGACTTAAAATGGAAATAAATGAAGCAATTTTTGGAGATTTTAAAAATAGAAATGTAAAACTTTTTATAAAAGCACTCTTTATATGAATTTTCCTGTAAAGCTGGATATATCTTTACATAGAAAGATTAGGAACATTTTTTCCATGCATAAATTTTGTCAGCATGCATATTGTTTAATACTACACTATTGAAACTACCATTTAGTGTTTTAATGTTTCTGGTTTGGAGTTTTTTTTTTTTTTTCATTCAAAATAAATGTTTGTGGTAATCAACGTGTATGCCACAAGTGCTGCTGACTGAGCTTAACTTCCACTGAACCTGTAATGTTCCTTTAAGCCCCACTTAAAACTGTAATTTAGTAATTTAGTAAAATAAATATAAGACTTACTCATCAGAGGTTACATGTCCAACATAAGGTTTCACTGACACCTTGAATTGTACACATATTTCTTTTGCACAATAGCAGTGTCTGTGGGAATATTTCTTATACTGACAGAGTTTACAAAAAAAGTTTTATTAAAAAAAAAGATTTATTAAAAAGTCAAAAAACGAGAGGGGGTTTAGTTTAGTGACTCACTCTTTAGCAGGTCAACACTAGCATCGCAAATTAGGTCATGTGAAAGCCTGCGGGGCTTCTGAGACCTTAGCCAAGGTCAAAGATGAATAACAGTCTCTCTCTCTCTCTCTCTCTCTATCTCTATCTCTATCTCTATCTATCTATCTATCTATCTATCTCTGCTAAAACTACAGTGGCCCTGGAGCCCCACAGTAGAGGGCATGACACAATAGCTTTAGAAAAGCAAAAAGGCTGCTAACACATCAAAATGAACCAAAAAAAAATGCATTCTAAAAAAGCTACATTATAAAAACATCAAGCAGTAACTGTCCCATAATATGACATGCCAACACAACAGCATTAATACAAAGAAATGCAGCATTTGCATATAAAGTAGATCATAAAAAAAGTGCTGTAGTATCCGTGTAATAGTTTGGTTTACCCGTGAAAAACAGAAACCGGTTTATTTACACAACAAAACAGCTCTTCCCAGCATATTTCATATCAGCAATGACATACATAAGCCTGCATCGCAGATGTAGTCAGTGAAAGACATCAAATTTTTATTTATATGTTGATTTTGTATCCAGAATTTTTTTTTTTTTTTTATCAAAACGTTCAACTCTTCAAAAATGTACCATCTCTGACTACTCGGCCTACACTTCCCCTGTTCTTTCTTCTTGCATGAAGCTCTCTTTTTGGAGAGAAAAACACCAGCTCTTGGAGCTGTGCCCATCTCCTGACTGGATTTTATTAAGTACAGCAGGGCTCTCTGGAAAGGCTCCAGAGGATCAGCAAGTGGTTGTGGATCCCAAAACCTATCCTGTATGAGAATTCAGAACTCAAACTTCAGTCTCATATGCTGTAAGCCCAGGGGTGCGTTGGCTGTGCCTGTCTGCCTGTACTCCATGTATGTACTGCTCTTGTATATGGGAGCTAAACTGATCTAGCATCCAAAATCGTAATGTTATGTTATATGTTAATCTGTAATAGATTATACCTTAATCACTTCATAACGTTACGGTTGAACCTTAACCTGGTTCCTAGAGAGCCAACATCTCATTTATCCTAAGCATGAGCACATCCCACAGCTAACTTAACTGACCTTCATTGACCTCAGCTGTTTAAGGCTCTAGGCACAGGAGCATGATTTACCAGTTTATGGCCATAACTCACAAGTTTCTATTATGAGAATGTAACCTTTCAAAAGATGTTGAAATCCCTTCTCACTAAGACACTAGGTCAAACCACAGGTGTCATTATTTAAACACTTCAAAGCTCATGGAAATTTCTCTGATCTCACACACCCACATACTCAGCTTGGGTGCTAAAGGCAAGCGTAGCGAAGGAAGACATCCGTTCATTAATGCATTTGCATATTTTCCTCTGTTGTTGACTGATTCTTTGTCTATAGTGGCTCTGTTTGAAACAAAGATTGAAGATCTGTGCACACAATCTCACCTGTGCTGAGCAGCAACAGAACCTTCATGGCAAGGAACTCCTCATAAGTTAGCTGTAGACGGACAAACTCCTGGCTCACCTGCCGCATGCCCACACACAGATCATACATGGCTGACTGCTGCATACGTTCCCTAGAGGAGAAATTGAGACGATCTGTAGTAAACAACTTCATTGTTACTGGTACACTTTTGTTGAATCAAAAATTGCTTTGAAAAAAGAATATTGAAACAATTAAAAGGTACTTGAGGCAGCATTTGGGGTTTATTAGAGCACCACATTGGCAGAGCTGTTTAGAGAACCTCTACAGTCCAGAATTAACCCTCATTAACCCTCAAAAATTCAAATAAAAATAGGCTTGGGCATATAAATGAAAAATAAATAAGACTTGCCAAATGTCCAGTAACTTTACTGGAACTGTAACATAAGCGATTTAACCGTATATTAATGAAAACAGGAATAAACATTCGGTCAAAGGTTTGGAATCATTTGAAAGAAGTTTCTGATGCTCACCAAGGCTGCATTTATTTGGTCAAAAATACAGTAAAAACAGGATTTTTTTGTGAAATATTATTACGATTTAAAAGAACTGTTTTCTGTTTGAATATATTTTAAAATGCAATTTATTCCTATGATAAAATAATGTGAAATACTGTTCTTTCTATTGAACTCTCTATTGATCAAAGTATCCTGAAAAAAAAAAAATATTTGGTTATCGGTATCCACAAAAATATGAAGCAGCCCAACTGTTTTTCAATTATTCATATAAGAATGGTTTCTGAAAGATCATGTGACACTGAAGACTGGAGTTATGGCTGTTGAAAATACAGCTTTGACATCACAGGATTAAATTACATTTTAAAATATTATAATTATAAAATAGAATTTTATTTAATACAAATACTTCTATATTTTGTTGTTGCATTTACAACCATTTATATATTATTTATTACTAATACATTTTTCAAAGACAAACAAACATGCAACAAGAAGCTCTCCTAAAGAGCATGGCACTAACAACACCAAGGTCATTGGTTCGATTCCCAGGGAATGCATAAATTGATCAAATGTACACCTTTTATACAATGTAAGCATGCACCTTCTAAATGCATACGCGTAAATGTAATGAATTCTGGCTGTGTGTCATGAATTAAAAAGCCAATGTTCACAAATGCTTCAATAGATCACAGAATTAATAATTTACAATCTTTCTTATTCACCACTTTTGGTTTCATCTTGACACTTTCTTGGCTGATTATTAATATACTAGATAGATTTTCTGATCTGCCACTATGTTTGGCTCTAAGTGTGTGTCTTTCTGCATACAGTACCTGACTAGGTGAATACATGCATGCCTATCTGTCTTCTAAAGCTGTCTGACATGCTGTCATTCTGTGCTCAAGTTTGTCTGCCAGAACTGGTTCTGTCTTTTCCAGTCTGACAGATCTTTATTTAATATCCCAAACTTCAATCTGTCTTCAGATGGAATGAGAAAAGAGTTCAATTCCTCATCTCAGTGCCTGAAAGAACCTTATGGTGGTGTCCTTACAGTAGCTTTTCTAATTATTCTTTTTATATATACCATTTACATTCTGTCATAAACAATAGAATTGGTTGAGAAAGACAGAAGGAAATGACATTTGTTGTAGCTTCTCTTTCAGTTGCTGGAGAGGTGCTTCTGTATATCATGTTAATGAATTGTATGAGAGGTGTGAAAGTTGGAAGTGCAAACAGTACACGCACTGCCGTCTGTCAAAGATCACCCACATCCATCCATACACATGTGAACTTATATTTCTGACTCTTTTTGACATACTTTTAGAGGACACTGAAAAGTGTCAGACTGGAAACCTGGAAACTTTTGTTTTGCTCCTCTTCAAGGCAGACGTACAATATTTTCAATCAATATCTTTTAAGGGCACTGCTGCACTAGTCCTGCAGTGCTTCTCAGCTGGTATTGATTTCAAGAACTAGATTTCACATGGACATCTGGCGACCACAATATCCTTAAAACCAAACATTAAAATGTAATAATATAACAATGAACTGCACTCAGAATATGTAGAATGCTTAATATGTCATAGGCTAATATGTTGTAGGTTTTTGGTAAACAAAGTATATATATATTCTATTTTATATATACTGCGTTAATGTCATGTGTTTATCTTACATATATTGTGGTATGGTGGATGACAACACTCAACACTGTGTACTGTATCACATAGCTTAAATTACCTGGAGACAAACCTTGGATTGTTGTCGCAGTCTCATATAAAACAGATTGTCAGGAGTTAAAGAGCAAGTCTTTGTGACTCTGCTGAAGGACTGCTAATTGTTTAGGCAATCAAGAGACAAAGTTCGTTTGGAAATGTGTGCCAAAGACCTGCACGACAGTTTGCCATCAGGGTGTGTGGAAGTCATGTATAAGGTGCTGAGAATATATAAGTAAACATGTAAACATGGCAGTTAATTCTGTACTTTTTTTCAAGATCTTTCCAAGTCATTTGGCAAATACAATGAAGTGCTCTAGTTCTCCTGCAGGGGTCACTGTGCTCTATTGTTACGCTTCTCCCACTATGCTCAATAAATGGACATTTAGCTTTAAAAAGCACACAATCACACTCTTTCCTCTCAACACTTCTCGTCGATTGTGCTGATTATGTGCCCCACTGACCTAATCCTCAGTTTTGATAAACGCTATCAAGAAGCATTTATAGGTAAAGTGTATTTCCTAGCGGAGCAATTGAAGGGACAGTTTTGAGGTCACGGTCATGTGCCTGCTGGGAACATGCCTTTTGAGCTTATCGTTTTGTATTATCATCTTAACTTGTGTAACTTGAAGCACCAAATTCTTTAGACAGGGTTAACCTAAGGCCAAGGACTGTCTGTATGTTGTAGTTTATGGAAAAAGGATGGGGTTTTTCTCATTTACTTAAAAGGTTTGGATGGAATAAATCAACCGATGTCTATTTGAAGTAAATATGCAGTGTTGTGTGAGTTAGCTTACTCGTTGAAGACGAGGTCAGGGGCGAAGTAGAGCATTTGGGCGTTGGTGTGTTTGTAGGATCTCCAGCTGAGGGAGAAGGAGGAGAGACACATCCAGGAATACTGGATCAGCGTGATTTGGTCCTCAATGGGTAGACTGCGAAAACCTGCGGAAAAAATAAATAAAGGGCAAGTTAACACTGAGCAAAGAGACATATGGGATACTCGAGGGCGTGACTTGCCCTGAAGCAGAGCTAATATTAAGCCAGAGCTATAGGCCCTAAGAAATAAAATAGGATCTACTATCCTGGGCTTTTGTTAACCTAAAAATAAAAATACTATTTTTACTAATGTGTACTGTGTGTGTGTGTGTGTGTGTGTGTGTGCATGCATTTTGGAGCTTGACAGCCCCTTGTCACTATGAAGATGTACAGTATTTGTTATATGGAAAGAGATGCATTATGATTCTTCAAAAAAAAAAAAAATCAAATTTTGTTTTCCACTGAAAATATATACTGTATATGATAAAGGTGAGTAAAATTTTCAACCTAACAGTTTGGGGTTGATTCCTAGAGTGGCTCAAATTTGTTCACAAATGAAAAAACCTTGCAGTGTAGTTGGTACAATCAGGTTTGCATGAATCACTGAAGGTTTCCACTCATTGTCCCGTTGTCAGAGAGAGTTAGCAAAACAGCAGACTGAATTCTTGCCAAAACTCACATTGAGAGCTATATAGTCACCCACAAGCTTTAATATAAGCCACATGAGGACACATTATAAACTTATTGGTGAAGCAGAGGCTATCTTTGGCTTGTCTGCAAAACGCAAGTTCAGTATTGACTATAATGTGTTGAAGCGTTAACTTAAAATAAATTTTGCACTATAGCTTTATCATTTCCAGGCAATCTCTGAGTGTCCCTTGTGTTCTCTCTCTCTCTCTCTTTATGAAAACTATTTCCCCACATTATCCCTTTAGAAACTTACTCACATGTTGGTGAAATTATTGTAACTTGCACAAACTTACAAAAGTTACAAAACTTAAAGTGTTAAAATACATCCAATTTTTCCATCAAATACTCATCTGAATCTTAGAGTTTTGACTCCTAAAATGGTTTAAAATCGCATGACAAACAGAACAATGTGGACAAACAAAACAAAATAACTAATAATTGAACATCTGCAAGTCATCACTTGTAGATTGGCTGAGCGTGTGATACACTGACTGCCCAAAGCCTGCCTGGAAAGTCTTTGAAAGTTGGTGTGCCAGTTTGCCCTGGTGTGTTTTCAGTCTTCTATTTTTATATCCGGATATAGTAAGGAGACACTCTCGTATCAAATACTTGCAATACAGCAAATAACCATCTCATAGCAAGGTACCTTGAAAACTTAATTTGGAATGACAAAAACAGATTTTTTTAATGATTAAAAACTTTTTTTGTTCATCAAACAATCCAAAAAATAGTATCATGATTTCCAAAGTTTATTAAGCAGCACAACGGTTTTAAACATTGAAGAAATGTTTCTTGAGAAGCAAATCAGCATACAGTATAAGAATGATTTCTGAAGGATCAAGTGACACTGGAGTAATGATGCTAAAAAATCAGATTTGCCATTACAGAAATAAACTGAATTTTAAAATATTTAAAAATAGATTGTAATAATATTTTACAATATTACGCTTTACTCTTTTTGATCAAATAAATACAGCCTTTTTGAGCATAAAAGATATATAATGTTAATGTAAAGTCTCAGTGCTTGTAAAAGCATGAATAATTAGGCTTGAGCTGAAGACACAGGAAAAGAGTGTGCAAAGAGTAAATGTGAATAATGGGAGATGGAAACACATTTACCAAATAAATTCCTCCGTGCACATCAAAATTCATGTGAGTTTGCAGGATGAGACGGCATAACTTGACTAGCCAGCAGACCGATCTCGTTGCACAGCATCTGAAATGTTGTTATGGTCATTCTGAAATGCCTGGACAAAATCTGTCGTCAAAGTATTTCTGTATAATTGCCCTCCAGAACTGTCTTCCATGATTGAGTTCCCAAACAGCAGGCATCCGCCTCCAAAAGCAATGACTGCATTTATTGTGTTTCGTCTGCTCGTTCTGAGGCGCAAGTCATTTATTATATATGAACATGATTATCTTCAGTGGCTTCTCCTACTTTTCTTAGTGATATTTAGTGCCAGTTTATCTGGAAGTGATGATTTTGTTCTCTTTGACTCATTGGATGGAAACAGCACTTTATTCGCAAATGTTTAATGCAATTTTCCAATTTTGTGCACAAGTTAAATTCGCAACTTTGGATGGAAACATAGCTACTATGACAAGATAGTTCCTAAGTACATTTCAGAGACCAACAGCTCAAATAATACTTCACCTTAAACTAAAATCAGTCCAAATCAGTCATCTGAATATGTGGAAGATATCAACTAATTTGCCTTGGAATCGTACCTGGAAGTACTTTGGCCCACTTGACCACTCGGATCATCTGTTTGCCGGCCAGGTGGTTGAGGCTGGTGAGCAGGTGGTCGGTTGTGTCAGGCTGTGTATTGTCATAGCCAGCGAACACCACTTCAGGCTCAATGAGCTCCAGGACGCTACACACGGATGGTGACAGAAACGGTGCTACTGTGGGGACATGGGGGACAAGAGTGCTGACCGAGCTCAACTCTTTCTCCGAGGTCAGAAACGGAAGCCCGTCCTTTGAGTTCTGCAGGGAAGAATCCTCGCCAACACTCTTCATCTTCCCCAACTTCTTCGACTTCCGTGCTGAGAAATAACAAACATATTATATTAAAGCTGTTCGCTTGAGCAGCCTGATCCATTTTATGAATAATTACAATTTATGTTAAACATTGAAGGTCTTCCAATGATTTATAAGAGTGATAAATAATTTGAAATGAACAAGATATTAATTAAAAGACCCCCGGTGTAGTCTGGAAGCAGTGTTCCTGGTACAGTTTTTCATATCTGAAATGAGCTTGAGCTGATAGAAGTAATTATTCAAATAGAGATGGATCTTATAGCAGGGATCACAGTTTAAATCCCTGCTGTATAGATGTGACCTCTTATGTGTTTCAGGAGGATGCTGTTAAGTGGCTGTGTGAGTGTTCCAATTTGATATTAAATGCAAGATTCCTGTGCCAGCAGATTTTATATCACATCAGTAAGTGAGACTGAAGGTGGCCTATGTGCTAGTTCCAGTAAATGCTTCAATTTTATACTCTCGACAACTTTAAAAGCATGTTCATTTAACATTTCTAATCAAATATATCTACTATATCTCTTTTGATGAAAAATTATTAATAAAGTCTATCAGCAGAACCAAAATTGTACACATCCCCTTATACATGCATATGATTTTTAACCTTAAAAAAGATTTTGAATTTTGAAAAAAATGGTGAATTTAAATGAATAGTGTTAGAATAATAAGTGTTATTAAACTCTATATGTTATATACCCCCCCATTTTTCATCAAAATGTAATTTAATATTATTAATAATGTAATATCTAATTTGATATTTGTTAGTTTTGTTCCCAAGATGCTTTTAAAAGAGAGAACAGAAGAAAAAAAAACTGCACTAAAACTAAATACTGTATTATTCAGTGATCACAGCTGGTTTAAACTAAACTTTATATGCCACATACATTTGTTAAAACTAGTCACTTAAAAATGTGAAATGACAGGTCATCTGTCAAAAGTTACAACTCATTTAGTATTTATTTATTTCCATTCCAAGGGGCATTTTTAATGAAAACCATGACCTAATGTGTCTAATATTAATGTTTGCCTAATGTGTTGTTTTGAGGAGTTTGCATGGCTGTAGTGAAGTGCACAGGAACACCAATGTTTGCTGAGGCTATCCTGATTTCTCAAGTTTCATCAATATTTTTATATCTTCAATATAATAATGTGTCCACAATCTGTTATTTCACTTGTTGTTTTTGAAATCTTGTGAAAAATGGTCATTTTTTACAGCTCACAGAGTACTGATCAAATTGTGTTGCAGTTATAATGAAAGCACAGATGTATGTGAAGCATATTTCAATATGTTCTAAGTCACTTACCTTTGATAAATAAAAGAGAGAGAGAAAAAAGATTTCTTTGTAACATTGTAAAGCTTCACCAAAAAGGCAATCCCTCATATTATAACATTCACAATAACATTTAGTGTTTTTTTATATATTCTTATATATTTATATATATATTTTTACTGTATATATATATATATTAAGATTAATGATCTCAGGTGTGCGAGTATAATTGTTTCATATCATTTCACAACAGTTTTTAGTCCCATAGTAAGTAAATTCAGTTACCCCCCAGATTCATCCCAGCTTGTAGACACTTCCGTACTCTGCAGGCTGGACAGTTTTTCCTCCGAATCTTGTCAATGATACAATCATTCCTCCCAGCACAAAGGTAGTTGTGCTGTCCTGCAAGAAGAGAGAGAAAGTGTTTAAAATCTCTATAAAACTCTATCTTTTTTTTTTTTTGTTACAGAAGTTAGGAATTAATTCTCCCATGGTTCACATAGTCAATGGTTTGTTTATAGGACTGTTAATGTAACCTATCATTTTAGTATAAGTAATTATTAAAAATGACATATGTCTTTTCTTTGAGGGTTTTTCGAAGAAATTTTGATGTTTTGTTTAATTAAGAAAAAAATATTATAATGTAATTAATTCAGTGAAAAATTATTTTTTTCTTTAATTTACTGCCTTAATTTATTATGCAATACAAAAAAATACAGAGCACACTATTACGCGCATTAGCAAAAATGTGACCTTTACAAGGACATTGTAATGCATTCTGGTCCTTGTGCACCGTCATCCCTTTCAAAGGAGACAGCTGTCTTACACTTTACACCCCTCCACTACTATCATAGAGGACAAATGAGCTATCCCAAATAGTGTTTCTTAGTGTGCCATGGGTTGGCTGATGTCTTGGCGTGGGACACTATGACAGAGAACGTAACAGCCTGAGAATCCCGCATGCGCTGTCTTCCTTGGCCAAGGTCGAATGAGCTCGTTTCGGAGCACCATTCCGCTTCAATGATTCGCCACACACCCACGCGCTCCACAGGCCAGAGCACGGTGCCGCAGGGCCACATCCAGGCACTGCGGCCGTGTGCATCTCTCTCTTTCTTTCTCTTACCCATATTCCACCCCCTCTTTCACTCGTGCATCATGGGAAGGACTTCTCTGCTAAACTAGACAGCACTGGTGCTACTTACAGTACATGAGGGTGCTTTCCTTTAGTGCTTATGGACCGTGTGGCTACAGACAGGCACAATGAGTGTTTTCAGTGGAGAGAAAATGCGCAGCGAGTCTGTCTAGAGGCTGCCAAAAAAGCCCAGGATCTGCACACGGAGCAACAGCAGCTGTAGCCTTGCCACTATTTCTGGCTAAATCACATGACCCCTTACATAAGCCCATTTTTCTTGCTCTAAAAAACAGTAAAGTGCGACACAGGAAACACAACGAAGCCCTGCTCCGCCTCACCACCCAAACACAGACACAAATCAGACCTGAAATCTGTTGGGCTGATTCTCGGGACCCTTCTGACCACTGTAAACGGCTGCCTCACAAATCCTGTTAATCATTGTCCCATCTGAAGCACCTACACATAGACTGTACCATACTGTGTTTGTTTATCAGCACACATGTGTGCTTCTAGGTGGTTAGGTACAAAAGTAGCACAGAGACTGTTTGTGTACATAAGGACGGAATGGGAACTTCAAGTATCATAGCGTTTCAATGCATAGTAGTTTGCGGATCTATATCTGTGTGGTGTTTATGTACACTGGTTTAGTATGTTACCTCATTGTTTAGCTATTGTTTTCTCAAATTGTAGATTTTTTTTGTGCTTCCAATGGGAATGTTTTTGCACGCTTTTAGGCTGTGTTTACACTTGTTATTCGGTTCTCTTGGTTCTTTTAATCTGGACCAAAAAAGAGAATCATACCTTTGGTTCACTTGGTGTTAACACTGCCATTTTTAATACCGACCCGAAGATACAAACAAAAGGCATAAGGATATGGTCACAACCTTTCGGAAAGATTTTATAATGTATATTTTGCGAACTTACCCAACATCCAGAACTGCTCTGTGTGTTGGGATAAATGCGTAAAATGTTTAAACATTTTGTATCCTTGAGCATTTTGTCCTTTTAGGGTTACCTCTTGTGACATCACATCCTGTTTTTTGCTCATTATTTAAATGAACCGCACTAACAGAGCAATCGCACCAGAGTTTGTTTTAATCAAACCCAGCCTGCCATCTGTGAACATGCCCTTAGTGTTCCTTTTCTGTCCTGAGACAAAATTAAAAGTCAGATAGAGATTAAAGGGATAGTTAAGTCAAAATTCTAATTCTAATTCTAATCTCATATTACTCCAAACCTAACTTTTTTGATTTTATTTATGCGGAACACAAAAGGAAATAATGTAATGAATATATGTTTGTGTGAATTTAAGACAATGCCAGTAAGTTGCACTGCAAGATTGCTTTGATACTTTGATGTTTCGGTGTTTCTGCACATCTGCCTGAAAGGTGAAGTTTACAACAATTATTTTACTGTCAAAATAGCTTTAAAATTGGGTTGTTTTTCACCATTCGGAACAATTGAAAATGTTCAGAGAGCCAGGATTAAGTCATACAGGTTTGGAATGACATGAGTAAATTCTCATTCTGTCAGTTTTACTCCTGATTTTTTTTTAGCCCTGTTTAGCCTGAAATTTTGTGGATCCTTTAATCCAACAAATTCATCTCCTCATACACATTTTACCAAATGCCATTAGCTCCCACAACCTCCCTCTTATGCTTCAGTGTGCACTGAGTTTAATACTATGGCTGAATTTGTAATACTCATACTATTTCTGCCATATCATATCAGCCTAAGTGTGTGCACGAGAAGAGCCAACATGGGGCTTCCTGTAAAAGCTTGTGTCTACTTTTAGCCAACTACGTCATTCATGATGAAGGATGCACTGAAAACCTAGCCTGTCAGCTTAGTAATGAAGCAGACATTTAAAAAGGACACTCCCTGTGAGACACATGCAATACAATATTCACATCTTTTTTCATCTGTTTTCCAACTTCCGTGTCATTTCTGGCTTCAGCGTGGACACGTGAGCATCTCTTTTAAAACGGTTCTCCTTACGCCAAGTCTACGGATCTGTTTTCATGGCAACACAGTGTCATATATCTAACCTACATTTAGACCAATAGGATTAAGCCCTTTTCGATAGCTGCAACTTGTACCATAAACAACATAGAAAAACATAGGCTAATGGCATATGAATCAGCATCCATCTAGTTTTTTCCCCATGTACTTCAAATCGATTCCACACATGTGACTCATGCTGCTATCAAATGTCCTTGAAGAATGCCATTTCTGCGACTTTGGGGTATACTGTAAACATTTTTCTAAGTACATTTTTGCCAAAAAAAAAAAAAAAAAAAACTATTTCAGTCTTTCTAATTCAAAAATTCATATTTAATTCTTTGAAATTAGTTGTGAAATTTACTAGCAATTTCTTAGTAGAATTTGTTTTAAAGTATATCTTACACTAAACTTTTTCAGTGTATAAAGGGGCATTCACACTGAAGTGACAAAGAATTTTCAGTGACTTCTGATGCCATGAGCGACAATGACAATTAGTGATGCGACAACGTTAAGCTGAACTTGACTACCAATGGAAGTTCAGATAATGATCTGCCACCCAATATAGCATTTTAGTAGAAAGGCCTACTAGCAACCACCAGATCTGTAACCTCCAGTGATTTAATCACAATGTAAACGCCCCTTCAGTCAATGACATTACCAATTTCAATTTCTAAAGTAAGACATTGATTAATGTCTGCTAAATGTTTTTTTCTTAATTGATGTAAACTGCAGATCTCATTTTCTGTGTTCATCCAACACATCCACATTCAGTCTTCAGAGGGATTATTGTGTGAACTGATGCATGAGAGTTAAATTACAAACCAAAATGCAGCTGTAATCATTTGTGAAAATACATTTTTTCCAGTTTCCTCTCATCATTTGTTATTTCCACACATGCACTTCCTGCACTTTGCAGTCCACTGCTTTCCTGATAGAAATTGTATCTGGTCCAAGGTAGAAAAGCTACTGCTTCATCTGTGTGTGTGTATATATATATATAATTTGTCATTGTGATTATGCTGCTAAATTGATACAGTAAGAAACATCTGTCACCAACTGACCAGAAAAAAGTCTTTCATAACCTCATGACCCATGTCCCAAAATATATTGGTGTTGGAAACAAAGACACAATAATATGATCCCCTATACCATATTCTTAAAAAAAAAAAATGTCTCATCATTCATCAATGACAAAAAACAAAAAAATCACCACCCAGAAGGCGGAAGAGATGACAGATACTGAAAGAAGCGGTGCCATAGGCAAACACAGAGGGGTTGTTTGAGGTGAGGAAAGAGGGATTTGTATGGTTTGTTTTTTAGTTGACCGTATAGTTGTTCAGCCCTTTAATACTCCTGCGTATCACTGATCAATCAGAGCACTAGCGTAAATCACAGAGTGTATTTCAGTATGTGTGCCTGTCAGCTGCAAGCATGACAAAGTGGAATTTGTGGAGTTTCAGTTTTAGTCATTAAAAGCATATTTCAAATTCATCCTTATGGCTATAAATAATGGAAGCCATTTCTGTATCAAAAAACAAACAAACAAAAAAAAAAAAAAAAAAACATTTGTTATTTTATTTCTTGGAATATATATATTGTGTGGGTGTGTACTGTATAACTATAATGTGACTTATTATTATTTTACTTTTAACTTATTTCAAAATTGCATTGTTTTTTTTTAGATTTTTATTTTTATTTTTTTTATTTTTTTCCTCTTAAGATGGAAAATGGAAATAATTAAAATGTATTTTTCCCTCTCAATGACATCATTAAATCATTAAATATTCTCAAAATTTGTACTTATGATTATCAGGTGCTACATTCTGTCTTTTTAATGAATCTTTCTTTATTGTTTTTCCACAAAAATTCCTCAAAGTTTCTCACTCTTTAATACTGATGCACGTTTCCGTTCCAAATACACAATACAAAACAAAAACTGTAACATAGACCTGTTAAAGTTCTGCAGTATATCAGTGCAATTTTCATCAGTATTATGTTTACCAAGTCACAGAAAACTTTTAGAATCTCGTCTGAAAACTTATTTGTTTCATAATGGTCTAACCAGTTCAATTTAAGCCTGTAAATGATGAGTTGTGCAGGACAGACACGGAGTATCATTATACATGATGACAAGCCAAGACACTGATGGCTTCTGAATAATAAGCATCTGCTGAGCTGTCTGAAAAAAAAAAAAAATCTCTCTGCACAATCCATATGGAAATCACAGCCAAGATACAGACTGTGGTTTGGGAGTTTGAAAACGGACAAGTGATGAGGGAATGTGTTGATGATGGGAAAACTGTAGATCAACTATCTCACATACTACACTAGGTTTGCCAAGAAAGTAAATCTCAAACTTTAAAAACTTTGATGGCAGTGGCTATGTTTACATGTGTGCCAGTAGTCTGTTTACTGGCAATAATCAGAATAAGAAATTACTCAGATTAAGATGACATAACCAAACCTCTTTAATTCTGTGTACATGCTGCTTGCCATTAGTTTAATTATTCGATACGAAATGTTGTTTAATTGCCATTTTACTGTGATACTTTTCCACATCTGGCAACACAAATTCTTAAACTGAAATGCAATAGACATATTTGCTGCTGTTGTTTTTATTTTAAAGATTCATTCAATTGCAAAATGTTTGCCAGTTCTAGGGCATCAGGCTTCCCTCATTTTGTCAAAAATGCTTAAATCCATATACTGTAGTTCACCTAAAACATACAATTCTGTATTCGTTTAATTATCCGCAAGTTGTTTCAAGCCTATATGACATAATTCCAGGACTGCCTTAATCACATTATAAGTGTGGATGTAAACATAGCCAATGTCAAAATGTACCTTTTTCAGAAATAGTGCAAACATATCTCCCGCCCGCATACTGAGAACATATTTTAACCTCCAAAGTGATTTAAACTACATAATGTAAAAATGTATTTAAATATACTATTTAATTAAAAAAATAAATACAATCATTTTAATTTAGACATAAAATTAGTAATAATAATATATATATATATTATATATATATATATATATATATATATATATATATATACAAATATATATATAAAATAAATACAATCATTTTAATTTAGACATAAAATTAGTAATAATAATAATAAAGCTGTGCAACCCAACAAAAATAAGTTACTGGTTCCTGATTCCAGCCATTTTAAGGGGCCAGGTAAGAGTTTTCTCCTTTTTTTTTTGGAAATGCGCTGATTGGTTACAAATTGGGCACTGGCTCTGGCACCAGCACTGTTGAAAATGGGTGAATACATGTCTTTATAAAGACATCTAACTCCAGGAACAGCTAAAACACTTTAAATTTTGAATGTGAATTCCTATCATTTAGCGTTTGTCCCTCTCCATCCCCGAGGTCCCAAACCCTACAGCTAAACCACCACAGTGAAACTGGTCTATCCCTAGTGCCAAATGTAACAACAGATTCTCATAATGAAGGAACAAATATTTTAGTCCTCAGACTGAACAGCTGTAGAGCAACTAATAAAAGTCTGTTGAGTATGAGCTGGTACCATATGGCCACTTCACACTATTCCCACAGAAACAAGTGTTTGCGCTTCTATTAGTTATTATACAAGCAGCTCAGGAACTAGGTTGTTAAGTATTGACTGCATTATTTTCCTTTCATGAATTTTACTCAAATCTATGCCTGAGTTTAGCAGTTTTCTTTCATATCAGAAAGCGCATACCAGACCTTTATGCTATTCAAAAAAGTGGCCTCTTTACTTCCCTTCTTACATCTTTAAATATCAGTCTTCTGGCTGTCTTTTGCTCTGTTCCAAAACCATCTGAAATGTCTACAGAGGCTGCATTTCAAGTTATCATAAAACCGTGCTCCCAACAGTAAGGCTATTGGAAAAGGTATACATCTTAAATAAGAGGATTCCTTGTTTTAAATGTGGTCATATTTACAATTTTATTTTTTGCTGAATTTTTGAACATTTTTGCTCACGTGACTGCATCTTTTTAAAGCATCACATTTATAATTTATGCAGAAGGCAATCTCAGTGAGAAAAAAAATCTGTCCAAGATGATGGATGAGGCAAGAGAAAATCTGTTCAATACTAAAGAGACATTGTTAAAAATACTTATAGTATAATTAAAATAGATATTGCTGAGCATTTTAGAGCAGTGTTTCCCAAACCTATTTGTGACCCTGGACCCCAAAACCAGTATTAAGTCGCTTGGGTATATTTTTAGCAATAGCCAAAAAAAAACATTGTATGGGTCAAAATGATTGATTCTTCTTTTATGCCAAAAATCATTAGGATATTAATTTAAGATCAAGTTCCATGAATATATTTTGTAAATTTCCTACCGTAAATATATCAAAACTTATTTTTTGATTATTTATTAATATTTAACTTTAACAACTTTAAAGATGATTTTCTCAGTATTTAGATTTTTTTTGCAGCCTCAGATTCCAGATTTCAAATAGTTGTACTGTATCTCAGTCAAATATTGTCCTATCCTAACAAACCATACAGAAAGCGTATTTATTCAGCTTTTAGATGATGTATAAATCTCAATTTCGAGAAATTTACCATTATGTGGTCCAGGGTCACATTTGTGAAGGCCGTCAGAAACAGGGTTGAGACTTTATTCAACTCATCAGCTCATTAGTAAAGACTGCAAAAGCTGAAATGGATTGGTAAGATAGACAAGACATCCAAAATCTGTACTGCTGGTGTGCCTCAAGGAACAGTGTTGGGAAACACTGTATTGGAGTATCGTGTTGTTAGCTTAGCAACATGCTAATGACAAATTCCACTGAAAACAATTGCCTGTCCGAGTTGTTGCCTACATAAAGCATTCCAAAACAGTCTCATATGAGCTTCCAAAACAGTTAAGATGCTACCCTAGTAAGCAGCTGCCTATGTAGGCAGCAGGCGGTGAGGTTAGGTTTTGAAACAGAACTCTCTCTGTCTATTCCCTCACTCTGACTATCATTTTATCCCTTTCCAATCTTACTGCTCACCCTCCCTCTTCCCTTAGCTCACTCTTCACAATCTCTCTCTCTGTCCCCTCCCTCCTTTCCTCTCTCTCTCTCTCTCTCTCTCTCTCGCTCGCTCGCTCAGATGGTAACTAGGCTGAGGTCAGGTAAGGTAATGGAGCGCACACTCTTACACAGCACTACCTCTGCTGTGGTGCTGGAAAAGCGGCTGCACTTCTGAATGCCCTTGAGGTGTGACCTCATTCAGGGCTCTAAAAAACAATCACAATCTAAGAGAATGCTTTATATGAACACATTTTTCAAACATTTAATAAATTCATATGTTACTATAAATTACTAAATTAATTTAATAGTAAATGTTAAAGGATAATGTGCAGCCAGCTGGTCATTATCACATAATAAACCCTAATGACATGAGGAGCAGGGCTCCTGTAAATCCTGAAATGGTTTATTTTCCAAAAATGACTGGCTGACTGTGCATTATCTTGCTGATTAACAAATAATAAATAAATGGACATGAAATGTGTGTCACAAGAAACATGAAACTAGGTCATTATACAAAAAAATATAAAATGACCCATCAGAATCAAGATTTCCATTATTGAAGGAAGAGTTCACACAAAAATGAGAATTCAGTCATCATTCACTCACCCTCAACAACAAAAAAACCAAAAATAAAAAAGTTCTTCCTTGAAACACAAATGAAGATATTTTAATAAACCCTGAGAGATTTATGTCCTTCCATTGAAAGTTCATGCAACCAAAACTTTGACACTTCATAAGTTCATAAAGACATTGTAAAAGTAATTCATATGAACAAAGCGGTTTAATCCAGCTCTTCTGAAGAGGCACAATCACTTTATGTGACGAACAGATTTAATTCAGGCTTTTATTCATGTATAAATGCTGATCAACAGACAGAGCACATTAAATATGGTAGATGGAAGCTCAGCTTAATTGTTAGACTTTGAATGGAAGGACACAAATCTCTCAGGTTTTATTAAAAACATCTTCTTTTTGGTTTTGAAGATTAACATCTTATGAGGTAAATGAGTAACTGATGACAGAATTTTACATTTTGGATGGACCATTCATTCATTCATTCATTCAACATGCAGCCCAAACTAACTGCTAGATACCGTTTATTAGTATAGCATACTAGTCCAGTATATGAGAAACTAAGATTAGGAATATCCATTGTAATTTTCAATTTAACCACAGATGCTTTCCATCTTTATAAATAAAAGCTCAAAGTTTTGACAAGTTTTCTTCAGGGTACAACAACAGCAACAATTCCTAGAGTACAAACAGGTGTTTCTTTGAATAGGCTCTAATGATCACTCCCCCCACCCCACCCCCCGGCTGTTATACACTGCATACTTAATCAGCAGATTGCACCTTTCTAAAGAAGCTGTGATAGCAGTATGTCTGTGTCAAAGTTAATACAAATGCCCCACTGAAAGTTCCACTTCCCTGAAAGTATTAACAACATTTCACTCCCCTTATCAGATGTGAATTATCCCATAGGACATTGTTACCTAAATTCAGAGCGTTAAAATCAAATATATTTATCAAATATATGACATTTTTGCACTACAAAGTCTTGTGTGGTATACTCCAAATATTAGTTTACTACATCTTTATATGGGACTTTTTTATGTACAGCTGTCCTATTGAAGAGTTATATAATCCACATGTATAATCTATCTAAAACTGAATTAATCTCTTATTTTGAACCCACTGAATCAAAACACTTAGTCTCGCCATCCAGAATCATTACAATCTCTAGAGCTCTATGAAATGCATAAACCAGGCTGGAATTGAAGCTGGCCTTTTTTAGGAATGAATCATCCTATTAATAAGACATAAAGAACACGCTTGAAAGTGAGAAAACAGATGAGTCTTACCTTCTACTGCTCTTTTGAAGAAAACTTTACAGCTTCCACATGTAACAACCCCGTAGTGACATCCTGACGCTTCGTCTCCACACACCAGACACACTTTGGCTGTTGATGATGTGTGTCTCACAGATGCACTGAAACAAGAGTAAATAAAATTGTACCTGTAAACTGTACTTGAGACATCAGGTGCAGGTGAAAAACCACACTTAACGACATAACTCAACATGGTCAGAAATAGTTCTGTGTTGCACTGGCAGTTCAAGGGTTACTGTACGAATTAAACAACTTAAAGCATTTAAAATTAAAATATAGCTGGAAAATCAGGGAACAATATAAATTTAAGTAAACTTTTAATCAACAAATTGCTTATTTTATTCAAGACATGGGTCCAAAAAAATAAATAAATAATAATAATAATTTAGTAACTCTAAAAAGGTCATGTGATAAATTCCACATGATCTTATTTTCAATAACATTTCAAAGTATTTTTTCTGCAGGTTGGTTGCACATGTTTTTTATAGAGCAAACAGAAGTATTTCAGTTATTATTATTATTATTATTATTAAACAATGAATCAATTGTCACACAATTATAATTAGTATTTTAATAAACAGAACAAATAAATAATTAAAAACATTTTAATTGATATGCCTACTATTAAAAAATAACAGAATGGCCATAAATAACACCCCAGGTCTGAGCTAAGTTTGTCCTGCTCTGCAGGGCCGTTTGAGACCAATGATTTTAGCGCTGCAGAAATCACATAATTCCCACATTGTTACTGGGCACCCAAAGGGCAAGGCATATGTCATAACGTATGTCTCACCATTTTGCTCCAGATCATAAGAATGGTCTGCTCAGAAAGCTGGCTATAGAACATCTACACAAATACGCTCATATATAACACGCTGCTTTCAAAGCAGTTGATTTTTACCTAATCTACTGGAGACTAAAAAAGCATAGTGCGTACAGAAATAAATACTGAACAGCATTAAGTGGCAGAAAATGAGAGAATGTTGGAAACCGAAAAAGACAGATTTTTATATCCCGTGCCCTCCAAAAATGAAATTGAAACATTGGAAATGAAGCACATACTCCAAATAGTCTGGCTGAGTTGGCAGAAATCTGATTAAATTGCCCAGTGAAACCTGACATAGCCTGAGTGGGCAGAGTCTCTTAGAAGGATGCCCTGCGGACCAGGTGAAAGTCACCCTTTGAAAGACAGGAAAATCTACACATAGCAGAGCTCATTTAAAACCAACAGTAAGATTCTAACAATACTTTAATGGCGAGATAGGCTTTGCACGTACCTCCCCCACCCCAGCTTTGATAATGAGTGTGCTCTCGTTTTAATCAGTAGTGCACGGTAATTGTCTGGTTAGCATTCTGACAACATCCTTGAGTCTTAACAAGCCTCTGGGTCTCAGAGGCACGTTCCCTCTCAAGGCCTGGTGCGGGTAGTAACTTCATCGCATCTTTCTGACACAGTCGAGAGAGCTGATCTAATCCTCCCTCGTCCGTCTAAACACACATTCAATTTGTTAGCCGGTCAGCAGGGGTCTCTTGCGAGGTAGTCGATTGGCAGGACCTGGTGAGCTAATCGCCCCGGCGGCACCGCATCGCTCGCTGTGCATGAGGTGGAGAGGTCTGGCTGTATTAAACTGTTCAGCAAGCCCCTCCGTTTCTCTTGTTCCTTGCCACCAAGTAGAAAAGAAAAAGACAAAACAAAGGGCTGACAAGGTGACTGCTTTTGCAGGAAGTAGGTCAGTGTTGGTTGTTATGAAACAGATCGCTCTTATGACCGGCATACTGCGAGAATGCTGCTGATGTGTTTTGCGCATGAGAGAAAATTACTAATTGACGTCTACAACATTAGCTGGTGGATATTGCATATATATTTTTTCTTATAAATAAATTGAATGAGTAACCTGCTTCACCTCGTTCGGACTTCCATTTTTGCCATTTACTCAGTGTGTTATTGAATAACCCTTGCTTCTGAGGTCAATGAGTAATTGTACATGCACAAAATAACTATCAAAAAACAGTTCATTATAAAAATTTGACAATGCAATAAAACTGTTTACGTTAGATACAACGTTAAATTTGTTGACATTTACTCTCATTTTGACATCAAAACATGGATAGAATGATTAAGGCATGACACCCTAGGTAAATGGGGTAAATAATAATAATAATAACTAGATATTTTTTGTATTACAAAGTTTCCGAAATTTTTGAAATCAGGCATTATCGAATTAAATGTCCACTAATTTGCGTACATTTCCAAAACAAATCATTGGTTCAAAATGATTGTATCATTTTGTCAACAGCAGAGTCGAGATTTTTTGCAGTTTGCTCTTTTTATCACTAAATAAATCAGAAAATGCTGTCAACAGACAGAAATAAAAAAAGAAAAACATGTTTTTAAGAAAATAAAAGATGTGAACAAACCCCTCTGTAAAAACCTCCAGAACATAGATAGGAATAAAACTGCAAAGTTTGGTATACTGAAGTGAAGATTTCTAGTAATAATTTAAAAGACTTAGTAATAAATCTACTTTGAGAAATCAGCCTTTTAAGATAAAGTGCAATAAAATAAACACTTGAATGTGTATTTTTATATTCTTTTCACTAATCTGAAACAACACTTTTTGAAAAAGTCTCAAAATTGGCCAGTTAATGAAAGAAAGAAAAAAAAGTTTTTCTATTTATTTTTTTAATGTCACTATTTGTGGCCTTTCCTTGATAAGATAAACAAGCTCAGCAATGCTTGATATGTTTCTCTGGAAACAGACAGGTCATAAGGAAGGTAATAAGAAGAAGGTGTGGGGTGAAATGAGGACACTTGCAACTATTTACAGGTGTTTGTGTTTCTCATTTATTTTATGTACAATTGCACTCTGATTAAAGTGGACTCACCACACATTCAGATAAAACAGCATTTTTTCCTATACCTTCAGGGTTGTTGATTTTTTTTCCCCTTTTCTTTTCTTTCCTATTTTTTCAAAGTTGTAGATATGCTTTTTTAATCTTCAGATTTCATTTAAAAAAAAATCAGAAATACCTCTGTAAGTAAGTAGTTTACTCAAAATACTCAAGAATGCAGAAGCCCTCTTTGATCATTAATATGACAGTCCCATCATTCCTGTTATACAATGCATTTTGAATTCTTTAACTTGAATATAATAATGAAAAAAGAAAGAATATAATAAGAAAGAATTTCTATAAAAGGCCATGTTGAACTTTAGTCAAGATCAGGCACTTTATTAAATACCATTATTTACAGAAATGGGAACTAAACAGGATAGAAGAGGTCAATGAGGGTTTGAGAGTTAGCTTACACGAGGATGCATTTTAATTTGAAGTTAATTTAACAATATTTTGAAATTTTTATATTATCATAATTTCTGAAAGTTTCATTTTAATTGACAGGATGGAATGCTCTAAAGTGAGAGCAAACATCACAGAATTCATCAAATTTCTTGCTAATTCTGTACTTACTGATGTTTGTGTTCCTATTAAAATTGATGTCATTTCCTGGACGATGGTATCATTTGGAAACTGCCTTGTTTTAGAATACTACAAAAGACCAACAGGATAGTAAGCTATATCAAGAGCACAGAACAGTCTTGATTACCAACTAAAACAATATTCCCCAAATAATGTCTGATTAAAGAAAGCAGAAATATTTCTTGGAATATTAATATTTGGAGTTAATTCAAAGCCCCCAGGGAAATAACCAAAATAGCAACATCCACTCAACCAAAGTATTGCAATTATGTTCGTTTAATTGTGATAATATGATAAAAGAGATTATTCTAACATGATTTCCTTCTTTTAAATTAGTAAAAATTATATTCTGTACAATACACGTGATTGCTTAAAAATACACTACACAGTAGAAATGACCCAATTGCATTCGTTCAGCAGAATCTGTAGTTTATGTCAGTGCAAGAGACATAATACAGTATGTTTAATGACCAAGTTTCATGGACATAAACAGGAAGCAATTTTTTATGATACTGCACCCTAATACGTAAATATGTATTGTTCCCTCTGCAATTACAAAACCGAAACTCTGTACAAAGGAAGTAATTGCAAATTGAAACGGTAGTGATCACTTACCGGTCATGGATGGAAATAAGCATAAAATACATTATGTTCAAGCTCAACTTTGAAACTACAGGAAGGGAAATGGAATGCAGAGTTTGAGCATTCGCTGTATTATTTGGATTCTGAATATTTATTGCTGCATACGTGCTGCGGCATCAGCTGAGATCTGCAGAAAGATACTGGCAGGGTTGAGAAAGAAGACTGACAGATGGATCGGCAATGCAAAAATAACAAACCATATAACTGCTCGAATGCACTGCACAGGAACTGTCACATATCAATCTCAACAGTCTTTCTCCTGCCTCTGTGCAGAGCAATGGGCAGAATTAGAACATGAAACGATAGTTACGCTGAATTTAAACTCTTAGAGCTGTTTCCTATCAGTTAAGGTGGGTGTAAAGTTATCAGACTTCACAGTACAGGATGCTAACCAAAGCCAGAGAGTGAAAGGCTAGAGAAAATGAGTCCTGCTCAGCTTCAAGAGGATCACCATTTATCGCGCAAACAGTGACTGCTCTTACCGACAGCCGCCTCCTCTCCAGTCTAGAGTTTTTATGTAACACAACTTGGAATGCAGCAAAAGCTAAAGGTAGATTAGGTAAAACAAACAGGAGAGAGGATAAATGGCTTACGTAACCAAAGTGAGACAGTCTAAACATTATCACTGCATCCACTCCACGCAGAGCGGCCCACAGCGGGAAATTACGGTCAGCCCGCATAGAATTATGGCTCCCCAGAGTGCTATTAGGACCTGGATCTACTGAAGGGTCAACTGTAATGTCAGTGAGTGTGTGTAAAATGCATTTACATCCTCTTAATATACCTGAACTTGAATTAATATCCACTGGGGGTGATCTGAAGTGAGTGCCCCAATATGGGTGCCTCCCTAATGCTCTTTAAATGTAAATGATGAAGCTGTGAAGTAAAAAAAAAAAAAAAAAAAGAATTCTGAAATAAATTTCAAAGCTATTATGCTCGAAAAATGTGAATTCAGGCATCCAAAAGAGCAACTAATTTTTATTCAAATTATAAAAACAATAAATGGTATCTTTCGTATGCTTTACTAGTTTGTGCACCCAAAATGATTCATTATGTATATTTTTCACACGCTGTCTGCCCATTTAACTAAAGAAATTATGCAATTCATGTTAATTACAGCAAGTAAATAGCATAGATGTTTATGAATCGTGCCGGATTCACAAAACATCAGTACAGTTCTTCTTACTACTACTACTATTCTCTTCATATTTCTTAAGAATGATCCTATTTTTTTCTTCTTAGAAGATTGTTCTAAATATACTTAGGATATATTTATACTGTATATACATTTACTACATATAATACATACTGCCATTGCTAGAGATGTGCACAAGTACTCTGAGGTGACTCAAATGATTGATAATGTAAACACATGACTTTTGCTGAATCCAAAATTAAGTAACAACTCTACAAAAAGTGTCAAATAAGACCTTGTTTTAAATTTTATGGCAGTTTTCAGCAACATTCCGCACATATAAAAGAGCCAGTACACAGGACATGCATTTACTTTAGCAGCATGTACTCACACAGAAATACCGGAAATGCAGAAAGCGCAAATGAATGCTAATGAATGCCTCATCTTGAGACAGGTTCTTTGAAAATAACCATTTAAAATGCATTTAAAACACAACCACTTGAACTCCTGTCAAGCTAGGTGCAATGAAAACAGTGTGCACACTTATAATGATTATTACAGTAATCTGGGAGCACAAAAAGATGCCCTTTGAGGTGATTTTCATCGAGTTAATCAGCAAGTCTTTGACTAGAACCACCATACAATCACATAACACCAAATACTGTCATGTTCTTTACTCAAAAAAAAAAAAAAAAAGTTTCAAAAGCGGTCACTGGGGCAGTACCTTAAAGGGTTAGTTCACCCAAAAATGAAAATTAGGCTGCGTTTTATTCACCCCCGAGGCATCCTAGGTGTATGTGACTTTCTTATTTCAGATGAATCCAGTCAGAGTTAAATTAAAAATTGTCTTTGATCTCAACGATCTACAACAGTGAGCGCAAGCTTGATTAAAGTGATTATTACATTTTGAATATGGATATTTTTCTTACAAAAACGTATCAATTAGCTACAGGAGGCCTTTGTTCATTCTTACCAACATAGAATTTCTCTCATGTTCTACAGTAAAATGAGCCTCATTAGAATAGAAAGGTGCGTAGATGCTGGTATTGCTGCTTTAGCACCTTCACGTGAAGCACTTAGCAAGTGCAAGAACTTCATTCCTTGAATGTGTACTGTATGATGTGAAAAACGTTTGGAAAGATTAATGTATTACTGCACAGTGCGAGTTATTTTGAGGCGTGAATATTCACTGCATAGTGCAGTCTGTAAGAAAATCAGCGCTGGATCTGACTTTAAGTGGAAAAACATTCAGAATCATGCTGATTGATTGTTTATTTACAGTGTTGAGCATGTAAACTGAGGAAGGACAGATACTTCAGTCCAGTCCAACATGCAGGTATGGCAAGACTGACAAACAAGTACACTATGAATTTGACAGCCTTAATTTATTACAGTTGCACTTGGCTTTCACTTAGTCAAGCACTCATGTAGTTACATGTGATCCAATTAAAAAAAAAAGTAAGAAAATAAAAAAACCTTGAAGAAAATATGGGTAAACACAAAGTGTTGACTTTACAGTGCCACAGGTTATATCTTCCCTTAGGCAGACAGCATGAGCAAACTCTTGTTTCATAACTTTTCTGATATTCATTTAATCCCATCAGGCAGTGAAATGGCTTTGCATCCTTAAGTGACTGTTCTATATAATTAAACAATATAAAACAGTAGGTTTATGAGTAAGAAAAAGTAATTGCTTTAAGCTAATGTTGTGCCTGTTTTCAGGTGTTGTACACTTATGCTTATTTATGCCCTCTAGCAAGAAAGCTTTAAGATGTCCTAATAAATGATTTATGGCAAGCTCATCTTGTGTTTCTCACCTAATGCACCACACCTATCAACTGACGTTCATCAGCATGAATATTATTTCCCTGGGTGTGTCAAAGCCTGGCAGAGAATGAACAGCCATCTATTAGCAGAGCCACGGAGACAGAATCTCACATAATACCCCAGTGGTCAACACCAGATGTGACAGTTTGAAAGCATCAACAATGATGCAATGATGTTTTCTGCTGTCTCTCTATTATGAGAATGGACAAAGTTTGTATCAGTATAATTCTGTTAGACAACCATACAGATCTTAATATGTTATGCAAATAAGAAGAATAAGATTAAACATTTAGTTTTGTGGCATTCAATCCATGTCTGTTAGCTTTAAGATTAGCTACATGCTCTAATACAGTAGTTCTCAAACTTTGTAACTCCAAGGCCTCCATTATCCTCAACAAGGCCCCATGACTTTTCCAATTGTTTGTAATTTAATGAATAAGAATTAAGGACAAGGGTTCTGGAAGTTTGCTGAGGCCTCCTTGTGGGCCTTGGCCTCCTGGTTGAGAACCAAAAAAACAAAAAAAACAACTGAGCTCCTCAAGCTTTCCTGTGATCTTAAGAAGAAAAAAAAATCATTTCGACCCATACTTCACCAAGAAAATATATATAAAAAAAAAAAAAATAATATATATATATATATATATATATATATATATATATAAATATATTGACAAAAATTATATATATAATATATATATATATATATCCAAAAAAAAAAACCTAGTGTTTTGTAAAGCAATGATTATGCTACAGTACTAAAATAATTAGATTTTTGTGTGATCCAAATAGGGTTTTCCAAAAATGTTGAGGTCTAGCTCAAACACAAAAAGCTCTAATTAGGGATTTTCCTCAGTAAACACCACCTGTAGCACTTAAGCATTAAAACCCTGTTTTCAGCACCTTTGGAATGATATGCCACAGAATTTGCACTAATCTGGTTTATGGCAAGCCTGGAGATATAAACAGACCTTCCTGTAAGCCTATACACAGACAACTTTACAAAACTACCACAAATCCTTTGTGTTGATGACACGAGTGACCTTGTGAACTCACACTGACCCACTGGATCCAGTGTGACCACCTTCTTTGCCTTTGGTGGCCTCATTTAGGCACAGACGTGGCCCTGATTCACTTATGACCTCCAGACTGGATTTATGTTGACTAGGATAAACAAGAAGCTAAATCCCTGAAGTGTGTGAGCTTACCTGTAGGAGACATGCTGAGTCAAGCCGGTCCTCTATACCCACTCATTCACAACTCACAATAATAAAAAAATTATAATAATAATAAAAATCTCTATTATTTTAAATCCAGTCAGATACTAAATTCTTCCTACTATATGGCCCTTTATACCAAAAATAAATAAATAAATTTAAACATTTTTTACAACAACAAAATAAGTCATATAAAGTGCATGTATTGTATAAAATTCAAAACTTTGGAGTCAGTAATTTTTTTTTAAAGAAGTCTCTGATGCTCACCAAGGCTGCATTTATTTTATCAAAAATACAGTAAAACCAGTAAAATTGTGAATTATTATTACAATTTAAAATAATGTTTTCTATTTGAATATAATCACCCATCTAAACCTCCAGACTGGCGAACTACCCCACCCTCTTCGAAGACTGAATTCTGGCTGCGTGTTTATATTATGAGACAATAAACAATGAAGTTCAGGCGGGGCCATGCCTTTGCTGAAGTCGTCCAACAGCTGGCCGGCAATTCAGAGCTGCACTTGGACAGCGTGGCGTGCGACATTCTGTGCGTGCTCACTGTAAACTGTCCAGCCCGAGGCCAATGTCACACAGCTGTAATGACACACTCATTGAACAAGGCTTGCTCAAGGGCAGCAAATGGACATTTCGACTGAGTTATGAGGTTGAGTTTGTGATCCTGCTAAGAAGAATAATCAAAATATCATACCAGCCCTTATCAGCAACAGATGTGCATTAGAATGCTTGAGTTATGAGTCACCTGACATCCTTAATATTTCCATGCAGACATCACAGACCAAGCCATTCTATGAGATACTAATTAACACCTGCTTTTGGTATTCATTTCTCAGAGTTTAATTCTGCCTATACAAAAGAATAAATAGCCACCTTCTTTTGCCATATTAACTCTAAGAAATATTCCAGGTTAATTACAAGTTAAGAGAATAGTTCACCCGAAAAATTTAAATTAGCTGAAAATTAACTCACCCTCAGGCCATCCAAGATATATAAAATTTAAACTGAAAAATTAAAAATTACAAGCCACACAACCAACTAAATCAAAAATCTACACTCAACAGTTAACGACTGACATATAGTAAATAAACAAAATCAAAATCATCACAAACAAATTCATCATCAAGAAATCTATCAAATCAAAAAAGCATATTCTAATTAAAAAACTTCATATTAATAAAAATCAAATCGATAACATCACCAACAACAGTAAAAAAGTAATATCGTTTTAACAATTAAATAATTATAAAAATATGTTTTATCGATAATATTGCTTTCTCCAGTGAAAAAGTCATCTCGTTTGAATAAGGAGAGAATTATGTACAGATTAAGCATTGTTTACAAGCGAAAACAGTCCAAAACAGTTCTGAACAAATATGTTGATGGATTTTGATTTGAGAAAACAACAGGGAATATGCTTTATGGACTCATATTTTAGTCAGAAGAAACCGTTTAAAGTCAAAAACAACTTGATGGATTTGTTTCTCACAAACATGCTGCTTTTCACTTCACAAGATATTAATTGATGGATTACTTGTGGATTATTGTGATGCTTTTATCAGCTGTTTGGACTCTCATTCTGACGGCACCCATTCACTACAGAGGATCAACTGGTGAGCAAGTGACGTAATGCTAAATGTCTCCAAACTGTTAAAATGTTTACTGTTTCAAAAGTAAAACTACAAGATGTAATGTGTTAAGATTTTAGTGTACTAAAAACTATTCTGTGTAAAGTTACATACAAATTTAAAAATTTTGTTGCTGTAACAATGGAACGGCAGATACAAATGACTTCCATTATATGGACGAAAACAAAAAATGCTGAGACATTTCTCCAAATATCTGTTATGTTTAACAGAAGAAAGTAAGTCATACATGTTTGGAACAACATGAGGGTGAGAGAAAAATAGGTGAATTATCTCTTTAAACCCTAAAATTAATGCTTTTTTTTAGTTTTAAAAAATGCATGTTTTAACCCTACCATGCCAGAAACATTGTTGATTAAGCTTGTATTATCTTTCTATATTTCGCCCCTCTGTCAAGCGTGTTTACGGCATGCATAGTTAATGACCGGTGCCTTGTGAAGAGTTACTGCATATGAAACCTTCCCCCTTCCCTCACACACAAGCATAGCCATGAGAAGGTGCACCGCTAGACTCGATCCATCTAATTCACAGCATGTGAGCCAGCTGCCTGTGTACGGTCTCACGTTCAACTGTACTTGACTCGTGGATAAAGCCACTGGGTTTCACAACCAGAAATAAAAATGTACCAGATAAGCAGGTTCATTATTAAAATTGGAAATAGGATTTGGTCGCTGACCTTAATAAATGCATGAGTGGATATCAGTCTTACAGAGATGAATATCAGTTCTACTGATGTAAAACAGTATTTTCCCCTTTCTATATTAGTTACATGAGCAGGACCATCACTAGTGGTGTGAAAGGTGGTGACAATTACAGGGGCCCACTAAATCCAGTACTAAAGCTATATATTCCCTTAATCTTAAATGAATCGTTTTAGTATATATATTACAAAGTAAGCTTGTATGCCTCAGAGTCTCATGAAAACCTCAAAATCATAAAAGTTGGTCAAAAATGCTTTCCAAATATCTCTTCTCTCCCCTCCATAAAAAATGGTTTAGTCTGATGGTTATTAATTATTTCAGCTCAGTCAGCTACAGAAAGGAGAGGGACCCTATGAAATCGCAGGTCTCACCCCAGCTAGTGCACCTGATCACTGACATCTGACAAATTTACGTCTCCGTGATGTATGTGCTATCAGGGAACCACTATTTGTATGTATTTATTTTCAGTTTTGTTATTTTGTGGGGGAAAAATAGCACCAGATGTGGGCATCCATGCCTACATCTTTGAGTAGATGGCAGTGGGGGCCCAGAATTCTCTAGCTACGTCCTGCCCATGAGTTATGGTTTCGTCTCATTGTGTCTACATTTAACACAATTTTAGTCTGTAGCAATATGCATAAATCCTAATGAGTTATTGTTCGAGTTGTAGCACAAAGAGGGCTGAGATTACGGTACAAAACGTAAAAGAACATATTCAGAACATCACACACACATGTCGCTTTGGATCACCAGTGTCCTTTTTTCATGACCTTTTTCAAATGTAGTATGTCCATAATGGAGGATTAGTGCACCATATGGCAGTTTAAAGAACAATGCTACACCTGTCCAAGATGTCTCACGAAGCATGTACTGTATGTACAGATCACTAGAAAAGCTCAAAATAGCACTCGTTGCTTACTAACAACAATAAATCCGTTTTGATTTAATGAATGATTATTCATTGTTAATCATCTAATCATTATTTTGAGGACAACATCATTCGAAAGTGTGTCTGCAGATGTTAAGGAAATCTTGCAAGATGAAGAATCAAAATCTTACTGGATTCAAAAGACTCAAAACAGCTCAAAACAGTCAACAGATGTCATCTGAGACATAGACAAGGTTTTGTCAAACTAGGGTTAGGGTTTCGGGCTGCAATAATTATTGTGTGCACTAAAAGTATTAATTAAATATGTTTAACATAATGATTTTCTCTGCCAAACTGAATAATAATTTAATTTAATCCAGTTTTCTAGGTCAGAAATCATGATTTCAGTGCTTTTATTCTTTTGGCTATTAGTTTTTTTAGTTTTTCACAGTCAACAAGTTACAGTTACAGTCAACATTTTGATTTAAATTAATAATAAAAATAAAAAAAAGACTATGTCATGCAAAGCAATCTCAAACACAAAAGCTCTTATTAGGGGTGTTCCTCAGCAGACACCACCTGTAGCACTTATATCAAGCATTAAATCCCATAAAAGGTTTTAGTACAGTGACATCATAAAAGCCAATTATTTAATTTAGTTGTCTTTACAATATCACACTAAATATTTTACACACAATAGTCTAAATGGGTTTTATGTATGAAAATATATAGTGACTGCCTTAAGAAGTCCCTTAAAATAATTTTTTGGTATCAAAAAGTGATCTGAGATGTCTTTTTAATGCAGAAACTACGGGAGAAAGTGCATTACTTTGCACAAAATTAAAGTCTATGTGCTGTATTAAATTTTTAATTTAAATAAAAGTGGAGTTCATTACACTTTTTGACCACTTTGATTTGAATACTTTTAGGTTTTGATTTTTAAAAAGAGTAGAAGGCAGTATGTGAATTGCACCATGACTTTCAGCAGGGTCAAAAGTTTTAAAGGAATTCAGATTTTTTTAAAGGCATTTTAAATAACTAACTTAATCTAAGTTTAACTACTATTGAACATTAAGGCCCTGGTTAAAATTTATTTAAACCTCTTTGATTATTAAAGACCAAGGTTTAGACATTACCAAATTAAGCATATTATTAAGGTTAATATTTTTTCAGTGTGAGGATCAATAACAGAAATGATTAAATGTTAGTATAACATAGTTATAAAAAACATATTTGTAGTGTATAAATGTCACAGAAAAAAAAAAACAAAAACACCCAGTCTGACAGGCACTTAGGGTCAATGCCACATCCGATGCCCACAGCAAGCTGACTCTATACCGGATGTGTCACACTCTACATCAGACGCTGGGACACATGTGTAAGCCATGTGCCTAAGACAGATTCTAGATGCTTTCTAGGAATATATTTGCTGTTCTCGCTCTCATTCCACTGTGATTTATGTCTTGTTTTCTTTTTCTGTGTATCTTTTTCTCTCCTTCTCCATCTGTTTTTCTCTCTCTGTTTGAAGCATTTCAACTCTCATTCAATCTAATGTTAAAAATAAAAATCTGCCAGCGTAACCTTGACTCAGGTGAACCACCTTAAAAACTTGAGCCTATCGATGTATATTTAATAAGGTGAAATATTTGCGGCAATGCACTATCTGCCCTTTGCTAGGTAGACATGTCACCTTGGATAAGCAATTTCTAGGTGATGTCAGCACCAGAGCGCCACTCTAAATCTAGGCATGCTCACTGAGCCACACTCCATATAATGCCTCTGTAGGTCAGATTGCAACAAAACCTTCATGGACATGTTCACAATGATTTTGCTGTGGGTTCATCTAAAAAAACGTTTCTGTGCACTTCTATAGATTATATACTGTATACTGTACATGCACCCATATACTCAGCAGTAAATGTGAGCTGAAATGACAAGTTACAAATTGAAGTACTTATTACAGACATCAGCATATGCTAGTTATCTAAACTGATGAGTTATCTATGTTATAAATTGAAAATCATTTTGCCCCACGGGTCCACAGCCACCACAACCAACCAGATATTACATGCAACGTGCCTCATCAAAACAACATGAACCAAGATCAGAATGCATTACACAAGATCAGTTCTTACATTCAAAAACAGATGGAGTACAATCAATCAATCAATAAAAGGGTCTTGAGATGCATTTTTAAAGTTGAACTACTTTGAACAAAAATAAAATATATGTCAATAATATATTTTATTTATATATGCAACTTTATTCAAACAACATATATAAATATATATATATATATATATATATATATATATATATATATATATATATATATATATATATATATATAATATATATATATATATATATATATTAGCATGTTTTTGAAATATATATATATATATATAAAATATTAACATTAGTTATATAATACTAACATGTATTGACATGTTTTAGGATGGATATACATGTCATATATTTCCAAAAATTACACATACATAAAAATACATATTTGTAAGGGCTAGATATATTTAGCTCCATAAAAATATGAAGAACAGCAAATATTGTAGACGGAATTATAAACACAGACACAAGTTAATTGCCAAATTGCACAAACACAAGTTAATTGCCAAATGGATTGTTTTAGACTGTACGCCTGCGCTATATAAATAAAACAATATAATGACTGAATAATTCTCTTATATGACAAAATAATGTATTTTATCAAAAATAAAATATTATAAATGTATTATTAATATTGTTCATTTTATTTTTTAATTATCAATTAGGAACATTAGTTTTTTTTTTTTTCAGCAAATATTGATATTTGCAATTAATTGCAATATTTTCAATTAGTTAATAATACACTGACAGCCCTAATAATAATTTAGTATGCGTGAGTAATTGCATAATGCGGTTTAAAATAAAGCTTTTGTCTATAGTAAAGCGAGGAGGATAGATCATATACATTGTGGACTGTGATAAGTTAATGCAGTGTTACATAATGTTAATGTCCTTTGCTCTACATCAGATAGGACAGGTAAATGATAAGCTAAATATACTCAGATGGGTTGGTTTACAAGGCTCTATCATTTTGAAACAGACTAACAGTCTCTCAGTACCTGTACCTAATAATGTAGACCAAAATTTACAGGTGCCATATGTCAACATGATAGGTGGAGAAGCTCTGAATGCAATAGCACTCTTATCTGACTCTAGACACCACAAATAGACTGAGTCAGAGAGACCACAGGAGGGCCGGTTACATAACAGAGAATGGAGAGATGGGATAGCGGCAGATTGCCTCTCTACCCCTCCGTCTTCAAGGATGATTCCACCGCCACATATTCATTCTGAATCAAGCTGCACTTTTAATGAATCCTAACACGGAAGCACGCAGCTTAAACAAATCAGAGCCCAACCAAATAGGCTGCAGGCTTTGAAATATTTCCCCTTATTTTCCATCCTGGAGGAGTGTGGGATGAACTCCAACCCAGTTTTACTGTCCTGCGCTAGCACTGCGCCTTCTTGTTTGAGCAAGCAAGACTGCCAGTGAAGGTAAATACACAGCATCATCCGCTCCTCTCATAAATATTTAGGCACCGGGTCATGCCTTTGGTACGTCTCACTTTATTTTAACAGAGTGGAGGAAAATGGACACTCAGCACCAGGCTTTTAATTCCAACCTTGTGGAAAAGGAAGAATAAGCAGGAAGAAAGACATCAAATGAACAGTTATCCTAGTTCCCCTAAAAAATGTATTCGGTCTTGTGGCATAGCGGTTTATGTTTCTTTTATTGCCTTTGTAATTAATCTTTGAGGGTTTGGAGCTAGACAAAATGCTAATGTCAACAACAATAAAGGATTTCTTTATTCAATGTTGCCTATAGATTTTCCCTTGAGTGAAAATTCCCAGTGCAAAATGAGGTTTGAAAACAAAAACAGCACACATTTCTTGTTATCTTCTTGCATGTTGCTTCTTGTACGCTGTGAAATCCCCTGTTTAATCTGTAGTGTGAAGTATCACTATTAGAACAATGCTGTAAACACTAAGAGAGGAACATGAGACACATCTTTCTACATCTTTAACCAAGCCATACTCCACAGACCTTAATGTTATTATGACCACACAGTGACACTGCATCAGTTTGTGTACTCATCTTTGGTGTATTTTGCCTCATGGGAGCTGCCCTCGCCCACAGACTTTTACAGGAAAACCTATCATAACATATTTCTTGAGGAAAAACAGCTCATTTCTGTCTGAGCTTCCCTGCCAAAGAACCCATTGGTAATGAAGAGCCCCAAGGAGGTGAGGCTGCCCCTTGGAGCACATCTCCTGTTGCCAGTCTCCAGGGATCTGATGGGAATACTTTATATTTAGTACTTCCAGATACACTTTTGTGTTAAAACCCAAGTCTGTCTCATGCGTATGGAAATGGCCGTAAGATCTTAATCATAAGTTGTTGTTTTTATTTATTTATTTTTATTTTTTTTTTGTCTAACTACGGGAGACTCCTGTGATATATCTGTAGCGTATGTGACAGTCATTGAAAGGCAGAAGACCTGTGCACAGGGAGCCTTAAAGCCAGCCTGCAGGATCCACTGCAGTACCTATTGTCATAAATAAATAACCAACTGGCTAGACAGAGTGAGAAAAAGGAAAAACAGCATTGACTTCTGTATAGAAATGGCATCTTTCTAATTTCAGCCTCAGAATGATATAAAATTTAGCTGTTTATTAAAATGCAATATTATGTAGTGCCATAAAATGTAGCATATTAACAGTTACGACAGACAATAAGTGACTCTAATTGGCATGCCCTCTAATGCACTTCAGTGACATTTAGAAACATTTCTGTACTATTTTTTGAACCTGACCTGAATGAATTTTTGAATATGGTGTTGGTGATCATACACTTCCAGTATACACCATACACACACACACACACACACACACACACACAGTCTCTCATTCAGCTTCATTTTTTTACTTCATCTAAATGAAAGTCAGCTGAATCTAAACCTGTATCTGTGGTCGGACTACTTTTAGACCTGCATTCTATTGATTCTTCCATTTTTTTTTTCCAGGTCCATTAAAGTGCCAATAAACTTTTTGATGAGCAACTACAGTGCTTCCAAAATGTGTTCCACTTATTCACTCTACTTTATACTCTCTCCAGCTTTACTGTTTTGATTATGCTGCATCTGATCTGACCTCTGCCATACCTTTTAACCCAAAGACTTTAGATACAGTAAGGCTAGTTACAGTCTTAGACCGGTTTTCAATTCTGTATTGGTCTCTTTCCTTATACTGAACTAAAGTGCTCGATGTTACGTTACATTGATGATACGTTCATTATTTATTCAGCGATGAAAAATGCTCACCATCAACAAAATGTGGCTTTATGAAAGCAAAATCGTATGTTACGTGATATGGATTATGCTGCACCAATGGCCAATCACGTGACTGACAATCATGCATCTGACTTCAGTTGCAGCCAATCGTGATTGACTGAAGCATTACAGCATTTAAATCTGAATAATTTTATAGCATTATCATATAGATTGTACTAAAACATTGAGCATGATGAGACACAAACCCACCTGATCAAAGCATCAACACCATCATACATACAGACATACTGTATCAAAGCAGAAAAGAAGCAAATAGAACAAATGAACTAAATACTACAGGATAGCAATATAATTAGCAATATAATCTCTTGATCAGATAACAGCTCTACTGAACAAGTCAAACTCAATAGCCGAAATAACTTGAGTTAATTTGATGTAAAAAAAAAAAATATATATATATATATATATATATATAAAATATTTGATGCTTATGAATTTTTTTTTTTGTCAAAATACACAGCTACATTTCAATGGCCGTTACTAGAGTAACAGGCATTATAATGGTGTAGTTAGGGCATCTACCAGCTGGGCCAAACTGGAGAAACTAAACAAAAAACTTCCCATGTTTCTCTCTGCCCTTCCCTTCCATCTACTTTCTCTTTGCATGCTAAAGGAGTGCACAGCACAAAAGAGCTGATTAAAGAAGGTATCAAATCTGTGATTGGTTTACTGCAAACAAACTGAAGAGATGGGAGACATGAGATCAGTGTAGAATGCTTGTGTATTTAAACTATGTAACATCAAATTACAAATACTACAGACGTAATCTAAACAAACATTTTTGGCACAAAGCTCAACCAATGCTATGGGTTTGGGGTGGGGCTTTTTCTGTTTCGGATGAAGTGTTTGATAAACCTGTTTGCAAAACCATTATTTTTATAGTTTCATTTAGTGACATTAGCTATGCAGAAATAATACACTTCCGCTTTAATATTATTTAACACTTAAAGCACCTTATGTTTAATATTTTAGCATGAATTCTTCTACATCTAGCTACTGATATTTCAAAAACCTTAATATTTTAAAATGTGGATTAATAACATTTTTCATTTACTTTATCTGCAGGTTACATTAATAAGCCAGCAGATGGGAACAAGTGAACCATTCTGTCAACAGATTCGTTCAAAAATGCTGATTCATTAAGAACCCAAAAAAGTGACCAAACTGACTGAATGGGTCATTGAATTATGAAACATATGTGTGTTTTAATGAATTATGACAAACATCTTATCTTGTAAAACGTGTGGTAAGTACTGCTGCTCCATAATATAAACAGAGTATGTGCGATCACAAATCTTGAAAGTGAAAATGAAACTATATATTTTTTTAGTTTGGGTTAGGGTTAGTCACATTTTACGAAGGACTGTTTCCTGAACCTGGGAGAATAGCCTACAATGCCGGCTGTTCTGACTCACAGCCTGTAAGTATGTTTTCATATTTAAAGAATTCAAACGTGAGTTTTGAGCAGTGCAAAGTAGTGCTTGTTGTTTGTCTCTCCTACCATCAATAAAGAAAACATTTTATTATTTTTTTGCAGCACAAAACAACAAAAAAAACTGCATTGCTAAAACTGTCGGGTCCTGCAGATTTGCTTTATACAACATTAGGAAGATCAGGCCCTTTCTTTCAGAACATGCAAAGCAACGCCTTGTTCAAGCTCTTGTTCTATCCAGGCTGGACGACTGCAATGGTCTCTTGGCAGGTCTTCCAGGCACATCTATCAAACCTCTACAATTAATCCAAAATGTCACTGCAAGATTAATCTTTAATGAGCTGAAAAGAACGCACGTCACAACTCTGTTCATCAATTTTCACTGGCTAACAGTAGCTGCTCGCATAAAATTCAAGGCATTAATGTTTGCAAACACAACCATCACTGGCTCTGCACCCATTTACCTAAATTCATTACTTCAGAGTTATGTGCCCCCTAGTAGCTTGTGTTCTGCAAGTGAATGACACATTATTGTGCCTTTCTCAAATAGGCACAAAATCACTTTCACTGACTTTTTCATTAACTGTTCCCTCCTGGTGGAATGACGTGCCCAACTCAATCAAAGCTGCTGAGTCCTTAGCCATCTTTAAGAAATGACTAAAAACACATCTGTCCCATCTTTATTTGACCCTCTAACTCCAGAACTTGCTATTCTATTTTAATTCTACTTTATCTATTTATCTTCTTTTTTTATATAAAAAATATATATACCTTGCTACGTGAACTATGTTAGGCTAACTGAGACTTGTCATTTGGACTTACATATAGTTCCTCTTTTGTTAGTTTTGATTGCTTCTATTGTCCTCATTTGTAAGACGCTTTGGATAAATGCGTCTGCTAAATGACTAAATGTAATGCATAAAAAGACAGTACAAGTCATTATAATCAGTAATTATGTCCCCACTGGAAGCAACAAACGCCTCAATTATAATGGGTTTTATTGGTTTTGTCTGGTTGCACCAGGACACGGCATCATAGTATGTTAAGGGGCGTAACATTTCCGTAACATGCTTGAGGTACTCGGCCAATCACAGCGCAGTGGAAATCTGGCAAATCATAGCACACCTCGATTTTCAGAAGGATGAGCTTTGTAAAAATCGATGTGTTTCAGAAAGGCAGGGCATAGAGGAGAAATAATAATGTACAGTATGTGGAAAATAATCTTTTATTTATTTATTTTTTTACCTTAAACCGCATAAACACATTTCATTACACCAAATACATAAAATAATGTTATTTTTTGCAACATTATATGACTTCTTTAACTGTTTATGGAACTGTTTTATAAAAGCAATATGTCTCTCAACAACAATCCTGTTAGCCACATGTACGGTATTAGCCAACAACAACAATCCAATCAATTTCTGATGATCAAATTCATGTCCCGTCCTTCTTTTTTTTTTCAACAAGTCATTTCAATTGGATATATGCCACAATAGGGAGGAAAGGATGGTCACAGCTTCAGTTTCATTCTGACTTCAGTTCATCCTGTTGCATGTTATTTAGATAATAATAAACGGTTGTTAAAATATGTGCAGTTTTGTAGCTTTGTCTTCAACATGAAATGGCACACAAACATTCTTTCTGGGATATTTTAATTTTAAAGCTGCAAGAATGCTTGCACCATACTGTATGTATAAAGCACATGGGGCTGTGCACAGACATTCTCTAATTTGTTGGCCTTCTATATGAATATTTCCTTTCAAAAATCTTATTTTTGTGGTAATCAACAACAGAACATATTAAATCTGAGTTCACTACTTTGTCTTGCATCACAAATGCTTCTGGTTTGCGGTATAGTTGTACATTTTACAGTACAATGATTTTTAATGAGACCAGACATGGCAGACAGAATGGAGTTATCATGTGAGCACCCATTGGTTATTCAGAAAAAAAAGGTGGATATGTGTGTGTATGTGTGTGCAAAAGGCTTGCAGGCTATAAGATTAATTCCACTCTGTTGCGTTCCTCCTTGCTGGCTAATTCGTTTGCTCATACCCTTGATAACAGATTATAATCTCATTTCATAATCATTTCAGTGCTGCACCTAATCTATTCCTAATCTCCTCAAACACGGTAATCTAGGCAAACAGGGCAAGCCCTTTCATGTGATAGGTATCCAATACTCTCAGAAGCTAGTCTTCATACGGCCCATTTTACTGTGATTCGTGCTTAGAGTGAAGGAAAATTAAATATGACTTATTGAAGACCGAGTGTAGCTTCTTTTGAAACTCCAGTGAGGTGGATTTCTTTTTAGGTCAAGTGAATAAATATTGACTCTGCCTAGCATACCTTCTGAGGAAAGAAAGAGTGAGGCTGAAGAAAGTTTTCTTCCAAAAGTTGTTGAGGAACCGGTTTCAAAAAATGATCTCAGAGCAAGCGAGGAAGGAGAAAGTCGAGGCGCTTAACAGATGGAGATAAAAACAACACAATTGACACATCAACAAGCGCTCTGACAAAGTGCTGCAGCATCATTCTGCAGTTATAGCCCACCCCCACCCATCTTTTCCCAAAGCAACGGCCCAGTGGATTTGAGAGCTTAAATGTCAATTATCAGTGTCATTCGCATTAAGCATCCTGAGAACAATACAATACAAATGTAGGCCAACGAGTGGGCCTCACTCAATCCAATTAAGTGCAATGAACGGAGTCTCAAGATATTTGAGATTTGTTTTTTCATACATTAAATAACAACTGGCCCCACTGGAGATTTGTGGAGCTATTTGTGTGGGCTTGGCACATCTGGAGCCTGGTAGCATTTTTATTGAGAATGTTGTGCATGGTGAATTTCTGTCAATGGCATGTAAGCGACTGCAGGTGGACCATAGCAATCCAACCATAGACCATGTCTGTTTCCTATTATGTACTGAAGGACACGACCAGTGTGGATCACTGCAGAGGTCTGTCATACACTGTAAAGATGATTTTTCAAAGTTGTAATTAAAATAAAGATTTTTGGAGTGTTTTACAATAAACTAGTATTATAGTCTTTCTACTTCAAAATTTCTAATTTAATTCAGTGTGTTACTTGCCATTTAACTGTAATTATTTGCAAAATTTACTATAGTTTCAAAATAAACCCTACACCAATTACACCACTTTATAATTGATTGATTGATTAAATGGTTCATTCATTAATTAATTCATTCAGTCAGTCATTCTGGTCTAAAGTATAAAGTGCATTCAGATGATTTTTTTTATTTTACTTTTTTTCTTCTTCTTTATAATACATTTGAAAACATATCACAAAGTTTTTTTTGTTGTTGTTTTTACTTTGACTATGAGGTACTGATATGGAATAAATATATATATATATATACACACACACACACACACACACACACAGTATACATGTTCGACAAAAGAAAGTAAGTCATACAGGTTTGGAATGGCATAAAGATGTAAAAAATATGACAGAATTCATTATTTGAGTGAATTATCTTTTTTTAACGAAAGGACACATACTTTTGGTAACACTTTAGTATATGGACCAATTCTCACTATTAACTATTTCTTATTAGCATGCCTATTATTACGCCTATTATTAACATACTGGCTGTTTATTAGTATTTATAAAGCACATATTCTGCATAACCATAATCTACATCCCTAATCCTACCCAATACCTAAACTTAACAACTACCTTACTAACTATTAATAAGCACCAAGTTAGGAGTTTATTGAGGAAAAATTCATTGTTAATGGTTTGTTAATAACAAGAACTGGACCTTAAAATAAAGTGTGACCATACTTTGACCTTGATCAAAGTGAAATGTGTAATTGAGAGTGTAAGGATGTAGTTTAACATCTGATAAAAAAGTACTAGTTAAAGTCGATCATCTACTGACTTTGACCTTTATCTATGCATGGCATTGTATAATGTTGTCAAATTGTTGTTGTAATGCTGAATTGTGTTCCTTCCAATTATTTACAAAAAATAGCTATACACATAATCTATGGATGAACAGCAGTAGTATAGGCACATTTCAGCTCTAGCATTCCGTCTGTTGAGCATTTGCACTAGATCTAATCTTGTTAGTGCAGATTTGATGAACTGAAATGCCCAGATGGTTGCTAAAGAGAAATGCGAATTTGCTCACATAAGGCAAGGATAGCTGGCCATACACTTCATTTCTGGCTTAATGTTTAGTTGATTCTATAAATAGACATTAAGTCTGTATCACACAAGTTAGTTAGAGGGATGACTTAATCTGTGTCAGTATTGGTCATTTATGAATGCCTTGTTTATGCAGATGCAGTCCTTAATAAGTTATTCCAGCTATATGCAGCTATCAAAACAAAACAAAAAATATTGATACTAAATGAAAATTTGCTGAACAATTATTCTATCATGACAAATTTATTGGCTGAATGATGCATTTTGTATTTAGCGAACAAAAAGGTAGTGTTACTTAGTATATATTTATCAAGACAATAGTTTACAGAACTTAAATAGTTGATCACATTAAGTTGCCTTCGACTTTAAGCTTTTTCTCTAATACGTTTATTCACAAAGGATGCATTATTTGATCAAAAATGACAGTAAAGACATTTATAAAGTTATTATTTATACTTCAAATAATAAATTCTGTTCTTTTGAACTTTCTATTGATCAAAGAATCCTGAAAAATAAAATGTATCATTTGAAATATGAAGCAGCACAACTGTTGATAGTAATAAGAAATGTTTCTTGAGCAGAAAATCAGCATATGAATATGATTAGATGACAAGAATAAATAGCTTTCTACAAAATATTCATGTAGAAAACAGTTATTTTAAATTGCAATAATATTTCACAATTTTTAATGTATTTTTGTTCAAATAAATGCATCCTTGGTGAACATGAGAGACATTTAAAAAATCTTACCGATTCAAAACATTTGATCGGTAGTGTTCAACAAAGCAGTACTGAATATTACTTTTTGCTGTTGTATAAAAAATGGTATTGATAATCATGTATTTTAACTGGCATTGATAGCCCTTGTCAGGACAACCCAAAGTATATATTAAATAGCTATTTACGCGGCAAAATGTCTGGGAAATAAATAGCATGATTGAAAACAGATTATGCTGAATTTGTTGGTCCCAAGGAGCTACCATAAATTTTACCTCACCTCCGACTGAGGCTAAACTGCTCCCTCAGCTCTTTGTTTCTGCTTTCTACTCTGAGTTGCGAAAGGTTACTTTCACAGAGCCTAATAAATCAACAATCTTTCAGTGGTATGGGTTTAATTTTTAAGGTTTCAAGGGTGTTATTCATCTCTTTGGAGCAATAAAGAAATGTCCCTCTGGCTATCAGTGATCGGTCTGCTGTGTAAATCAGATCATCGCATTTATATTGCCATCCTAATAAAAAAAGGATAACACACAGTGTCATATAACAATCACTGTCATGTGCAGCATATAGAACACACACTGTAGAGCTTGTAAGTGCCTGTGTATATGTTCCATCTCTGTTATACCATACTCTGTTCCCATACTTATATGGTTGACCAGTGCATGATGCCCTGCAGGACACTAGCAGTAATGAAATGATTGCAGAGCGAAACCTCTAATAAATGTGTTTCCTCTTGTCTCAAGTACAGGCCAATTACCTTAATGGGCTGCCATAATATCACTTCACCGGCATCAAGCTGCAACCACCCCAGTGAGGAGACAATTAAATGTAGCCATATTCCAAAATCTGGAGCCTATTACTGAGGTCATATTATGTCCTGCTATTCACAGCAATAGACCACAAAAAGGCAAACATCTCATTTTACTTGGCAGCTATTTTCACGGCAAAACAATTTACTTAATTGTGTAATTAGTACATCTAGTTTTCCAGTAAAAATATCACATTATTCTTAATACAAGATAAATTATACATTGTTGCATATTTTATAAATTTAGTTTGCATAATTTTAATTAAATTGTTCTTGTGTATAGCATGAATCTAACAAAATTTAGTGATGTTTATGCTTAAAACTCTCATAAGAAAAATGGAATTTAATTATTACACATACAAGTTATTAAGTGATGAATTAAAAGTATTATTTTTAATAATTATTAGTTATATATTTAATTATTATTATTGTTATTAATCATATTATTTATATGAGATTTATATAATTCAATTTATTTAAAATAATTTTCCTTATTCTATAAAAACAGGGTTTTGCTTCTCAGGTAAATGTATAATTTTTTTTTTTTTTTTAACTCATTAATCTATCAATAAACTTGGTAAGATTAAAAAAAATACTAGAAAACAAGAAAAAATACTGATTAAGAATTTTTTTTTTGTTTTTTTTTTACAACGTTACAAAGAATTCTTGAAATACATGCATTGCTAAAAAGACTCCACCTAATATTTCAGTTTCAGCACACTTTAAAAACACTTTCGGTCCTGAAATTCATCACAATTGTAGGATAAAAAAAATAAACAAATTAAGCTTACCAAAGTTTTTGGCACCACTAAACAGTTGTGTCATCCATGGCTTCATGACACTGCACTGAAAGAGTTAACATCGTGAGAGAAGAGATCATTCCCAAACAGCACATCAACTGCAGCAACTATTATGTCTCAAGTGCTGCGTTAAGTGCTAAGGAGAATATTTAAGGGCTCCCGAGGGACTTCAGACCCTCCCACGTGATTTCAACATGCCCTCATTTCCAGTGCAGATGATTCTCAGGGGGGATCGAGACTGAGGAATCCAAACTCTTCAGCATGCTACAACCCTTGGGCTAAATCTGACTCCCTGATATCTAGTGACTCAGCATTCGGGCAGGGAATGGCAAATTTCAAGAATTTATATATTTTTCCATGTCATCCTGTACAACAACCACTAATAGCAGGTGTAGTAAGACTGATTATCTATGAAGCCCCTTCTCATGTGTGTGCGTCATTGCCAATAGTCTATGTTTTCCTAGCTCATTACAAAGGAAGTTAGTTAAAGTCATTAAAAACAGCCTCAGGTGCAAAATAGAGGCACTTGATTAGACTCAGCGTGTCTACTCTTAGCTCCCATGCTAGCAAGGTGACTTTCATTTTATTTTTTTACCTTTAGTCTTAATACCACATCACATTTTATGACGCCATACTCAAGGAAGATAAAAAAGTTTTTCCTCTTTAGTAGCACACTAAGATCCTGAGGTCTTGGCTGCTCCAACTCAGAAGGATAAAATATGTCATTCACACGCTTTGCTCTTTTGTCCAGGTTTAAAAATGTGAAGCAGTTTTGTGTCCCACTGAGGATGCACCAACTGGATTTGTGCACGTCTAATACGACCACAAAGAGAAATCTAATAAACATTGTAGCACTGCAGAGAAGGTTTAGCTGAGGTTTGCGAGACAAATGGGATATTATCTGAACCTCTAACATGAAATAGTCCAAAGCTTAGAATCTGTTTGAGAATTAACCTGCAACTGTGAATCCCAGCGGTTTTGAAGTACTGAAATGTGCCAAAAAACTGAATGAGATGCAGTTTCATTCTGCTTCAACAACTACGTTTTGTCATCTGTATGAAATCTAGTTTATGAGCATCTGGAGTAAAGATTCATTCATAAAGTTTATTTTTGCTGACTGATCAAACTTTTCTAGGAAAGATCCACAAGTTTTGTTTTTATTTTTTTATAGGTTAATTAAAAATTTAAATAATAATCATAATAATACATGTGTCATTATTTACCCATGTCCCCCATATGAATGACTTTCTTTTGTGTAAAACACAACATGAATTTTTGAAAAATATCTTGGCTACTTTAACAAGCTCAAAAAAGCACCATAAAAGTATCATACAAGTAATCCATATGACTCATGAACTGCATTCAAAGTCTTCTGAAGCACTATAAGTTTTTCATTACAAACATTTATATTGCTATTTACTAAAAATATTGACATTTCCACTCTGTCCAGCTCTTATTCTTAGTATGTTAATAAAAGTTAATGAGAGGAGTAGTGATGTCCTATTAATTAACAAGATTAATAAGTCTTCTCAATGAATCAAAACTAGTCTGAATGATTCACTCATGATTCTGACTGATTCTTCAACTCACTGATTCGATTGAAGTGAAAGATTGTCCGTGAATAACAACTCAAAGCTACACTGTAAAAAATGACCATGAATTAAACGGTAAAAGACTGTAAAAATGCTACAGTAAAAACCTGTTAAATGGTTAACGGTAAATTCCCCTACTATATACAGTGAAAAACTGTACTGAACAATTTTATGTGTTTTAAAATGTACATGTTTTTGAAAGTGAAAAAGACCATATAATTTACAGTGAATAACCGTAAATTGACATTCCCAGAATTCCCTACGTTACATATCAAATTTGATGCTTTTTTTGTTGAAATAACTATGTTTCTTCTTAGTTTTTTTCTTATCAGTTTTGTATATTAGGGTTGTATGTTACACCTAATGTTGTTTAATAAATGTTAAGTGCATTATTTAAGTTTCATGTGTGTTACCATGATGGTGTTTAGTGTTTGTGTGATTGACACTGTGCACCTTCTATGTATGTAATTATCCAAAAGCTGCTTGTGATGGGCTTTGGTTCATCATGTGACTTTCTCATCACCACCTGCATTTGGTGGTTATCAGTGTATTACAAAGGTACAAAACAGATTTCAGTACTTCAGTAGGTTGGTATATTAACATTATATGAGTTAATGAAATCACGGTAGTTAACTGTAAATTTAAGTTAAAACCTAAAATGTTGCTACCTTATTTTTTACGGTAAAATTCCGGCAACCACAGCTACCATTTTTTTACCAATTTTTATTTTACTGATTTTATTATTATTATTATTATTTACAGTGTATTATATAGCTTCAGAATATTTGAAATATAGTGCATGATTCATATGGCCTACTTTTATGTTGTTTTTGTGGTTTTCATCATTAATTCACTTAGTTATTTGAAAGAATATCCAGGATATTCTTCTAAAAACTGTTCCACAGAAATAAAAAGTAATATAGGTTTGAAACAACATGAGGATAAATGAGTAAATGATGATAATTTTCAATCTGTGATCCATCCCTTTTTTTTTTTTTTTTTTTTGGCAAATTGTTAACACTCTTACATGACTGTGTCCAGCATGTGTGTGTGTTCTTGTACGGTATGGACGTCTGTGTCATGCATGGATTCATTGGACTTGTTTTATTTCTACTGTACATTAAATATGGATCCAGCCCCCAACCATTCCTCCATGTGTTCTGGCAAACGAACATGAAGAATGGTGTTAGCACTAATAAACCACCCTGACACACATTTCCAAAACTTGGTGCATGTTTTTTTAAGTATCAGAATGGAGAAAGTACCTGAGGCATGTTAAACATGTTAATAACAACTTGGACAGAGTTACTTCTCAAAAGACTTTAGCTTTGCCAAACACGACTTTGCAACAAAGTGCAGGAGAGTAGAACATTCTGGCTCTGGGAATACAAAAAGCATTATTCAGATGACTTGTGACATCAATAAAATGGGTTTATTGGGAGGCTGGACACGGTGAATTGCAGTAAAAGCAGCACTTTTTGTCCCCAACTGCCCAATCGTTTAAAATAGGCTGATGAACACTGGTGGGGATTTGACCCAACAATTACCCCACTGGCCTTGCTACTGCTCTACAGAACAAACAAGGAAATCTAGGTCATTACTGCAGCCTGGGTGGCAAAAACATTCCTATTTATAACCAGTTGTAATTGTATGACACAGACATTTCTGATGTAGTCCTGTCTACTCATACTCAAATGTAATATAAGTACATATATTACATTTCCATATATAAAATATAGTGTAATATAATGTAAAAACATTTTGTCATGTAATTAGCATATGTAGTTTTATGAAATTGGAACAATTTCATATATTAACATATACATCTAGCCTATGCAAACATGTATATGTATGTGAAATACATTTTTGGACAATCTGTATGTTCTATGTACATCACATCCTAAAAGCCATCAGTACATGTTAATAATATATAAGTAAATATAAAAGATTATAACAAAATTTATTTACAGATTTTTTTTGTACTGTACTGTATATATGTTGTTTTAATAAAGTTGCATATACAGTATAAAACCATATAAAAATCATCATATCGATGTTAGCGTACAGTACATAAACAAATTTTACTATGGGGATTTTATATATGTTATAAACTTATACTTATATCTACTCAGAGAATGTACATATGTGAAAATTATATATCTCCTTGTAGATATCTTGACAATATCACTCAACAGGACAATATGGCATATTACACTGCCATATGGTATGGGTTTTAATGGTGTGTTTTTAAATATCAGCTATTAAGCTGTGGCATATTCTGTCCTCATAGGCCTTTTTTAATGACTGAAGTATCTGCATGACAGATTAAAACATCTGGTATCTGAGTTTCATATCATCAGATATGTGCTTCAGTGACACATCAAGTACAGGTTAAAGGCAAAGTTTACCCAGAAATGAATATCTGTCAGCATTTACTCTCTGTCATGTTATTCAAAACCATTATGAATTTCTTTATGTAACAGATAAAAAGATATTCCGATATATAAGTTAAAACAATAAAAGCCAGTGTGGGGCGCAGTGTTGTTTTGAACCCCACTGATTTTCAATGTATGAACAAAAACATTCTTCAAAACATCTTATTTCATGCTTCACAGAAAAAAAGCCATACATGTTTAAAATGGCATGGTAGTGAGTATATTATGACAGGTTATTCATTTTTGGGCGAACTATCCATTTAAAACTTATTTGTATGTGCACAATATGTAAATACAAGTACAAGTAAATACAAGAATCTGCAATCCATGTAAATGCTGAATGGTCCTAAATATAAATTTACTATAACAGAACAAGAAAGAATTGCTCCATTTGAAGGTACTAAGCATAAGTATTACCAGCAAAGACATTCTTTCCCTCCCAAACAGGTCAGGAGTTTTGAACTGCTGTGTAATGATATGCATATGCACAAGAGACTGCCCAGAGGAAAAAAAAAAAGAAAACTTAAGAAGTTTTCTCTTCCTAAGCTCAGGAGACTTGGTGGTGATATTATATATGTTATAATTTTGGTATCAGCAGTAACTCCTAAAATTCTTTAGGAGAAATGAAAGTAGACAGGTTGTTCTTTCTTTCTTTTTTTGGTTACATTTGGGTTTTTCACCTTTAATGGTCAGGACAGTAGGAGGAGAGACAGGGAGCAATGAGACAAGAAGAAGAGAACAGGAGCAGGGAAGTACCTTTAGCTGGGACTCAAACTCATGCTGAGGTGCAGTTGTGCCTTCACATCGATGTACTGCCCACAAAGGCTATGGTTCTGACAGAGGTTATTTTATTGAGATCTCTTCTAAAGCTTTAAAGGAGACCAATGTGAGACCACTAGAGTCTTTAGTTTAGAAGAAAAATCTGTGCACAGTGTGTGATGATGATGAGATCTCTTCCAAAACTTTAAAGGAGACCATTGTAAGAGTTTTTGTCTCAGGAGTGTGAGAAGCAGGAGACTCATGCAGAAGTCTCTGTTTGATGTTAAAGTAAACTCATTTCTGTCTAAGAGAAAAATTTGAGATATTAAAGCATTCTCACTTTTGATTTTTCTTTCCTGCTTCATTTTCTTAAGACAAAACAAACCACCACATCTCTCTCTCTCTCTCTCTCTCTCTCTCTCTCTCTCTCTCTGATTAGGCAAATACAAATCTCACATAAAAGAGAGAGTGTCTGTCCCTAAATTACTGATGACAGTAGAAACAAAGGCAGACAATAAACAGAATGTGAAGTTGGCCAAGTACAGTGTGGTGAAATGTAGGGGTCTGGCATACTCAGCCCCGGGCAGCCTTAAAGCTGTGTATCAGGTGTGCAGAAACAACACAACATAGCCACAGGCTCTGAATACACTCATGAGTATGAGGTTCAAAACACAGGTGGTGGTGTTCAAAATGATTGCCATAGACAGAAATGTCTATTGAGGTGCTGAGGCATACTTCATATCATGAACAGCCATATTGTAACTAGACGCCAATGTTATTCATCTATGATCACTCTTTGTTGATTAGTTTTAATTATTATCTGAATAATTGAAATATGATATTCCAAATGGCATGGAAGCTGGATTCTGCCCAGAGGAAAAAGGAAATGTTTTTAAACTAAGAAATAAAGACACACTGTGAAATATAAAGTTGCACAGTGATTTGTAAAATAAAGTCTATAAAAATCTGCTGCCCTCTGCCAGAAAGCTGTCAATGGGAAGAAGGTTTACCTTCCAACATGACAATGACCCAAAGCACACAGCAAAACTCACAACACAGTGGTTGAAGGAGAAAAAGCTTAAATTCCCTAAATAGGCTTGTCAGAGTCCAGACTTAAACCCCATTGAAAATCTGTGGAATGATGTGGATGAAGTCTGCAGTCCACAAACGATCAATGTTAACTGAACTTGAGCAGTTCTGCAAAGAAGAGTGGTCAAATATGGCAAAGTCTAGATGTGCAAAGTTAGTAGAGACACATCCCAACAGACTAAAAGCTGTAATTAAAGCAAAAGGTTCAACAAAATGCCGACCCAAGGGGGTGATCCTTTTTCCAGCTCAGGGATTGTGTTTATTTATTTATTTATTTTCTGACATGTTGGTGTTATATCTTTCACTTGTTATAAGTTGCACTGAGTAAAAACAGCTGGATAAAACAAAAACTGTATCCGTCTTCATAACAAACTTCAAATCAACAAAATTAAATAAATTAAAAGAAGGTGATTCTTTTCTATATCCACTGTACAGTGGGTTGCAGTTGTGTGAAAGTCGTGATCACTCATGATAAATACATTTCTAATTGCGAGACTTAGTTTACAAGAAATAAAGTAACAATTGTTTGAAATGAGAAAAAAAAAGTCACAATGTGATATATAAAGTTGCAATTTCATGTGAAGTACAGTGAGCTGTAGTTATGTGAAATGAAGTTGTAAACATGAGAAATTAATTCACAATTACGAGACGTTTACATTATAAGAAATGAAGTCATAACTGTTTAAAATAAGAAATAAAGGCACACTCTGCAATATAAAGTCATACTGAATAATTTCGCAATAGTGAGGTGCAGTTACATTACAAGACATTTACTCACAGCTATAAATAAATTTGCAAGAGTGAGATATAAAGTCACATTGTGAGACAATGACACAATTGGCAGATTGCAAGCTGCAGTACGAGAAATAAAATTGCAGTCGTGACTTATGAGATATAAAATTCCAGTTTCCTTACTATTTTTACTCCAAGGAAACAAGATTTCTTAAAACTGTGCTAAATACCTGTAAAAGATTCACATGTTGCTGTTTTAACTCCACATACCAGTTTTCTTTCCTGTAATAGAAGCCACTGAACTTCCTGCTGAGGTTTACTCTTGTATGAGGCTGCACTGCTGATGCGTACACTTGATATTGTGTCTTTTCTATTAAGTGCCATCTGACACCTTCTCGTGTCTTTTTACCTGCTGGTTCTGTGTGTCACTGGGCTGTCTCCAGGGCATGCAATGTTTATTTGTGAACCCAGTGACTTATAGCTCAGTCGCGTCACAAAGGCTTTTCATTTTTATGGGTGCAACTCAAGACCCAACAAAACCCAATGGAGCTTGTGTTTGATCTAAGTTTGCTTTCTAGGTCACGTCTGATGCCACAGTGTTGACCAGTTTGAAAGATTTATCAAGCATACTAAAGGTATGGTCGGCCTGTGTGAGTGTAGCTAAGTAAAGTGCATTTAGAAAGTATTTTTGCTCCTTGCTTCTCCCCCACCCCACACACACTTTGTCAAGAGCTCAAGCTGAAAAATTACCATTCAAAGTCAGTGTGCTTTTTGATTAATGCCTTCCACATTTGTCAATCAATCCAAATCACATGCCTGATACACCTGGTTTCATCCACAAACCCAATCTGCTTTTAACAGTGCTAAAGGTTTTTCACAACTTAAGCAACCTACAATTTTATGTGAATGATCAAGTTACTCTTTTGTTTGTGCAGTCATGCACAGCTAACAGGCGAAAACAGCAGCGCTGTGACTCTCCGTGAGAAGTATTAGAGGTCACATGACCTCTCTATACAGCGCTATTGATTCAAATGAATCAAAGAATTCATTCAAATAACACTCTGGATTGTTTGTGAAGTCTCGGTCTCTGCTCGCAACTCACTGCTTGAAAGAATTTGATTGTATTCTCTACTGAATCCGTATAAGGAACAATCACGTGTATGAATTCATTACTCAGATCAGTTTTGGAACTCACGTGTACATTACAGAACTGACTTAAATTGTCATTTTCAGTATAATAGTCAGTCTGCCAAGATGTCCATACAAAGTGTTTGCACAATAATTTATAGTCACTTATATAAAGACACTTCTCAGTTAGGGTGATACTGTAGATACAGATGATTTACATCTTACTGTCATGATTTTTTTTTTTCAAGGGTTTGTTGTGTTATTTATTGTGTGGATTGGCCACATGATAGTAAATAATACAGATCTTAATCAGTGTAGAGAATTGGTATTGGTGTAATGTGGGTGGGTGTGCCAGAACTACCTTGAAAGAATCTGGCCCAGCATCAACAAATACTATTTGAGGAAGAAGTTCAAATGAGGACAGCCAATACAAACTCAAAATCCCAAGCTTACACTAGCTGCACTTTTAATAGAGTGCAAAGCAAACCTGTGTGAGCATATGTGTGTTGGATTCAAGAGAATTTAACACCCTTTACAATAGGCCAGCTATTAGTTTGCTATTGGCAACATTATAATGGAAATTAACTGAAGTACAACAAACTCCTAATTTTCTACATGTCATCATGCATCGTAATATATGATGAATATCATTTAGAAAAACAAAAGTAACAAGCCAAAAGCATTCAATATTTACAATCTGTTTGGGTCAAATATTTTAAAATACATCAAACTTTGCGATTAATATTTCACCTGAAATATACTGTATATCATAAAAAACACTGCCTGCAAACTTATTACTCTAAATCGTAGCAATGCAGAATTCCAAACATTTTCTGCTTCATATTAATGTATCTGTGGACTGCATTTTTTTGGTATTGCTGGATTACTTATTTGTTTTATTCACCCACACTTAGGAGATTAGGCTACCTAGCATGCTATGTTAACCCTATACTGTAGCATGCTTAAATATATAGTTCACCCCAGAATGAAGATATTATTATTTACTCATGTCAATCCAAACCTGTATGAACTTATTTCTTCTGCAGAACACAAAAGAATGTATTTTGAAGAATGTTGGTAACAAACAGTTACGACAGACTTCCACTGTAATTTAATTTCTCAAAATGTCATCCGTTGTGTTCCACAGAAGAAATTAAGTCATACAGGTTTGCAACGACCTGAGTGTAAATAATCACAGAATTTAATTTGTGGGTGAACTACCCCCTTAAAAACACTTTCAAAACTTTTTTAAAAGTTAGGAAAGATTTTAATAAGGGGTGAACAGGTGTGTGGGACATCCTACACAATTACGTTTTGTAAAGTTTAAATTGACAGGTAGAACTGCAAAACAATACTGATCTCCAGAGACATTTGTTAATCCCAAATAAGCATTAAAATTGTTTCCAACACTTTTCTCTCAGGTGCAGGATCCAGAGGAAACTCTCTACATACTCCCCACACTTCCCACTTCTTTCTATTTCTGCTTCCCGTCACAAACAGAGGTGTTGCCCCTGTCTGCAGCCCATCATGCAGAGGGCCAGATATTGTGAGGTTGGGATTTAATTGGTATATTAGTATCCAGCCACGTCCAAATTTATCAAATTTACGCTGGCCATTAATTTTGTAGAAGAACATACAATTAAGAGCTCATTAGTGCTCTCACAGGGATATGCCCTTTCGTCTGCTGGAGGAACATTGAGAGTTGGCCTAACTCCAGAGCAAAAACCTCTCTTCCTCAACATGCCTTCTCTGGCATACTCTACCTCTCATACTCTATATCTCTATCTCATACTCAATTTTTTTTTTTTGAGTTATAATGTAATTAATTCAATAATGTCTTATAGTTAATGCTGATATCAAAGATTTTTGTTTACCAAAGGATTCCTATGATGAACCTATAATGGGTTATGAAGGAGGCAACATAAAAAAGTAATATTAGAAAAAGGCAGGGAAAACAAAAATAAAACTGAAAGAAAGAGTGAAAACAGAGAGATATTGACTGACCAGGTGTAATGTGTGATGTTGAGGGCCAGCTGGGGCCTACGTGGCAGTGAGCCATCCCTCCTCTGACTGTCATCTACTCTGACATTCTGGCTAAGCTGGATGCCATTAGGATGAGGGTGACTTTGATCCTGTCAGCAGTGATGTGACTCCCACTATATAGGGTGCCTTCAAAGTAAACTGCTGTATCATTGTAACTTTCATAGTTTGTTATCTTTATTTGTAGTCATTTTTACTCATACCTGACTGACATCCCACTTGAGCCTGAATATTAACCTTTCAGTTACAAAAAGAAGGTTTTATATCAGGCACCACCTCTGTAACTCAGTCATGGTTAGTTATTGATTTAAACTCAATGACAGCACATAACCATTGAGAAAGAGAGGGAGTGGGAGATAGTGAGAACATTAAAATTGTGCTGTACCCAAAGGCAAATTATTATGAGTGTCAAGGTTTTGAGTAAAAAATAAAAATGGATTTCTCTTGATCATAGATACCTCTTGTCAACTTGTTTCCAGGATTGTGAATGTACAGTATACAGTTAAAAAGTTTGGGGTCAGTAAGATTTTTTTTTTTTAAATAAATGTAATAAATTATATGTTTCTTAAACTAAAAATAAACATATTTAAGTGATTTCAGAATGATCATGTGACAATGAAGACTGGAGTAATGGCAGCTGATAATTCAGCTTTGCCATCACAGGAATAAATTACATTTTAAAATATATTAAAATAGAAAACATTTATTTTAAATTGTAATAATATTTCACAATATTACTGTTTTTACTGTATTTTTTATCAAATAAATCTAGTCTTGGTGAACATGAGAGACTTCTGTCAAAAACATTTAAAAATCAAACTGACCCCAAACTCTATGAATGGCGGGGGGTGATGGACAATACTTTTACAGCAATTATTCATTTTGTTTTATATATATTTTTATATATATATATATATATATATATATATATGTAATACACAAACAAAAAAAAATGATAAAAAAAAAAAACACTGTACACATACATTAACAATTAAATATCAGTATGCTATGTAAATCATAAATTTAAATAATTGACTGCAGCCTAGTAGCCAGTCAGAAGGGACTGCTCCATAATCAATAGTGCTACATTGGTAAGCTCAGCTTGAATCCGCACTCTTAAGTAAACTGATTTTTATTTTTTTTATTTTTTAAATGACCTGTTTAATTGACATACAAGTTAGACTCATAACTATAGCTCTTTAGCCACAAAATACAGAGTGCCAGAGAAAAGACAGAAAGCTACAAACCTACATACAACTGACATATTTACATTTTCTCGTTAGCCAACTTAGCATTACATATTTTCTGATATCATTTGGGTGGTAAAAAAAACACTATTTTGAATGAGTGCTTGGCTGACTGTTTCAGAGGACATCTGTGATCGGGGGAAAATCATTAGCTATACTGCTAGAGCTCGGCTATCTGTAATTGCCTCGTCTCAGAATAGCATCAAATGAACACATTCTGAAAAGGGGGTTCAATGTATCACTCAGTTGACTCAAACATCTAACTCTTATAAAGTTTTGACTGTCAGATGGGACATGCTTTATAGAACTGTTTAGGACTTCCTGCACTTTGCAAGCTTGTTAAAGAAATTATGCAACCATATAATGAAAAGTCTGGTAAGCAAACATTTATGACTGCAATAACTGGCAAGGATTTCCTAAGGCCCACTGTGGTTGATTCGCCATTCACATGGCAATGGCAATAATGGACAAGACCACAAAAAAGTCTCGTCCTCATGTTAATTGGACACTACATATCCAGTTCTGCTTTATTTTTCATTTAGCATTGAAGCACTAGGTTAAAAAAAAAAATCAGTTTCTTGTCTCAAATGATTTATTAGGCAATTTTCTTCTTGTTCAATCTCTCCCATTGTTTGTTTAAAAGCCTTTCATAAAAACTGCTTGTTTATCATTGTTTCTGAGAGAAAGGTACTTGACCTACCATTAATTATGTGTGACACCAGTGCATAATGACTAGACTCAATAACAAGATGTATTTCATTGCACAAGATCATCCAAGGCCTTCTGATAACAACACAGTAAATTATGTTTATGTTCACAGACACAGACAAAGTTCTGTTGCTTCCCTCCTATGTGGAGCATAGTAGGACACTTGCCCTGTAGTGTTGCGTTGAGAAGTGTAGATTTAGCGCACCACAAAACCGGCAAGTCTTCCTATTAGGGTGGACAGGATGTTTCAAGAGCAAACCATTTGTCTGGCAGTTAATTATATTGACTGGGAGCTTCCAGACAAATACAATTGATTTAGCCTAATTCTAGCTAATTGTCTCCATAGCATTTGTAACTTTTGCTTAATTCTCACATGGTTTCATATGTTCTTTGTCCTTCTTTTTTGGGGATAGGATTGATCTAATGTTTGAGTATAAAACAACAATACACTTTGAAAAAGATTTCAAAACACTGCCCTCAACATTTTGTTGCATCGCATTAATAAAAACTCCCTGAGTGTGTCTTACCTTTCCATGTTTTCTGTAAGGCAGACTGAGCCTGGATAGCCATCCCCTCTGGCAGAGAGAGGCCCCTGTGACAGGCCAGGGCGAGTTTTCCACGTCTCCATTAATCCAGTAACTGGAGAAATTAGATTCAACAAGGGGTTTGTCTGGTCCCTCAGATTATGGCGTGAAAACGACATTGTTCCTTGCGCTCCAATCTGGTAATGAAATGAATGTCCACCTGAATTAACGCCAACAATAGCCGACGTGGGCACATTATTATTTTCTTGGTAATAGCTGCCATCACTGGTTTCCTGTTTAATCCCCTTGGGCAGGCCATTGTTAGGAAACACACCAGGTTCATAGTTGCCATTCAGAGACAAAACAGGAGGTCCCAAGATCCCAGAAAGACTATATTCGTCAATATTATCCCTCAAAGACAAGTATGTGGTCTCTGTAGAAGGAAAGCAGCCTAGAGAGTGCTGCGACTCCACAAACTGGAGGTTCGAACATGTCACCTCTCTGTTTGGCTCTGTTTTAATGTGAGTTACGAAAGGAGAATGTGGCATGGAGTTCTTGCTGCTGCCTAGGCACATACTCCTGTAATCAGTGCCAGGTTCGTTTTTGATATATTTGGCCACTCCCATAGCATCCAAGCCAATGTTAAATATTTCCCCATCCACATTCTCTACCTTCGGGAACTCAAATCCCTTGAAGTCATGCTCTCGGCTCTCAGGGCTGTTGACATCATTTTGCACTAGGCCCAATCCACTTGGAGGGCTAGAGACAGAGAAGCCCCTGGATGAGTTCCTGGGACTGGACATGGTCATGCTGCCAACGGTGGGTGGACTGGAGATGGATGGTCTAATGTTACAGGTATTGCCTCCATTTGTTATTGGGCTTGAGACGGATGACCTTATGTTGGTGTTACAGGAAAGCGGCGAGCTCACACTACCTATACTATGAGGGCTGGAAACTGGAGACTTCATTACACTTAGCGGACTAGCTAGTGCAGGTGACCCCACTATGCTGGACTTTACAGGGCTACAGGTGTTAGGGCTGGTGTGTTGACCTTGGATCAAGTTGGTGTGGGTAGAAGCCAGTGACGGACAATCAGAGTCAAAGAAGGTGGGGCTGGTAGTCGACGACACCATGTTGTGTCCGGTAGGACTAGACATGGGCCCAGACCCATCAGTGCTGCATGAAAGAGTGGCGGCCATTGCAGAGGGCACTGAGGCAGAGACCACAGCACACTCCTGAGGGCGACCATTGGGTAGCTGGGCCCCAGGTGGGAATGAAGCTGGGGGAGCTTTCATCTTTGGGCTCCCAGTCGTTCTGGACTGGCTGTCTTCATTTGCTCTCCCAGAAAGAGGATACAGTTTCTGTGGGCTACCCTGCCCTCCTGCAGTCCCTTGTTGGGAAAAGCCAAAGTCTGCTTCCCTGGCAGCATTCATGTACAAGCCCATAGACTCAGCAACAGTTTTAGAAAGCTCCTTTGAGTCTGTTTCTGACTTACGGTTTTGGAAGGAGTTGTTGAAGGAGGGAAATAGTAATGGTTGATTCTGGTTAACTCTAAGCATCGTTGTCTCTGTAGTTTTAAAGTTGTTGTCCTTGCAGACAGACGGCATGTTAGGGGCATTGCTCGAGTTAACATTATCCATGAGCATGTCACTGTTTGTCAAATGCTCTTCTGCAGAACAGCAATAATCCATGGTGTTCGGCATCTGTGCCAATTTGTTTTCTGCATTTGCCCCTTCGCGGTAACTTTGGTAGCTTTTAGTCTCCATACCTGGATCATTTGATAAACCTAATGGACCAATAAATGAGAGATATTTAGACTTTACAGTCAAAATACAAAATACAACGTACAAAGAAATCTCATTATTCTGACTGTCAATCCAAATAGCACACAAAATTATTATTTATTACTGGTTTAATTTGTCTATTTTTTTTGGAAAATGCATTACAGATATACAACTTTTCAATTGTGTGATTACAAAGAAATGCATCCCCAGATCCACAGATTTAAATAGGGTGCTAATTAAATGGGATTGCAAGTGACCTCTTCTTTATGAGTGTGGGGGTCATCCCTCTCTGTCAGACTACTGTGCCTCCCCATTCTCTCCAGCTGAAAAGTTTGTATTTGACCAAACTATTATATCTCTTCCACATGTTTTACTATGTTTTTACCACCATGATGTGTGAATTCACTATAAATTAGTACATTTGTAAATTAACTGTGAAAGTCTTTGCTTTGAGCATTGCTGGATCCTGGCACTGCCTCTGCAGACATGAGGTGCAGTGCTCCACATTCAAGGAGGTTTCACGGAAACCACACATATGAATTGTGAACTAGCAGGTAACTTTTTTCCCTATCAAATCCCTGTGCTTCACAATTATTTGTACTTTTAATTCTTTGTTTCTGGATTTTTGTTGTTATTATTATTTTACATTTCTAGAAAAGTAGAGTGCTATAAAAATGAATTTAACCCTTCTGTCCTTCAACGATATGATGTAAAGATTCATTTTAGCAGTGTTACATTTAGTTATGGTGACAAATTAAAAAAAAAGTGGACTGAGACTGACAACACAGAGACGACGTGAATGCAAAAAGAACTCGTTTAAATCTGAAAACAGGTTTTAATGCATTGGGTATTTGTTCAGTTTCAGGTAAGCAAGGTTTATTATATATATATATATATATATATATATATATATATATATATATATATATATATATATATATATATATATATATATATATTGGCTATGGCTATGGCAAAATAATAAAAAAAAAAATTTAATTTCCCACACTGTTGACAGCACCAAGAGAAAGCAAACCCACCACCCACACGAGCATTATGGGAGGGACTGAAGACGCAATAGAACCGCTGTGAGTTTAAACTGTCAGTCATGTACAGCACATACAGGCTTCTGCTATACTAATACAATCATGAATAGCTCTACAGACATACAGTTAGTTAATGAGACATTGTACTTTTAAAAGCAAAGTCATATGGGGATGACAGTGCAGATTTAAACGTTTGACGTAGTTCGTTGTTTTTGTTTTGGATTTTTTTCCCCTTGTCTTTTTCTTCCCACGATACCGAACTTCAGCGTGCAACCATTGGACAGAAGCAGACACACTGTCGCCAAGAGTTTATCACGCCACTCTCGGATTGGTCCTCTGTCAGTCTTTTATTTTTATAAGCTTTGTAGCCACAATAATTCTGCGACATTCTTTAAAACGTGTGAAAAACGAACTTGCTCTTTGCATAGTCTACAAAAAGTTCAAGTCAACTTTACGTGTAGGTTCGGATGCGTGATATTCCATGCTGCATTGCACAGAGCCCTCCAGAATGATGAATGTGACGCAGTTGTTTCTTCTGCAAAAGAGCTCCTATTTAAATATCGTGGTGAGGCACTTTATTCATCACATGACGCCACGTGAATCAAGCATGCTTAAATAAGTGAAATAAATATGTTTGCATGCATTTTCACAAGAATAAATCTTATTCGCCAGTCTTCTCACTCCCTGTGAACGTCACAGTAATTAATAATGTGTCCCATCTGGCTGAATAAACTTAAGTTGCACTCAACTCTAGATGCACTAGCACACGTACAGTAAATAAGACAGGACGATGTTAACGTTACGCGAAATAATAACAAGCTGCTATCCCTTGAAGAACTTATAACGACGGAACGAAGGAGATCGTGCTAAGCTTTGATATAACTATTTAAAATTTGATGTCAGCTAAATCTGATGGAAAGCGTTAGCAATAGCGATGTGTTAAACAGCATTCACTCACATAAATCCAGACGGCTGAATGGATTTATGTATTTTAGCCGAGAAAACGTCAGAAAAATACAATCAAATGCAAAGGATGTTAGTTAAGGATACATTATTAATGGAATCATTATATACAAGTGTAATGTACATTGTTGTTGTTGGTGTTTTCGGTTGTTTCTTGCTTTGAAGTGCACTTCATGCACAGCACAGGTCCTGTCAAGTTAAGCATCGCTTGTCAAAAATGTACAAGTTTTAGACAAGTTTTAAACGCGTCTGCATTTACAGTAGAGTTTATATATAGAGGACTGCTCCGTTCTCCAGCTGTATAATAATAATAAGACATCTTACCGTAATTACGACATCCAGTTGTGACAGTTATATCTACCGCTGGTCACTAGTAATCCAATGGACAACACGGAGCAAATGACACTTAACCGTGCCGTTAATTTGTGTCTAGAAGTATTCCCAGTGTTGCGCCTCCTTGCATGTACTAGTTTCAGTTGTGACAGCTGAACGCACCGCTCACTGACGCGCTCATGACGCGAAATCCTGAACGACAGCGCAATGTACGCGTATACCATTCAACAGCGACTTCACCGAAACGTCCTGTCGTTTGCTTTCTGTTTACATGCACATCGCTACTAGATTGTTGAAGGCGTCCAACTGAAGACTAATACAAACAGCGGAGGACTCAGACAGACTTGCGTAGCGACGTCATTGTGTGCACATGGACCCTCCTACTGCAATGAGAGCTCGAGTGGGAGGGGGCGATGGGTGCGCTCAGGTACATACGGCTCTCCATCCAGAAGTAGGGCAAGGTAGTTCGATTACGCAGCCGCTAACCTGTGCATCTAGGACAAATGGTTGTGCAAACATTTACGCGCATGTCCTTACTTGCTAAATGTTATTCAGTGGTATATAAAACTAGAACGGTTAATCATTATTTCATCTAATTAAACCATGCACTGGGCAATCTCAAACCTATTTTTAGAACATTTGTTTTTTCATGGTGCAGAATTAAAAAAAAAAGTGTACATATTTAGAGGCTGAAAATGTAACTATAAATGTTGTCTTCTGCACGAACGGAGCACTGAGCAATAACTCAGGACTGGGAATGATCAATAATTAAATGACAGATTTTGTGATGTTTGTTGTATGTATAAAAATAAAAAAAAAAAATTCATCACAAAAAAAAAAAAAAATTAAATGACAAATTGATGGAAGTACAAGGGGAAAAAAGAGTTTTGTTCCCCAGCTCTCATTTCATTCTTTTGTAAGCTCTTAAAGTTGTTATGACCTGAATTCTAAAGGAAAATAAACAGGGAAATTGTTACATAATTTAATTTATTCTCAGGCAAGTTCGATTTTATGATCTTGAAAGCAATTGAAAACTATTGGATAAAGTAGTTTGTGTGAATTTTAGGTTTAAGATTATTATATTGGAATGACCTTCATGTGTGGTCACTAACATTTAACAGGTCTAGAACGAAATATGAATGTATATTTACTAGTTAAGCACTACGTGAATATAAAATGTTTTTTTATAGGTCATATCATTGCTGTCAAACATTGGTTTGATATAAAGTCTACTCTTAAAAAGACCTACTGTACAGTACCACAAGGTGGTGCAATTTTTGTGATTTTGTTAGAGTTTGTTGACATGGAAATGGTTCTTAATAACCCTGTGCTTACAGTATGTAACTCTGTGCATATATATATATATATATATATATATATATATATATATATATATATATATATATATATGTATATATAATATTATTATTATTACTATTATTATTATTTATTTTATTTATTATTTTTTTCTATTTACTTGTGTAACCAGGAAGGTCCCATTGAGATACAATATCTCTTCTATCAGGGAGTCCTGGTCAAGAAAGGCAGCAAAAGTCAAAGTTACAAAGAAATACACATCACATCATGTGTGTGTGTGTGTGTGTGTGTGTGTGTGTGTGTGTGTGTGTGTATGCCTCTCTTAAGTATTTAACATAACAGATTTTCCTAGAACCAGCAGCTTATTGATTTTGCCAGAATATAATTGAAATTGTCCCTCTGTTCAAATTGTTGGATCTATCCAGTTAGATCCCAGCTTTGGGGGCAAAGGCTTGTAAAACTATTTTATTATCTTTTAAATTGCAGATCTGCAGAGTAAGAAACACAGCAGTCATTTATCAGCTAAATATTAACTGCTAACAAATCTTTTATTAGTACAATAGTGCATCTTTAATATTGAGATTTTCAGCATATGAAAGCAATCAGTCATGCTCAAAATAAGAGGGCTGCCACAATGTTCTCAAATAAACAGTACTATAACTAGGACATTTATAATTTTAATTCAAATACATATAAATAACATAATGTGTGTGTGTATATATATATATATATATATATATATATATATATATATATATACATATACATATATATTAGTGCTGTCAAATGATTAATCGCGATTAATCGCATCCAAAATAAAAGTTTTTGTTTACATACTATATGTATGTGTACTGTGTATATTTATTATGTATATATAAATACATACACATACAGTAAATATTTTGAAAATATTTACATGTATATACATTTATATATTTATATTCTTATATTTTATATTATATATAAATATATTTAATATATAAACATAACATATTTTTCTTAAATGTATACATGCATGTGTTTGTAATTATATATACATAATAAATATACACAGCATACACGCATATATTATGTAAACAAAAACTTTTATTTTGGATGTGATTAATCGTGATTAATAATTTGACAGCACTAATATATATATATATATAGAAAGAAAGAGAGAGAGAGAGAGAGTTTATTTGTATATTTACTTACTTTTTGCACTACAAGAATAAGAGCACACACTGACCCTAAATCTCAGGTTATATATATAAATATGAAAGCGAGAAAAAAAATATATATAACTATATTTTTTCCTCACTATGGAAACTTTTAAACACGAGGTCTTCGGTAGGTAACTCATTCAGACATCAGCTGAAGACATCCGGCCTGGAATGTTAATAAATAAATCCGGCTGCATTAAAATCAGATAAGCAGATTAAAAGCCCTTTTACTCTTTTACTAAAGAAGCCTGAACCTTTAATCCAATATTCATCTTTAATAATTTTTAGTTAAGGTGTATTATTTAGCAAGAGAAGTTTCTCCTTGTGCTTGCATCTTTTGGACATGTGATCATAAGATGAAGGAGCAACTGTGCTATTTTTGATCTGCTTTTCTCCTGAGGTAGAAGGTGCTGATATATTGATCTTTAAGTTATCATATATTGAAGGAAAATGAAAGACAGCTCTGAAAATGAAAATGAAGAATGCCAGGAAATCCTACAAGAAAACAAGTATCAGTTGGCAAAACACTGAAGCGATCTAAATGCAGATTGATGCATGTAGTGCTTTTTAAGAAATTAAGGTAAATAAGTGGTATTCAACTATGTAATTACTTTGTATTCATATAGGCAATCACTTTGCATATGTGAAGCTGGAGAACTTTTACCTCTTAGGCCTGCTCCAAAAGGTGGCTATTTCAGTGGAAGAGATCTTTTGTTGATTTAAGAACTTATCTTTGTAGATAACTTTTTTGTTTTATCAGTGTATTGCTTTGCGGTGTGAAGTTATTTTTAATTATCACTATTCTGGTGTTGAATACATTATGAGTCAAGGTGATGCTGGCATTTTGACACTTTGAAGTTGGGCATATTTTGTAAACTGCTGTGAGTACTTCATGTCTTTTTTTATTTCATGGCATTCAGTGGTTGTATATAATTGTGAAGTTTTTAATGTGTATTGCTGATAAAAATCTGGTTTTAATCTGTATTATAAAAAGTCCTTCATTTTGGTAAAAGGCTAAAAAATGGCTAAAATAATTATTTATAATCTGCATTTATTTAAACCTCCTAAGGATTATTTGACATTTTCTGAGGGTTAAGCAACTACTTTCATGATAATTTGCTGGAAATAGACAAACAATGTTATGGGAAAAGGTAATGTTTAAAATTTGCTTATGCACTTGCATTTTTAAGTACTGATTTTCTTAGTGAGTTCAAAAAGTCATCTGATCTGACTATCATATCTAATAGTGTACACTCTTAAGAAAAAATGTTTTAAACTGTTTAGCTTGTAACAATAGCAGAACCCTTTTTAATGATAGTTTATCATTAGTATATTAGTAAATTTATATCATTAATAATAGGATTATTAATATTATTTGTATTTATTATTATTTTATTTTATTTTTTACCCCTCTATCTGCCTGGTTTTATAATATCTTGTAGCCTCTATTAGGGTTTTACATAAAAACAACAATGACAGTAATCTAAGAACCGTTATTAGCAGAATATATTAATAAATGACAATTGACATTGAACATAAATAATTATTTAAAGAAGTAAAACAAAACGGAAACAGAATATAGTGTGATGAAAACCAAATTCCAGTGAAACACTGTGTTTTATAATCTTATGATGCCTTTAAATCCATCATTATGTGTATTCTGGTGTGATTCAGTGGCAGTTTCTCTCTGCAGATGATGAGGTTGTAGGATGACAGCATCTGAAATGCACAATTGAGTTTAGAGTTACAATATGTCTCTTTCCATTGGTTTATGTAAAAACAATTGTTTATGAAGACCAAACGTAGTATGTAAGTGCTTCACAATGTTAGAAGGAAAAAGTGAAAAAAGCTGCGGGATAGCTATGACAGGGTATGTCATATTTCTACTTAATAATACCAATCAAACATAGCCAGGTATTTCTTTTGTGTGTGTGTGTGTATTTATGTTTAAAAACAACAAAATAAAGGAATTAAAATGAGGTATAACTACAGAATGACATCTCAAGCATGTTAATATCAACTACAGTTTTCTCTCTCTGTTTTTGTCTGACTTCTCCCACATATCTGACCTCCACTTGCTTACCACACAATCTTTAAACACTAAGCTTTACTCTCATTATTTAGAGACTCAAGGCAAGACCGAAGGCAGATTTTCAGTATCACTTTAACACACTCATGCACACAAAGCATAAATGCAGTTGTCTCTCTGCCTTATCATCAAAGGTCACAGGGAAGGAGAAAAAGAAAGTGTCCAAGCCTATAAACAGGTGAAAAGGAATATGTTTGTGAACATGCAGTTTACGTACCTAAATAAAGAACCCCAAGTACACCGTGCAGCCGCTTGTGTTGAATAATGTGTTTATCCCATTACGACTTTAATGCATATTCAGTAGGAACACTAAATATGAGCGACGGCTTGACTCTATATCAGCACATTACAGCGTCTGCCTTTTATTCCAGAATAATGTGATGTTTGATGAAATTGTGTCAAATAGATTACAAATTAATATGCAACGTGTCTCCTAGCACACATTCTGTTCAGCCTCGCCAGTTCCAGATGCCAGGGTATTCGAATGACAAAAAACGCTGTCCACGCCGTGTGAAAACAAGCAATCATCAAGATTGTGCATACGGTTCTGCATTGGCCCTTTAGGAAAGCTTATAGCTCCTTATAGCTGTTAGCTCCAATTCTATAATCTGACTCGAACAGCATTCCAAGACAGCTTATATAACAGTCCAACAGCATTGAACATTTCTGCAAATTTTCATGAGCAATACTGCCTATTGTCAGTAGTGTAGCATGACCAACCGAAACCAGTGCGAAATCTGCATAAGGAAATCTTTCACCCTCATGTGAAATTCACAATCACTTGAATTCCTGTTGAAATGACTGGATTTCATCTGTGAAAATTCATTGAACAATGGTAAATGTGATCGTACTATTACTCAAATAAGTTTTCAGAAACAGCCCAAGCTGTCGTAGCAAGTTTCTTACTGTAGGTGACAATTTCAAATTAATTGCAAAGACATCTTTTGAACTAATGGCAGGTCCATCAAGTGTGATATTGCTTTAATATGGACACATTGGCTTGGTATCCTGCATTTGCATTTATGCATTTAGAAGATGCTTTTATCTAAATCGACTTACATTGCATGAATGCGTTCAAGATACCTCATACGTTTTATTAATTCTTGCATTCCCGAGGAATCAAACTGGTGCTATGCTCTGTTTCAGCTACTGGATTTCTTCTAGCACTGTGATGAGAGTTTTGTTACAAGCTAAATATGTATTTGTTGTTCTCGCCATTAGGTGAAATGCAGTCACAGTAAAGTTACTATAGCAAGGACTCCGCTAATTTATCACTTGAGTTTCTTCCTGCACATTTGCGAATCCAGATGCTAAATGGTGCATCAGGACTGCCAGAGGTACCCGCACAAACATTCATGTGTGTAACATTCCTTTCATGATGCTCTCATTCATCCAGTACAACACCAAAGACACTAACAAATATCCACCCACGCAGTGGCAACCTCATCCAAACACACCTTTAAAACTAACACGATTAGTGTGGGCGGCTTTAGTGGGCTATTGACCCCAGCTGAACCAGGCAGAGCCCGCCAGTGGTGTGCAGACTGGGAGACAAAGTGGGTCAGTGAGAGGGTGATGTAATGTTAAAGCAGAAGAGAGAGAGAGAGGATTGAGGGGATTAAAGCAGTCTCTTTTCTCTCTGTCTCTTTTTCTATGACTCTTTTTCTCTTTCTGACTGTTGGTGTGACTGCCTCTCTATGTGGTGTTTGCTTTACATTTGCCTCTTTTTATGTATTTTCTACTTTCTGTCTCAGTAAAACTGATAATCGTTCAACAGATAAGTTGTTGAATAAATGAAGCAGATTCATGTTGAACGCAGAGAGTACTGGATTGTGAGTAAAATACTGTAACGTTACAACTGGACATGTTACAAAAAAATTCAAACTCCTTGTTAATATTCATAAACTTAGAAAACAATATGACTTTGTGGATTTTAGGTTAATTTCTATGATTTTGGTTATTAATTGTTCCATTTTAAGAGCTTTAATTTGGTTGACCACAGTATAATTAATAGTATCAATAATTAATATATTAATAGTAATAATTTAACTGAAAATTAAAATTCTGTCAGCATAAAAGAAGAAATAATATTTTGAGAAATATTTGGACAACATTTCTTAAAATATCTTCTTTTGTGTTTGAAACAGCAGAGTAAGTAAATGATGGCAGAACTTTAATTTTTGGGTGAACTATCCGTTAAAAAAAAAAAAAAAAAAACACTTTAAGACCCAACAGAAGCCTTTGCAAATGGTTGCATGTCGAATAAAAAGCGTTAATCCTAATGTGGCCAGCACTCACTTAACAGCTTTTCAGCAAATCAGTTACAGGTCAAAGTTACATTCCTTCAATAATACTCATGAGCAGTGCTAATAAGGTTTATAATACATCCCTTCACTTTTCACCCCCCCCCCCCCCCCACCCACTCCCCCCAATTATTTTAGTGCTAAAAAATATGAGTCTTAGCTCATCAGATAAAAAATGAAACCACAGACGGAATATGACACCTTTTATGTTCATGTGCATGTGCATGTTCTGTCTTTTAGCTCCTTACCTGACATAATGTTTTCTGAAGTACACATAATGAATCAGTTGTCTTTGACAATGTTTGATTGTCTAACTGGTTTGTCATCTAACACGACATGCAGGAGTTATTATTATTTTATTTTTTTTGCAAGACGTCATTTAGATAGAGCATTCATGCAGATCAGTGTTTAACTGGAGAGGCAGAAACCTGCAATTTTCTGATAAGTTGTTTGGGTCTTTTTGCCAACTGAGACATAATGTTCCTTAGGCACTGATGAGTAGCTTTAATTAATCAGTGCTTTATTTGGTTGGCAGCACCATCTGCTTTCAGTGTCAGAGTTACCTGGCTTATCTGTCAATTCACAGTATAAACACAAGTGTAGTGTGGCATTGATTGTTTATGTTGTATTATACTTCTCTATGTCCACTTCTAAAAAAGGCCATAGAAATTCTGGGTTGCTGTGTAAAATGGCTTTTTAAAAATAATATCAGCCCCCACAACCTTTGAGCTCTAAAGTGGAAAGCTTCCCACTTTATATCCAAAAAAGAGAAAGCATTACAATTACATGACACTGAGTAGGTTTGTATCATTGCATCACAATTTCTGATCAACGTCTAATAAACATTTGTAACAATTCAACTATTCTCATTTGGAAACAGCAATACATAACTACAAACGGTTCATTCCATTCCATATAAAACCAGAGATCTCTATGGGAAAGAAATTTCTTTTCATCTTTATTCTATTTCATGTAATAAGAGCAAGTGACTCTTTGATGCCTTTCCAGGAGATAAACTGCTTATTTTAGACACTGAGAAAAGATCTCCCAGTTCTAACACTAAAACATGATTTGCCCCTGGATTTAGTTCTTATTAAACAAAGACTACGTCAAAGCAATTAGGAAAGCAATGGTCACAGCGTCAGGATTTAGAGCCATTTAAGACCTTGTCAGGCAGATCTCTTGGCACAGAGATGTGACTGCAGGTTCCTGTGTTCACCCGTTATGCTGCCTTTGATGACACACCATCTTGGATCGTTATTAATATTTTTTGTTTAAACCATGATACTGACAAATTCGTTAAGCTGTGAAATAAATAGATGCTCTCTGAAGCTCTGAACATCTGAACACCATCAAATCTTACCTATTGAGGTTCAATCAAGCATTTCAAGTATGAGGTAGTATGTCATTTTAAACAGATAAAGACAAAGATAGATTTCTACTAATTCACACGGCAACTATGCAGAACTTTTTCGTTTTTATCATTCGATATGGATTACAAAGATAGTCTGCCAAACATTTAAAGCTGACGAGTGAATCATTTCACGGGAAACATTTTCTAAAGTGTCACTTGCAATTAGCAGCCAGCATTGCATAACATGCCATTCAGTGTGTCAAAGTGGGTGACACCAGACTTGTCAGAATCTTATCCAGCCCACAAGGCCGTTTCAGATTCGGTAAAAGAGTTTTTGAGGACTTATTAGCACCTTTCTCACCTGTTTCCCATGAGAATGCCCTGCTGTAAACTTGTGATAAATCTTGTGATAAAAACTATATAATCAGCCAATAATTGAAGAGCCAGTGACAAAGTTTAGATTGGGATTTTAGTTAAATTAAATTTTACTTTAACCATGAATAATATCACGTTATGTTTGGGGTCTCAAACATAAATAAAGTGACTTTATTGGGACTTTATTTTAAACATTGTTGGAGTCTCTGGGATCACAAAACTTAGAAACGATCATCACAACAGACGTAAGAGTTAAGTTTGAGTGAGGAAACAAAATCACTCACATTTCTTTTCTTTAGAGCAAAAAGTGTGTTTTCTAAGGACACTGTGAGAATAAACTGTGGAATATAATACACTTAAATTAACACAGATTCAGATTTGATCTGCTTGACGGCTAGACAAACAACAATCTGCACAGAAAGCATGCACTAGGAGCAGATGAGGACGCCGATTCTAGGTCAGATTTGGTAAATCTAGGACAACCCAGACTCTCTCAGAGCCTCGCCGCTGGTGCTGTCATGTTTTAAACCATTTCCATTTTCATGCAGCTCTAGCACAAAGCTAGAGACTCTCCTTGCTTTTCTATTATTCTCTGTCCTTTCCTTGAAAACTTCATTTGATGTCTGACTGTTTCCATAGTCCATCTATGACCTTGTTGTCCTGTTGGTGCGTGTGTCTGTGTGTGTGTGTGTGTGTGTGTGTGTGTGTGTGTGTGTGTGTGTGTGTGTGTGTGTGTGTGTGTGTGTGTGTGTGTGTGTGTGTGTGTGATAATATATACATACATGCACACTTTAAAAAAGATTTTTCAAAGTTGGGAATAAAACAGATTATTGAAGTACGTTTTACAAGAAAATACTAATCACAGTCTTTTTGCTTTACAATTTCATTTTTGTTTTGTAATTAAATGTGAAATTCTGAGTGAAAATTGTTTGTACACCCAGTGTACAAAACTTTCTATTCTCTTTGCTTTGGGATATCCCAACAGGTTTGTTTCCTATTTGTAAATGCAGGTGTATATATTACATTATAGATGAGCTGTGCTAATCAGTGGCTTGCTTAAAGTTTGAAAACAGAAATCTGAAGCCTAGCTTTCCTTTACTCATTATTCATAACACTAGTCTCCATCTGGGATAGTGGCAGTCTTGGCTGCATTCCTTGTCTGTCTATTGGAGTAGAATCTGGGACTCTGTTTGATTGAAGATATTGTGATACGTGGCCAAGGTGTAAATCTGTCTGGCAACCATGCACATTTTTAACATTTCTTTTAAATTCCCCTTTCCTTTTTCCCCCATTTGTGCATTGAATTAATTAAGTTGGCATGACCCATAAATCTGTCAAATTCCTGTACTAAAATTATATTTCCTTATACATAAAAATATCAGACACATGGATAAACAGTGCCCTTGTAAGTATGAATTAGAGCTGAAATGATAACTACGATAATTAATCTTGTGTTTATGGTAATTAAATGTCGTTTCATACAATTATCTAAGTAGTTTTCTCCTTCAAATATGTAAATGAGGTTTATCAGCACAGCAGTCTCTCCAGACGCACCCTGAACCTTACCTTGTGGCCCAGCAGCAGAGTTAGATTACTTACAGAAGGGGAGAGCTGTTAATATTTCACTCGCACTGTAAAGAGCGTGTGTGAATGGCCTGGAGTGTGAGACGGCACCTTCTGTTCAATATGAGGCCTCCAGTAAGCAGGCTTCTCTCACCAACACAGTTCTCACTCGACTACAGTGTGTAGAGGTTATATAAAAACCAATCTGAACTTTTTGCTTAACTTTTTATGAGTTTTACATTTTCTTGTTCAGTAGCTGGAGCTACTGTAGCTTTTCCTTTGTTATCTACCAGGAATATTAGAGGAATTAAGGGTGCCAAGGAAACTGCTGACATTTTATATGAAACCATATGGAGAGATTAATCTCTTGATTATTTGAATATGAAAGCATATAAAAGTAGGCTATGCTTAATTAGTAAATACTATTATATTGGTAGCCCAACTGAATTCCTCTGTTACTGCATGTTTTTTTTTTTTTTTTTTTTTTTTACAAGTTAATTCCTTGTAACCTAAATGCATGTGTAACTATGTTTTCTTATTCATTTTTCAATGGGAATAAGTAAATTATTACCCACACAAAAATAGTTTCCAGTATTGCCTGGTTAATTAAATCTCTTGACATTTATCCATGTACAGGATTATTGTTGTTCTTTCCATTCAGACGTTAGAAGTTTGTAAAAAATTGTTATACTATTTGACTGTTTCATTATTTTTTTATTCTGTTATTCGGCAAGAACATACTGATCAAAAGTGATTGTAAAGGTGTTTACATAGTTTCAAATAAACGCTGTTCTTTTGAACACCAAAGAATCCTGAAAAAAGTACTATGGTTTCCACAAAAATCTGAAGCAGCACAACTGTTTTCAACTCTGATAATAATAAGAAATGTTTCTTGAGTGGCAAATCAGCGTATTAAAATGATTTCTGAAGGATCACGTGACACTGAAGACTGGAGTAATGACTGCTGAAAATTCAGCTTTGCATCACAGGAAAAAAATGAAATTATAAAATATTTTCAAATAGAAAATAATTAATTTAACTGATAATATTTCACAGTATTACTGTACAACTATATTTTTTCTATCAGATAAATACAGCACTGTTGAGCATACAAGACTTCAAAAACATTAAAACAAATCTTACTGTCCCCAAACTTTTGTATTGTAATATGTTTCCGGTTGGAAACCAAATGGCGTAGTTACAGCATCTATAGCAACATGTTAGCCAGCCTTGACCCCTTGGTTTATCTAAACAGGGTTTTGCCTCAACATCAGCCAATAACACAGCCGTTTCACTGGCCAAACCATCAGTGTTTGTCTTTTAAATCCCCTAGCACATGCTCAACTACAAAAAACCTGCTCTCATTTCCTGCAGCAATCTCTTTATAAACTTCTCTGTGTGAGACAAGAGGGACTAAAGCCATTGACTGGAGAGCAGAGAATTGGAAATTAAAAGCATTAAATCTCAATTTGTTGTTTGTGGTGACACATCCTTCATGGGCCAGTGGGCCACAGTGGCAGTAGTGGAGAGGTCATCCACTGGCTCTGAGTGATGTGCTTCATCAAGAGGTGCTCTGGTACAGGATATTTAGGCTCACCGTTAAACCCCTCCACATGACGTGATGGGTTTACCTGCTCATTTGTTACCGTTTTGTGTCAAATTGGGATTGACAGGCTATGAAGTTGTTTTTAACATAGGCTAAGCAGTTTATGTGGAACATAGAGGAAACAGATATATGCTCTTCCGATATGAAGGTAGTTCTTAGCAATATAGGCTGTTTAAAGATGGTGCCTGTGAGATTTTTTCTTGCAATCCCAGGATGCATTGCATTCAGTGAAAAATTAAATCCAGGAGGGCAGATGAGTTGTGAAAAATGTCAATTTGCTATTAATAAAAAAAAATTATGTGTAATTAAAATGTGTTTGTTTATTTATTTATTTAGTTTTAATGCTTAGCGCTGTTATCATAGCAACATGTTAATGCCAAATTATGTTGAGTCAAATTTCACAAGCAGAGCACTGATTGTACCACAAAAGTTCCTGCAATATATATAGCCTACCTAAATTCATGAAAAGTGAAAGCACAGAAATGTACCATATAATGTTACAAAAGATTTATATTTAAAATAAATGCTTTTTTTTTTTTTTTTTTACTTTCTACTTATCAAAGAATCCTGAAAAAAAACATAAACATAAAAAAATTAAGCAGCACAATTTTTTCAACATTGATAATAAAAAAAAATAATAATAAGAGGAAATATATATTTTTTCGCAGCAAATCAGCATAGAATGATTTCAGAAAGATCATATAAAACAAGACTGGAATAATGGCTGCTGAAAATACAGCTTTGTCTCACAAGAATAAATGACATTTTAAAATACATTCATATAGAAAGCAATTATTTTAAATTGTAATATTTCACAATAGGAGATTGTGAATATAGCTATACCTTCATTAGTATCCACACCAGTGCTAGCTGCAGTTAGATTGTCTGCCACTTACTCGATTTTTTAAGAGTTGGCTGGCTGTAAATGTTTTTATTGTTCATCAGCTGATAAAAAGAATAGTTATAAGTTCTCAATGTGATTCCAATGATATCCTCTGTGTCATTTTGGTTATACAGAAGTTACCTTTTCTCATAGTATTACAATGCTTATTAAAGACGCCTACTGTATGTAGGCAGTATGCAGAGATACTATGAAGGCATTATGCAGCAAGACTAAACTAGAACCATTTTCTGTTGGTATTTATTGATTTTTAATTTTTGGTTCTTGTATAAATGTTAAAAACCTTCCAGTCATATTATATCTCAGGTTACTTTACACTGCATTAAGTTGTTTTTAATAAAAATTATGTCAGAGTTCAAATGTTATCAAGGGCAACTTTAAATTAGCCTGAAACAAAAGATATTTCTTCCTCTCTTAGTTCTTTGCCCCATCCGTCTGCCCTTTAAAGTATTTACTCAAACTCTAGCAGTGAGATTGTCCTAGTTTGGATTCTCTTTCCAAAGTAAACAGACACAATAAGCAGATGAAATCACTTTGTGTTTATTTAATCATAATTCACAATTCAGTGCACCAGTGACTAATTCACACTTTTTAAATTTACTCCTCAGTCCCTTTGGTTCCCTGTCAATTCAGAGAGAATCCAGTGACTTTAAAGTACAAATACAAAACCAACCATTCACCATTATCTGCTCTTCTAAGAGCTCAAATTAAGAATTATATCCCACCAGCTCAAACCCCCTTAATTTGAACCCCTTATTAGGTTTAATTCCGTTTAAAATGAAATCACAACCTGACTGAGAAGAAGGCAATTAACACGTGCGGCCCAGTGAATGGCAGAATGGGAGATGTGCCATTTTAGCTGATGTACTCATTCTCTCCCAGCGGTGTAGACTGTTTGTGCCGTCCGCATGTCCCAGGTGGGCACCCGAGAGGCATGCTCTTGGCACAGCGCCAGATCGCCAGTTATCTGTTTAAACAATTAAGCAGCTATTTCAGGAACAAGGAACCACCATCCACCCACCAATTGACTCCACAGAGGCTCATGGGACACCATGGCAACTGTCCATGTTAGCCTTAAACAACAATAATAATAATAATGTTGCGTTTGATGTGGTAAAGTGGTCAGTCTACATAAAAGGTCAGTTTGCAGTTGTTATTTTAGTCTTTTACAGGTGGATACACTCTCAGAAAAATGTACAAATCTGTCACTGCAGTGGTACTGTAAGGTCCAAAAGCTAGAAGGTATTTCTATCTTATTTACCCCTAAATGCTACACGTCACTGATCTATAATAGAGAACTGGATTGCTCATGACGTCATGAAATTGAACTTTTCAGAGAAGAGAAGCTATTCAGAGAAGCTTACTTTTAATTCCTCTTTCACTGAATTCACCTTAAACAGTCCCGTAGGAAACTTTTTTGCAATAAAACCAATAATAGACAATAATAATGAACATGCTGTTTACAGTTTATTAGCATAAAAAAAGTCTTTATATAAGTTTTCTTATAGTTACTTTAAGTTTTAAAGGTCCAATGACAACTTTTATCTCAGTAATTAGAATCATCCTCAGTATGGTTTCATTATTCATGTTTACAATTTTATACTATTTATATGTATAACACTATTATAAGTGGGTTTTTTTTTTTGTTTTTTTGTTTTTTTGTAATTTTGGTAAGTGCTATTGTAATTTTTATTAGCTATTGTCAGTATTAGCAGTCAGTTTTAGTAATTTCAGGACTTCAGCTCCAAAAGGCAACATTTCTAAGTTTCATTTAATTCATGGTTTTTATCCAATAATTATTTTATTAAATTTCATTTTATTTTATAGGTCTATATGTGTGTGTGTGTATATATATATATATATAATTTGTTTTCATTGTAATTTTAGTAAATGGGATTCTCGATGTGACGTCGAAGTGACCAACTGAAAGGGAACAATGATTACACTGTTAAACACACATGTACATGTCTCAATCACAGTCATCTCTCAATACACAAAACATGAACATGTGACAAAATAGATTCCTTAAACCACAATAACCCTAAGAACTGTTGTGGATGGAGTATAGGACTGCAAGTATTGGCCACACTGTAATCTTAAGAATTTTACTTTAAAAATGACTCTCAGCGAATGAGCTATGTCTGTTACAGACACAGCAACAGATGTAAGAGTAACGAGTAGCAGCAAGGTTAATAAGACTGTGAAACTGTATAATAGGCTTAAAGAGGCGTGGGAGGGTTTCTTCTTGTTTTTACTATTTTGGTATGTGTTATAAAATCCCTGTTTACTGACTATGAGGATGAAAGTTTGAGGATCGTCTGTGAGAAGTCTGAGATTTTTGTCAATACAATCTTCAATAATAGTAATGTAACCTAAGCAGGTTTCAAATTGGAGTTTTGCAGTGAACTTTTTTTTTAATTATTATTATTTTTGTCTTTAAATGTGTCAATACAGACAACAAGCTGTTAATTTACTAGAAAAGTTTTTAGTCATTGTAATAACACTCAAAACTAGTATCAGGGCCCCAGGCAACAATCATTGTAAGTGACTTGTAAATGTAGAATTCCATTAATTACTTGGAACCCCATATAAAATGCCTTGCCTTCTCTATTCCCAAAAGGCTACAAATCACTTATTACAAAAGAAAACAGATGACTTCAAATAAGTCAATCATCAGTCTTTCAGTCATGCATCATTGGATCACAGAACCTTTTGGATTGTTTTAATTCAGCACACAAAGCTATGGTCACGGTAAATTGATGTTGATATATGAGTGATTGTTTTATTGCAGATTTATTCACAGCAGACTTATTTTTCCAGATTGCGCAATGTGTAGCTGTCATCTTTTCTTTCACTTATTCATATGTCAATTTTTACAAGAGTACCATTTCTTTCAGAAAGACAATTCCTCTAACAAATCCGGTAACGCTTGCATACATGAAGTATGCAATCTTGTGCCTTTATTTTTCATAAAATATTTGTTTATATATGTTAAAATTATATATCACCTTTTGGGTAACATATACGCCAATCTAAAAATGTGCTTCATCTGGTAACAACTAAAAATGAACTGATTTTATTTGATGATGGTTAATTATATTTTAAGTAAAAAATAATGAATGGATCAGTGAATCAATGAATGAATGAATGAATCAATCAACTACGTAAGTTTGTACCATTAAAACATAATGTATAAATAACTTCTCAAGGTAACCGCTGCACATTAGGAATTTTTCACTGTATTTACACAAACTGCATCAAAATGCAGATGGGTTTACCCATCTTTCCTGTTCTACATCTGCTTAGCAACATACCCTATTGTTCCTAAAATATAGGTCACCTGGTTGTATAGTACAAGTAAAGCAGAGGTTACTGACCTTGCACTGCCCAGCGCCTGAGATAAATGACAGGATTAGGAGCCTCACAGGAAGAGGAATTAATAACCCCGCTGTTGTTGTTGAAGGATGCCTGGCCAGTGTGTACACACAGTAGTCACGTGACCTGTGGAAGCAGCTTAAAGCTGTCGAGGCTCTGCTGAACCCAATTAGAGGTCGGTCAACAGGAAACGTTCCTCTTTCTCCCATTGTTGAGAATATAAATTTTAATAGTACTTTTTCTTACATGCATTTACGATATATTGTAGTGATTCTTGGAAATGGTGACTAAAAGAACAAAACTGCCAATCTTAACCTGAAGAGGTCTTAGTAGTTCAGTGTTGGAAGTAACTAGATGGACATTCTGGCATTTAATGGTTATTCTGGTTTGTCTGGTGCTGTTTTAAGCAATACTCCAGACAATTCTGACCTTTGACAAGCATTTTTCTTCCTGATGGGAAATATTATTTCCTGCCATTGCTTATGGAAAGATAGGGCAAGGGGCCACATTAGCTGCCGAACTGGATATTTTATCAGCTACATGATTAAAATGAAAAAGGGGAACCTGATTGGTTAAAGTCAAAAAGACTGAAAAATTGTTAATATACATAATAAATGTTGTTTCTCTAGCAAAAGAACAAAAATGACTTTTTCACTTATTGTAGACTTAATTACATCAGTATATTTACATATTACATGAGAAAACATTTAGTGCCCAGATCATTCCTAGAGACCCCTCAAATAAAATATATCTCCTTATATAATAAACAATCAATATATATTTAATATTGAAAACATATAGAATTATATATTTTGTTAATATTAGGGCTGTCAAATGATTAATCACGATTAATCACATCCAAAATAAAAGTTTTGTTTACATAATATATGTGTGTATACTGTGTATATTTATTATGTATATATAAATACACACACATGCATGTATATATTTAAGAAGAATATGTTATGTTTATATATTAAATATATTTATATATAATATAAAATATAAGAATATAAAATATATAAATGTATATACATGTAAATATTTTTCTAAATATATAATTTATGTGTGTGTATTTATATATACATAATAAATATACCCTGTACCACATAAATATATTATGTAAACAAAACTTTTATTTTGGATGTTATTAATCGTGATTAATCATTTGACAGCCCTAGTTAATATACAACAATATTGTCACACTCGGTGTTGGCGAGAAACAATGGAGAGGAGGAATAGCAAGCACAGTTTTTAATACAAGCCAAACACAGGGTACATCCACGCTGGAAACAGCAGGAAACACGACCATAACAAGCAGACCCAACAAACACTAACTGAACAGACTGGGGCTTATAAACACAGGATAATGAGGGACAGACAGGTGTAGTGAATCAACTAATAATCAAACTAAACGACGACAGGAACATGACAAAATAAGGACAAACAGGAACGGAAATGAGCAAAACATGACACAGAGAGTCCAGAATCCTGACAAATATATTGTATTATGAAAGAGAAATTAATTAATTGATTGTTTTTAGTAAAGCTATTACATGTAAAAATGTGTTTTTTTGTCTTGATTGCTGTATATATTTTTTATATGCACAAATATACAGCCATGTATTCCATTCCATTTGTTGTATACTGATAAATATAAACACTAGTTTCCAATATATATGGAAATGTATATTATGTAATATTTTGCATTATAGTTTCAAGTACATTCCCATATAGTTTTGTTTTGTAAGGGGATGTCTTATGTAATTAGAATTAATAAAATTAATAAAATAAAATTGTAGGGGAAAATGCAATTGACCCTACAAAACTGGGGTAATACTCAACATCCCACTTATTAATGTTACAGGGAAATAAAATTTCAATGGCAAATTATTTATTTATTTTTTAACAAGGCCTGTTTAAAATTTCAGAACAAAATCAAGTTCAAAACAAAGAACAACATCAAAATGTTTGATCTAAACGTAATTAAATGTAATGTAGAATTTTTTGTTTTGTTTTATTTTTACTTAAATGTAGTTACCATATTGCATCCACTTAAATTATAACTCCAAGGACCTTTCTGATTTATATTTTCTTTATTTGGCATCAGTATAAAAGGCTACGAAATGAATACAGATGGCACCCTGAAATTAGTATAATTTCCACATTCCATCTCTATATAGAGGACTGAAGAAAACAGTTGGCCCTTGAGGCTGGCTTACATCCAGAACCCACCAGTAATGGAGTGGATGCCTGTTAGTGTCTTGCAGCATGTCTGACCTCCGATTGCACATGCTTTGTTTGACCTATTATGAGCTTGAGGGATTGAGGAGGTCTGAAGAGTCGGGTCTCTTTATTACAGCAGATCGAAATACAGATACTTTTTAAGTTACTGCTCATCACAATCACTTTTTAAAAATCTATTAAGCAGACTGAAACTAGTTACATCACTATTAACTCACTCTGTTATGCAGACTGAAACTAGTGATATTAGGATGAAGGCACATTAAACAGAGGTTGTGGAAAGCTTTCAAAATGTTCAAAAAAGATTTAAATTGAATTACTCTAAAATGGGTGACACTTTATAATAACTTTCATTAATACATCATTAGCAAATATAATGTTTAACAGATCATTAGTTAATATATGTTCTAATGGCTACATATATGAGATAATGTGCTTGTCTACTAATGAACGTACTGAACATTACTTAACGATTAGCAAATCGTTTATGTGAATTAAAAAGCTTACAAATGTTATTAAATGTTCAATTCATAAACAATCATACACTTTTAAAATTGATTACGTTGTTTAACCATCAACCATCAAGTAAAAATAAATGTGTATAAACAATTTTCACCCACAAGTAAAACAATGAAATAAATGTGAAATTTTTAAGTAAAAAGCTTGAAAAAGTATTTTCTTTGCAAAATATCCTCCAATGACTTTTATTTTATGTACAACTCATATTCTTTTTTTCTGCAGTGCATCTTAATCAAATAATTAATTATTAATTCTTTAAATATACAATTTTACACTGTTTTCAAAATTTGTTAAAACAAAGATTATTGGAGTTTATTTTACAACGAGAAACTATTTCAGCTTTTCTACTTTTAAAATTTCACCTTTAATTCAATGACTTTGCAGATTCTTTGTAATTGTTTGTGAAATTCACTAATAATTTCAGTCAAAATTATTTGTGCACCATTTTTTTAGCGTCAGGAATCAGAATGTCATTTTGCAAACTAAACTCACCATGCCTTGTCATAAAACATTACTTGATATTTTATGAGAATTACTGAACTTGTAACAGTCGTGATGGTCTGCAGGGGTCCTTTCAGTGTTTTCTTTTTTTCTGCATGTTCATCATAAAACAGATGTTTTCAAGTCCTTGTATGAATGCCCTTTATATTGAATGTATTTTCAATAAATTCATAGATGGACAAAAAAATGAGCATCACGTCTTTGACATATTAGTGAAAAGTATACATAGTGTATAGTGGATGATGTGTGGTTTGATGGCAGTGAGTTGAGTGATTTAGGACAGGTTTGGCTGCTTGAGCCTGTGGCTATCATAGCAGTAATATATGGTCCAGCCTGTAAATCTCACACTATGCATCATGCTGCGATCAATTCAAGAGTGTTTCAAGTGTTTACCCGTAGTTTCTCCCTGCTCATGACCCTTCTCCCATCCTACTGTTTATTTATATATATATATATATATATATATATATATATATATATATATATATATATATATATATATTATATATATATATATATATAGGTAATATTGGTGTAGACAAGAAAACAACTGTAATGCTGAGTCATCTCTCACCAAGGTCAATATTTTTGGTTTACAACTCTAGTCTCAAAAGCAATCCCTGGAGTCCAAGTGTTTCATCAAATAAATACAGCATCATTGAACCAATAACAAAAGATTCATGAGAAAATAGTGCAATAAAACTTCATGTCAAAACATCATTGCTCACACTTCCAATTTAATTTTATCGATTGATCGAAAGTGAGCTGTTTTTATTTTCTTAGTCTTTCTTGCAACCTGCAGTGGAATACACACTGCAGTTTGGGTAGGATACTTTCTAGGCACTCGATAATAAAAAGCAAACAAACTGTCACAGAAAACTTTCACATTTGTTATATTCCTGGCCTTAAAAGTGGCATAATGTGATTTGTAAAGATAGTTCCGAATGTGGCCTAAGAACACTTTCTATATTATTGTATATTATATACAAACTCTTGAATAAAACCAGTTATAGTTGTGTTACTGTGACTTCAATTACTGCCACCTCTGTTGGAAATCCATAAAGTTAGATCATCTCTCAGTGGCACTTTTTATTCTCACCCATATGGTCATTTTTATAGAATTTATCTTCAACTCAAAGATGCTATTCACATAATTGGAATACAGTATAACTTATATAAGTTTGAGAATTCTGTCAATAATTACCCCACATGTCATTCCAAACCAGTAAAACGTTTTATCTTTTTTGGAGCACAAACTTCTAACAAGATATTTCTTAGTGTTAATGAAAATAAAAGGAGTCATAATCAACGATAGATACTGAGAACAATAAAACCAAAGGTGACTAAACAAGAACTTTAGCAACAGGGTGTTCAAGCAGCAAAGAAATGAGTCAAAGACTAGGTAAAAGCATGCTTGCCTGACAGTTTTCAGTCAGGTGTGATTAAAGTAGCATGTCTGGGAGAGAGTGAGAGATGGATAAAGGAAAAGAGACACATATTAAGGTGTAGCAGTGTCGTGGAGCCGGCAGTGTTAGGAAGGCCTCTCTTCAATTACCCATGACATGGACGACAGATGCCAGCTCGCCTGCCAAAGGCCTCATCACTCTTTGCACCCACCGACAGGCCATCATGGCAGCGGGAAACTCGTAAACATGAATCACCCTGCAGCTGTCACATCTCATCCGCCCCAACCTAATTAAACAATTAGGGCAGTTCAGTAACGATCACTCACTATGACAGCCAAAGCCGAGGATGCACACAGGCCGCTCAAAGGAGTCCAGTTAACAGCTACAGAGCTGATATTTGTCCAGTCACCATAAAAGGAGACAGAAGGAGTTTGTTCAGAATGAGCTCCCTCACATGTGTGCTGATCTGAGGAGGATTTCACACTTCCTTCAGTTAGAAACACGCTTATTGATGAAGTTGCAGTTACAGGGAATTTTTAAATATAATCTTTTTCAGCAACTGTACATGGGTAATTTCTTAAATTAGGGGTGCAGAAATATTCCTTTAATTTGAGAATGTAGCCTTAAAGAGTTTAGAGCATAGTTCAAATGTTCGCTCATTCTTTCTGTTTTTATTGAAAATCTTATTTATTTATTTATTTAAAATGTTATTATTATCATATCTGCCATCATGCCAACCATTTAAGAGAATAATTACATTAAAAAAAAAAAAGTTTCTTAATTAATTACCAAATTTGAGATTTTTATTTCAGAAACTCATTTGACTGCTGGTTAATTTTTGTTAAAATTTTTTTTTCTCTAAAAACTTACATGTAATTACATCAGATCTATGTTTTGTATATAATAATAAATAATTTATTTCAAGTAATGAAATGATCCCATGACTGAAGAATGACCTTTTTGTACAGTGTCTCTGTGATGGTTGTTATTGAGAACAGGGGTTGTGGTAAAGTCAGAAGAGACCATTAACAGCATGTGGACTGATTGGATTTAATGGTAAAACGCAGAACATACAGCCCGCCCACTTATTAAGTCTATCAAAATATTTTATGAGAGCAGCTGTGCCGCCATGGACAGGCTCTGGCACGGCCATCATGTTCTCATCAGTCCTCTGACCACCAAGCGCTGACACACCTTAAGTCTGGAAATACTGCGGTAAGAGAACTCTGTAGCCTTCTGGTCCAGGCTTTTTTGTCTTAATAAGCATGTAGTCATTTTGGCAGCAATTCCAAGTTGCTACATTCGTACTAAACTTTGCCATACTGATGTAAATACCAGTTTTACGTCAACAACTAACATACCAAAGTTTATTTGGCTAAGTAAACACTTTTTTCAGTTAATATTCAGTAGTATTCTAAAAAGATTTGAAATCAGTCCTTGCTGAACAGTCTCTCTGTAGGTATGGTGTTTATTAAGGTTTTAGATTTGCACCACACACACACTGTAGCACTTTAAAATTTGGATAGAAAGCTCTATCTTGGCCTCATCCAAGATTTAAAAAAAAAAAAAAAAAAACTTTTCCTTCATCATAAATTGGTCACTGATGAGCATGTTTGCTCCAGAAACTGCAGAATTTACAAATGCTGCTTCTATCTTTTGTGTTTCATTAATTTGTAATCAAGAAATTCATTTTATCATTATTTATTATAATAGCAAGGTTTTGGTAAGTTTGAGATTTAGGTACAGACAGGGTCTAAATTAAGTCTGGAGTAGGCTTAATCTATAATAGTTAAAAAAATGGCTTTCTGAAACACAGATTAAAGATGGAGATGGAAATGGAGTCCTGAACTAAAATAAACTAGATTCATTTATAACTCATTTAAAACCAGCTGTGCTAATCTGAATTACTGTGTGTGTGTGTGTCATGGTCAGAATTATTGGCACCCTAAATACATATGATCCAATAAGATAAAATTAAAATAAATCTGTATTGTTTATCCTTTTGATGTTTATAAAAAAAAAGTAATTAAAAATGAAAGTTAAATAAAAAAAAAATTATACAAAATATTTACATTTGTTAGTACACCAGGGTGACTATGAACATGAAATTATCCAGTCATGACTTCCTGTTTCAAAGGCGTATAAATATTAGGAAAACAAAGGCCGAATTTCCTTAATCATCCATTACAAAGAGTAAAAGCAAAGAATACAGCTCTGATGTGAGGTAACGGATTGTTGACCTTCATAAAATACAAAGTCAAAAAATAGAACAAAATAGAAAAGAAAGAAAGAAAGAAAGAAAGAAAGAAAGAAAGAAAGAAAGAAAAAGAAGAAAGAAGAAAGAAAGAAAGAAAGAAAGAAAGAGTTCCTTTTCCACCATTAGGACAATAATTAAGAAGTTCCAGTCAACAGGAAATGTTAGAAATCTACATGCAGTATATTATCTAATGTATCTATAATCAATCAATCAATCAGATCATATCAGATCATATCAGATCAGATCAGATCAGATCAGATCAGATCAAATTAACATAACTACAAGTTGTTTGGGAGGGTTTGAAGAAAAATCCTCTTGCTTTCTTTCAAAAACAAATTTTTGCATATTCAGTTACCACACACTACTGGAACTTCAAACAGGACTGGGTTCTATTGGTCAGATGAACCTAAAAAATGAGCTCTTTTGACAGGAAACATTTGGGTTTGATGCACACAGGGATGAAAATAGAACTCCATGTGTACAGACATCCCAAGTCTCCCGGAAGTCCCGGGAGTCTCCCGCATATTGATAGCGGCTCCCTGATGCCCGCAAATTAGTTAAAATCTCCCGGAATCTAGAGCGAGCGAGCAAGAGCGCGCAAAGAAGAGACTGTGTTTCAAACCGTGTAGCGCGCGCACGGCAGAGAGGGAGAGGGAGCGAGAGACCTTGAGTGTATGTGCTAGTGTGCGTGTGTGCGAAGCGCATTTAAGACAGAGAACATCCTGATTGGCCTGTTTCGGCAAATCAACCAATCAATTGTCAGTGTGGGCGGGCTTTTATCTCTTCTCCCGAACCAAATTAATCAGTAATGTCTATCTAGAAACAGGAGCACCATGGCACAGGGAGAGTGCAATGGAAAATACATAAAAGCAGTTTACATAAATAGTATAAGCAGCTTATATAAATAGTAAAAAGTAATCTACATATTTAAACATAATTAACGAATAATTGCACTGGCCTATAGCTTATAGAAATAATATTTTTATGCTTTTTATATTTTTTAGTAAAGTCATGTTCTGTGGTGAAATGTCATATCCTTGTCCCCCCCTCCCCCTTTTTTTTTTGGGGGGGGGGGGGGGCTTCGGGATACCTCCCTGAAATTACTCTTTGCAGGTTGGGATGTCTGTGTGTACAATGAAATATTACTGCTGTATCTTTAATCTTTAATCTTTAATCATCCCAGTCCTCTGATCTGAACCCTATATAAAGCTGAAGAGGAGAGTGTATCAACATGGACCCGGGAAACTGAAGGATCTGGAGAGGTACTGAACAGAATAATGATCTCTGATCTCTTGTCAGGTGTTCTCCAAACTAATCAGGGATAATTTAGGTGAAGACTCAGAGCTGTTATCTTGGCAAAAGGACTCTGCAAAATGTATTGAATAATAAAAGGGTGCTATTAATTGTAGCCAATGTGTATTAGAGGGGAAAAAAACATTTCTTTCATAATGAGATTTCCCTTCAATTAAAGTTTTGAGGGTTTGTGTGTGTGTGTGTGTGTGTGTGTGTGTGTGTGTGTGTGTGTGTGTGTGTGTGTGTGTGTGTGTGCGTGCGTGCGCGTTTAATAAAAAATCAGTGCAGATTTAAGTTCACAGGCTTCTTTGATCATGCTGGTAGGTTTAATTTAAGCTTCAATTTAGTACCTCTAGTCTAGGAAATCAACCCATTAAATTCTGGACTAGACTAAGACTATTTAAAGCCATGACAGAGAAAGCAGATTTCTGTTAATCTGGTTTAAAGGGCCATTTTAGTTTAGGACTTAAGCTCTGTCCAGGAAACGGCCCCTTTGTGTTTGGGGGTCAGACTACCACAGAGAAGTAATTTAAGTGAAACATGGTAAATAATTACTTTTTTATTTTTTATATGAAAGTTGGCTTGGAGGAAAGTTGGAAAGAGCTGTGTTTATGTATTGTTGAGGATTGTTCGAAAAGATGTCCTTGATTTCAACCCATTCGTTTTAATCAAAAACATAAAAGTTGTGTGATTTGAGTTATTGTTGATTCTAGAAGTTACATTGTGTCGCTAACCTTATATATGATATTTTAGAAGTTTGGCTCACTGTTCTTTGTTATAATTGAACACAAACCACATCAGTTATTAGAATAAATCATTATTATAAATGGTGCATGCAGCACAGAAGAGGGCTTGTTTCTTTCCCAAACTAAACCAGAAGAAATGGAAATGAGCAACAGATGGATGGCAGGAAAGAGAAGACGAAAGAAAATGAGTGAAAGACACAACCAGAGATTTGAGAAGCATTAATTAATACTTCACCAGAAGCGTATTCTAATATCAGACACATGAAGTGGTTTTGGACATTTCACACTCTGTCCACAGAATAACATTATGCTGAAAGTGATTAAGTGGCCATACATATTTCTCCTTAATATGAAGCCAGTTTTCATTCAGGGAGGTGATTGATCGTTAGAGGCACCTCAAGGAAGGTTGGAGACCAGTTGAGGAGATTGAGGTGCAGGTTTCCTAGCAACCAGAGGAATCATTGTCTCAGTGAGACGGAGGAACATTTGAGTGAGATTCAGTTCGGCTCCAGCCCTTTAGAAATGCATCTATCACACTGAATCAGCTGAAAATCTGCTCATTAATATTGGCACGCTATATGATACAGTATTTACGCCAGTGACACTGAAGCTTTTTATATCTCTCAGGTCGAGGTCACTTTTTCAAAATGTATATGGACGTTCTGTACAATGGAGTGTATTTTGCAATCTGGCATCCTGAATAGCTGTACATTCAAATACATGGGTATGACAGAGAGAGCAATGATGTTTTAATTAAAGTGAAGGTTTGCAAAAGGTGCCTAAGAATAGTCTGAGAGAGCGCCAGTCCTGTTTAAATTTCATTGATGGAGTGTCAGGGGTGTCTAGCACAGAGAGTTTTGATAAATTGAGAATTCTCACAATTTAAATCAGGCCATGAAACACACGAGTTGGAAGGTTCTCTGAAGACTAAAAACAAAATCCTGAGCAACAGTTCCATCTATTGACCAGTCGCAGAGAAGGTTTTGTCTACAAACTATAAACTACTAAATCGTTGATGTTTCTTTTTCAACTTTTCTATATGAAATACTGTTTATATATGAAATGTTATAACATTTTAAAGTGAATTGGGGTTGAATCTGTTATTCTAAATGCTATGACATGACAGATATGTTAATGGCCATTTGTCAGTCATCCTGGTCTTTGCACCTCAAAGTGTGATGCGACATGAATCATGTAAACTTTCTGCGCTCAAATTGTTATGTTGCAACACTAACAACAAAGACATTGCTATTTGGTCAAGCAGTGGGTGACACATGGACTGTGACGCTTTGAAAAATGTTAGACAGCAGCGAACTGACCAGATAGTGCTATCCCACAAAGAGCGCTTGATATTCACTGTGAAACTAGCTGTCAATGAACTTGACTCATGCTGAAGCAATGCAAATATGACTACACTAAGTAGGAACTTGTTAAGAAGAGCAGGGTAATGTGTGGGAAGGGCTGTGAATTATCATTTATTTTACATCATAGTTTTCACAAGGATGTAGCTTATCAAAGGGATAATTTTGTCATGATTTACTCACTGTTATAGTGTTCCAAACTGGTACTTTCTGGTGTTTTTTTTTTTTTTTTTTGCAGAACACACACACACACGCACGAAAAAAAAAACCCACACACACACACACACACACACATATTTTTGTCCATATGAAAGTCAGTGGAGTCTGATACTATTTTGACCCTATTGATATTGAATAGAAGAAAACAATTGAAACATTCTTTAAAATATCTTCTTTTATGTTCCTCAGAAAAAGAAACTCATACTAAAATAGTTAAGTAAATGATGATAAAACCTCTTGATTACACTTTATTTTGATAGTCTGCTTTAGACATTCTACTATCTATATGTAACATTGCAACAACATGTCAACTAACGCTCAGTAATTTGCAAAACATTTGTTAGAATGCAAGCATGACCTCATCTGCTTGAACAACTACCATATGTGTCCCAGCCTCTTTGCCACAGCAGACACAATGTTATTTCTCTAGGGAGAGTTTATGGTTAGAGTCATATGATTAGATCGGCTGCCCAGTGAGCTCGTCCTGATGTGTGTAACCTTGGATCACTTTTGGCCACAGATGAGACAGATGCTTGATAACAAATGCGCTGGCTGACATATTTATCGCATATTTAACAGGCAGATATTTTACCCGCTTGCTGCTATCAGCCAAAATGTTAATTTGTAATAAAGAGCACTATGCTGTCCTGGTGCATCATTTACACAACTCCAAGGCCACCTCAGTGCAATGAATGGCCCAATGAGTGTGTGTTTATCTATTATGTGGGTGTATGTGTGCGTTAGTGAGCTAAATCTGACAAAAGAAAAAGGAAAAACCTATGGATACATTTAATTTTTTATAATAAATATGTTTAGGCCTATATAGACAAAAAATAGTGAGGGTTAGTGAATAAAAAAGTCATAATCACAGCATGAAAACAATCAACATGAATTATACTAGTCCGAAACTAAGTTCATGAATAAGAAAAAATGTGTGTGTGGTCCTGGTATTCCCTATGTTATGGGGACCACATGTCCCGAAAAGGATAGCAATACCAGTAAATTTGACCTTATATATTTTTATTTATTTATTTTTGGTCCCCATGAAGAAACAACCTTACAGAAAATCATACAGAATGGTCTATTTTGAAAATCTAAAAATGCACAAAGTTTTGTGTGAGGGGTAGGGTTAGGTTAAAGGGATAGAATATACAGTTTGTGCAGTATAAAAACTATGTTCTTAAAATGTCCTCATAAAACATGGAAGCCACTGTGTGTGTGTGTGTGTGTGTGTGTGTGTGTGTGTGTGTGTGTGTGTGTGTGTGTGTGTGTTTGTGTGTGTGTGTGTGTGTGTGTGTGTGTGTTCGTTCATGGCTTGGACCATCTCAACAGGAAGCAAGACACATTTCGATGATTTGCCACAGACATACTGACATTTATTAACAAGTGACGAATAATTTTAATCAATATGCATTTATGTCAAATAAATGTACTCTTTCCCAGAAACCGTAGATAGAAACTTTATGTCAAGTTGTGTATTAGTGCATCACAATGTGGCAAAAAGTGGAAATGCAGGTCTGAACACGAGTATAGCTATATAAGAGCGTTTTCATGCCACCTATTAACATCCATGACCAAAAATTAATGACCAAAAAATAAATAAATAATAATAATAAAATTTAGGTGATTATTTTAATCAGTTGTTTAAATAAATTGATTACTAATTGGTGTAATTTCATTCATCATCATAAAGTTTGCCCCTAATAAAATTATTACAGGCTTACTTTATTTATAGCAGAGTCAGTACAAATCATGAAATGAAATATGACACGTTATGTGTAAATTAAAAACAAATCTAAAAGAATATGAACTGTGAAAATAATGCTATGATTATTAATCATTTCCATTTTTTTGTTTTTTGTTATAATATAATTCTGTAAGGTTTAATGTTTTAGTTTTGAACATGTACATGTACTAATATATAATCATTTCATATATAGAAAATATATATTACTTTATACATATATAGTTACAAACTTACCATTAGCCAAGTGAAAGAACTGATACTATTTATTTATTTATTGTTTTGTTTTGTTTGTGCTAATATATATATATGTGCTAATATATATATATATATATATATATATATATATATATATATATATGGGGGTTTCTTTGAAATAAACAATCAAGAAAAAATGTATTATAAGATCATAATTCTCTGTTTTGCATGTAGCTACATACTTTCACATTTTTATAAGATATATCAAATAAACCAGCGAGGAAAAATGTATTATAAGATCATTTTTAAGTCCATATAAAAGGCCAAAAGTGGCCCTGAAATGCCCACCTACAAAGCGATGATACATAAAGTATACTTTTATAAGACATCAGACTCTGCTCTGTGCATCACATCTCTCTCTCTCTCCTCCTGGGTGCAGCAGACCAACATTCACTCATAACAGAATGTGAGCGATCTGGGTCAAGGGAATGCTTTATTTATTTTTTTATTTTTTTCTCCAGACGCCCACCTATTTGACTGCACAGTTGCTGGTGAAAGAAGCTTGTCTTGTCCTGTTTGGTGGTCTACCGTTTTGGAATTGTTAAAACCTGGGTTAAGGAGGAGGGAATAAGTCCTTAAACATTATTAGACTGCAATTTTTCCTCAGACCTGAAGTTCATGTAACTGAACCGGAAGTTCAATTATTGTAGATGCAATGGATTGAAAATTAATTTCTGATTTCGGTACAGTACATAAAATTGTTTATTATGCATCCTGTGCATGCATGGTTCATCCACTAGATGGCAGACTCTGGTGGCAGATAGTTAATGCAGATCTGATAGCTTCAGTAGGCTATGCAACTATCTAACCTCAGACGTTTAGGGGCAAGCTTATTTGAAATAGTATTACAACTGGCATTCATAAAAAAATAAAAAAAAGTTTTAAACAACATCTTTAAGACTGCATTTTACCCTCCTTGCAAACTTTGACAAATCCATATACTTCACCCTCAAAATAGCTACCTATATCAAACAGCATTAATGTATATTTAAGATAATTATTCTTAAAGGGATAGTTCACCCAAAAATCAAAATTATGTCATTAATGACTCACCCTCATGTCGTTCCAAACCCGTGAGACCTCCGTTCATCTTCGGAACACAGTATAAGATATTTTTAGATTTAGTCCGAGAGCTTCCTGTCCCTCCATTGAGAAATGTATGTACGGTATACTGTTCACGTCCAGAAGGTAATAAAACATCTTCAAAGTAGTCCATGTGACATCAGAGGGTCCGTTAGAATTTTTTGAAGCATCGAAAATACATTTTGGTCCAAAAATATCAAAACTTTATTCAGCATTGACTTCTCTCCCGGGTCTGTTAGGAGCGCATTCACAACACTCCAGTTTGATATCCGTTTCGCGAACGAATCACTCGATGTACCGGATCTTCTTGAACCAGTTCACCAAATCGAACTGAAATCGTTTGAAAACGGTTCGCGTCAACAATAAGCATTAATCCCCACAAATGACTTAAGCTGTTAACTTTTTTAACATGGCTGACACTCCCTCCGAGTTCAAATAAACCAATATCCCGGAGTAATTCATTTACTCAAACAGTACACTGACTGAACCGAGCCAGATAACGAACGAAACATTGACTCGTTCTCGAGTCAAGAACCGTTTGCATCGGGTTTTTCGGATCACCGGTAGTGATTGGGAAATTCTGGTTCTTCTCCGCGAACCGGTTCTTTCGGACAGTTTGATTCAATAAACCCGGTTGCCGAAAATCCGGTTTCACCAGTTCTTTTGCGCTCGACGTAATGACTTCATTGGCGATGATTGTCCTTGATTCAAGCCTTCGGTTTACCCGCGCTTTTAGCACATTAGCACAGAATCGGTTTCAGAATCAATCACCAAAAGAACCAGTTCGGTTCAGACGCGCTGTGTGTCAATGAGCTTCACGCTGAATCACGCTTGCGCAGTATCATCAGCTCCTCGGTTCTCGAACCGGACGCGTCCGACAGAAACGGTTCTTGACTCGAGAACGAGTCAATGTTTCGTTCGTTATCTGGCTCGGTTCAGTCAGTGTACCTGTTTGAGTAAATGAATTACTCCGGGATATTGGTTTATTTGAACTCGGAGGAGTGTCAGCCATGTTAAAAAAGTTAATAGCTTAAGTCATTTGTGGATTAATGCTTATTGTTGACGCGAACCGTTTCAAACGATTCATTCGATTTGGTGAACTGGTTCAAGAAGATCCGGTTACATCGAGTGATTCGTTCGCGAACCGGATATCACTAAACTGCAGTGTTGTGAACGCGCTCATAACAGACCCGGGAGAGAAAGTCAATTGCTGAAATAAAGTCGTAGTTTTTGATATTTTTGGACCAAAATGTATTTTCGATGCTTCAGAAAATTCTAATGGACCCTCTGATGTCACATGGACTACTTTGAAGATGTTTTTATTACCTTTCTGGACGTGGACAGTATACCGTACATACATTCTCAATGGAGGGACAGGAAGCTCTCTCGGCCTAAATCTAAAATATCTTATACTGTGTTCCGAAGATGAACGGGAGGTCTCACGGGTTTGGAACGACATGAGGGTGAGTCATTAATGACATAATTTTGATTTTGGGGTGAACTATCCCTTTAAGTTTCTCTGCAGAGAGGGGAATCTCCTCTCTCTCTCCCTTTCTTTCATTTTTCAGGAAGCGATCCTTTCTCAGCTGCAACTGTTATTGTCTTCAGGATTTCCTCTCTCTGGGGCTTTTCTTCCCATTTACTTCCTTTCATGCAGTTACAGCAGTTTTTATTCTTCCTTTAATTCATAAAAGAATCGCCGTGTCAGAGTTTGCCCTCACAATGTCCCAGGAGGCAGAAAGGCCTACTACATACATATATATATATATATATATATATATATATATATATATATATATATATAGATAGATAGATATATAGATAGATAGATAGATAGATATAGATATAGATATCAGATATTTTGCTTTACCTTTGTCTTGATATTACAGTCAACAGTTTCAGTCTTGTGACTGCAAGAATACTAAAAACAAGGGAAATTGCTGTTCTTGTGAAATGTTTTTTATTTTTTTCAGAACTAAGACAAACTGTCCTAAAGGTTCTAACATGTGTATTAAATTAACTGTTTGTAGCCCACTGTGATCTCATGAGTATTCATATGTATTTTACATACAATATGATTCTACCACACTTACATTTACTTAAAAAAACAAAACTGCTGAGCTGCTGATACAAGCATACATGAACTGAGCACTTGAAGGGGCAAAGTGAAAGTTTTTAAGGTTACTCACGATTTAAGTAAAAACATTGATTAAGACTTTTTTTCACTTTATATGCTTTAGAAATGTAAAATATTCATGTTTCACATCATTACTGGGTGCTTTGATATTATAATTGTGTATAATTGGTTATTTAAACCAGTTCATTGAAACAAACTTTCCAAAAGAACCAGTTTACAGAAACGAATCTGACTTCCCTGTTTGTATGGATTATAAGTTATAATGTTGTTATAATGTTGATCAGTTTCTTACACTGACTGATCGTTTCACATAATATGACCTCAATATATCGTCACGAGCCACGTTTTAATTTTGTGTTACCTGATATGCTTTTCTTGACTCTCAAAATGATGGTATTGACTTGCATTTTTAAAATCAGCAAGAACCATGGTTTCAGCTAAAAATCCTTACTTTTCTACTGAAGAAAAAGAGTCACCTACATCTTGGATGGCCTGAGTGTGAGTAAATTAACCTGTATTTTTTTATTTTTGTGGCGAACTATCCCTTTAAGTAATTTTGGCCCCTTTGAAGGGTGAGGCCCCCTAGTGGGCCACGTAGAATCACCACGTTTGGAGAGAAATTGGCGTTTTAGGACCCTGAGGAGGAGCAGGGTGGTCCTCTCCTCCTCTCCTCCGTGGCTTTCATGTAGGTGTGTGGTAAGTGTTGGCCTGATTGAGTGCCAGTGGAGGGATGAAGAGAACAGCGGACGGTCACGCGTGTCCAGCATGCGCACATACAGCTCTGCGCGTCTCATCTCATCATGACCACGGCTCACCTCAACTATAGCGTCTGTCTTTGAATTGTGCAGTTCTTGGATTTGTGGACTATTGGGACTAATATATATATATTTTAACAACTTATTTGTTTAGCTGTTTAAAAGTTGAAGAGAACAGCTTTCGGGCGTATTTCTTAAATGCATGTCATTTGTTGAAAGTCCTAAGAAGGAAGAAATAACACGAACTACCAGCAGAAACAACATCACAATTTATTCAAGGATCCGCGCATTGACTAAAAGGAAATAAACATGTCCAGCAGAAGCATCGAGTGGGAGCATTTCGAGGAGCGCGAGAAGAGTCACCGGTCCCCGCGTGGCAGTGGCGGTTCTCATTCCGGCGCGCGGGGTAACGGGCTCGTGCCCAGTCCCGCTCACAGTGCGCACTGTAGTTTTTACCGCACACGCACACTGCAGTCGCTCACCTCCGAGAAGAAAGCGAAAAAAGTTCGCTTCTATCGGAACGGTGATAAGTACTTCAAGGGCTTAGTGTACGCGGTGTCCGGTGACCGCTTCAGGTCTTTCGACGCGCTGCTGATGGAGCTCACCCGCTCCCTCTCGGACAATGTGAATTTACCGCAAGGAGTCCGGAACATCTATGCTATGGAAGGAGGGAAGAAGATCACCAGCCTGGATGAGTTACTAGAAGGTGAGGCTGCAAAGGTCTAAATGTCTGGACTGGACACAACAGACACTTCAAATTCTTTTCCCCATGTGACAATACATCCAGTAGAGCGTCACTGGTATCATCATACTTAAGTCATTGTAAGGATGCATTGTATGCAATGTTGCAACATGGCAAGTCAGAAAACGCTGGGTTGTTTCATCCTAACTTTTGGTCAAACATGGACAAACCTAGCTGTTGGGTTAAATTTTTTAATTACAAATTTTAACCCAAAAGTTGGGTTAGTCCATATTTGAGTTGGGTTGAAACAACACACTTTAAAAATAAATAAATAAATGCACCAACACATAAACACCGGAATTTATATTCACACTACAATTTTCTGTACTTTATTGGCATGATTGTTCTACATATTGCAAAGACATACTTTAAAAAATAAATTAATAAATGCACCAGTAATGTTATAAAAAGTGTCTACTCACTGTATTTGTAAATAAATCTGTGTCTAATTTTCAGAGTGAACTTTAAACATTACAAGCCATGCATGATAACTAGGATAGCAGTAATTAACATTGTTTTAACCATGATTTCTGTATGTTTATTTAATTCATAATCAGCTGATGAAATAGTATATTAAGACACGGAAAGTTTCAAGTCACTTAAGGCCAACGTCATTAGTAAGGCCCATTCCTTCCCTGACTGAACTTGAAAATAGACATGGAAAAGTATATTTAATGGATCGTTCAACCAAAAATGAAATTCTGTCATCATTTGTTCACCCTCTTGTCAAGCCATTAACAGAAGACAAAAATAATATATTTTGTTTGAACTGTTTTGGTCAATATAATGAAAGTCAGTGAGGTCAGGTCCCACTGGACCCAGCTGAATTTCAGGGTATGGACAAAAACACTGAGTCATAAATATCTTCAAAATACCTTCTGTGCTCCATAGAAGAGAAAGCCATTTAGAACAATATAAGAGTGAGTAAACAGTGAAAGAATTGCCATTTTCGGGGGGTGAGCTATATTGCTTTGACTGCCCCTGGTCATACAAAGCCAGCACTCAGTCACAATGAATAAGTATGAATGTATAACATGTATCTAAATGTTAATAATGTTCTCTTAGAATACATATTTTTATATGTATATAGCCATGTTTTAGTATGTAGTCTGTCTTGACTGTCATAAAAACCATCCCAAATATCCCGTTATTGTTCTATGGTATTTCAATAATATAGTGAAAGCAGAATTCATTGCATAAAAGAATTTAACATAGTAATTCACTTTATTCTAAACAATCCAAGCTGTATGTGTATATATTTTACTAAATTAGTGTGCAAGCACAAATGCAGCTGCTGTGGTCCAGCATGTGAGATTGTGATGCAGAATGTGGCTCTGTGTTGGCTCAATGATGCAATTGTACAAGTGCTTTGCATGTGAAGTGCTGAGCTCAGCATATCTTCACGCTGACTGAGGGTTGGCTTAGTTCTCTTTTGTAAATAATCTGTGTGAAGTCTTACATACACATGATCAAAGCAATGAATGCTACTTGCTAAAGATCATCAGCAACTCTGTTGGATTGTTTGTAGCTACTGATACTGCTTACTGTGCTGGTACACCACACTTTGTTGAATGATGGGTACATCAGGGTCCCATCTGGACATCAAGGCAGGAATGGTTATGAGAGAGTGATGGAGGGTTCATAACCTCAGTGCACACCTGAGTTCCATGTGAATGACGTCAGTATTACTATTTTTCTGTCTTCCAACATACATATTATGTCAAATAGCTGCCATCTGATTTTGGGTCAGTTTTTCATCAGTAATAGTGACCCCATCTGGAGTCTACTTTATTAATTAGTCTTTTGTTAATTTCTCAGCTTAATAAAGCCCAGTGCCTTGGGAGTCCCTCCCTCCCTCCTTTTTCTGAGGCAAACTGAGTGAAATTGAGATTTTATGATCCAGTGACAATAACATTTATGTTGTGGATGAATGGCTGTAGTTCTGGGTCAGTGGTGGAACAAAACGTTGGCAATATTCTTGGTTTTAATTGTTAGTTATTTGGCTATATTCTTGGTATTTGTTAGTTGGCTATATTCTTGGTATTAATTGTTAGTTATTTATCTGAAAATTCTTAAAAAAAATATTTGCATGCATGACATTTCCATTTTTTGGTGTTTTAGGTTTTGTTTTAGACATTTTGGTTTTATTTTGTCTTAAATTTGGCATATTGTTTTAATTTGGATTGCACACTAAACATAAAATATAAAAATTAAAGCTCACAGACCATGGTTATATCACACATCTCTTCATATGCTCATGTGAATAAATAAACATTTCATTCACACCAGGTGAGTCATCTGTTCTTAGTTGCCTCTCTTAGCTACTAAGATGAGAAATGTATATAATTTTTTATTTTAGTTTGATGCACACTAGTTTCACCAGGGGACGTAGACTTTGCTGTTCAGATTCAGATGATATTCCAGTTTCTTTTCTGAGTAGATAGTGTTTATGTAATGAAGCTAAATAGTTTGGTGTGCATAGTATGCACATCCAAGAGTGATGTCACTTACCATAATTTGTGTTCAGACATGGTCATTGTTTGCTATTTTTGTTTCTGTTTGACACTTAAATATATTTTGAAACATTCATCCACATGCTTGATCTGGACTCAAATATCTTGTGTTTCTATATGATGTTATAAACTTCAAATGTAAGTGGCATTAAGGTATTTATTTCACTGTTTGTAACTGAATTGGATCTGTAAAGATCAAGGGATGAGCTATTTGAATATGAATTTTGATTTAAATTTCTCTGCAGAAATGCAGTTCTGGGCTTGAAGAGAATCACTTCAAACATATCTGTGCATATGTTCTACATTCCTCAAGACTGTGCTCTAGTTCAGTGTGTTTATGTGTGCATGAGAATGTCATCTCAGTGTGTGTGTGAAGTGGAATTCGGCCTCCAAATCCAGCTGAATGGTCACATTTTCAACTCCTGATATCATCTTGACCCCTCGACCTTAAAATGAGAATCACTTTACCACCATAAAGCTTATACTGCTCAGCAAACATAAAGCAAAATCACATGCACAGGAGTAATGTTGTACTGAATATCTTGGCAACTGAAAGTAGAGGAACAGAACTAACCAAATCCATATGACTTTTTTTTTTTTTTTTGATACACTAGCATTTATTTTGTCCCAACAGCAGTGCACTCCTTAGGATGACAAAGCTCCATTTTCACACCAGCTGCCTTTGTTGTAGTGCCAAGATGTGCCATCATCACACATAAACAACAAGCATGGCCTTTATGCTGTCATGCACACTTTCATGGGCTTTAAGTATTAACACAATGTCTATCAGACATGCTGAAGTTTAGTCATGTAAACATTTTATAATGAACTCCATAATGAAGGATTTTATGCAACGTTTCTTGGGAAAGAATTTTTAATTCTTGTGGTATTTATTTATAAGGCCTTTTGGTTTGTGAAGTATAGGTATGTGAATGGGAGTGCATACTTGCTAACAGTTACATTGGAATTCATGAAAAAAGGAAAAAATACTTTTCCTTGGACTTTGTCCAAAACCACAGCTGAAGTGTGTAGAGAGGCAGAGCTGGGGTCACAGATGGGTTAAGTGTGTTTTTATTCAACCCTTTGCAGTTTCTGGTTATCTTAGATGTACATTTAATGGAAGTATATTGTTGTATTTACTTTATTATGAGACGCTGGTGTGTTTCAAATGGATGCATGTTTCCTCATTAGTGTAAAAATAAAAAAAAAATTGTTTATTATTATTATATTTGTACTACCAAATAAATGATAGCAACTTTACATTTCACAATCGCAATTTCTCCCAATAGCAAATTTATAACTCAGAAATACAACTGAGTAACTGTATCTTTATATTTTAGAAATATGACTCTATATTCCACTATAAGATTTTATTTCTCACAATTTGTAATTTTCTCACAGTTGTAACTTCATATCTCCCAGTTGCAACATTCTCAACTTTTTTGAGAATGCAGTTTTTATCAAAATTTCCAAAATTGTGTCTTAATATCTCATAACTGCAACTTTATATGTCACTTTTTGACTACATTTACATTTACATTTGGTCATTTTACAGATCCTTGTATCCAAAGCGACTCACAATTGAGGAATACACAAAGCGATTCATATTAAAGAGTCAAACAGACACAAGAAGTGCTCGTAATACCAAGTTTCAGGCAATGTTCCAAACATGTACAAGCTTGAAAGGGAAGGAATAAATAAAGAGAGAGATATTTTATTTATTTATTTATTTATTGTTTTAAGCTGTAGCTTAAGGATTGTCGGGGAATCAGCATTCTGGATTGGGGTGGGAAGATCGTTCCACCAGCCAGGAACAGTGAACGAAAGTGTTCTGGAAAGTGATTTTGTGCCTCTCTGTGATGGTACCACGAGGCGTTGCTCACTAGCGGATCTAAGACTTCTGGAGGGAATGTAGATTCGTAATAGTGAGTGGAAGTAGGTGGGTGCGGAGCCTGTGGTTGTTTTTTATGCACGCTTCAATGTCTTGAACTTGATGTGAGCCGCAACCAGTAGCCTGTGCAAGGAAATAAAGAGAGGTGTAAAGCTCAACTCACACTGTGCAATTTTGGCCACGATTTGGTCATCTGAGACAAATTTTGAAAATCCTTTAGAATTCCTATAATCCTAAGCTAAAATCTGTAGTCTTTGATCGCTGGTTTGACATGTTCACTGACAGCCGATTAATGGCTGTTGCGATCAAATTCTGGCAGTGTCAGAAGATTTGGCACACAGTCCTGCAGTGTGATTTCTCCTACAACGAACATCAAACTGTCTTCATTTTCAAGACAAGCCATGATCAGAATTAATGCTAGAGATTTCTTCTGACTGCATAAACTGCATGCTTCCATCCTACGCTCACAGAAATCATGTGACACGTTGCCTTTGCTATGATAAACACCAGTTGCATTGCTGTTTTGCTGTTTTGTCACTGAAGATGTATGAGTTGATAATGTAGAACTCTGGACAAGTTCTCTTGTGCGCACCCGTTTTTTACGCATCTTGACTGTCGTACAGCCTGACATTAATGACAACTGAGATCCCAGTGTGACATGGTCATCATGTTTGTACAGTCTGACAAGTACAATCTTAAAGGACTTTTAAAAATCATACAGTATGAGCCCTGCTTAACATGGGCTCTTTTTGGCTCGTTGAAGACCAATCGTGGTGCTGCATATCATTTGTAGAGGTTTGATTGTGCTTGATGGATGTCCAGCTAGAAGAGCATTGCAGTTGTCCAGCCTAAAAAAAATTTACAAGGGCCTGGACAAGAAGTTGTGCAGCATGCTCTGTTAGAAAGGGCCTGATCTTTCTGATGTTGTGCAATGCAAACCTGCAAGATCGAGCAGTCTTTGAAATGTGGTCATCGTCAAAGATTACGTGAAGATTTCTAAATGAACTTGATGGGGTAATTGTAGAAGAACCTAGCTGGATGGTGAAATCATGCTGTAGAGTTGGAGTGGCAGGAAAAACAAGAAGCCCAGTCTTTGCCAGGTTGAGCTGGAGGTGATGTTCTTCCATCCATGCCGAGATGTCCACCAGGCAGCCTGAGATCTGATCTGTTTGAAATGAGAGATAGAGCTGTGTGTCATCAGCATAGCAATGGCAGGAAAAGACATGTGCCTGTATGATGTGACCCAGTGATTTAGTGTATATGGAGAAGAGGAGGGGTCCGGGAACTGATCCCTGTGGAACTCCAGTGACCAGTTGATGTGCTTTGAATACCTCCCCTCCCCAGGCCACCCTGAACGACTTACCAGTGAGATAGGTTTCAAACCAGTGAAGTGGAATCCCTGTGAAGCCCAGTGATGAGAGGGTGGACAGCAGGATCTGATGATTGACAGTGTCAAAAGTGACTGACAGTAGTGCAGTCTCAGTTGAATGATCACTTCTTTTGAAGAGATTACGTGTGCCTGAAGCGCTGTTGACCTTCTTGTGAAAATATGAAGATTTGGCAGTGTTGTCATTAGCAGAGAAAGATGAAAGCAAAAGCTGATACATAATCAGGTCTGACAGGTCTTTTGATTTGCACCAATTTCTCTCTGCTGCCCTGAATTTGGACCAATACTCACAGAGAACATCGGATAACCAGGGGTTAGAAGGGGCAGCCCGTGCTGGCCTGGAGAAGAGAGGACAAATATCATCTAGACGAGAAGTTAAAGTGGAGCATAAAGTGTCAGTTGCTGCGTTCACATCCAGAGATGAGAAATGGATAGGTGAGGAAAGAGAGGAGGATACTACAGAAGAAATATGTAAGGGGGAAAGGGAGTGTAGGTTCCGTCTTAAAGTAAACAGTAGAGGGGTTGATGGCACACAGGTAGAAAGATATAGGGTAAATGTAATGAAGAAATGGTCAGAGATATGTAGGGGTTTGACCAAAACGTTGTCTGCAATACAATTGCGTGTGTAAATTAAGTCAAATTGGTTGCCTGATTTGTGAGTGGCTGTAGTGGTAAGGTGTTTGAGATAAAATGAAACTTGGAGTGAATCGAAGTCTGTAGTATAAGGTTTGTTCAGATGAATGATGAAGTCACCAAAGAGTAAAAGTGGACTGCCATCCTGAGGACAGCAGCCCGTCCAGCTATTCTAGAAAGGTGCTTAGAATTTGCCTAGGAGGGCGGTAAATTACCACTTTTTAATTTGAACTTTACTTTTTATTTTGAACTTTATCCCACAATGACCTGTTTTATTTGGTGTTTCACTATCTTCCATATCAGATTCATTAGTGCTCAAGCTACTTGGGGTGCAAGACCCTGTTGTTTTTCTAAGGATTATTTATTTTATTTTTTATTTTTTTGAAGTTTCGGGGGCCCTTAACATGCTCAAAAACTCTTGAAACTTGGCACACTCACTGGAATCTGTGCCCATCAGGGCTGGGAGGGCCAATTTTGAGGGTCTCTGTAGCACACAGAAAGTCAGCTATTCTGGATTTTGTGAAAAATGTATGCTGTGGAATTTGTCATACTCCTCCTAGGTTTTTCATCCGATCACCTCCAAACTTGGTTAACATGATCTTAAGAAAGAGAAACATAAGATTTTGACATCTCGAATGGCTTGGCTATGGCGAGGTGATACATTTTTAGCGAAAAAAAGAGAAACAGGAAGTGTATTATAACTTTCACATACATTGTCTGATTTTGATGAAACTTCAGCAGTTTATTTGTAGAATGATGCCGATCACATAAATGTAACTATTATGAGTCAGTTATAGCGCCACCAACTGGCAACAGAAAATGCTTTTAAATCAGCCTCTTATTTTTAACAGATTTGCTTCAAACTTCACCTGAATAATGTCAAAACATGGCAGATGTAAACCAAAAAGTTATTTTGGATTGAATGTGGATTTTTGGAAAAATCATGCTGTGAATTATTGCATACTCCTCCTAGGAGAATAATGCAATACACACTAAGCTTTGTCAATGTGATGCCAAGATACTGAAGGTGCTAAATTGCAAAATGATTTTGGATATCTTAAACGGTATTGCCATGACGATTTATTAAATAACAGAAAAAAAGATAACAGTAATTTTCTTATATCTTTAAAGTGCATTATCAAAACTCTTAGGAAATTCTTAGGAAACATGCTTAGTTTCATAAATGTATAATGCTCAGGGGCCAACAAATTTTTTAAAAAATATCAGACAATTCAGCTGACAGATGTCCACTAGATGGAGTCATAGGATAAGAAATATTTTTAGCTTGATCCTTCTCGGCTAAGCTCAATTGGTACAATGAAAAAAAATACATAAAATAAGTTTATAAGTAATGTACTGGTAATATAGTTTTTAATAATTATTTTACAAATTACGTCATTAAAATCATTAAAAATGCTTATAGATCATTAAATATTTTTGGCAACACCTTACAATAAGGTCTTATTTTTAACATCAGTTAATGAATTAACTAACATGAAATAACAAAGAACAATATATTTTTACAGCATTTATTAATTTTTGATAATGTTAGTTAAAAATTCATTTTCTTATTAGTTCACAGTGCATTAACTAATGTTAACAGATACAACTTTACATTTTAATTAATAATGTGTTAGTAAGTTATGAGTTTAATGTTTACTAACATTAATAAATGCTACCGTATATAAATATTGTTCATGTAACTAATATAGCCAGTTAATGTTACCAAATGAAACTTTATTGTAAAGTGTTGTTACCAAAGTTTTATATATTGTTCTGTGTGTGTGTGTAAACCAGACAGCCAGAGGGTTCCTGTAAAACTGTGTGTGTGTGTGTGTGTCTGTCATACACGACATACCTTACATTCAACCCCTTTCATTGCTGTAACCCTTAAAACCAGACTGCCAGAGGGTTCCTGTAAATGCATTTGCCCGCTGTGCACCATTTTCCTGATGCCACCGGGGTGATGGTGGCTTGGGCCCATCTTTGATGCTTGCAGCTATATTTAGAATTAAGGTTATATTTTTAGTATTAAGGTTATAACTTTTATTTAATATCTAATCATGTAAAAATAGGCTGTATTCATTAAAGTATTTAAATGTCTACTTCATAAATATCTAAAATCACCTCTTACCTCCAAACATGATGTCAAAAATGCATTTGAAAATAAATGAATGATTTAGGTTTTCAGTAAAGTGGCACTTTATTCATAACTGAAGACCTATATCTGCATTTTGAAGCACTTTGAACAAAACAATTCAATTCATCATATTCTCCTTGTCGTCCTTGGCAGGTGAAAGCTATGTGTGTGCTTCCAGTGAACCCTACCGTAAAGTGGACTACACCAAGAACATCAATCCCAATTGGTCAGTCAATATGAAGACGGGCACATCCCGCTCACTGCCATCTCTTACCACCTCAAAGAACGAGCTAAGAGAACGAGAGAGTAAAGACTTCATCAAACCCAAGTTGGTGACGGTCATCAGGAGTGGCGTCAAACCCCGTAAAGCCGTCCGGATCCTCTTGAATAAGAAGACTGCGCACTCCTTTGAGCAGGTGCTCACAGACATCACAGACGCCATTAAACTGGATTCTGGTGCTGTGAAAAGACTCTATACTCTGGAGGGCAAACAAGTAAGTGATACAGTAGATCTAAAAAGTAATTTAATAAAATTATTTAAATAATGATATTAGCCAAAGCCCACGGTGGGTTGAAATGGCCCCTATGGTTTCAAACAGGATCATTAATCTGAAAGTTGTCTGAGTTATTTATGCTCTGGCATTGTCTGGAAACCATAGGAAACCAGCACAGGCTTGTTACATTTGCTCTGGCATATTATCATTACTACATCTTAATTTTGAATAGCTATAACTTTTTATCCCTGTGTTGAAAACTCTACAAACTTTCAGTCTATGAAGAGTCTGTGGCTAACTGCATTTCTTATATTATAGATGAATGTTTGCCTAAAAACTAGCGATCAACAATATTCAGAATGTCAGTCCAATGTCATTACACGCTGCTTATTAAACACAGGGACGCACAGCAGCACACAAATATGCCAAATATTAAAAATTAAAGGATTGCAATGCATAATAATTTTTTGTAGGCTAATTAAATATAAAAATGCCTACATGTCATAATGGATAGTCATCGCATGTATCAGAATTAGGCTACCTATTTGCTCGCTCGCACGTTACGCCAAAATCGGAGACACGTTCTGTCTTTGCACTTGTCAATTCAGCCGTGTAAATAGCAAATCCGTCATGGCATGAGCACAACTCGCTCTTAAAGGGAATGAGAGATGAGACTCAGATTGGTTTATTGCACGTTACGCCAAAAAAACACCCATTACTCATTAAGAGAATAGGGACAACCTGTTTAGACCATGCGCCCGGGCGCGCCAACCGTTTTTCCGGAGTTAAAATAGCAAAAGTGGATTTGGACACGCCCTGAGTGCACTGGCACCGTGCGCTTTACACTTTGCGTTTAGATCATTAAAATAGGGCCCTAAATTTCACAAGACAGTATCTTCCCTCATAGGGAAAAAATTTGCCTCAAGCACCGCTAAGTCTTGCCGTGAATCTTTTTTTAGTTTTTGACATTTAGGTATTTTGTTTTAGTTAAAACATTTAAAAACTATATTTTCCTGACTTTTAAATTCAATTAAACTTAAATTTTCAAAATTTAATTAAATTTACAGATACATAAATTAAAATTTACAAATATATAAACATAAATACATATTTAATATATATATATATATATATATATATATATATATATATTATATATATATATATATAATTATATTTTATAGAAGTTAATATTTATCAGTCCTATTTATCAGCGCTAGTTATAAGCAAGTTAAGTCCATTTCATCTGTTTTTTTCTGTAGAGGTAGCTTCCTATACTGTATTTCCTCTTTGTTATGCTAATTATACATCAGGAGCAGGTAATGACCACCTGAACAGTTTAGTATTTTATCATCTTTACTAAATGTGATCACTTCAGTGATGCTACAGTTATGCTAATTATACATCTGGAGCAGGTAATGACCACCTGAACCCTCTTTAATTCTGAACGTGCTTTAACCAGTCCATACGGAAAAATCCAGATGGGGCATGTCTTTAGCCACCTCTGTGGTTATTAGGACACTAAAAAAAGTCTTTCTTATTTTATTTATGTGGTTAAACCAATCTACAGTCCATTATAAGAAAAGCAAAGTGTCAAGTAAATGAATGTGTTCAATTCTTCTGCAGCTTTACATCATTTATTGATATTTCCATTTATCTTAGTAAATGAAATACTTCACTAGAAGTAATCTAAATACTTTGGTTATTTACAGTAGTCTCTGAAAAAAATAGACAGGAACACACATTATGTTGGAATTGTTTGACAAAGTATAATATAGAGGACTGGCAGAAAGCACAACTGACCTTTGTATTCTGGTAACGACATGGACACTGAGCTTTCAGCCATGGCCTTTCCAGCAGAGACAGAGACAGAGTGTGTCCCACTTTTTTTTTTCTTCTCTTTTCATCTGTACATTCATAAAATTTCTCCTCAATAAAAGGGATATTACTCTGTGTTTGTTTTCTCGTCTTTTACATTTTTAAGACAAGGTATCCTTTGTTTCCTAAAGATCTAAATGTGGGATTTCAGCAAATGAATAATATTTATTGTTTCTTTGGGACACAAAATAAATTTTGAAGGATCTTCATGCAGAAATCTTCTGGGGGCAGGGGAATTATCCCTTTCTGTTCTCCTCCAAAAAGCTAGGGTACACGCTGGCTGGAATTCACGTATCTGAAGTCTGTCCCGTCTTAATCTAACTTAATTATGCAAAACTGACTGCAAGAATTGCCTGACAAAGGTGAATTTAGAATTATTATGGTAATGTCTTGAGTTGGAGTTATATGAGAAAGTGGCTGAAATAAGATGCACATCAGACCTGTATTTTACGTATGCAAATATGCATTTATACATGGTTACAAAGTTGTAATTCTAATTACTTAAGTTCTATTATTAAATAATGAAATATCATAAAAATACCTTACATTAATGATAAATTTTATGAATCTTAACACCTTCAGATATTTAAAAAGCTGTGCTGCAGGACAGGGAATCCTGATGTCTGTGAGTGACTCAGTGGGAGTAGCTCCTGGCACACACACAGATAGCATGGATTGTCACCAATAAGCATTAAAAATATATGATGGGATAACACTGCAGTGATACCCATGTCTTTAAGAAATTTCAGGAATATCCCTTTTATTGAGGATAAATTTTATGAATCTTAACACCAGCAAATGGGATTTTTACTTTTAGATTGCAAGATGAAGTCAAGACAAAATAAATTAAATATATGTAGTTGTTGTTGTTTTTTAAGTCACAGCTTTTAATTTCATGTTATTAGCATTTTTATTATGTTTTTCCTTATCTAATAGATCTTATTTGTGCCTAGAATGGTTTAAAAGTAGTCATGGGACCCTGAAGTGTCCTATATTTATAGAATATGCTCTACTGCAGTGTTTTCTCTAGGATTTTTCCAGCTGTGGTGGCAGGACTATTTTCCATGGACCACGCCCCCTCCTCACCCAAGAACCACGTGCACTCAGATTTGAATTTATTTTAACTAAAAATGACAAGTAAATAGTAAATAATAAAATAAGAACAAATAAATTAATAAAAATAAATAACACAAAAAAAAACAAACACAAAATATCAACCAAATTAACATCACTAGCTGTATTAAAACCAAAATGAACACATCAAAAAACATTTTAAGATATTTTTATGTATAGTTTCACAAAACTGAAGTCAAACCATTCCGTTTTTGCTAATTTCTAAATAATACAATCTAATTTAAATTAAAAACTGCTCATGTTGCATGTATGCAGCATCTTTGTTTGAATCATGATTAAAATGCAGTGGTTGCCTCTAATTTTAAATGGAAAAAGCTCAGACAAAGCCTTATATTATTTATATGAAGACATTTATTTTATTTGTGTTACTTACTTATTTGATTTGGGACTTGTTTTAAAATTTCAATTTAGTTTTGTTATTTACATTTACATTCTATTTAAATTTTGTCATTTAGGAGATGCTTTTATCCAAAGCTACAAATGAGGACAATAGAAGCAATCAAAACCAACAAAAGAGCAATAATATGCAAGTGCTGTATTAGTATATTATTATAGTTATATTCAAAGCAATAATAAAAGGACACATTTAATTCATAATTTGTCTTAAAGGGATAATTCACCCAAAAATGAAAATTATGTCATTAATGACTCACCCTCATGTCGTTCCAAACCCGTAAGACCTCCTGTGAAGAGAGAAGTGAAGATGAACACCGAGCCGAGCCAGATGACGAACGAAAGATTGACTCGTTCTCGAGTCAAGAACCGTTTCTGTCGGACGCGTCCGGTTCGAGAAACCGAGGAGCTGATGATACTGTGCATGCGTGATTCAGCGTGAAGCAGACTGACGAGTCAAATCATTCGTTCGTTATCTGGCTCGGCTCGGTGTTCATCTTCACTTCTCTCTTCACAGCAGTTCAGTCAGTGTACTGTTTGAGTAACCAGTCTGGGATATTGGTTTATTTGAACTCAGAGGGAGTGTCAGCCATGTTAAAAAAGTTAACAGCTTAAGTCATTTGTGGATTAATGCTTATTGTTGACGCGAAAACGTCTCAAACGATTCAGTTCAATTTGGTGAACTGGTTCAAGAAGATCCAGTTACATCGAGTGCTTCGTTCGCGAACCGGATATCACTAAACTGCAGTGCTGTAAACACGCTAACAACAGACCCGGGAGAGAAGTCAATGCTGAATAAAGTCGTAGTTTTTGATATTTTTGGACCAAAATGTATTTTCGATGCTTCAAAAAATTCTAACGGACCCTCTGATGGTCACATGGACTACTTTGAAGATGTTTTTATTACCTTTCTGGACGTGGACAGTATACCGTATATACATTCTCAATGGAGGGGACAGAAAGCTCTCGGACTAAATCTAAAATATCTTAAACTGTGTTCCGAAGATGAACGGAGGTCTCACGGGTTTGGAAACGACATGAGGGTGAGTCATTAATGACATAATTTTCAAAAATCATGAATCGTGAAATCAAAATCGTGAATCGAATCGAATCGTGAGTGAGTGAATCAGTATATCCCTAGTAATGAGGCATTTGTAAATGGAGCTCAGTGCTGCTGTACTCTCACTATGAGTCTTTTCTTTGCCTTATAGTAAGATTAATTGGAACGTTACATTTGCAGACACCAATAACAAGGTTCCAAGAAATATCCAACTACATCAGAATACAAGTGGAACGTTACATTTGCAGACACCAATAACAAGGTTCCAAGAAATATCCAACTACATCAGAATACAGTCAAAATGCAAATCCATCAGACTGACTTAGATGAAACTTGTCTTACATTTAAGCTGCTTACACTGAATACTCATCTTATTGCTTTCATGGCATGTGTGTATGTGTGTGTGCATTTGTGTAAAAAAAAAAAAAATACACACACACACACTCACTGGCCACTTTATTAGGTACACCTTGCTAGTACCGGGGTTGGACCCCCTTTTGCTTTCAGATCTGCCTTAATTCTTCTGGAATTGATTCAACAAGGTGTTGGAAACATTCCTCAGAGATTTTGGTCCATATTGACATGATAGCATCACGCAGCAGATGGAGGTTTGTCGGCTGCACATCCATGATGCAAATCTCCCATTCCACCACATCCCAAAGCTGCTCTATTGGACTGAGATCTGGTTACTGTGGAGGCCATTTGAGTAAAGCGAACTCATTGACATGTTCAAGAAACCAGTCTGAGATGATTTGAGCTTTGTGACATGGTGCATTATCCTGCTGGAAGTAGCCATCAGAAGAAAATATCCCCCACACCATTACACCACCACCAGCAGCCTGAACCGTTGAGGCAAGGCAGGATGGATCCATGTTTTCATGTTCTTTAACGTCAAATTCTGACCCTACCATCTGAATGTCGCAGCAGAAATCGAGACTCATCAGACCAGACAGCGTTTTTCCGATCTTTGGTGAGCCTGTGCAAATTGTAGCCTCCGTTTCATGTTCTTAGCTGACAGGAGCGGCACCCGGTGTGGTCTTCTGCTGCTGTAGCCCATCTGCTTCAGGGTTTGACGTGTTGTGCGTTCAGAGATGGTATTCTGCATACCTTGGTTGTAATGAGTGGTTATTTGAGTTACTGTTGCCTTTTTATCATCTCTAACCAGTCTGCCCATTCTCCTCTGACCTCTGACATCAACAAGGCATTTTCGTCCACACAACTGCCACTCACTGGATATTTTCTCTTTTTCGGACCATTCTCAGTAAACCCTAGAAATGGTTGTGCGTGAAAATCCCAGTAGATCAGCAGTTTTTGAAATACTCAGACCAGCCTGCCTGGCACCAACAACCATTCCATGTTCAAAGTCATTTAAATCCCGTTTCTTCCCCATTCTGGTGCTCGGTTTGAACTTCAGCAAGTCGTCTTTACCACATCTAGATGGCTAAATGCATTAAGTTGCTGCCATGTGATTGGCTGATTAGCAATTTGTGTTACCATGCAATTGAATAGATATACCCAATAAAGTGGCTAGTGAGTGTGTGTGTGTGTGTGTGTGTGTATATATATATATATATATATATATATATATATATATATATATATATATATATATATATATATAATGTATGTATGTCTGTACACTCGCAAGAGACATAATTTGCTTTGCAGCTGTGTTTACTGTAGAGCTGTTTTGGTTGTTTTTAGCAAGGAATCACAGCATGTCATATGTGATTACAGTTGGTACGCCCTCAGTAGGACTCTGAAGAGTTTGTGGTGGCATGTCCTCAATGCACAGCTGCAAGCAGAAAAGATGAAAAGGACATCCCCTGCTGCAGAGTGTGCCACTAGGCTGTTTCTGACTATATCGCTAGTGTCTTCCAGAGAACTCAAGCCCAAGGGCCCATGTTGGGCAGGGTTATATTGGCTGGGATGCATTTTTAGTGTATATTTTAGTGTATATTATATTTATATTATATATTATATGTATTTACACTATACCTTTCAAAAGTTTGGAGTCTGTGAGTATGTTTTTGAAACAAGTCTCTTATTCTCACCAAGGCTGCATTTATTTGACCAAAAACACATTGTGAGATAGAAGAACTGTTTTAATGTGTTTTAAAATGTAATTTATTTATTTGATGGCAAAGGTGAATTTTCAGCAGCCATTACTTCCGTCACATGATCCTTCAGAAATCATTCTAATATGCTGATTTGCTGCTCAAACATTTCTTATAATTATCAGTGTTGAAAACAGTTGTGCTGTTTAATATTTTTTGTGCATCCATAATACAGTTTTTCAGGATTATTAGATGAATAGAAAGTTCAAAAGCACATCATTTATTTGAAATAGAATACATTTGTAACATAATGAATGTATTTACCCTTACTTTTGATCAATTTAATGCATTCTTGCTGAATTAAAATATTGATTTCTTAAAAAAAAAAAATTGAATGGTAGTGCGTTTATATGTAATTCTATATTGATGTATACAGCTATATTAATATAATAAGCTAAACCCTTCAAATTTCAAAAACAAATTGCCTCAATCAACCTAAAATAAAGTTGCGGCTGTATCTATTATAAGCAAAAAACTATCAATATTGTTGTTTAAAAAGTCTTTTCAAAAAAAGGCTTTGAAATCAAAGAAAGTCCCACATCAAATGCTAAATTATGAATATTTAGGGGTAACATGCATGTTAACATGATAGCCACTGGATCCAATCTGCTCCCGAGCCTAACTCCCGGCAGGTGGGGGTGGGGATGCTGAGGCGTAGACAGCCCACTGCAACTCCTTCCAACTCTGCTGTAATAGAACCTAAAGGCTGGAGGATTTAAAGTGCAGCTGGCAGGTGTGGGCCACGTTTAGGGGGGCTAGCGGATCTGTACTAGCCAACACAAGACTCTCTCAGTCAGATATGCTTCTTAACGGCCAACTCCATGAATGCCAATCGCTCTGTTTTCCCTTTAATTTTTTCCCCCAAAGAGCTTTGCTTGGTTTTACATCAAAGAAGCAGATGGAGAGAAAGAGGCCACACTTTCTTTGGCAGGAGTTCACATTTGGGTTGCCATATTAGTAATAAGTAAATAAAACTGACCGGTGTTGATGTATTAATCTAGATGTTAGATGCATTAGCCTACGTCTTCTCCCAGCTGTGTGCTTTGTGATAAGCTGATAAAGGCAACCAATGACAACCAATTTTCTTTGTTTTTAAGCATCATAGCCTTGCCCAGCACTGATAGAAAGACACACAGATGCAGATGGAATGCAAATAAAAGTGTTTTAGTGCCTGAAATAGGTGCTGTGTGTATGTCGGGTGTGATGGACAGTGGAGTACATTAGCATATTAAAAGCCTTACAGCATTTTATGTTTGTATGACAGAATAATGTGAACAAGAAACTGATCTCTGGTACAATCTGATAGCAGAGACAACAGCCTTCAGACCTTTACTTTAAATCACATTAGATTATCAACTCACAGTTGCAAATAGGACACTTTGTTTCAATACTTTTCAATCTGTCTGAGTTTATTTAAATGTAATAATCTATTTGACCTGTCAATCACCCATATTAGTCTTACCTCACAGTCAGAACAGGAATAAGGAAATCGGATAGGATTTACCCTCTCTCAAGGGTTTATATTTCAAATTAAATGAATTATTAGATAAAACAAGTGTAGGTTAGTTGCTTTCTTGCAATATAAAAATGTGATGCGTCCTGCGGTGGCTCTGAGGCACATGATTTGCTTCACTTGTTTTAAGGGCAGGTCAGGATTAAAAGACTAATTGTGGTGAAAGTATCATGAAGATAACAATCATTCTGTGTCTTCTAATTCAGAGGCCCCCCAACACTGTGTGTGGATGCTTCATGTAAGTAGCAAATATAACAAAACATAACAAAAGATCGTCTGTGTGGATGCTTCATGTAAGTAGCAGGCAAAATAGAAAGTGCGTTGTGTCTATGGCTTGTCTGACTGGCCCGCCAGTCCCATCAGGCATCACTAGGAGACACAGGGCTGGCACACGATCAAAAACGTGTCAGTGGAGCCAGCTGGGGTCACTGTGTGATCTCAGTGCCCTCTTTTGTTTTTGTCTGCCCAGTCTGGAGTCTTTATCAAGTGAGTCCACGAGTGCAGAAAAGGATTTCCACGTGCCCCATTGTTCACCTGTATCAGTTTCCTGTTTGTTGTCATTTTACATTTTTTGAAAACTCATCACCAATTCCTGTCACCTTTTTTTTTTTAAAGCATAGCATTTATTTGAAATACAAAACATTTGTAACATAATGAATGTCTTTACTCGATCAGTTTGAATTTGGATTTGAAATGCAGCTGGCAGGTGTTGGCCGCGTTTAGAAAATGCAATCATTAATTGCGAATTTCACTTTTTTTTAATGTTAGTTAGTGTGTAATGTTGCTGTTTCAATATCTGAAAAGTTACGAAGCTGAAAGTTCAATTTCTGGCAGGTTAATGCCTTCAAAAACATCTGTTAGGTACTACAACAAGCTACTTCCCGGGTTTGTGACATCACAAACCCAGATAAACCCCGCCCTCAGGAAAAGGCAGCAAAGGGGGTGAGGACATGCTGCAGTGCTTTAGAGAAGAGGAAGAGAAAACTAGAGGTGCACGTAAAAATCCATTCATATATGAATCACGATTCTGTCTTCTAACATTTCTAAAGGATTCACAAGTTTCAAAATCAGTGTTCTAAAGCAGCGTTTCTTAATACTATACCTCGCGTCTCCCTGCCCTGCTTCTTTCTTTCTCTCTCATTCAGCTCAACTCCAACAATAAACTGTTCTAAAACATGGACGCGGGTGCCAATTAAAATCCATTATTAAACATAATATCTGATATTAAAAGTTAACATACGCTGTTATTTGTAAATGCTATTGATTATCTAAAAGTATGAGACAACAACAAACAAAAAACATAGGCCTACCATTAAAAGCCATGCTTGCACAGGTTCTGCACAATCCTCTTCAATAAAATCCTCTGCTTCTCAATCGAGCTCAAACTGATAAACAATATTAATGACGGTGTTGTTTACAACCAGGGCACATTGCGGTGAGGGACGGGACATTTAAACGCGCACTAGAGGCGGTTTAGCCAATCACAACACACTGGGCTAGCTAACCAATCAGAGCCCATCACCTGTTTCTGAGGGAGGGGCTTTATAAAAGCAGGAAATGATCAGTGTTTTTCTCAGAGAAGGGACAGAGCGGTGTGGAATAAAGGTAAATTATGTGAAAAAGAATGTGTTTTTTTTTTTAAAAAACGAAGCATTAACACATGTTACACTTCACCCCATAAACACAATCAAGCCTAGAAAAAAACAGTGAACCACCCCTTTAAATAAATAATGCAAAGGATGAAATATAATGCTATTTTTAAGAAACATGAACCATTTAATCATCTTCAACATAAATTAACACATTTATTTGAACAAAAATAATACAGTAAAAATATCATTACATTTTAAATTAACTGTTTTCTTTTTGAATATATTTTAACATGTAATTTATTCCTGTGATGCAAAGCTGAATTTTCAGCAACCATTTCTCCAGTCTTCAGTGTCACATGATCCTTCAGAAATCATTCTAATATCCCAATGTAGTGCTCAAGAAACATTTCTTATTATTATCAATGTTGAATTTTTTTTTAAAGTTATTAAAGTTCATAAGAACAGCATTTAAAAAAATACAAAGTTATGTGACATTATAAATGTCTTGACTGTCACTTTCAGTCAATTTATTGCATCCTTGCTGAATAAAAGTATTCAAGTCTTTTAGAGAAATTGTGCTGAGCACAAAATTTTGAATGGTAGTGAACAATTGCATAGCATATAAAAACAAACATTACTATAGTCTATTATGTGTCTCTTCCTGCTATAGTATTTGTACAATATTGAAGACTTATGAAACTCCATGATTTTTTGTACTTTTTATTTTATTTTTGATTCATTTCAAACCCATTGGCAGCGGAAGCATCCCATTAAATATGACTTTAAATGCATCAGCTGCTAAACACACAATCGTAACTGGATTTTCTCTGTGAAAGGCTCATTTGTCAACACTGCCTTTAATGGCATCCATTATTAATGGCTAATGTGAGGAAAACCCTTTTCCTTAACTGCCCCTCCTCTGCTTTAGTAGCTAATGGTTGACAAACTCCTCTAAGCCTAGAAGGGTCCAGCTCATTCAAAGCCTTTGTGTAATCGATTTTGCTTGAAAGAAACAGCAAAGCTAACAGCACATTAGCAGTAATCAGTGCTGGAGCTATAGGTGCTGTTCTGTTTTCCTCCCTTCAAGTATATTTGGCTAATACTCTGATATTGCATTGTCTTTTCCTCTTTGTTGACGTTACATCCATTGGATCTCTGGTCAAATAAGAACCCAAACGGCAGTTTTGAGCATAAAACTCCTCTTCTCATCCCATTTATATGCTTTCTATTTCTTAATCCTTTCGTTCTTTCTGTCTTGACACAGTGTAGAGCAATGCTGCTGTTACACCCTTCATTATTGTCAGCCAAATAAAGCAGGGCTGTTATTAGTCTCAGCACCCTGTCGGGTATCTCTAAGCACAGGTCTGTACTTTAAGGCTTAGAGGAGCTTAATAATATAGTCTTAATGAACACCTTGTAAGAAACTTAAAATAAAATAAGTAAAAGACTTGTTTAGAAATTTGTAACGTTGATTATAATAATACAGTTCTTTATAGATCTAACAACTATAGTAACCACCTAGTGTCAGACTCTGTTCCATGTCTCGTGTTGTTTTCCTACCCCACATGTTCCAGTTTGATTATTATACCCATATATGGTTTATCCTGTTCCTGTTCCCATAAAGTTCTATTGTTCCCAGGTGTGTCCCATTTTTTTCTGTTTATTTAAAGTGTGTTCTGCTGTTAAATGTTTCCCATGTTCCCGTATTACCTTCTTTGAGTTTATTAAATACTTTGGGTTTTGCTTTAGGTGAGTACTGAGGGTGAGAGCTTGGAAATGTTCCAAGTATACTGGTAACCAGAATTAACATGGTTAATAACTGTTTAAACTGTTTTAAAATATTTTTCATGCTGTCCATGTCATTTTTTGGCATCTTACAAAATTGGTACAAACTAATTTTTGCATGTTGAATGGAATAGCAGGTGTAACTTGCTGAAAGGCCCCTATGATATGGTACTTCTACAAACCTTACAGAAACTGGGTATGGCAGTATATTAAAATAAATTTCAATAACTTCTGATTACAGTAATTACAGTGCTTTTTTTTTCCAAATGATTTTTTACTCACTAATATTTCTACCCATTTTAGAGCTTGAGATAACTAGAAAAAATATATACTTTATAAAATGTACATTTCCACTTTTTAGGATTTTATGATTTCCATGACTTTTCCAGGTCTAGAAATCCCTCACTTATCCAGGTATCCCAAGACCATAAGAAAAAATAAATGTAAAGGGGAACTAATTAAATTAAAAATGTGATGTAAGCTTACATATTGAGTTTTAGCTGTTTAAGCTTGTTTTGTCTTATTTTAAATCATTTTTAGCCATCTTGGAAGTGAGCCGAGGACCCTGGTTGAGAACTGGTGCTTTAGTGACAAGCTGTTGTACCCCTAAAGGCCCTTTTTTTTGCTTTTTTTCTTTTCTGACAGCATATGTGCTCTTGAACCTCGGTTGACAAACATATGTATCTTCTGTTTCCATCAGTCAGTTTACCCAAACATATTTGGCTCCATTCCAGACTGTACTTCATTTTACAGATCCAAGATATCAGCTAAAATGTTTCAGGCATGTTTAATAGTCTCCCATTGTGGCTGTTACTGTGCTCAGGCCAACAACTGGGCCCATATGCTCCTCTGATCTGCTGATTGATGGGAATACTGATTCATCCCACAGACTGGCCATGTGGATCCCTTACAGTACAGATTTGTATGTGATTCAGAGAAAACTATTTCAGAGTGTTACTTTAAAAATGTGCTTAATATTTGTTTTTAAAATGACTAATAAAAGTATTATGACTGGCTAATCAGTAAGGTTATAATGCTAATAATGCGAATTTGCTCAAAAAAATCTAAACCGAAGCACAAAGAGGCTGAAATGCTTGAGCTCAGTTGTGTTGCAATGTCTTTTTATTATGTGTGCAGTAAGGATATTTAAAGACCTCATTGCCATGAGAGGCTGTTGAATAGCTCATTATCATTAGCATCCTGTTCATAAAGTACAAGAGTGATCTTGGAGCAATTCTCTCTTGGCCTTTTGTGTCTTTCTCTGTATACTGTCAGGCTCATGAAGGGGAAGAGGGGGCTGTGTTCCTCTCCATCTGTCTGATCTTTCTCTTAATTCCATGTAGAAGTGTGTGTGTGTGTGTGTGTGTTTGTGTGTGTGTGTGTGTGTGTTTGATGGAGCTCCACATTGCGACCATCTGTTTCTTGCTGCCCACCTTCAAGAGTGGAGGAGTGGGCTGAAATCCGGACATCATTCTTTGCCCACGTCAATTGCGAGTGTATGTGGGTGTGTTTGCATGTTCTCTCAAAATGTTTCCTTTTTGTATTCCTAGAGATGCACTGTATATTACTCATCCTGAATCAAAAGAAAAAAAATTTATGGCCGAAATCAAAGACTGAATCATTGCACCAAAAAAAATTATTTGGCCAAAAAAAAAAAAAAAAAATATATATATATATATATATATATATATTTTTTTTTTTTTTTTTTTTTTGATATTCTGTAGTGCCGTAATGAGCGCTTATCATAAGGCTTGTTTTGGTATTTGTATTTCAAACTCCTGGTCTGGATATTCTGTAGTGCCATATACTGTGTCAGTAAATCGAACTGTAATGGACAACAAACTGTAGCTCCTTTGGTAAGAAAAACCAGGTATGGTTGGGCATTTCGTGCTGTGTCTTGTCTTCGATTTGTCTTTGATTGTCTTTGGTTTGTGTTCCGTTCATATTTCAATCAAACCGCACCAGTTTGTTCAAATGTGAACTGAAAAGCTGGTTTTATGCTCTTTAATGTGGCATAACCGATCACTGTATCTAACTTAGTTTGAGCAGCAGCATTGATTGATTGATTGATTGATTGATTACTAAATAAACTTTTTTTTTTTCAGCTAAATGAAAATTTTAATTTTGGTTTCTGTAAAAACATAATTTCAGTGTATCAGTATCTAAAAGACCATGTTTGGCCTTCCCAGGTATTTTTTCTCCATGTAGAACAGTATTGAAATACCAAAAAGGATGGATTTGAGTTGATATTTTCCATTTTCATGCTGTATTCGAGTTGATCCTGACTCAGTTTTAAAGTTCAAATGTGTGTTTAGCTATTGATTGGCCGACATAGAATCTGCACCTACAGAAATCTGCTGAAATTTAGATGTTATTATGTTTAAATCCATTTGTGAAAATAAATTTTAGCAATCAATAATATTAAAATACATACATTACCATTTATAAGTTATTATGTTTAAATCCATTTGTCTGTAAAATAAATTCTTTATCAACTAAACGCTTAACCATTTCATCCACTGGATATTCTGTAGTGCCATATTGTGAGCTACTACATGCTTTATCAGTTCATCGGTTAGCTGTTGCAGTCACATGGTTACTTCCATTCATTTCTCAAACAGTGTTTCTCTCTTTCCTCTTCCCCCACCCCTTCCTCTCTCTGTCCAGATTACATGTTTGCAAGACTTTTTCGGGGACGATGATGTATTCATCGCGTGCGGCCCTGAGAAGTACCGTTATGCACAGGACGATTTTGTGTTGGATCACAGTGGTAAGGCTTCAACAGCCTTTATAACCGGTAGGCTCAGCTAAACACTAACTTCATTTCAACCCAATGTCTCTCAAACTGAACTCTTATAATATATTTTTATCCCTTCACTACACATCTAGGAACACACCATGCACTGTAATCAGCATGGATATAGATACCTGACTGTTTAAAATGCAGTCGAAACAAATTATTAAATATTAAGTTTAATTGGCTTATCCCATTTATAGCCATTGTCTGTTATTGTATTGTCTATATTTATTAGTGATTAATCATCAAAAAATCATCATCAAACAATAAAAGTAATCCAATAAAAAAAAAAAAAAACAAAAAAAAAAAAATAAATGTTTAAAAACCCATAATTGTACATGATTGTTTAAAAACCCATTAAAAGAAAATGTCTCAGAAAAATTACATCTAAAAGAATATCCTGTAAGTTTCAGAACTGAAAACATTCTTGTTACTGAAATAAAAGCTTTTATTGACACCAGGGCCAGCGAAAACAGTTTAACTGAGTCAATAATTTTCATCCTGTTTTACTGAAATGCCTCCAGTTCTTGTAGCATTTACTACACACACACACACACACACACACACACACACACACACACACACACACACACACACACACACACTTGATAACTTGATTCATAGCTGTGTGAATTTAGTTCATCTGCTTGGCATTTTGTCCTAGTTCTCCTTTGCTGCCCCACTTACCGTAGGTTAAGTAGGACTTTTCCAAAAATATAAAGAAACGGTAAGTTTGTGTCTGCTAGTATTTACTCCTCAACCTTTTCTTTTTGCAGCAGAAGTGGAGTGTCCTTAAAATGCAAGCCCACCACAAATCCAAATCTTCTGTAACTAAAGAACTCATTACACACTCTCTCAGATTCTGCTGTTTAATGCTTAAATTAAGCTCCATGAAACTGATTAGCTGGGCAGTAATGGCATTTTAATAATGGCATTAGGCTTGTTTTATCTTCATCACTTGACGATCTGTTACTCATCAGCTAATTTATCACTGCTCTGTGTCATTAGCAAGTGCCGTAGATAGGACAGATTGGACCCAGTAGCTGCTGTAGAGTATGAGTCATTCCTTACTGAAGTTCTGCACCCACTGCCCTCATTAGAAAGATGGTCTGCTCTCATAGGCCTTGAGTAGACAATTTGATTACGCCGCTGCAGAAAGCTCACAGTCTTGGCACAACATAATAATTAAAAAATCTTCAGAAAACATCAATCAAATAACAACAATCAACAATATCACCCATGAAACAATTTTTTAATTTTTTTTAAAATTAACGTATGTTCCTGTCTGTGTGTGTGATTCCAAAAAAGGTAAATAATGATGGTGGTTCACGCTTAAATTAAAAGAAATTACTACTTTCATTCAGAAATTATTCATCAAATTCTTCATCTAAAAGAAATTACTACTTTCGTTCAGCAAGGATTCATTAAATTTTTCAGCAATGAAAGTAAAGACATTTATAATGTTACAATAGACTTCTATTTCAAATAAATTCTGTTCTTATGAACTTTCTATGCATCAAAGTATCCTGAAAATAATTTTATCACAATTAGTCTCCAGAAAAAACAAAAACGTTTTATATATATATATATATATATATATATATATATAATATACTATAATATATATATATATATCATATATAATATATACTGTTATTTTAGCAAGAACACATGATATTTATGACTGTTTTTTCTCTGAAGCTTTGTTATAATATGCTTCTTGCACCAAAAACAACAGTCCAAATGTAATTTTACATGACCGTTTTCACCTTCTCTTTGACCCTTAGAATTAAACAGAATATTTTTCTACCATGCTTGCAATGGTACAAAAAAGTATTGTAGTTTCAAATAATATGAAGCAGCACAAAATGTTTTAGTACATTGATGATAATAAAAAAATTATTCTTGAGCAGCAAATTAGAATAACTTCTGAAGGATCATGTGGCACTGAAGACTTAATTAATGGCTGCTGAAAATTCAGCTTTACATTTTAAAAAAGTCTTTTTAATTGTAATAGTTCCCAATACTACTGTTTTTACTTTTTTGATCAAATAAATGTAGCCTTGGTGAGCAAAAAAAAAAAGACTTCTTTCAAAAGATTTTTTTTTAAATCCCTAAACTTTTGAAATGTAGTGAACAATTAGTCAACCGGGCAAAAAGGTTAATTATTTGGAATGAGTAAAGACAGTAACTGCTCCTAATTTTACTTGTGTCTTTTTCAAAAGTTTGCAAAAGAGGAATCATGAGACATTATGAGACACGTACATGCCTTGCTAATTTTTTATATTGTCTCTGTGTCCAGAATGTCAGGTCCTCAAGTCGTCCTATTCTTCTCGTTCTGCTCCCCCTGTGAGATACTCTGGTAGTAAAAGTCCAGGACCCACCCGCCGCAGCAAATCCCCTGGATCTGGTGAGGATACACTGCACCACCACTAGTTACATGCAACATGGACACAAACAGCACAATCCTGTTACCACATAAACCTTTGTTTAAAAAAATTTAACATTCCTTAACAACTGCATTCAACTGCGATTCACGTCTCTTCCTGTCATCTCCCTTCTCCCACTGCTTTCTGAAATGTTCTGTTCCTTGTTAAATAGCTTTTCTGTCCACTTTAGTGAGAAGAACAGCAGGACACTTCTCTGCAAATAGTCAGTCTCCGGTCAAATCACCAAGTAAGTATTTGTCAAGGTTTATTACACCAAAAAAGGTCATAATTTAGTTTTACATGTACATTTCTACTTTCTCTTTGACCCTTAGAATTAAACATAATGTTTTTCTACCATACCTTTAAGACTTCTAAAGGTAAATGCTTCTGTTATGTTTGGCTAACCTCTTCACATGTGAACTGAGTAAAGGTGTGGTCACGTTTATCATGGTTCGGTGAATTTTTGTGGACAAAATCCAGTCATTTCAGTAAGAGTTCTTGCGATCTGAAATTTTATGTGATGGCAAAAGATTTATTCATTCAGATTTCACAGCTGCTTCAAGTGGAGTTGACCAACAGTAATTTGCTTGCTTTGGAAGTGACTTCTGCATAAGCTGTGCTTCATCACTAGTCTGTTGATAATAGTCAATTGACTTTTTTTGTCCACGGAATTTTGCTAATATGACCACAGCTTAACAGCGCCCCTGCCAAGCTAAATTCAGAATAGGTATTGATATGTAAAAAGTAGGCTGTCGTGTGTTCATTTTCTTTTTAATAACAACCATATCCATTAAATTATGAACAATGGATACTTATGTGCTAGCTTAGGAGCTGACAACTAGAGAATCTGACAGCCCTATGAAATTCTTGAGCGTCTTGAGAGGATCTTCCCCAAATGATATTGAATTTACCTAAAGGACATTCATCTTTGGAATGAGCTGCACGTGACCTCTAACCCTTCAGTGCAGCATTCAATCATGCTAATAGCTCTCCTTCATGGCCTTTCTAAATCCATCAGCTAGACTAGAGTGCTATTTAAAACTCCCTCACTGGCCACTGCCCCGAACCCTGGCATGCACATACTCTAATCTATCAGACATACCAATTGGATGTGTACCATAAATGCAGGCATCCTCATCTGCTTTCTGCTTAGACTGGTTAATGCAGTACACACACACACCCTAAATTCCTGTGCCCATGAATTGTTAAGGCTCTCTTGCATGCCTGGAGAGAAATCTGCTCATGCCTCTATCGACAAACTCAGCGGGAAATGCCAAGAGCAGCTTTTCTACAAATCCTTGCTCCCTGTGGATTCTGACGCACTTGGGAGGCGCTCCAATAATGCGCATTGTTTTTTTGTTTTTTTTGCTAAATTCTTCTACTACTGTTTGTATCTGGTTGACATGATCTATTAAAAACTGTGTTTAATGCTTGATAAAGTGGCCTTTTTAGAAAGATCTTGGGCATTCCTTCTCCAATTCTATGATTTAGCCTTGTGGATTTGTAGGTGAGTGGTGCATGTGAAGCCTTGTTGTGTCTGTATGCTAAGAGACTGGGCCAAGGAGACTTATGCTGCACACATGCATACATATTCTAGTTCTGTTCAGATGAAGTTTCTTCTTTTGACAATTTTTTTAAGGTCATTTTCCTGCCAGCAGTGAAGGTTTTTTTGTTTTTGTTTTAAACAATGTACATGTACACAACACAATGGTTCTCAACCTTGACTGTCAGTTTCTCAGCTGCAAAGACAAGGTTGCACAAACTATGGGAGTCCATATATTAAAATAAGCAACTAAAATTATTTAAAATTAAATAATAAGATTTCAGGATTCCATAAGTTTTAAGAGCTGAATGTTCTTCAAGATTTCCACTCTTTTTAACCCATGAATTTAAATTACTTGTTCAGTTGTTTGTGATTTAAGGGCATATCAATAGCTTTCTGAGACATGCAAACCTTTATTAAAGCTAGTTTTGAGTTATTTTGTTTAAAATTATTTTATTTTAAGTCATCTTGAGGCCCCCTAGTGGACTCCGGCCCCCTTGGTTGAGCATAAGTACATTGGCATAAGATGAAGACTTTTTGTCTACTGGGGAAGGCTTACTTATTTGTTTTTAATAACAAAAACCCCAAAAGATATAATTTTGGCAACTGTAGAGGCCCTTTCACACCAAAAGTGAAATGAATAAGCCTCAGGATAAAGGCAGTACCTCTGCCTCTGCACCTCACTCCCAATTTCTCTCAAAATGGGGACAGGAATAAATGGGAAAACAAAGTAACTTGCTGTACTTATTTGAAAAAGTAACTCTTTACTAGTTACTTTAAAAAAGTAATCTGATTACATAACTTGCATTACTTGTAATGCGTTACCTCCAACACTGCTTATGACTGTATATAATCACACATTAAAATTGCACAAATAAAATTTGACTGCTACAATGAATGGGAAGCCTTTTGTTTGATTAATACAAATCACATAAAAATCTTAAAACATACATAAAATAACCCATCAAAACAAACTAAAATGTACAAAACAATACAACTGAAGAATAAATAATATCCCCTTCAAACAGACTGAAATGTATTCAGCACTATTACTGATGATGTCCAAGACAATGCATGTGCAGCATAAAATAAGCAGTGTAAGAAGGAACACTGTGTGACTTCGTGTTTTTCTCTGTTCTCTGTCTCCCTCCCTCTTCCTGTCACAATCCTCAGTAAATGGAGTGCCGAACAGCCAAATCACTACCCCCAAATCTGCAAAATCCTCCAGTTCCTCCCCGACCAGCCCCCGCAGCATCCGCAACTTTAAGGTAAGCCCGTTGGCATGGCAACAGGCTTCCATTGTGCTGCTAATCAGTTTTTGAGCAAAACATGGCGATTTTTAGAATAGATTATTTCTTCATCAAGTCCAAAATAAGATCAGGCTTCTGGATGCTGACTCATGGATGACAGCATCTTAACACTCTCACTCATGATTAAGAGTTTAGTGAGGCTGCCAAAATGTTTGCATCACAACAAATTGAAGCAGCAGTTGTAACGCCCCTAAATTTCTTCAGGTAAGAGTAATGACACTTTATAACTTAACTTTTTCCTATACTTAAGAAAAAATACGGTTCAGAAAAAATGATTTTGAATTAGAAGTTATGTATTTTTTCAGCTGTCTAAAGTTTTCATACACAAGCGTTTACCTTGTTATTTCTTTGTTGTTTGTTAAATGGTAACATGAATGACATGCCAGTGATATCTCTGGTAGCTGATATACTAATATAATAATAGTAGGCTGTTCGGTTGGGGCAATTTTGGAAATAAAAATTGAAATATTGAATATTTAAAATATGAAGTGAACATTGTTTCATTAAAGTGTTTAAAAAAATTGTTCTTATAACATATAATAAAAAGTATGTATTATAATAAAAAGTATATATATTTTTTTTATATATAAGGATCTATGTCCACTTTTAATACATTATATTAAACTCTGCAGTGATATTAACAGCAATGATATTTCTTTTAGGGATAGTGGGTTCATTTACTTTTCTTCTGTTACAGTTGCCTTTGTCACTTATTGTGTAAAAAATCAATAGTTTGCTCAAATCATTCACAGCATAAATATTTTTATTGTATTGTTACTATTGTAACATATATAAAGTATGTTTTTTACAGGCAGGTAGGTTTGCAACATTATCTTGTAAGGACACAGAAATCTTCAACAGCACTTGTAACAGAAAATCCTCTCTGATAGGCCTAATTACTCCTATTCTTGGAAGCATTGTGAGTCTAGGCATGAGATCTGACTACAGATCTGTACTTAAACCAAAGGTCAAAGTCAAGTATGATCATAGCTTAACTCCTGGTGTTAATCTGCTTAACTGACCTGTCTATCAGACAGTAAGCTTCTTCTTTGTACCGGTGCTATCTTTAAAGCTTCTTGAAAGCACAAGGATAAATTGCATGAAAAGGAGACACTTTCATTCATTTTTAGAGGATTTAGTGGTAATTTTATTGGTGAATAGAGAGTTGTTTGGCACATACTAGTTCAATTTTAATAGAAAAATCCCAAATGAGATCTCAGTTGTTGTTGTTTTTGTTTGTTTGTTTGTTTTTTGAGAGAGAGATTGAGAGAGAGAGAGAGAGATCCACTTCCTTGGGGATCTCACAAGGATGACTTAGCTTTTCAGAAGAGAGCTCAGCATGTCACATTTTATGCTTAAATTAGTCAAGATAGTAAGTCTGCAGTTCAGACATTTGGAGTTGAAATTAATGCATAATAAATTATTTGGCCAGTGTCATGCATATTATTTTAATCTCTTATATGTCATAAATTGCTTTGTTTATTTATTTATTTAATTGTATTTTTCCTAAGTGACTCTAATATGAAACAAAGTTAAATGTTGTTTAAGTAAAAATAATATTACATTATAGTAAGTCTAAAAAGCTGTATAAGAACAATGTCTGCAAAAACTTTATGACCCTATGAAACCTTATGAAACAGCCTTTAACAAATTATTCATAGTATTCTACCATTATTGTGCTCTTATACTGGAGATATGGCTGAATAAGTGGTTTGATGGTAAGTTGCCTGCGAGGCTGGTTCTTTGCACATTGTTCCTGAGATTTCAAGCTAATTTTAGACCAAACACACCAATGTTGTGGTTACATAAATATCTTCCCACTTGCCTTTAGTTTAGTTGCAACAAGTGGATGGGAGTCCCCCTCCGTCTCTCTGTACAGGTATTATGAAACTCTGCCTTCTGTAGCAGCATTCAAATTAGCTGCAGTTCCTTCTGGGTATTCACGTTTTTAGTTGGGATCTTACACAAATAATTGTATCAGTCACTTTGACAGCATAGTATTTGGCAGTATATTTCAACTTCCAATCCACTGGAGTATTTGAATCCTTCAATAAAGCTTGTAATACCCAACTGTTACTTGTGTACCTAGAGGAATCCTGTGGCCTCTATCACACCAGCTTTAACCAGGGGGCTGCCAGTATATGTCTCCATTGGCTTACTTAGTGTTCTCTCACATGTCACTGTCACTTCAGTTTGAGTCTTATTTGGCTGCTTAATAAAGATAACTTGCAGGCTTTTTAACCATACTGATTGTCAGACCATTTAAAATATTTTAAGACTAGGTCCATTTGTTTTTTTCACACACAGTTTTTCTTCCAGAGAGTTCTCTTTGTCTCCTCATCAACCATTTATTTCACTAAGGATGATGCTCAGTGTCAAATGGCAGTATGTTATTGATAAAAAAACAAATAATATGCTTTATTTGAAGGTTTAGTATAATCACATAGCTGCTACAGTATATTCAGTTCACAGTGCTTTTCTTTTTACTAGGGCTGGGCAATATAGTGAACATTAATGATTTGTGCATTCTTTTGTCTTTAGCTGCCGAGGCATTAATCTGCATGAATTCCTGAGGTTTGATCATCATGCTGATTTGGTGATAAATATCACAATATATTTAATTAACTTTTATTTGGGCACTGGCTTCTTTTGAGATCCGTGTAACATATACCTTGTTGAGTGCTAAGACATGATCTTACATGATATCTATGAACTGATGCATTTTGTTAGTTTTGATTTAATTAAATTAATAAAGTAAGGTAATAATGTATACTTATTTTATATTTGACAGTGTAGCTTTAATGCATTTAATAACAGGTGTTCACTTTCCAGGAATATGGATTTGTGAATCAGGAAGGTGGTAAATGTGCATTTTTACCAATAATGATTATTCATAGTTTTAGCACATTCATATAGCTTCAACTATTTCAGGCAAAGCTCATTTTATAATCTTTTATGAATCAGAAATTAATCTAAATGATTTCATCAAACTCTGATTTGAATAATACTTAGCGTTATCGCTTTGGAAATGTTCACTGGAGACTTATGTTCAGTAAATCTTTATCTTTCAGAAGTTTGGGGTCAATAAAAAAATTAAGTTTCTTAAAGAAGTCTCTTATGCTCACCAAGACTGTATTTATTTGTTCAGAAATACATAGAAATATTGTGAAAGATTATTGAAATTTAAAATAATATATTTTAAAATGTTATTTATTCCTGTGATTACAAAGCTAAATTTTCAGAAGCCATTGTTGGAGCCTTATGTTCATTCTGCACTGTTTCATTGTGAAAAACATTGTTGAAAACATGCCTTGACCTATTGATCAATTCTATGATGGTTAAGGCCCTGTCTTGAATACTTTTACTTACTTAAAAATACATTTTTAATATGCTTGGCTACATTTGATGTTTGGAAGACAAAAATCACTCATACTTTTTTAGTTATATTGCCCAGCCCTATCACTATTGTATGCAAGTAAAACACCTATGATGCTTTTAAGGAGTTTTAAATGTTTTAGTTCTTTGTAACTTATTTTGTCTCTGTTTGCAGATTCCAGCACATCACTCCTCTGCAACCAATGTGAACGGCTCCTCTGAGACTACCCAACAACATAACAACAGTGTGAGCCCTGAAGGTAAACGTCCACCCGCTGTGAATCACTGTTCTGTCATGCCCTCACTCACCTTGGATCTTAGTGTGTTTCAAGCCCAGAAGTCCCCAAAGGGCATTTCAGGGGCCTGACAAGGTTTGGCGGTGAAAGTGCTGACACATGCCACTCTGTGCCACATTTGCTCAGGCACTCCACCATACACTCTCCCACACTTTCATACACTGTGCAAACATCCCTGCTCAGCAGTGCATGAGTCAGAATGACCTTCGGCTATTTGTCTGCCTCGTGCTCTGACCAAATTTGAATTGCTGGATGAGGATGTTGGGGCTAATCTGTTATTTGGGGATTTTACAAAACATCCCTACACTCATGACTTTTCACCTGAAAACATTTTTGGTCATATGATAAGAAAATTATGTTCTTTCAGTCTGATATGTTTAATGTATTGGTTTGTTCCCTTTAGTTAATGGAAACAGGAACCTTACTGCTTCCACTATTTTGGACAAGTACAAAATTGGCAAAGTTATAGGTGATGGAAACTTTGCTGTGGTAAAGGAGTGTGTCGAACGGTAAGAAAATGACAAGTTACAAAATAATTCAAAATGTTTTTTTTTTCTGTTATGTTCTGTCAGAAAAAAATAAAATAGCTCTTCGGGGTCAATAAAATTGTGTTGTATTTTGTTTGTTCTCCTTTCTAAGTTTGTTATTGTCATGATCTCTGATTAAAATACATGAATAATACTGTCCAGATCTAGATTCAGTTTTCCTGTTTGTGTTTTTAGGCTAGAATGTTCAAAGGAAGATCTCTTGCGCACAAAAAGGACATCCAGCTTATAAATTGGTTCCTGAGGCTCTGAATGCACTCAAAACAGACCTTCATTAACCTCCCTGAAACAAAGTCTATTGTTCTGTTTCTTTCTTTCCACAGATCCACTGGAAAGGAGTTTGCACTGAAGATCATCGATAAAAACAAATGCAGAGGCAAAGTGAGTTGGACTTTTTGCGACACCAGCCAATGGAGCGAGTGAATTGAGAAAAAAACAGCTATAAATATTCCTTACCAGCCATGAAACTGTATTTTGCATTGTTTTTTTTATCAATAATACATATATTTTGTCCTTATAACGATGCAATTATTGTTGTTTATGAGTTCTGAGCACTGCCTGTAAGGTTAGGTTAGTGCAATGCAAATTATTAACTTAGTCTTAGTGGTCAGTGAATTTGTTTTTGGTCCATTTAATATGGCTAACTAGATTATATTTGATGTATTTCCATTAATCCAGCATGCTGCAATTTTTACAAGTAATGGGAAATTCTTTATGGATCTCCCTTTATCTACTGGGGTTAGAATGCTAAGGTTCCTCCCCAAACTGTTGCAACAAGGTTGTAATGTCATTGTAAGCTGCTGAATTTTGATTCCCTTTCACTGGAATTACTGGAATAGCAAGACCCATTATTTAGAAGGGGTGTTCACATTCTTTTGCCCGTGTATGAATGATATGTAAACAGCAGTTATATTGGTGGCCAATGTCTCATAATCTAATTTCAGTCTGTGTTTTAACCAAGGAAGTTCATTTCCTGTTTGCCTGGTTTCCTGCAAGAGCAAACCTCAGGAATTCATGCAGATTTATGCCTTGGCAGCTAAAGGCAAACGAATACTGAGAGTTGCTGTACGGTTGGGAATTTGTTGTGACACGTGCTTTGAACACACAGGAGCACCTGATCGAGAGTGAGGTGGCAGTGTTGAGGCGAGTTAAGCATCCTAATATCATCATGCTGATTGAGGAGGTGGATACGCCCACTGAGCTCTATCTAGTCATGGAACTTGTGAAGGTACTGTTACTGTAAAGGTTTGTTAGGCACCTCTTTTACAGTCTGATACAGTCTAAACATTCCTCAACATTGCATACTCTGCTTCTGAAACTTCTGAACTTTATAATTATAAATAATTCTTAGATTTTTAATATATCACTTGATATTTATTTAGTTTTTATATCAGACACTACCATTCAAACTACCAATGGCATCAGTAAAATATTAAAATAAATATAAATATATATAATATATATATATATATATATATATATATATATATATATATATATATATACGCGCGCGCGTGTGTGTGTGTGTATGTGTGTATGTATATTATAGTATATATTATTATGTAATTTTAATTCAATATAATGTATTATATGGTAATTTCTGAATATCTATGGTAAAAGCTGAATATCTAGCAGCTATTTTTGTGGAATCCGTGATACAACTGTGATTTATTAATTAATTTATTTTTAGGATTCTTTGATGAAAAGTATTTATTTGAGATATAAGTCTTTTGCAAAAATATAAATGTCTTTTTAACTTTTGACCAGTAGTGTATGTAAAAAATCAAACTAAACTAAACTAAAAAATATAATATAATATAATATAATATAATATAATATAATATAATATAATATAATATAATATAATATAATAAATATAATATAATATAATATAATATAATATAATATAATATAATTTTCACAATCAAATAAAGTCCCCAAATATAAAATCAGATACACCCTGCATTATAGGAAAGTTAAATGCATTACAAATTCTGTGTATTGTTGTCAGCAACATTGCACTAAATGGCCGCTTTCGATATTGATCAAACTCTTAGCCCATATTAAAGCCAAAACATGTTACCTCTGGGTGAAAGTGTGTTTTATACAGAATACAGGGATTGGTATTTTTAGTTATTTGTTTTGCCATCTGTGTGTTTCAGGGTGGAGATCTGTTTGATGCAATCACCTCCTCGACAAAATACACTGAAAGAGATGCTAGTGTAATGGTATTCAACCTGGCGGCAGCTCTCAAATATCTGCACCGGATGTGCATCGTCCATCGAGACATCAAACCTGAGAATCTGCTGGTATGCTCATATATGCAGACAAACATATTCTCAAAAGAGACATTAAATATGCAATATACAGGTATATACACCTACACATTCTGCACAGAAACAATAAATCTGAAAATACTTTAGTTCACACATCTTTAACATACACTGCAGTACAGAAATACAAAACCTGCGAAGAAAACAACTTTGCACTTTGTATGTGGAAAATGACTTATGGTATGTCAAAAGAAAAAATCATAAATCCAGGTGAATAAAAATAATCATTTTGCCTCTTTCACTATGTGTGTCATAGGTGTGTGAGTACCCTAATGGTATAAAGTCATTAAAGTTGGGTGATTTTGGCTTAGCCACAGTGGTTGAAGGGCCGCTTTACACTGTTTGTGGAACACCTACTTATGTTGCCCCAGAAATCATATCAGAGTCAGGGTAAGAATCACTGATTGTTTTGTTTTCATATCAGCATGTTTTTTTTGTTTGTTTTTTAATCGTTTATTTATTTATTTATTTATTCTTTTTCTAAAGTGATATGGCTATGGGGGCATGAATAGCTGATTAATAGCCTTTAAAAAACTGGGGGCTGAATGCTATTGACTGTGTCTTTCTGTCTGGGCATTGCCGCAGATATGGGCTAAAAGTGGACATCTGGGCAGCTGGAGTAATTACCTACATCCTCCTATGTGGCTTTCCACCTTTCCGCAGGTACCACATGACAGTACCTGCTCAGTCCTTCATGTTAATAATCTACAGTGTTTAAAATCTAAAATTAAGTCTCATATTGTTCATATTGCTCATGTTTTGTATGTATTGTTCTTAGCAGTTGTTAAACATTACACATGTTTTTTACTGTCTGTGTGCTTGGCATTTGTTTTTGTAGTGAAAAAAACCTCCAGGAGGACCTATTTGATCAGATCCTAGTGGGGCACTTAGAGTTCCCATCACCCTTCTGGGACAATATCACAGATTCTGCTAAAGTGAGTGGAGACAAACACACACTGACAACACTTACAGGAATAGTTTGCCTAAAAAGTAAAAATTGTTAGAAATGTACTCACCCACGGGCCATTCAAGATGAGATGAGTTTCATTCTTCATCAGAGTAGCATTATAGTAACATTTTGTAACATTAGTGAGTGATGCAATGCTAAATTTCTCTAAATCTGTTCTGATGAAGAAACAAAATCATCTACATCTTAAATGACATGCGAGTGAGTAAATTCGCAATAGATTTTCATTTTTGCCTGAACTATTCCTTTAGCATGCTTTAAACACACTGCCTCACTTTCACCCATTTATCTTGACATCCTTCATTCTTTATGCTATATTCCTGACTGCACCCTGCTCTGTTTCATCCTACTCACATCATTATATCTCATTCACATCCTCCCCCTCTCACATTCACCCCATCCAGCTTTAGAACTGTTTTGCTTGCTGGGTTTCTAACATGTTATTCTGCACTGAATGACAGAATTTTTGCTGTGTGCAAATGTGGACAAGCAGTCCTAATATCAGATTTATTTATTTATTTATTATTTTTTGAATAATTAAACATTTTAGATCATGTTAATGGTCTTTTTATTAGGAAATCAGGCCAGTATCTTGTATTTTATATATCATACCATAATTCCTTAACTCCCCTCGAGAGCTGACTGAGCATGCTCCGCTCCCAGACGAACAACGCAAAGATTGCGTGTATTCCCGCCCATAATGAAGCACGGGCAGGGAGGAACACACAGTCTAAAATGTTGCTTGTCACTCTTTTTGCAAACACTCACCGAAATAAAGAATCGTGCACTGGCACAAACACACACACTTTCTCAGACAAACGGAGACATAGAGTGCTTACTAAAGAAGCAGAAGCTAACGCTGTTTTCACAGCATGTGCATTTAATAAGCTTCCTGGTCACTATGTCATCCCATCTGTGATGTCTTGCCATTCCATTGGACTGATTTCACACATGGTTCAGAGCGTGGTCACGCAGAGACGTTCCCAAAGCGTTTTTGATGCAGTCCGAGTTCCTAAAGGGGAACTATTTGTTTTCTGTCCTTTTGTGTACCTTTTCTATTTTTATGATAAAATGTAGTACATTTTCTTGACATCTGTTTATTGAAAATATGATCATGGTGTGTTTGCACAGGACTTGATTGGTCACATGCTGCAGGTGAATGTGGAGGCCAGATACACAGCAGAGGATGTTCTATCTCACCCCTGGATCACAGAAAATGTGTGTAAAAAGGTTTAGTGCTGTGTATGTGTGTGTTTTTTGTCAAGTTAGATAATGCATGTGCTACATTACAGTATCAGAATTCTATTTATAAAATATAATATACCAAAATGCGGCATGATTGGCCACAAGGGATACTCAATCACATACTCATAAAACATTATTTGTGTCATTTGAGCTGTAACCTACAATTTAGTCTGAATGTTTTGGTGAACACAGTTATATTGCTCGCCATTAGACTGGCCTATCCTAATCCACTTCTATAACCAACAGGAGGATGCTGCAATGGAAAACAATATGAAGATGGAAGTGGCAGGTAAACTCAAAAAGCACTTTAACTCTGTGCAGAAACAGAGCAACATTTCCCCTGGAGTCTCTGTTATTGTGGTGAGCACACACACTCACACACGAGAAACAGTCTGCACATCATAACTGCAGCTGCTGTCGTCTGTTAATATGCTTTGCTTAAAAAATAACCAATGTCATCCTCTTGGCCCCTGATGATTAGTACTTGGATTACACATAATTCCGAAGCATAGCCGTCACTGAAATTACAGCCACTGTGGACACCAGCATCAAATCAATCAGTTTGTCTCCCTCAGCACTCATGACTTACATAACTGCTAAATCTCAGGAAATATTAGAGATTATTGTATTGTAAGCAAGCACAGGCCAAAATATGCCAGGGCTATAAAATAGGACATGACTTTAGAAAACAGCACATCAGGTGCAAGTAAAAAAAAATCAGGCTTTATTTCTCCATAGAAATTTTATTATATTTTAAGTGATAATGTTTAAACCTGTCAACACAGATATGCCATAAGTAACATGATTTTAACTTTTGAAAACCTCTTTAAATATGTTCAAATGCCAAATTCATGGTTAAAAACTACCTTACTACCCATAATCAATAAATCGATGAGAGCCAACCAAAGACTTTTTACTATGACTATAAGTCATTAGCTTTGTATTGTACCTTTTTTGTTTCCAAATACATAATGCATTATACGGTATGTTTTTAATGTTTTTGTCTTTTATGCTCACCATTTACTTTATCAAAAATATAGTAAAAACAGTAATATTGTGAAATATTATTACTATGTAAAATATGTATTTTCTATTTAAATATATATTCAAATGTATTTTATTCCTGTGATGCAAATCTGAATTTTCAGCAGCCATTACTGCAGTCTTTAGTATCACATGATCCTTCAGAAATCATTCTAATATGCTGATTTGATGCTTACAAAAAAATGTGTTAAATACAGGACCAAGCCCATTGAAAAAAAAAATTGAAAAAAGTGTTGCTCTATATAGTGCCTGAAAATTGCTGAAGGACTCATCATAATCCTTTTATTGCTTGACAGAATGTACTTTATGAGCTCAGAGGGAGACATGGGTGAAGCATTTTCAGCCATTTCCACCCCCATGTCTTATTAAATTTCCATCCCAGTTCACTGCCATAAACCCCATAAACGCCATAAACCCCTCACTGCCAGCCTTGTCTTAGTTCTTCTCACTGTCATTAAGGTGTTTGTCTCTGTAAATGTGTTGTTTTCAGTGTTGTCACTGGTCTTCACCTTGTCTACATTGTCACTATGAAGCATTTCATTTTTGATGTTTGAAATTAAAACCTCAGTATATATTAAAATAACTGCTAAGCGGTATATTGAATAGTCATGATATATTTGCATTGATTCTGCTGGAGATAAATTATATTAGTGAACATTCTGATGATACTAATTTAAGCGTTGTATAGGAGGCTTTTGTTTATGGCATTTTCCTTTATAATACATTGTTAAAACCCTAAGCTTTTTAAAAAAAAAAATCTGTGGACCTTTTTTTGTTAATTGCACTGCTTGAAAAAGCAGCAGCAGCAGCAGGGACTCTGGCTGAATGGGCATTGATGTGAATCTCATTTGACAGTTTGAACTGTAAGGGCAGGGCTGTACTACACCCCTTCCTTGCTCTCCCAAGACCCGAAGTGATGTCTACCACTGGATATTGGGTATTTGACTCCAAACCTAAACCTCTTTTTAATGAGCTTGAGTTCTTTGACTACACTAAAATCTAGCAGCCTCTGCACTTTGACTGCCTCTTATTCACTCTCACTGGATTTTTCAGCATTTGCTGGTCATGCATCTAATTCTAGACAACAATCATACCATACTTTGTGTTCCAACCATAACCTGGTCCACTTTTTGTCTTTCCATCTTATCATTCCACTCCACGTTCATGGTGGCTCTCTAAATTAATTTATTGCTGTGATATTCTGCTTTGTTGCATTATTGCTGTATATCGTTTTCTTTCTTAGCTGGAAGGTTTGTATTAGCGTGCATGCCATACTGACTGCTTGTAATATTAACACTCCAATTCAATGGGTTCTCTCTCTCTCTGTTAACTAATCCAGACATAGTCTATTTCATGGCAGCTGCCAAAGTCTCACTCTTAGGACCTTGACCATTGCCATCAAAAATTCTTGATAATTTTGATAATATGAAAATCTGCCATCTTCTGGCAGTATTGTAATATAATAATTTAAATGTATAAATCTAATGACCGGGGGAGAGAGATGCTTAATTTTGCACAAAAAAATTGCCTTGGATTAAATTATTTACTGAAAGTTTTAATGAGATAAAATTGAGATAAAATGGGGATTTAGTTTTTTTCCTTTTAATTGAATTTGTATTTTATTTTATTTTAAAGCCAGTATATTTATATTTATTAATATGGTCCAGACTTGTCCTATTTGTTTTGTCAGCTTTCTTTTCAACTGGTTTTGTCTACAGCTGAGGAACGTACCAAAGAAACCAAAACATGTCACAATTGAAAGGAATAGCTCACCACAAAATGAAGCTTTTGCCAATTATTCACCCTCATGTCATTCCAAATATACTGAAAGAAAAGAGTTTTTTTTTTTAAAGAACTGTCACATGGATATTTTCCATACAATGACAGTTCTTTATAACCGTGGTCTGTCAGGTTTTACAAAAAAAAAAAAAAATGTATATATATGACTATTTTGCTATATTCCATGTGTTCTGAAATGATAGCTGTGTAATGACCAGACTACAGCTGATGCACTGATAATCAGCTCTCAAATTAAATATGGTTTCTATGGCATCTATCTGACGTCAGTAATAACAAATGTCTTATAATCACACGTCATTACATCAAACTTGCAGCATAGATGCAAAAAGTAATCAAATGGCTTCAGAAGAGTGGTATGGACTATATTCACATGCTTTTATATTGCTTTTTGGAACTTGACAGCTTCTTTGGATAAGAAAATCAGCATCATGTGTGTTTGGAAACATATGAGGGTGAATAATGTCAGAATGTTCATTTCTGAGTGTACTGCCCCTTTAAGTGGCTATATTTTTGCTTCAGTCGGGCAAGCTGAGTGTTTCTGAAATAGTCCTTGTGAGATGTCCCTCAGCGGAAGTGTTAGAGGTTATGTTAGTGCTGTGTATGAATTTGTGCTGTATGTGCTCAGTGAGTAAGACTAGTCTCTGTCCTCTGCTTCTGCTCTCCCCATGGCATTGCTATCCTTTGACTAGCTCCAAGGCAATGGTATGTACTAACACTAACTGCTATGCTCCTCCCTCCCCGCCTCTGTCTCCTCACACATACACTTTTATACTGGGAGAAAGTGACAATAACATCACTGAAGATGATAGTTTTCCCCTACTAGACATGGGAAGTTGACAGCTTAGAGAATTCTTGACTCGCTTTAATGCCGTCATGAACTTCAGTGCTGTTTTTCACTCTCTGCCATTTTTTTTTTTTTTTTTTTTTTACTGCGGTGGTCTTCTCCCACCTGTGATGTGATAGTATTGACTTTTCAGTGAAACCAGGTCATGTATATTGTCTACTATACCTTAGTTTGAACATGTTTCTTCTTACAGAAATGGGTGAAAACACAGAACAGCTTGCTTTATTACTTAAAGGGATACGCAAAAGTGAAAATTCTGTCATCATTTACTCACTCTCATGTTGTTCCTGTGCCTTTCTTTCTTCTGCAGAGCTCAAAAGGTGTTTTAGTGTCATTATTCTGTTACAGTGTCAAATTATTAATTTTAGTCAAAAATACTAATGCTATTGCACAGATGCTAACTACTTATATCCGTGGTGTCACCACTATTTCTGCCCAATTAAATATATATATTAAAAAACAAAAATGTAACTTAACTGCACAAATTATTTTCACCCTACAAATATGCCAAATTTTTGCAAAGTGTCAAATGCAAATGAAAAATGACCCTTTTAAAGCCAAGGTCACACTACATTTTGACCACGTGAAATTTCTGCAACAGTCATGACATCACTTTCTTTTAAAAAAAAAACATAATTCAACATATATATGCATTCACATAGCATAATTCCCCATTAAGTGTTTTTGTACAGTGAAAGTCACCTTGTCTTGTGGACCAACATATATTTTTTGTGTTCCACAGAAGAAATTCTGCCATATAATTTTGAAACAAGATGAATAAATGATGACAGAATTTTTATTTTTGGGTGCACTGTCTTCTTAAGATTGAAATGATCTCTTTCTCTTCCTCCCAGACCATAACTTCATCTCACTTACTCTTTCCCTACTGAATTGTTTCCTTTCCATTTTTGGGTGGGTGCACATCATGTGAATATTAACATATTGTCTCTCTCCTGTAGAACACAGCTCTAGATAAGAAAACCATCCAGCTTTCCCGCCGGCGTCAGGACCGCAGCCCCCCTCCTCCAGGAAAGAGCACTTCCTCCACCCACCCAGAGAGAAGACGCTCCCAAAGGGGACGCTCATCTGTCCAATCAGAGGACTCTAGGAGTTCTGCTCCCATTGAGCCTTTAGCCTCAACAACCCCGAATGCACCATCAGCACCTCTGCCCTCCCCTCACTCTGCCCAACCTCCTCACTTCCCAGAATGCAGTGCTGAGGCTGAGGTCAGCAAGGGCCTGCAGAAGAAAGAATAATACTACTTAGAGAAACAATATGGAGACAATTTCAAATATAAATGCATAGATACATATATTTATGTAACTTCATACTAGCTAAACTTCATACTAGTTAAAAGGCTAGAATACACTACATGACTTTTGCCCCGATTTGTATAGTCTGGACGAGTACATTGTCCAAAGTAAGAGCCAGTCTGCAGATTTCACAAAAAAAATTGTGTATGATGAGCAGCACAGACTTCAATTTCTTTAGTTACAGATTATCATTCCACCAGTTAAAGAGAATATCAAACGTTGATATTTGAGACGATTATAGAACACATATATTGACATTTGTGTGTCTCCTTGCAGTGAGGTGAGTTCATTCTGAGTGAGTTTCTTGTGTTTGGAAAGGCATGAAAGCAGGGTTGCCAGGTCTGCGAAACAAAACTATACCAGTGATTAATCAAAAATGGGCCAAAACTAGCCCAATAACCCTACCCTAAATATCAAAACTCAAAATATGCCTAAAATATATATAATTTTTTTTTGTTACTGTTCTGCGATATACACAATTTCAACTTGAAAGTCACCATGTAGCCTAGTAGTAATTATAAACAGTATGTTTTCATATAGGAGCTCAAAAGTTCCCTACTAGTGCCCGTTCCTCAAAAAACTTAACATCCAGCACAGTTTATAAAATATTTCAAAATAGCATTTCAGTTCAGTGTAAGAAGATGTTTTGAAGAATGTGGGTAGCTAAGAGTCTCTGGTCCCCACTGACTTCCATAGTATATATTTTCTATACTGTGGAAGTCAGTGGGGACCAGCAGCTGTTTTGACACACACATTATTCAAAATATCTTCTTTCATGTTCGACAAAAAGAAGGAAATTCATACGTTTTGCACAACTTGAGGGTTAGTAAGTAATTGATGACAGAACTTTCATTTTTGGGTGAAGTATCCCTTTAGCCTGCAGCAACAGCAGTTCCACTGGAAAACAGTGGACTTGGCAACCCTATGTGATCCTCAGTCTTTTATTATATGCTGTCTAGTTTTTCTCTGTAACTATTTACAAAGTCAGCAAGTTTATGACACCTTGTGTTTTAAAACATGTTCTGTTTTTAAAAGTCATTTAGTGTCATCCAGCCTTTAACATAGGACATTCAGAACTGTCTGTCTGTATAGTGGCCGTCTGCTTGTCTCCCTGTCTTCTTCTTCTTCCAGTTTGGCTTCCGATTCCAGCATCCAGAGAGGGAACGTAATGTGTGATTGATTGTATATAGGCACTTTGGATATGAAAGATCCGCTCTGCTTTTGTATTTACTGACGTGAACAGGTCACGTTCCAGTTATGAATAGCTAAACACTTTTTAGGGTGGATGTAAGTGTGCTACTGGAAAAAGACTTTGAAACTGGCAAAAAAAAAAAAAAAAAAAAAACACTTGTCCTGCTGAAACTTGAAAGTACGTTTTCTTTGAGTGTATGTATGAAAACAGACTGCTTGACTTTTTGACTCTGCTGAAGAAACAAGAAAGCAATTTGCATTTGTTAGTGTGTGTTTTCTTAAGAGGGTGTGCCTAGCACTACTGTATACTGGGGTCATTTTGCAGTAGTTTAGAGTTGCCTTTATATGAGCCAGCAAAGCAAGAAATCTGTAGGGATCGTTAATAGTTTTGTTCTTTTGCTAATTTATTTGTACAGATTAGACAAAATGTGAAATTGTATTTTAGAATAGTTTGAAATTTTTTGATCCAGAGTCATTAAGTGCATGATATTTTGATTTTTCTGTTGCAAAAGTATTAGATTGCAATCTAAATTCTTGGATTTGTCCTCTATTGTTCCATAGGCTACTTCTGTACTTGTTATCTCTTTGCTCACCATGGCACTGATTTCCTGAAACTGTCAGTCTGCAGAGTGATTGAGCTGGTTAATAAAGGTATATGACATGATGCACTACTTTTTTTTTTTTGACATGCATTGGAGGTTTTGAGAAATATGGCAATATTCAGTATCATCTCTGGAAGGCTAGATTTCATAGATGTCATTTTCTGTTAGTGTTCTTTATCATCACGTAATCAAAGTAATGCAATAAAATTACCTTGCTGTTATCCTTGTCTTGTCCTTATTATGATATATGATCACAGCAAAGCTACAAAACAACCAAATAGTTAAAAGTAATGATTTCTGTCTAGCAATAAAACAGCCGCAATGCAACAGTCGCCATCTGATGGTTGAAGGACGATACTACATCAAATTAACAGATTACAAGTTTCAAACTGCCACAATTTATTTATTTATTATCATGTGTGGTCTTTACTAGTTATGGTCTTACATGTGTATACCTTTTTTTTTCAGTCTAAATATTTTACATTGACTAAGATTTAGGCCAGGGGCCTGTGTGCCTAAGACCTTAATTAGCTGGTTCAGGTGTGTTTAATTAAGAATGGAGCTAAACTCTACAGGACACCGGCCCTCCAGGACCGAGTTAAGAGACCCCTGATTTAGGCCCTCACACATACCTGTTCTCTGTTAATGGGACAAAAGGCCACCCATGGTAAAAAGTTACTTTTTATTTTCTCCTAAAATATAGCAACAAAAATTACAACTATAACAGCACCTTTGAACAGCAAGAAATTGTATTTGCATAATGAATTTGTTGCAGTCTAAAGTGGGTCCATTCTGACAGTTCCGTCACATACCTACTTTTCAGTTTAGTGTGAGAGGGGGCCCAACATTTTTATTTTATTTTATTTTATTTTATTTTATTTTATTTTATTTTATTTTATTTTATTATTTTATTATTTTATTTTATTTTATTTTATTTTATTGACGGTCTTGAATTAAATAGCATATTTATGCTGTAAAGCATTAATTTATAGCAGAATAAGTTGTGTGTCCGGATATTATGAAAAGGCCAAACGTTATTAATATTAACCACAAAAAAAAAAAAAAAAAAAAAAAAAATTATTTCATTAATATTTCATTTAATAGCACTATATTTTATTTATTTTCTAACACTGTTATCGTAATAGACTTCATGAACAGACAAAAATAACATAGTCTTTAGACCTGCTGCACTGCAATGAAGATTTCATGAATTTTTCATGGTTTTCAGGATGGGTGAAATTTGACTCACAGGTGAGGGCAGATTCAGTTAAACATTCTGTAGCAGACACCACATTCATTTTAGAATTAAAAAATATTTATATCTAATATGGAATACGGGATACTGATTAGAATGAGCTGTCAAATATTGTATAATAATGACCCATATATTGACCTCTAAACGGGATATTTCGCCTACTATTTTACTTCTACGCAAGTTAGAAAAACTAATCAGCGCCACCTAATGACTAAAATTATTACTGCGATTAAAAACATGGCCTCGGACAGCAACGGTATTTTTTTAATATTAGCAAGGAATAAAAAAAAAACCTTGACCAGAAAAACAACACACTTGTAACAGACTTGAATAAGTGGGATGAGAGAGAACTTAAAATAGAACAAGACACCAGAATAAATAGAATAACGAAGCGCAACAAAGAGCTTCATTGTCCATTATGCTCGCATGCAGAAATTAAGAATCAGAAATGGATTGTTTTTAACAATCTTCCAGCACCAACACAGACACAATATCTAACCAAGAAGTAATAAAATTAAATAAATAAAAAACTCAATTTCCCATAAGCCCCAAGCGCATCATACGCTATTGCGTCATGGCGTACACGCCATTGGTCAATTCCTGTTGGGTCGGCCATATTGGAATTTGAAGTCTGCTATACTGTGAGCAAGTCGGCAGGCTCTTAGATCATATCTCTCAAATACAGTTAAATTTTACCCGTATTCGCAGCGCCAGAGCCTGGCATTGCACCCGAGACCCCGCTGTTTGTAAACGGAGCGCTGTCTGTGTATTTCGTGGGGTAGAAATGAGTCCTACAGACGCTAAACGCGGAGCGAAGCGCAGGAAGAATAAGCGGGGCGGCGGCGCAGGGAAGGCCGGAGCTCCGCCAACACCCTCTAGCGGCACCGCGCACGGAGACCCGAGCACCATCCCTAGCCTCAACAGAGAGGTGAGCGGCACCTGGGACACGCGAGGCGGTTGATGGTGGATCCGAGCTTAAACGCAGTGTAGTTTAGTCCAGATTCCGTGATATTGGAGGCTTAGGAGAGCTCCTGTAGCTGATCACACATTTACATAGAGCCTGAGCTGAGCTTTACTGATCCAGAGCTTTAATCTTAAACAGTTCCTGGTCTGATCACAGAAACATGGGAGGAAAAGACGTGTGTAAAGCGTATTTAAAGTGATTTCATGCAGTAGATGTGGATGTTTGAGTGATCTGTGCTGCTCAGAGTGATGTAAAGCTAGCGTTAACTTGTCAAGCGGTGTCCAGTGTTAGCTGGTGTGTTTACATATCTGTTTCAATAAATATATTATTGTGTTAACCTTCTTACATAAAAAGACGAATAAATACGCTCTTTAGGCTGAAAATGTATTATTAAACAAAACTGGCATAATAATTGCCCTTCTGAACTCCAGAAGTGGTGTCAAGCAGGAACATACCGGAAGTGCTTGAAAATACTCAACGTTAAAATGTCAACAAATCCTTAATTACAATTTGTCAGTGGTTTTGAATTGAGTCTTTTGCAGAGTTTGTGCTTTGGACACAAATGTAATATGATGTAATGCCATTACATCAGCACAGCTATTTCTTAACGTATCCATATTAATATACATACATTCTTACCTCAGTTTATCAGCTGCGTTCCTGTCGTGTGTTCATGGTGTCCAGCTGTAAGAAGTGTCACGCGCAGCACAGGGTCCAGTGTTCAGGGCTTTGTCACAGACTTATTCTTTCTGGTGGTATGCCTCTGTTTCCAGGGAAACCACATCTGTAGCTTAACAAGAGTATCAGTCTGTGTTGACATAAGCAAGCAAAAGAGGCCATTGCATCACTGGACTGAATTCCAGCCCTTTCGCTTGCACAGGTTTTGGTTAATGCGATTTCAGCGACCAGCGGGCAAAATATTGTGAAGATGACGTTAGTGAGAAATCACAGACAGTTAGAAATGTCATATGAATTGTTTATTGCATCAATAATATGTGAATTGATTATGATAATTGATTTCATCATAAATAAGACTGAATATAGAAGAATATTTTGATGCGAATTGACCGCCAGAATCAGCTCGGGTCAACTCAGGTGAAGCTGTTTGTAATCTGCTATACAGAGCTTGGAACTGTGACATTTTTGTTAGGGTTAGCTTTAAGCAGGCGCTCAAGAAATCACTTTCTCCTTTTCCTTATAAAACTGACATTTTTTGGTAAAGCTATAGTGCATTTTATTTTTTTTCCAAACAGATTTCCTAAATAGTTTCCTTGCCCCTGGTTGGACGGACAGCCATTGGTTAAGCCAGTGTCTGTTAATGTGCTCAAGCAACCAATCAGTGTTTGACTAATCTAACAGCAGTTGGCTTAAATGATGTTGTCTCTGCATATCAAGCTAAGATAGAGAGAAGCATTTGTAACATGGAAAAATTCCACACCGTATCTATAAATAATACAAGCAATACAGTTTTTTGAGATTTGATATTGCGGTCTTTTTTCTTGATAGCATTGATTTATTGAATAGCTGATTACCTGCTGTTCATTATTTACAAGCTTTTGCAAATTATTTATATATTTATATATATATATATATATATATATATATATATATATATATATATATATATATATTATTGTTTAGATTTATTATCAAAGTTAAAGTGATAGTTCACCCAAAAATAAAAATTCCATCATTAATTACTCAACCTCATGTTTTAACAATCCCCTAAGACTTTCGTTCATCCTTGGAATACAGTTGAAGATATTTTAAATGAAATTCAAGAGGTTTCTGTCCCTCCATTGACAGCCTAAGTAACTTTCACTTCGAAAGCCTAGAAAGAAAGTGAAAAGATCATGGAAGTAATCCATGTTACTCCAGTGGTTCAACTTAAATTTTCTGAAGTGACGGGAATGCTTTTTGTTTGCCAATAACCCCCCAAAAATAACCATATTGAAAATTTTGTTCGCTTATGCTTCAGTTGCCAATATTTAATTTAAAAAATCTTCAATTGAGTTCCGAGGATGAATGAAAGTCTTGGGGGAATGGAACAATGTGAGGGTGAGTATTTAATGACAGAATTTTCATTTTTGGGTTAACTATTAGTTGCTTTGTCTTGACGGCTATATTAAATTACAACATTTAACATATTAATTATGGCTGGAACACAGGAAGGAAAACTTTGTTACTCCTTATTATGCAAAAGTAAAAATGAAAGCTCTTGGAAGTTCATTATTGATTTGCCTTATTTTAATGGTTTCATGCCAGTAATTTGTCTATCTTCTACCAAGTGGTGGAGGAATTTGCACCAAAATATTCTAGAGTTTGATGCACACATTGCCTTTAACATCAGCAACAAAATATATGGAAAGTATTTTCTCTTGTTTTGCATGATTATCTAATTATTTAAATGATTTATTACAATTTATTACTATCTATCATAAGACCTGAGACCGATTTTTTTTTGTTGTTGTGACCCATCAATTGAGAATCTCTGCAAACAGGACACTGGAAAGATGAAGTACATTTGGAATGAATACCTTCATCATATGTCATCTTCACAGAATTCTTTAAAAATAGGTGTTCTACTACTATTGGGGGTTCATTCGAGGTAGGGCTGGACAATAATTCAATATCAATATCGGCAATATTTTTTTTAAATAACGTTGATATGATTTTTAAACACACTTCCGATATTTCGATATACATTTCCAGTGTTTCCCATACATTGATGTATTTGTTGCAGCCCACCACAGTATCGACATTTACCTTCACAAATAGATTTTCCAAAAAGGCTTTGACGAAATCAAAACGCGACGCGGGTGTTTCATATGAATGTAGCTTTGAAGGGAACCGACTGTCTTCAGAAAAGTTTCAGTGGCATTTTCATTCTATCTGATAAAGTAACGTTTATGAGCAGAGTGCTGCTTTGTTTACAGCTATTACGGGAAACAATGGTTCCTGCCACTCCAAAAGCGCCTCCTGCTGGCAGAGAATTAATTTGCATTTTCAATAAGCCCAGCAACATGTGTTTTTGTTGTTGCTCACTCTTTTTCCTGGCTGAAGCACTTTTGTTTCAATCTATAAGAATAATCAGCCTATGTTATTGTTTAAATTTAAAGATATTAATAATAATATGGTGAGTCTGTGAATCTTAGAAATATATGGTGATATAAATTTTGGTCATATCGTCCAGCCCTATCTCAGGGTCAGCCTTTATCCAGTGAACTGATTTAACTCTTCTGCATGGTGTTGCAAAAGGCTTTTTCTTTGTGATTTGGGAGCTACGAGTAGTGCATTTAGGTGGCACTCTTTTAGCTTTGAGCTGAAGTTGTAAACAACAGAGTGTATGTAATTACATTATTGTAATAAGTTTATAACCTTGGGGCTTTGGAGAGTTGATTTATGGCCGTCTTTCACTTCAGGTTCCAGTGAATGGCGCTCCACAGTTTTCAGAAGGGCCAGTAAACGCTGACTTCTCAGGAGTCCTTCAGGTAACAGGCAAATCTCTCACTTTGCAACATTTCTACAGCACTCTGCCATATTTGCATTTCCTCTGTGTGGTAGCACAGCTGTGATTTCCTGAAAGTCTGCTCTGGTTTAAGTTAGGTTGCTGATTTGAAGCATATTCTTGCACTATGAGTCTTCTAGAGTGTTGATCCATTGATCTTCTGTGGCGGATGGCCATTAGTGCAATTTGAGAATATTCTATATGGGCATTTTACGTTTCTAGCAGAAGTGAAAGCTGCTTTCTCACAGTTAATCTGTTTCGTTGTCTTTCACTCAGACCCCGTTCACGTTCGGGGTGAACCAGAGGGCCCCCTACACCACTGGTGACCGTTGCCTGCTATGTCGCAGTGAGCGCAAGGACACTGTCTCCCATGACATAGGAGGATCCAGTCAGAATGGCACAGCTCAGTCACCCAAATCTTCCAGCGCCCTTCAGTTGCCTCTGTATGTCTGCTCCGACTGCAAACGCACCGTGGAGAAGGATGATCGTCAGCCCTCCCTTGACCAGTTGGTAAGGACTTATTTTTTTCCTTCAACACTTGCATGTTTCTCCTCTGCCTCTAGTCTTAAAAAAAAAAAAAACTTAATTAGACAAATAATGCGTCAAGATTCCTATAATTAACTTCAGTCAGAGGAGTGTTGAATGTTAGAAGGAATTATTGGTGCTCTTAATATTGTTCTCTCATTAAAAATGGTTTATTGCTAAAGCAACTAATTGTATGTCTCCGGTCATATCATCAGCCCCCTTAAAAAGCTTTTTTTATTTTACATGGATAAGGCTGCCTAATGAGGGCTGCCATGTCCGATCTCTTTCTGGGGGGCCTATAAAATTAGAAATTAAATTGAAATGCATATTCAGCAGTAAAATAAACTAAAACTACCAACAGTTACCAGGGCTCAATGCTATGGATTTTGTCTACTGGCCCTGCCGCAAAATAAATAAATAAATAAAATAATAAAAATAATAATAATAGTAAAATGGTTGCCTTTATCATTTTACTTTTGATCCATGTTATCTTGTATTCTAATAAATTATCTTATATGAAACTAATATTTTAGATACCAGTTAAATTTTACAATTCTCGATTTCAGTTTTGATAGAACAGAAAAAACTACTAGCCTGACAAATATGAAGTTCGGTCATTATCAAAGACAATTGAACAGTCAGTAAATAAGAACAAATTACAAACAATAGCACAACTGAATATATAGAACAAGATACAAATTAAATTATGCTTTAGGATTTTATGTTTGTATATATTCAGGTACAGAAATCAAATAATCACATCTAAAATAACATTTCCATATTCTTCACTGTATTCCACCTTGATTTTCATAGCCGTTTGAAATAGGGATGCAAAAAACAATTTTTTCAGAACCGATCCGATACCAAAAATCCTGAGTATCTGCCAATTCCGATCCGATACCAGCACAGTTTTTTAATCAATGTAGAATTTCTATACTTCTGTGTGTTGACCTGATCATCACTCTTGACAACTTCATTTTAATGAAAAATAACAAATGAAAAAATATATAATCATAATCTATGACAAAAAATACTATTATAAACTAGGTTAGTGGATAATTCATCAGCAAAACTTTCTAGAAAAATCATGGGTGCACAATAATTTTATAAAAATTGAACGAAACTAAAAATTTTATGAAATAACATTATTTAGTAGGGAACAAATAAAAGTTAATAAGTGTAAGACTAAATCTGGTAAAATGTTACACACTGCTCTTTGTATACTGTTGTAAAATACATTCATGAAAAACAAGTATCCTAACTCTATATATATATATATATATATAAGTTAAAAGACATTTATTTTAAATGCATAGCACAGTAATGAAGGCAGCAACATATGATAGAACTGAACAAAAAAGACTATTGATAATATTTCATTGCACAAAAGTATAATACAAAAGGTTATGGCTCCAATTAGGGCTGCACGATTATGACAAAAATCATAATTGTCGATTAATCCCTTGAAATTGTGATTGCGATTATTAATTACGATTATCACAATTTACACTGAATTATGTTTATACCATTGTTTCATGCAACTGCATGCTGTATTTTTATATGAAAATAAACAAGCTGAAAAAAATCTGAAAAACCTTTAGTGCTTTTCTATAGAATTAAGCCTCAAATGTAAACTATACATCAGATTGGTTTCTTCTTCAAATTATAAAATATTGTAAAATAATGAATGGTATTATAGTGTAACCCTGAAGATAACATATAGAAAGAAAAAAAGCATGCAGTATAACATAAGTGGATTTTGAACAGTTAATTGCCACTTTCAACGATTACGTAATTGTGGCATCTATAATTGTGTGATTAGAAATTCGATTAATTGTGCAGCCCTAGCTCCAACACATATCTTAACAAATTTAAAATTCCAATCACTTTTCCATAATGAAGAGATTAAAACAACTTTGACTCACATAATTCAACGCTTCGCATAAAAAAGGAAGAGATATTGCTGCGTAATGTATTATATCTGTGATATTTTATTGAGCCTTTTAACAGTTTTAAATCACAGTTATTGTGTGCTCTTGAAGAGAGTTTCCTCGTCTTGACTGTAGTTACCGAATGAATGGAGGATGACAGACAGACGCAGCGGGGAGAAGGTTTTACGTGAACTTGACTAAAATATTCATCTATACATCAAATTAAACTATGGAACAGCTTCAGAACACTTAAAATATAGGTGCACAAAAACGTTATGGTGCTTTATAACGTTTTTGTACAATAACACAGAATAGTATACGCACAATATCAGATTTGGATCAGTCTCATCTGACCGATACACGATCCAGCAGAAAATGCCAGTATCGGAGCCAATACCGATACTGATTATTGGATCACTGCATCACTAATTTGAAATTTGTGGTAACCACTGCATTTAAATCATGAATCGATCCAAAAAAAAAAAGGTGTGCAATGTTTGATTTAAATTAGACTGTTAATTTCAAAATTTGAAGCAAGAACAGAATGGTCAGACTTTAGCTTTGTGAAATGATGGTACATAAAACACCTGCATATTACTGAAACAGCAGAAGGTCTGAATGAGATGCACATTTACATTTATTTATTTGTGGGCTTCATTGAATAAACATGAGCACGTACTGCACGTTTAAAAATCAAAACCAGGCGTGGGTGTTTTTATATCACTGTATTTCTGAAGGAAGACTATCTTTAGAAAATGTTTGATGTCATTTTCATTTCATCTTGCATGTTATATGCCTGATAAAGCAGCGTTTGTGAGCTCAGCGCTGCTGTGTGTACAGCCGTTACTGGGGAAACCTGTTTCTCCCGCTTTAAATACACAGCAAACATATTTTGCTTTTCCTATATTCACGGGTCAGGTAATAAAAAATGCATTCTGATTATTTGCGGGTGGGTCGCGGGTGGATAAAATAAATCATAAATAATGCAAATATTAACTTTTTTTTTTTTTTAAATACATATTTTTGTAAGACGATTTTGTGTGTGTGTGTGTGTTCGTTCGCCTGATCAGGAAGTTGCAGTGACAGAAACGGTGACAAACCAGATAAAGTCTGAAAGGATTAGAGCCTGTGTTAATGCTATTGAGTAGGCTAATATGACCAAAGATGATATTTTGTTTTATAAATAAATGTTAATTTAAAAGCAGCCCACAATCTGCGTGTTATGTTACTGTTATCCCTTACTGCTCCGACGAGGTTTTGTCCTGTCCTCCACACTGTGACAACTCACAAGACTATTTTTAGCCAAGCAGTGCAGAGAGCTGCTTCAGAAATGTGCTACGGCTGGCCGGTATAAACACAAGCACTGACTAGAGCGGCCACGATCAGCTCCGGTAGCCGTGGCGCCCAACGCTCCACAGTGAGGCGCAGATCAGCTCTAACATCACTGAATCTGCTGTTAAAAATGTACCATCTATTCATCATATCATCAAGCAAAACATACATGACAAATAGCAAATCATGTTCCACACTGGCGATGACATGACTGTGGCTCTAAGTCATTTATTTTCCACGCATCATGTACGTCGTCATGAGTTGACGTCATCAAATTCCAATCGGTTCATGAGATCGGCCAAGTGTAGTGAGTACCGATCGAGTCATAAAATGAAGCATTACTGGTGTGCTTGTCTGAGCTTATGCGCGGCCTTTCAAATTATACTCTATTTGATTATCATCTTCGTCCAGTGTCTGCACTCTATCTTTTCAGAAGTTATGACCAATAACTAGGGATGGGTCACGATTTTCGAATATTCGATTAGTTGATTTAATTAACTAATATCGAAAAGGTTGTGCGATTATTGTACACACGTTCATGTAAGCAGAGGGTGGTACTGCCAAAAACGTACCTAAAAGCTGTCCAAGGTAACAGAAGAACACATTGTCTCAAGCGCACACTTGTAGACTTGCGTAGCATAATAAAGACTTGCGTAGCATATAACGGTTACAGTAACTTGGGACAATGCCAAATAATAGTTCTGTGCAGACCACAAACACCCCTGACTGGGTTAGAGGTTTGGCTGAATCCGTGTTCAGAAAGGCGCGGAAAACAAATAACGCGTTCTACGGAGCCACTTAAGGGACATAGTTAGCCGCTTGCAGTACATAACATTTCACTTACCACATAAACAGAGTAAGGAGAGATGACTGATAGGAGGATGGTGAATGATTTGCAGATCCTGAGAAGCACTGACAAACATCTAATCTTGTAAACCGTGTGGTAAGTATCGCTGAGTGCTGCTCCGTACGTGTGATCACGAATCTCGAAAGTGAAAGTAAAAAACAAGCACGCGTTTTTCAGCGAAAAGCGATTTCAGTGCCCCGCATATTAATAAAGGTTCCCTGATGCCCACAGTCTATATACAGTATAATTGCCCAACGATATAATTTCGACAGAAGATATTGAAGTAACATATATTTTTCCTCCCATCTCGTATCTATTCCCTTTAGGGGTTCCATTTTTGGAAATGGAAATATCTTAGCCTTATGAGCAGCTGATTTATGCTAATCAATGGACAGTTATGATAATAAGTGCCGTCATTCAGTTATGTTTATTATATTAATATGTTTCAGCACGTTACAGTCATTATATGGCATGAGTTAAGGTAGGTAACTTTCTAAATTTAACAAATTATCATACAGATTAAAAGTATGAATACTGTCTTTCTCCCCCTCTCTCTGTTTATGGGTGTTTGTGCGTGCATGCGGGGGAGGGGTGCGATTTTCAAATAATAATCGAATAATACCCAGCGATTTTCGAAAATTATTTTCGCTTGGAATGCCTATCCCTACCAATAACACTCTTTATACTTGTTTATACTAGAGTTGTGGATATCTCATAACCCCCCTCACACAAACACTTGTCAACGATGCTGTCTATTGATGTTGCGAGTCTGGTAGATTGTTGTTTTTGCGTCTCTTCCTTTTCTTTTTAGGTTGTGAAACCTTGTGGACAAACTAATTAATGCAAAAAAGGCATATATGTGACCTGCGCATATTCTTCCCTCGGGCCGGATGTAGATGTGTGTCGGGCCGCCAATTGAATAGCCCTGGTATAACGGCTGACAGGAAAATAAATTTTTACTGACATATAGCCTGACAACATCTCATCTGACCACAGTTCAGTGTAGTTCTATTGAAGCTCCCTCGTCACCTACACCTTTTTTCCACATTTGTTTGACTAGCGCATGGCGCTGAGGTGAAGTTGTAGTGCTCATATGAAAAGTCTCCCATTTGATGTGGTCTTAAAGACATTCTGCGTCTAAATAAACGTGATTCCGAAGCAGCAGCTGTGAGTGGGGTGGCCAACACTAGCTCCGCCCCGTGTTCATTGTGTTAAATAGTTTTAACACATTAAACTGAAAAATAAAAATGAATTGCATGTGTTAACTTAGCACTAATATATAAGTTGTTTAAAGCAGTGATGTTTGAGCTGATCCGCGCATCTCTACTGCAGGGCTCTTTCATCCAAAAGCAATTTTTAAAAGCACCTGTAGGGAGTAGCTGTAAATTTGAGTTAGGAGAACACTCAAGGTGGAAGAGTCAATTGATCAAAAAAAGTTCATTATTTTAAAGTAAGTTATTTTTTCTTTTTTTTCCCATTTGACCACATTTGTCAATGTTATCCAACTCTAATTTAAATTAAATTAGTGTAAAGTAAATAAGTAGCAGCAGTGGGTCAGAGAGATTTTGAGAATAGCCTGAAAAAAATAATTGGTGTTACATAATTCTTTTCTTGTTCTTCATCAGAATCAGGACTTCTTATTGCACATGCCAGTGGGTAATGGCGGTTTGTCCCAGGAGCCCTTGGGGGCCGGAGGGCGAATGACAGTTGGTACTCCTACACTGCCTGCTCCAGATCTCAGCGCTCCCCTCACTGCAGACACAATGTGTAGCTGTGAGGCCTGTTATGAGCGGAGGTGAGTCCTGCATCAATGGGCTTTTTTTTTTTTTAAATGCATGTTGTGGGATCAGCTTGCATGGGTCTTATAATCATGTCTGATGTTGGACTAATCAAGACTTGTTTATTTTTTCATCTACGATGCTTTGATTGTGGTGCCTTTGGTCAGGGAGATCACAGCTGAATCAGAGCGGGAGTCACAACAACTGCAGAATCACTGGTCTGAGGTCAGATACCTGGTCCGGTGCATTTACCGCCAGACTGGGACTCCGCTGGCTGATGATCAGGAACAGCCTCTTGACCGGGACAAAGACAGCATGAAGGAACTCGTTGACAGGTATTGGCTTTCTCCTGAAAACCTGTATATTGTTATTTAAAATGTATTTCACTGACACAGACACAGGCTCTTGATAACAGTGAAAATGACAACAAGCTCTGCAGTCTTGTGGATCTGCTGACCCTGTGTAATAAACTATCACATTTATAACTCCACTGGACGACACTTGGAATCTCTTATTTCTCTCCTCCCAAAACCTCACCTCGCTTTCTCTTTATTCAGGCTTTGTGAGAAAGATCCCTACCAGTTGTACCAACGACTGGAACAGCAGGCAAGGGAGTACGTCTTAGAGATGAAAGTACGGCTGCTCAAGCACCTGTCCTCAGGCTCAAAGGCACCCGGTGCAGTTGCTCAAGGGCCTCCACAGGCCCACCAGTTCATCTCACTGCTGCTAGAGGAGTACAACGCACTCTGCCAGGCGGCCCGCACTATCAGCAGCTTCCTGCTCACCCTGGTGTGTTGTTGCAACCCAGTCATATTATGCATACATTCTGCTGTTGTCAAAAGTACTAGTACTTCACTAGCGAGTCAATACTTGCATTTTAAAAAGTAACAAACAATACCATTCTTTCTGCAGCACCATTAATGATAAATATACAGTCGATCCTGCTTTCAAACACTCGTTTGCGGGTATATGAATAATGAAATGAATAATGAAAATCTGTTTAAGTACCTCCATCAGTATGGACTACTGCTAGCACTGTTCTTCCTTTTCAGGAGAATGAACATTTGCAGAAGTTTCAAGTGACATGGGAGCTCCACAATAAGCACCTTTTTGAGAACTTGGTGTTCTCTGAACCCATCCTGCACAACAGTCTACCTGCCTTAGTGGCCCGGCTCAGGTATGGTCAGAACTTTATCATTCTTATAGCACTCCTCTGTGTGTGTATAGATGCCATTATTTAGTTTTTGTTGAATAGGCAGGGCACAACATCGCATGATTCATACAGTGAGGATATGTACTGTACACTGCTGGAGAGATACCACCAGCTTGACCAGGAGATGAGTGCGGTGGCTCTCGAATGGCTGGAGTGTGAGAAGAGGATTGATGACTATGTTGATGAGCAGGTATTTTTTGTTGGCCAGTAAAGTGAATGTAGCCTTACTGAACTAATCATTGGTGGCTCTCTTGCATGACCTTGCATCTAATACCAGTTTTGCCTGTTTGCAGTTGCTTTTCAAGGTTGAAGGTCAGAATCTCACAAATCAAAGGACAGAACCACATAAGTCTTTAATTAATAGAAATGTAAGTTGTAGCTGAAGTCATTCATTAGCCATTATTAATCTTCATACATGGCTTTGTCCTTTACAAAAGCAGTTTATTGAGTGGAGCTAAATGCGTTTCTCTTTTTTTTAATAAATGTCTTTAAGAACCAAGCAGCGGATGCTCAAAGAAGATGCAGAGATATTCAAACAGAAAAGATTTTTTGAAGAGCAGGTAATATTTTCTCCAAACCAGATCTTATTAACCCTTTGGACATATTGAGAATTAAAAAAAAAAGGTGGTTGTGGCAAGTGTACCCAAATTAAAGCCTGCAAGTCCAGTGCTTTCTTGACAACTAATGGAATTAAGATTAAATTGAATATGGTATTTACTGTATTCCTGATTAACATGAAAATTGCCCATTCAGTCACCAATTGCACAAAACCTTTACACTGTACCTTTAGATTCAGTTATCACTGTTGAAAATATATCACAAGTATATTAAGCAATATATATTTAGTTGGGCAGCAAATCAGCATATTAGAATAAAGGGACATGTGACACTGAAGATGATGATGCTGAAAATGTAGCCTCACCGTCACAAGATTAAATTACTTTGTAAAATATATTAAAATATGAAAAAATCATGTATAGCTTTTACAAGGAAACATATATATATATATGTTTCCTTATAAAACCAGCTGTGTTCACAATTATTGTTTTAATATTGTGATTGCAGTTTCTGCCGAACAGCAAAAAATCTCTGGGTGGTGACAGTAAGTTTACAGACACAGTGAAACAGATGCTTTCATCCAGACTGAGTATCCCAGACTGTCCCAACTGCAACTACAGAAGGAGGTACTTATCAGTTTAATTCGGTTATAATCTATGTATAATGTGTATGAAATAAGTTTGATTGGCAGGTCTTCTTTTAAAGCGATACATTTTGGGGGCCACTTTTAGAAAATTACAAGTGACGATCTTTTAGTGCCCTTTGAGTATCCTTACCCTACACCGTTGTATATCGGTAGTCTGTGTACTCATTGAGTTAATGCATTTACCTCCAGATGCACCTGTGATGACTGCAGCCTGTCTCACATTCTGACCTGTGGCATCATGGATGCTCCTATGGCAGAGGATCTGCATCTAAAGCTGCCTCTGCAGGGGGAGCCTCCCCGGGACTACTTGTCAGAGGTCCATCCCCCCAGCATGTCATCAGGCAGCTCAGGGTCCGGCTCGGCCCCCGGCTCCCCCATCACCATCCAGCAGCACCCTCGCCTCATCCTGCCACAGGATGGCACCACCACATTGTGAGTTAAAACTGTTTTGTGCTTTCTGCTTAATATGAAATTAATCTGATTACTTAAACACTCCTTTTCGATGTCTGTCCCATAAATATCTACCAGTTTTTGTCTTTTATGTAAATAATGTTTATTACAAAAATTATTCTGCAAATGCGTGTCTTTAACTACACGTTGCCATATTTACAATCAGTCAGAAATGATACTGAAGATTTTTATGAGCCTTAAGTAGTACATATCACTGACAGTAATGATGACTTGAAGTTTAGTAAGTGAGTCAAATGTTGATTTAGTTACTCCTCTGGCAGATTTGATGAGCTCATTCACTGAAGGGCTGATTTGAACCAGTAACTCACGATTTGAAGTCTTTTTGAATGATTCATTAATGGAACCAGATGATGAGAGTCACTTTTTGTCAATGAGACTACATTGTGTAGGTTTTTGTGTGCAGTTCTGTGAGGAATTTTTTTTTCTCACTGAATTCAAGTAAAACGGCTTTATATATACAGGTCCTTCTCAAAAAATTAGCATATTGTGAAAAAGTTCATTATTTTCCATAATGTAATGATAAAAATTAAACTTTCATATATTTTTAGATTCATTGCACACCAACTGAAATATTTCAGGTCTTTTATTGTTTTAATACTGATGATTTTGGCATACAGCTCATGAAAAACCAAAATTCCTATCTCCAAAAATTAGCATATTTCATCTGACCAATAAAAGAAAAGTGTTTTTAATACAAAAAAAAGTCAACCTTCAAATAATTATGTTCAGTTATGCACTCAATAATTGGTCGGGAATCCTTTTGCAGAAATGACTGCTTCAATGCGGCGTGGCATGGAGGCAGTCAGCCTGTGGCACTGCTGAGGTGTTATGGAGGCCCAGGATGCTTCGATAGCGGCCTTAAGCTCATCCAGAGTGTTGGGTCTTGCGTCTCTCTCAACTTTCTCTTCACAATATCCCACAGATTCTCTATGGGGTTCAGGTCAGGAGAGTTGGCAGGCCAATTGAGCACAGTAATACCATGGTCAGTAAACCATTTACCAGTGGTTTTGGCACTGTGAGCAGGTGCCAGGTCGTGCTGAAAAACGAAGTCTTCATCTCCATAAAGCTTTTCAGCAGATGGAAGCATGAAGTGCTCCAAAATCTCCTGATAGCTAGCTGCATTGACCCTGCCCTTGATAAAACACAGTGGACCAACACCAGCAGCTGACATGGCACCCCAGACCATCACTGACTGTGGGTACTTGACACTGGACTTCAGGCATTTTGGCATTTCCTTCTCCCCAGTCTTCCTCCAGACTCTGGCACCTTGATTTCCGAATGACATGCAAAATTTGCTTTCATCCGAAAAAAAAGTACTTTGGACCACTGAGCAACAGTCCAGTGCTGCTTCTCTGTAGCCCAGGTCAGGCGCTTCTGCCGCTGTTTCTGGTTCAAAAGCACACGCCTGTGCACGGTGGCTCTGGATGTTTCTACTCCAGACTCAGTCCACTGCTTCCGCAGGTCCCCAAGGTCTGGAATCGGTCCTTCTCCACAATCTTCCTCAGGGTCCGGTCACCTCTTCTCGTTGTGCAGCGTTTTTTGCCACACTTTTTCCTTCCCACAGACTTCCCACTGAGGTGCCTTGATACAGCACTCTGGGAACAGCCTATTCGTTCAGAAATTTCTTTCTGTGTCTTACCCTCTCGCTTGAGGGTGTCAATGATGGCCTTCTGGACAGCAGTCAGGTCGGCAGTCTTACCCATGATTGCGGTTTTGAGTAATGAACCAGGCTGGGAGTTTTTAAAAGCCTCAGGAATCTTTTGCAGGTTTTTAGAGTTAATTAGTTGATTCAGATGATTAGGTTAATAGCTCGTTTAGAGAACCTTTTCATGATATGCTAATTTTGTTGAGATAGGAATTTTGGGTTTTCATGAGCTGTATGCCAAAATCATCAGTATTAAAACAATAAAAGACCTGAAATATTTCAGTTGGTGTGCAATGAATCTAAAATATATGAAAGTTTAATTTTTATCATTACATTATGGAAAATAATGAACTTTTTCACAATATGCTAATTTTTTGAGAAGGACCTGTACATGAGTATACACACACACACACAACCATTCAAAAGTTTGGGGTTGGTAAGATTTTTGTTTGTTTGATTTTGAAAGAAGAGCGTTATGGTCATCATTTATTTAATTTAATAAAAAAAAAATACAGTAATAATAATGTTATGAATAATGTTATTTAGAGAGGATCTGTATAGAGGAGTGGATCAAAATCCCTCCTGAGATGTTTGCAAACCTGGTGACCATCTTCAAAAAAACGTCTTACCTCTGTGCTTGTCAACAAGGGTTTCTGCACCAAGTACTAAGTCATGTTTTGCTTGGGGATCAAATACTTTTTTCACTCACTGAAATGCAAATCAATTTCTGACCTTTATATAATGTGTTTTCTGGGTTTTTTGGTTGATATCTGTTAAAATAAACCTACCATAAAAATTACAGACCCCCCAGTGGGCAAACTTACAAAATCAGCAGGGATAAAAATAAATATTTCCCCACTGTATTACAGTTTTAATTGACTTTTCTATTTTAATATGTATTAAACATTTTCATGTATATAAAAATATATATGTTACCAACCCCAAACCTTTGCACTGTAGTGTATATAAAAGCAAAATGCAGTCATTTGCAGGTATGGCAAAAAGTGTGTTGTTCCCTGTCTGCTTGCTTTATGGCAGCATTTTATAATAATTTAGTGAGTCAAGGGTTTTTATGTGGATAATGCTGAAATGTAGACTTGGGAATTTTTTTGTAGTGTGTAGTACTGGTAATAGGTCACCTGTGGACAGTATTGGAAAATCAGATAAGAGTCAGATCAGGCAAGTTCCAATTATTATAGTCATTACTGTATTCATGATTTCAATGACTTCATTATGTACTTTCCTGCTGAGCTCAATCAGTTTCTGTTTTTCAATAACGCAGTGTCATCAGTTTTTTTTTATTACATCACAACTCCAGAGGCTGAGTCATTAGGTTTCTTTTACTTTCTTTTTCTGCCCCAGCGATGATGAAGTGCCTCCGTTGTCTGCCATCTACCCTCTGAGTGGGTACGAAGACCCTGCGGTGGTGGCCAGCTTTAATGGCATCCACAGTCAGCTCAGTGGGGGAGAAGTCAGCATGAACCTTAAAGATAAAGTAGGTGGCTGCTGATCATCTGTTGTTGTCACCTACAGTGTAAATAAACATTTGTCAGCTGAAAAAAAAAATAGACATTTGAATTTAGAAATTAAATTACTTGGATGGTAATAAGCTGTACTCTCTAATTCTCATTCTCCCAGTCTTCACGGGGGAGCAGCAGCAGTAGCAGTTCCTCTGAAGGTGATGAGGAGGAGAGGGAGAGTGGTGAGGAGCCTCCAGGCCAGAAGGTGTCACTCTCTGGAGGGAAAAATGACCGTCCGCCTCCGTCATACCCTCATTCACAGGTAGAGTGTAAGAAAAGATGATACTGGGACTTTAAGAATTAAGAACAATTAAGCCTTTGGAGACTATAACACTTAATCTGCTTGAGGTGTTACACATGCGGAAGTTTAGGCCATGCATGTGCTGAAGTTGAGTAGCAAATATGGCCTCTGGCAAATTGATAAATCTTTGATTCCTTTTTAGGTGGATCAGGTACAACATCCGTGCGAATGTCATGTGTGCAATCAGGGCAACGGGGACAGTAGCGCCTCCGGCCTGAACTCCACCAGGCTGCATGCGGGGGGTCACCAGTTCTTCTCAGAGAAGACGGCAGCCCACCCTGCCCTCCACCTCTACCCCCACATCCACGGCCATCTACCCTTACACAACCTCTCCCACCTGCCCAGACCACTGCTGCCCACCCTCTACTCCACCCCTCCGCTCACACACAGCAAGGTTAGACGCACGCACATGCACAGAAATGCACAGGAAATTCCCAGCCTTCCCTTTGAGAGTTGTGTGGGTTATAGGTGCTTGGTGAAGTTGCTGTTATTTTTCCAGCCACAAGGGGGTGACTTGTATCAGAAATTATAATCTTTAAAAAAGGCACAGGTGCTAAATTTCACTTCTTACTGGGTATGTCCCTTTCCACATCATTGACTATTGCTTATCAAGCAGTGACGCGATGTCATCATAAATTTCCCATTAGATTTTCAATAGCATTATTGTAAATCATTTTAAAAGAACATTTCTTGATGAATTTTTCATATAATGATCCCAACTCTCTTCACATCATCTTCTCTAGACTCTTCCTCCCACCCCCACATCCAATCAAACAGGCGGAAAGCAGCAAGTGTTCAACCCCACCCTACCAGAGCACGTCTACCAGAGCTGCTTCAACACAGCAGGGGACTGGAACGGCTCTTTGCCATGTCCCTCGCTCAAACTAGAGAACCTATGGGACACGCATATGATGAAAAACTGGAACCCTTCTGTGCTGCTCCAGGAACCCCTACCTGGTCAGTTGCCCAGGTCATTTTAAAGATGTTTTGCACACTTCAAAGTGGATAAAACGACACTTCCATTTTGACTAAAATGTGTTTAGAATTTTTAATGTGGAGAGTTGTAACCTTTAAGAGGTATTCAGGTGCTTAAAACATTAACAGGCTCCATTTAGATCTGGTATTAATGTTTCTGGTGATCATTCAGACTACATTCAGAAGTACACTCTCAAAGAATTTTGGTTTCATGCCGACTTTAAAAAATAGCATCTATGGAAGAACCTGTTGTAATTTGCAAAAGCACAATGTGCATACAGCACCAGGATCTGTGTTCAGATACTTAAGATACTTGACTAAAATATTTAAATAAGCTCAAAACATTATGTTTGTATTTTATGTAGTCACCAAATCAGAGTCCGTATTCTCAATCCATTTAAAATTCATATGAGAATAGCCACATACACACTTGAGAGTGACAGCTGCCTTAAAATGCCTGAGTGAATCTCTGAAATTTAGTTTTTATTTTCTAGAGTCTTATCCCCCAAATATATATGGGATACAGGGTTCACTCATAAGAATTTACACAGTGATAACAATAGTAAAAGTTCGACTTAAGCCATAAACTAAAAACTGCACACAATTTAAGCTGTTTGGCTGAGCTGTTTTTGAGTAATGTTAACGATCAGAGTCATTTAGTCACCTAGCCACCAATAGCAAAAAGCAGTCCACAGAGGCGTGTTATGTTTATACTCGTTAAGTTTTAATGGTGTGCTCTTTCTGGACCATAATTGATGGGTTTCCCCGAGACCGCAGGGCTGGTGGTGAGAAACTGTTGGAAAGAGATCAAAATTTGTGAATGAGTCAAAACGCAATTTTCTAGCACCACACCTCAGGTGAGCCATCTGTGTCCAAAAGTTGGGTGACGTCACTGCAGTAACAAATACTTGGCACTATACGGATAGGTATTTTATATACTTATTTTATTTGCATTTAAATAGTCACTAAAGGACCAAAAAGAATGTGTCTGATGACTTCTATCGTTTTCAGTATCTCTCTGATCCTGAAACTCTTCTCCTTATCAAAGGTGACATGCTGGGCCCTCCCCTTCCCGACGTGCCCCTTCTCTCCTCCAGTTTGGACCCCAATGTCAATCCCCACTTTGCTCCAGATGGCAGAGAGAAGAAGAACGGCGCCAAGAAAAAGTGTCTCTTCAACTACCAAGATGCCTTCATGGAGGCGAGTGAAGTGGTGATGGCCACTTCCTCTGCCACCTCCTCTGTCTCCAGTACCGCTACCACTGTCCAGTCGAGTAATAATCACTTCCACGTTTCTAAATGACCCATCATGAGTGTTTAGATTGGATTTTGGCTTTCCTGTGCTTATTTTCCTCCTTTTCCTCCTTTCCCTTTTTTTAGATGAAGTTTTCCATAATTTAGGTAAAGAGGACCATAGACATCCCACTCCTGTTGCTCCTAGGAATAGTCCCACTAGTCTCGCGTCTCTCCCCCCTCTCAGCGGAACCTCGCATCCCTCTTCCCCCAACACACACCTACCCAGTATAGGCACCCAGTCCTTCCCAAAGACTGTAACCCAGACTCCAGGCTACATGGATGTCCATCAGGGTCTGTGCTTGTCAGCTGGTGAGCAGCCAACCACACTGGGCGATGGTTTAGTCAGTGGTCCAAATAGTGTGTGCAGGTCAGTCCCCCATGTATATCATTTATAAGTTTTCTGTGTCATGTTCCTGCTGTGCCAGCATCCGAAACGCATAGACAAGCTGTTGTATTCAATACCATGCCAAGCTTTCTGTTTTTAAAATACACCAGAATATGATCCATATACTCACAGTACGGATGTTTTTGTCAGTGATCCAGACTGTGAGGGTCATCGCTGTGAAGGCAACAGAGGCTACGAGCACCAGCCATATGAAGGAGAGGAGAGCCAAGATGAGGACAGCAGCTCAGAGCACAGCTCTTCTACCTCCACCTCCACCAATCAGAAGGAAGGAAAGTACTGTGACTGCTGCTACTGTGAATTCTTCGGTCACGGAGGGGTATGGAAACACTCTCATTTGGCTGTCACCAAACTGCTCAATTAAAAGTCTTCCTAATTAGGATTGGGCGGTATGACCAAAGTATTAAAGGAATTTATCACAATATGATAGATAGCAAAAATGTTTTTTTATTAAATTATCAAGAGGCAATAGCAGTTGTTGAATAATTAAATACTTGAAATAAAACAATTAAACACTTGAGATTAAGTATAAGGTACATCTCATTTGATTACATTGTCTGACATATATTAATACATTTTTGGTTGTCAGCTGTGTGTTTAGTTATTTTTTCATGTGTCGGTATCTGTTGATATTGGATATATATCATTCATTTTTGGATATTAAATTGTGCTCACTCATTTCCCGTTTTTACATTTCAATTACATTTGCCGTCATTTGACACTCACTTTGGGAAAAAAAAGTGAAAAAAATGTAATATTTGGCAAATCTCAAAATGAATATCCACTTTTCATACAGTACATTATAAGCTTATGATGCCTAAATTCACCTGTAACATTTAAAACAAGTGTTTTTAGTGTTTTAATTATATAATATTTATTTAGAGAAAATAAAGATTATTAACAAGCCATTCATCGGTTATCAACTATATCATCTACTGATAATTGGCTTAATGGTATTTGCAATAATTGGGACATGATGCAAGATACAACTTGTCACTTTAAAGTCACTTTAACATTAACACAAAGCAGTCCTGCCCACAGATGTAATCCATGTAAATAACATACATCTACCACGATATAGTAGACCCTTTTCTGCCCTAACTCACTGCATACATCATACCATCCAGTTCTATTATTAATTATATATAATTATAGTCAGACACTTTGAGGTATCAGAGCTTCCAATAATTGTGTGGTGTTCACACAGTGTTAGTGATGGATCATTGTATGCACTTATTTCCTGCACCATATCAGTAAATCATACCATTAAAGGAATATTTGTGGAAGCAGTTCATGTTACCTGTTTATCATTAAATGTGTGATGAATAAATAAGCTAATCAGGCTTATGTTGTTTGTGGTGCGTAGCCCCCTGCCGCACCCACCAGTAGGAACTATGCAGAGATGCGGGAGAAGTTGCGACTCAGGCTGACTAAGCGGAAAGAGGAACAGCCTAAGAAAGAAGAATTGCTGCTTGAGCGGGACGGGGTGGAGGACGATCGCAAGGTAGAGGACCTGTTACAGTTCATCAACAGCGCGGACAACAAACCACCCAGCAGCTCCAAAGCAGCCAAACGTGCCCGTCACAAACAGAAGAAGGTAAACTCATTTTGTTATCAGGAATTATACTCTTGTCTAAATCTATTCACCATAAAACTATATTAAAATGCAATACAGCTGTCTTTTAATGTTTTTTTTTTTTTTAACTTCATTATAAGAAAGTCTTAGAAAAACCTTAGAAACCTTAAGTAGTTTTGCATAACCTTTTATTATTATTTCTTAAAAAAATATATAAAAAAAAAAAATATATATATATATAATATATATATATATATATATATATATATACTATATATATAATATATATATATATGATATATACCCCCACATATTAGTGCTGTCAAAATTAGATTGGTAACAATTTTTTTTTTTTTTACTAAAAATTTTTTCAGTGTAACATCATTAAAAATATTTAACACAGTTAATGCAGGGGTGGAACGGGGGTTGGCCACCCCCACTCACAACTGCTGCTTCTGTCTTTTTTTTTTCTTGACAACAATTGTGTTTATTTAGACGCAGAACATCTTTACAACCACATCAAACGGGAGACTTTCAAACGTGCACTCCAACTTCACCTCTGCAACATGCGCTAGTCAAATGAGTGAGGAAAATGTACAGGTGACGAGGGAGCTTCAGTAGAACAACCGTGAACTGCGGTCGGATTATGTTGTCAGGACTTATGTCAGTAAAAAACAATTGTCCTGTCCTGTCAGCCGTTATACTGTGCTTGCAACATGTGCTCTTCAAATGCACACACAAATACTTTAAAGCGCTATATCATATTACAGCACAAATGAAACTACCAGCATGCAACGTTATAGTTATGTCGTCAGTCATGAAGTTACTGAAAAAGGCGATTAGAGCTGCCTTAACTTTGCATGCATGTATTTTTTTATATATGAGTCACATTTAAGAACATCTGACACACCCGATTCAACTTGTCAGCTCATTAGTGCAGACTTTAAGACCTGAAGTGCAGAAAAGGTAAAGAGGATGCGTGTCAGATCTGTCATGTTCAGCAGCGGCAGCTCTTAAAGAGGCCAAAATAACCTAATAACCCAGCTTCTGCAATCTCTCTTAATCAGAGAACAAAAGGAAATCAATAACTTTTGTATCTTCAAGGATTCATTTATATTTAATTTAGAATTTAGTGTTTGATAACTTTATTCAGTTTTCGTAGATTTCCTTCTTGCTGAAGGGCACAGGTAAATATGCCATTTATTATAATGGGTTTATGTTATTTTTTTAAATCTAATAAATGTTAAAATTGATAGCAGTTACAGCTACTGTAATGTTTAATGGCTGTAGTCAATGGTTAAATATAAGGGGGACATCAGTAGTATTGGTATTAGTGATACTCACCTTCAGATATAAAAAAGATATACTCTCTTTGTTATTTCTACATTAATTTGGGAAATTGTTTTTCAACATAAAAGTATATTTAAAAACTTAAATGTTATGTGAGATTAATCGGGATTAATAAAAAAAACAAAATGGTGAAAATAGTTTTTTAATCGATTGACAGCACTTTTTTAAACAAAACTTCAACAATTCTTATTTGTATTTGGAAAAACACTCCTCATGAAATGTCAAATAATATGTCAAATAATTTGACCTTTATATGAAAAAGCAAGATTAGTTCAGGATGTAAAATGTCATGTTGACCCAAAACGCTTAATGATATTTATGAATGAGTAATGCATGATATGTTATTTAAACACACACACACACACACACACACACTAGTCATGGGATCAATCTCTCTTTTGGGGTGTCATGGAATTAACTGTCTGGAGGTTTGTTTGGGTGCAGCTGGAGGAGAAAGCCCGTCTAGAGGCGGAGGCTCGGGAACTGGAGTTACAACAGCAGTTTCTAAAGGAACAGAGTAGGCGGCAACAGGAGGAGGAGGAGGCAGCACTGAAGCAGGAGCTGCTCCGTCTGCAGGAAATGCAGCAGTTGCGGGCATCTAAGAAGAAAAAGAAAGACAAAGTCAAGGAGGTAACCAAGTCTGAAAATCCTTCTCTCGTTCCAACTACCAACAGCCCTCAGCCTCTTCAGCAGACAGCACAGAGCGTTTTAGAAAAGAACATGCAGAACGGCAAAACACAGCTACTGCACAGTCTCATCCGTCTCAGTCCTAAGGAGCCTCGTATAGAACCGGAATCGCCCACGGGTGGGAAGAACGGCCCATTGCAACAGCCAAGCCCAAAGACTTGCAAAGAGAGACCTTCAGAGTCTCCTGCCCTCCAGAATGGCACCTCCTCCCACCCAGAGTCCTCCCATACCAAGGTCAAACTCAAACAGCAAGCAAATGGCTCCAAACCCAACAGTGAGGCCACAAAGAGGCCAGCTGAGACCTCCAAAGCTTCAGAGCTTCCCAAAGCCGGGAATGCAGCCAGCCCTCAAACTGACACCAAAGCCAAGCAGAAAGCTTCAGACGAGTCAGTGACCGAGATCAAGAGGGATGAAAGGACTAATGGGAAAAAGCCACAGAATGGAGGGAAAGACGAGAGGAACTCTCCCGTTACTGAATCTTCAGCTGTGGAACCTCCTCAGCAGAACGGCAAGGTCCCAAACAACGAGTCCCCTCAGCCCAAAAGTAAAGCTAAGAAGAATAAGAAGAAAAAAGCGGACAAGACGAGTAACTCAATAGGTGAGTGTTGTGTGCCGAACTGTCTGAAGATAAAGGATAAAAAGAAAACATTTGTCCATTTTTGAATGGAAAATCAAGTCAGAACTCTCTTGTTGTCCAACAGATGATGTTTTTCTGCCCAAAGACATTGATTTGGACAGCGTAGACATGGACGAGACCGAACGCGAGGTGGAATATTTCAAAAGGTACTGTTTGGTAGTATTCTGTAATGTTTTAATCTGGCATTCATGACCTTTTGCTTCCCAATGAATTCGTTTTTCACCTTTTTCGCAGGTTCTGCTTGGACTCAGCGCGACAGACAAGGCAGAGGTTGTCCATCAACTGGTCCAATTTTAGCTTGAAGAAGGCCACGTTTGCTGCCCACTAATTGGTCTTCCTTTCAAGAGACAATGGCAGGAATCGATAAGCGTTCCTCCGGATTCTTCTCTCTCTCCCATGTTTCTACAGACTGACTGCTGACCCCAGTGCTGCTATGTTTCAACTGCTCCTCCGGTCTACATTATCCATGCCGCCTTGCCTTGTCCTTGTTGCTGTGGGTTCTGCAAAGAACCCAAAATGGGCTTATATTCCTGCAGTACTTCTGGAGAGAAAAAAAAAAAGAGCAAAGTCAAAAAACAACCACAAAATGCTACTTTATAAGTTTATCCCTATTATTTTGGTTTCCCTTTTCTTCTTTTAAAAAGCGTGTGTGCTTTTTGTCAGTGAGTGGGCCGTTTCCCTTAGGTCTGTGCCACGTTCTGGGTTTCCTCTTGCTTTATGTACATTAGGATGAAGGCACTGCAAAAGACATGCTTCAGTGAAAAAAAAAAAGATGAATATGAAAAAAAGATCCTTTAATTCAGATCAGCTGTGGCTTTGCTCACCTTTGCACCTAGCACTGCACTTCCTCACAACTCGTCAAGAGAATCGGACTGGTCAGCTTCATGTCATTGCCCCGTACCTCTCCCTTTATTGGGAGAACGGCTACTACTTGACAATGTTCACGTCGGGTTTTCAGTTCCATTTCCAAATTGTTCAGTGTAACAAGTTACCATTTTATTTTTGTTTGTTTGTTTTCTTTTCGTTTTTTCCAACTTGTACCAAGCTTGTATCAGAATACTTTCAGAATCGAATCGAACAATACTCACACTATCAATCTGTTATAGAGTGTATATTGTATTAACACTGAAGCCGGACTGGCTACTTTTTAACATATTGTTAAGTAATATTAAAATCTTGTCTTTCTTTTTGAAAGATGGAATACAGTAGAGTGGCAGGACATTTCTGTGTCTGTGTCTTTTTTTCTATTTGGCTCCATTACATACATCCAACACTTATCAAATTCCTAAGCTTATCTAATCAAGGGGATATACAAAACTGACTGCAGAGCAACATGAAAGGAGCAACCTCACACCCCTAATTTGCATGACTTGGCACATTGCAACAAGTCCATCCCCATCATTCTGGTAAGTGTTTACAGTTTAACATTGGCTACAACTCATTACTCCAGCAATCATAATGGTGATAATAATAGATATGCAAACATTTCGGATAATTTGCTCAAAATTTGAGGTGAAGTCATTATGAATTATTTTAGGTTTTCTTTCTTGTGACTTTATTACCAGGGTGTGGCAGGTTCAAGTCGGTGAAACTATTCCTTCCAGTCCAAACATTGAGCGTCACTGGAAGCAGATTATACAGTAATATTTTTGCTGCTGAGGTAAGTGCATGCTGAAAGTGAAAATAACCTTCAGATTTTATCATTTAAGTAAGCATGAATTTTAAGTAAGCATGTTCAACTGAATGCATATTGAGATAAAGGTGATATTTAAGTTTATAAGAAGAAAAAAAAGGCAAATACTGCTCTCCCATCCAATGCAGGGTGAGTTGAAGGCCACATAAGAATCAACATAGACTTTCTGAATGTTCCTTTTGTTTTTGTATATAATTCTCTAGTTCACATTATTATGAATGTAAAAAAAATAGTGATTGTGATATTTCCTCAAACTAATATTTTGATTATTTTTCATTCTCTTTTGATTCCCTGTTTTCCTTTTAAGACAATTATTGAGATTCAACAAGTTTTTTTTTTTTTTTTTACCCTTTATAGAGATTGGTCAAAATTTAGATTTGTCTTTGTGTTTGAGTTGACAGCGTTTAAAGGTGCATACATATATATATATATATATATATATATATATATATATATACACACACACACACACACACACACACACACACACACACACACACACACACATATACATATACATATACATATACATACATATATGTATGATTTTGGCTTTTTCATTTCAAAATTGCAACAAAAAGTGTGATTACCTCACTCTTCAAAAATGCATTAGAATCCTGTTTTAAATGGGAGGGAGGGCATATTTTTAATCTTTGAAACCACTTGACAGACTATTTCAATACTTATGACTCCCACAGAAAGGGAACTTTTGTCACTCTCCATCATCATTAAACTTTGTTTTATGTAGGGCTTTTTTTTTTTTTCTTCACTTCCTGCCAAAAAACTTTTTCGCTGCGGTGGAACGCCTACCTCCTTTTTAGCGTGTAACAAAGAAACAACAGGTTAGATGAACTGCTGCTTGTCTTGTTAGAGATGATATCATTTCAATAAATTTATATTTAAGCATTTTTTACTATCATACAATTCTAAATGGCAAGGAGAAAGCATCACAGTTTTCAGAGAAAAATTAAGCAACACAGCTGTGTTCACCAGTGATAATACTGAGCAGCAAATCAGCATGTTAGAATAATTTCTAAAGGATCATGTGACACTGAAGACTGGAGTAATGATGCTGAAAATACAGCTTTGCCACCAAAGGACTAAATTAAATTTGAAAATATATTCAAAAAGAAAACAGTTATTTTAAATGGCAATCATATTTTACAGTATTACTGTTTTAATTGTATTTTTTGATCAATTAAATAATAAGGCTTCTTTAAAAACAAAAGCATTTTAAAGCCAGTAGTGTAAGAAAACCTGTACGTTTTAATACAGTAATCTAAATTGTTATAGTAAACTGAGGTAAAAGAAAATCAGTTAGTAATTAAATATTATTTATATGATTTAAATATGACCACGTGTTTGCCTGGAAAATCGGAGAATGAACAATGGGAGATTTTCTGAATCTTTAGTTTTAGTTGACCAGTTTTAGTCACCCATGATGCAATGCTGGAGTTACCTCATTTATGTGAAATCTTTTTTTAGTAAGACATTTCTGGTTGAGGCCAAATTCACTCTGTACTTTCAATATGAAGTTTAAAGTAGTAGTTTTGACTGAATGAGAAGTGCAACTACACAAGATGATGCATCAATACGTACCTTATCTTGTCTCCCATACTGAAAATCAGTAAAACATTGTCTTCCGTATGACATTTGGATATTATCAGTAGTGTGCAGGATAAATTGACTTGACATATGCATCCCAATTTTCAACTTTCCTTTATGATGCTCTTTTGAAAGGAATATGTGCGGAGCCTAGACGTCTACAATCAGTCTTGGACAATAACAGGGTCATAAAGAGAGCGAGAGCTGGGATTATTAGAGACAAATCAAAGATCGGAGATTAGATAGTGTAGTTTGTAATCACTAGTGAAGATCTTTTCATTGAGGATGGCCCAGAGCTGGGGAGAAACAGACAGCTCAAGAGGGAAAACCCCCATCGTTCCACATACTGGAATTGACAATAGAGTTCTGTCTAAGCGCTGATCGCTCTTATCAAAAAAAAAAAAAAACACAACAGGCCATGATAACATTAACACAGTCTGTAACAACAACCCTTTAACTGATATCTCTACTGTACGGTTGAGCTTAATTTGATAGAGAATAAATCTATCAAAAGGAAGAGATGAGAGTGCAATCTTTCCACAGCTGTACTGCCCCATCTCTGTCTGCTGTTACCATGGGGGGGTTTGGGAATTTCCAGTTTTCAAGTGACAGACATCAGAAGGAAAAATGGTGCTGGTCAGTCATCAGATAATAGGGTCAAACAAGCAATCAGTGAAGTAGGGATGAAATCATAATGTGCTTTTTAATATAAAAAAATAAAAACAAAAATAAATAAAAAAAAATACATGAAAAATGCAAAAATTTATATACAAATATACATAAAAAAACACACATCAAAATTTATATATATATATATATATATATATATACATACTACTTCTAATCAATCCTAAATAAATTTCATCAATATATATATATATATATATACACAGTACAGACCAAAAGTTTGGAAACATTACTATTTTTAATGTTTTTGAAAGAAGTTTCTTCTGCTCATCAAGCCTGCATTTATTTGATCAAAAATACAGAAAAAACTGTAATATTGTGAAATATTATTACAACTTAAAATAATAATTTTCTATTTGAATATACTTTAAAAAAAATAATTTATTCCTGTGATGCAAAGCTGAATTTTCAGCATCATTACTCCAGCCTTCAGTGTCACATGTAAACATCCAGTCTATCACATGATCATTTAGAAATCATTCTAATATTCTGATTTATAATTACTTCTCAAAAAATTACCACATTCTAAAAAACTTGATGAATAAAAGGTTAAAAAGAACTGCATTTATTCAAAATTAAAAAAAACTTCTAATAATATATAGTTCTAATAAATATTTTCTTTACTATCACTTTTTTATCAATTTAACACATCCTTGCTGAATAAAAGTATTGATTTTTTTTTAATTTAAAAAAAAAGAAAGAAAAAAAAATTACTGACCCCAATTACTGACCATAGTGTATATTGTTATTACAAAATATTTATATTTTAAAAACATAGCTTCTTTTTTTTTTTTTTTTTTTTTTAATTCATCAAAGTATCCTAAAAAAGTATCACATGTTCTGAAAAAATATTAAGCAGCAGAACTGTTTCCAACTTTGATAATGAATCATCATATTAGAATGATTTCTAAAGGATCATAAGATAATGATCCTAAAAATTCAGCTTTGCATCACAGAAATAAATGATAATTTAAAGTATAATAAATTTAAAAACAATTATTTTAAATTGTAATAATATATCACAATATTACATTTTTTTTCCTGTATTTTTAAACAAAAATAAATGCAGGCTTGATGAGCAGAAGAAACTTCTTTCAAAAACATTAAAAATAGTAATGTTTCCAAACTTTTGGTCTGTACTGTGTGGTGTATATATATATATATATATATATATATATATATATATATATATATATATATATATAGTATATATATATATATAATATATATATATAATATATAATATATATTCAGAGCTGGATAGATTACTTATGAATTGTAATCAGTTTACTGATTACAGATTACATGACAAAATTTTTTAGTCAGTAATATAATCTCTTAGATTACACATTTTTGGTAACGTAATCGGATTACATTTGGATTACATTTAGATTACATTTGTGCTAACCCCTTATTTGATATCATATATATTGAATTAGTCTAATCTAATCTAGTACTATTTTGACATATACAAAAAAAAATGTCATATATAATATATATATATATATATATATATATATATATATATTATATATATATATATATTCCACAAAATATATTTAATTCACCAACAAGGGCCACAATAGTTTCTTTTTCAAATGCAATGTATGGACAGTTAATACTTAAAAAACATTAATGTACCTTGCTGTTAATGTTAGCTAGTAACACTGAATAAAACAAAATCACATCTAATGAATTTACTTATAATTAAGTAAATTTAGAAAACAGCTACATTACAAAAAGCAATATTGAAAAACATGAAATTCACAGCAATAATACTGCCAGGTCAAATATTTAATCTAATAAAACACTAGAAGTGTATATGAATGTATCAATGAAAAACATAAAAAAATAGCTACATATAATAGCTAACATAGCTAATTTTGAAAAAGACTAAATTCACACAGCAATGGAATTTCTATCCATCTCAAAACATTTTAAGTGCATAGTAACAATGAGGAAAAGACAAACAATATTACAAAAATGAATATTAAGAACATAAACTCACAACAATAACATTGCTTGTATATATATATATATATATATATTATATATATATATATATATATATATTAATATATATATATAGCTATACTATATATAGATATATATTAAAGAATTACATATCTAAGTTAAATATTTAATCTCAAACACTTGACGTTCATAAGGTAGTAACAATAAAGAAAAATCAACATTACAAAAAAATATATTAAGAACATATTAAAGGCTGTGTTCCCCTCCATTTTCCATTATCTTGTTACTGAATTTCTTTTGAGCGTTGATTCTGACATCCCTCCCCCTCTCCCGCCGGAAAAAGAATCACGAACGTATATATGTGGCAGGTTTAATAGGAAAAAATATAAACATTAAAAAAAAAGGAAATTTAGGAGAATCAGTGAATTGTGAACAACTTTTTACCATTGTGTAAATTAAATGTAATCATGTAATCCATAAAAAAGTAACTGTAGTCTGATTACGAGTATTTTAAAAAGTAGTTTACTCTAATTACAAGTACTTGAGTTTTGGAATCTGATTACGTAATCCAGATTACATGTAATCCGTTACTACCCAGCTCTGTATATATTATAGAGACACTTAAATATATATATTTTTTTATCTTTGTGGACCCTGAAGGTTATCAGCTCAACCGTCCGGTACAGTTTTATATAAAACATAAAATAAAAAAGTTTTAGGCTATTTATTAGATGTCTACTCATAAGAATTTTAAGCTCCTTTTAGGGTGAAAGTTAAAGGGTTAAATAAGGAAGTTAGCCAACGCTCAGGAATTCCCTGCTTTAAAGATTAAAGGCTGTATTTATCTGTTTTGGCATGCCGTTACACAAATTTTTCCCTCTTGGAAAAACATAGCAGATAAAGTTAAGGATAATAATAGATAAACAAGCTTCACAATGATAGGCTACTTGGAATTTTTTTTTTTTTTTTCTTGTGCTGGTGTTGAATTTTTGAATATCAGTTGTGGGGCTAATTGTGTAAGTGACATTTTGTCTTTCTGTGAATAGTTTTACTGTAAAAGTCATGTGTTCATGTGACCTAATTATTTCCACTTCCTAAAGGTTGATTGTGGTGTGTGTGTGTGCTTTTATGCAGTAGATGTGTGGGCCTCGCATTATTGTAGGTGTGTATGAATTGTGTATGCGGGGAATCCCTTCCAGCCTACCTTTCACTTCTCCAAGGAAAAAGGTTTCGTAAAACTACAGCGAGCCCACACATCCATCACTTCAGCTTTTTGCATCTCCAGTTACGATCTTCACAGCGAGCTTCTCAGTGACTTCACAACAAATGACTCCTGCAGGTAGAAAAATGACACTGTTCTTTGTAAAACTCATCTGAAGTGTGTACTTGTGCTTGGGCGACGTCATTTCGAGAGTGGTGACTTGACTGAAGCAGAGAGCACAAAACTCCTGCTGGACTTTTCCCTCCTACCCCCGTGGCAGCTAGCTAGGGTCGTGCGTGTGAGCTCATCAAGGGTTTATTGACTCAGAGGACTGTGGTGCTCTTTTACATCTCTGACGTGATCTTATATAATCTGAATAAGGGCCTGCACTTCTGGCCAGTTTCCCAGATGTAACACACTGGTGGTGGAAATATATATATTTTTTCACTAGGGAGCCGTTAAGGAGCCAAATTACGTTTTGAGTAATATACACAAATGTCACTCTGTTTTGTAGGAATATTTCTGCCTGTTTAAAAAAAAAAAAAAGAAGAAAAAAAAGATATCAAGTGTTGTTGATTATGGTTCACCCACCTTACAGTTTTACTCCCAAACAAGTTTCAATTTGACCTCACTATGCTGAGGAATCGAACAGTGAACACTTATATTTTTAGAATACCATTTATTACAACATGATTCTGTTGTTGAGGTTAGTAATGGTTTCCAGTGGGCTAAAGTGTAATTGTCCACAATACACTATGCATATCCTAGCATGCATATATATATATATATATATATATATATATTATATATATATATTTCATGATTCATTCATTGTGTTGCTTGTGGTTGCACACAGGAAGCACTTGTGCACTTTAAAGTTATAATAGATTTCTGCAGTGATGAAATGTTTTTGTAGGCCAACCTGGAATTTTGCATCCCTCAACAAAAACCCAACAGATTTTTGTTTTTTTTCTTTTGGCTTTTGGAGTATTGCAGAAAATAAGCTCTGTGACTGACAAAAGGTCATGATTCTTACATTTTTTGTTCATCATTCACAAATGAACACAATTTTTATTTATTTTGAAGCCTAAAAACAATCACCAGAAGTTAAAGGCTAAATGTAGGCCATAATCAAACTTCACCACCAAAACTCTTTCCTAGATTTCAAGCATGCAATTACGAACTCAACAAGGCTGTGAAAGCATACTAGTGAGTAGATGAGTTTGCCTGTTCTGCATGACAGTTAATTTCCCCAACAGCCTCTGTAGTCCCATTTAGATAAATCTGAAAATATCTTACGCTTGTAGTAAACACAGACCTTATTTCAGGATGATGGAACTACAAGTGCTAAATTCTTTGTCCTACAAAAATGTCAGCACTCTGTTAAACAAATTCCACAGAACCACATATGGACGCACATAAGGTTTCCTGACTATCACCAATGGTGCGTGAGTATATTATTGTGTCACGCTTTTGCTTCATTTTAGTCACACACCGAATCCCTTCATTTTGGGTTGGATAATGTGTTACTAGCTTCTCAAAACTATGGCAGCAGTTAAGCTAGGAACAAAATATTTATGAGTTTAACAGTAGGATTTTAATTTGGTGATATTAGTGTTTGTACAACACAGAAACACAACACATCTAGTTTCAGTTAAAGACATAACCTTGCTTGGTCCTATAGCCTCCTGCCCTTTAAATAGCCAGTCCCGCTATATCCCGACAGTCGCCTGTTTCTCTTCTAGTCACTTCTAGGCCTCGGGACAGCTGAGAATTTGCTGCATTTGCCTGTCCATTCAGTTGTGCTTGGCAAGGGGCTTTCCACCACTTGTGCACATACACACACACTTTCAAATCCCATGGGACTTGAGTTTAATGCTTCATGACACACTATGCCTCATGATCTTGGCAGCATTATCACAACTCTCTCAGTGTCTGGCTTCCCATATCTTCCTAAAAATCACCTTTGACTGTACAAACACTCACAGACACAAGCAAGATTATACAGTTCAGAATAGGTTCCTTAAGCAAACATTTTATTGTAAAAATAAATCCTCCTATAGTTATCACATTTCTCTTTCTTAGTTTGGCATCTCTGTAATAATGTCATATTGTCATTTGATATTATTGTTGTCAGTGCCTTAAAACCCCCCAAAAGTGTTTAAATGCTCTGCAATAGGAGGCCATTTTGTCATACGGCGCATCTGAGATGTGAAAATTTCACGATTTACCAGGATGTAGGGAACTTCCTCTCTTACTTAAAACTAGAATGTTTTCAGCTGCAGAGGGGGATCGAATGGCAAGTACCTCACAGTCAAAAAGTGCCTGACGGAGCCATTTAACATTTATAACCGGAAACTAAAGTTTGATATATATGTATATGAATCAGAAAGTCAAATATTGAAAGATTATTTATAATGTGCGCTGTGCTGCTCTGTATATTCTGGTACAAATGAACCTTTCTGATTTAAAATGTAAGCCCAAGGGAAATAATAAAAATACACTTACAAATAAACAAAAAATGAAATATAAAAATATTACAATAAACTTTACAAATAGCACCATAAGAAACAGTATGAATTATATTCGACAGTCTAATAACAATGAAGCTTATGTATTAAATATAAAAGGTTATGTACTTTTATCATATGATTTTGACAACAATAAAATGAAAATAGCAAAAAGTGCAAACCAGCTGATAAAGAGAATACATATGGATGAGGTATATGATACCAATTTTACGATCCATCTGAATTATACACAGATCTGCAATACAGTATTAAGCAAAATTTGATTGAAACTCTTAAGACAAAATGTACCATGCTTGATACCACGAAACCAAACAAATGCCAAAACCCAGTGACTTATAAACCACAAATGCTTGAGATTTAATAACATTTCATAACCAAACCATCAATGACCGCCCATGTGAGTAAGCCTTTGAACTGGGAATGACCAACCCAAAGTCATGTCTTGAGTCCTATGCCACAAGCGACCTTCTTAACATCAACCAAGCCCAAATTAAAAAAAAAAAAAAAAAAAAAAAAAAGCTCTTCCTTCGACCCAGTCCTGTTTAAACGTGTCCCTGCCTTCATCAACACCTGTCAAACATCCCATAGTCTGCAAGCTTGTAGTGATTCTGTCCTCAGTGCTTTCGGTGCCCTGTGAAAAGTCAGTTGGGTGAGAGACTCACAGCTTGGCACACTCGTCCCAGTGTTTTAGGTATTCGGCCGTGTGCTCGTCGTCATATGTGGTGAGACAGCGAGGGCACTGCAGTTCAGCAGCTCCCTGCGGTGCTGTGTTACTGATAGTCCTCTTTGAGTTTGTTTCTGGGGGACTGTTTCTTAGTGGTTCGGCAATGTCCGTCTGTCGATGAGGAACTTTTTTTAGGCCCATGTGAAGTCGCCGTGAGGATGAGGCATCTTGGACACTCTAAGTGATGAAGAAAAAAGGTGTTTAATTTAAAGGAAATTGGACTTGGATTTTAAAATCTCATGCTGGTTGGGTTGCACTGAAAAAAATGGAAACCTAAATATGGTAAATGCTCTGGTTTTAAGTCAAAAATATCATTTAATATAGATGAATAAACCTAGATACATTCATTTATACAACCAAAACTACGTTTTATAGGTTAAATCATGTACATATTTAGTAGTATGCTAAAGAAAGGAAAAAAAAAATCCAGAATTTAATTATTTTTTTTTTTTTTTTTGACACCCATAATGTTTAATTAAAATGTAACAGGTTTCTCTTTGGTGACATTTTCCAGACTTCTCAAATAATTTAGTCCACTTAAACCCTGCCCATACATGTTCAACTGCAAGCTCGAATTCATTTTTCAATGCAACGCCCACATCTCAAAATCCAACCAACAACTGTACCCACCCTATATTCTTATTTTGTTAAAGGGGTCATATGATGCGATTTCAAGTTTTCCTTTCCATTGGGGTGTTACAAGTTGTTGGTGAATAGATAAGATCCCTAAAGTTGCAAAGACTAAAGTCTAAAACCCAAAGAGATATTCTTTATAAAAGTTAAGACTGGTTCACGCCCTCCTAAAATGCCTCGTTTAAACATGCCCCCACATGACTACGTCATTGTGTGGGAAGATTTGCATAACACCGCCCAAATGTTCACGCAAAGAAAGAAGGCGTAACATCAGGACCTTTCGCACCGCTTTAGTTCCAGAACTAAATTACCAATACTAAAACACAGGATGATTTTGTGCAAACTGTTTTCCAGTACCATTTAAAGGGTTGCATTCGCACCGAGAGTGTGTACTTGGACGTGACGTAAGTCAGTCGTCAGCGATCTCATTTGTACGCAGCTTTCAATAACATTAGAAGAACAAAGAAGAAGAACATTGACAACAGGAGGATGGAGGACGCTGTGATCGGAGCTGTTTTTGTTGTGTCTCGCGGGTTTCACAATAATGGACATGGAATGTCAACGTATACGTAAAGCGATTGAAAGAACGGAAAGGAGGACTAAGAATCTCCAACGACAACTGGCAGTGCTACATTTGCTACAATTGCCTGCACTTCAGCGTCCGTATATTTATCGCTGTTCATCATACTTGCGAAATAAGTTGACACAATGTTTACAGTATGTTACATGGCGTTTTAAATCATGGCGGGTCTGGCCAATCAATGTATACTTACGTCACGGGTAGTACCAGTTGTGCTTGTTAGACCCTGCTCTGGAGTTGGAGCTAATTTGGTTCTCGAAAAAGGCAGTCCGGTACTAAAATTGCACCCAGTTCCTGCTGTGTGAAAACACCCAAAAGTGGGTAGTTCCACAATTAGTTCTGGTACTATGAAAAGGTTCCTGCGGAGCAAAAGGCCCTTTTATTGTTGCTGCCATAGCAGCTGCCATGTTGTGAAGATGCTGTGTGTTTCGTTGTGAAAGCGAAACTACTTTGTTTGGTCTTCCAAATGAGGGCACGACTAGAAACAGTGGTTAAGTTGTATTTACCACACTGTTCCAGAACAGTTCGACCCAAATATTCAGATGTGTGTAGCCCATTTTATGGAGTACTGTTTCCTGATCTGCTGGCTGTTCTGACTCACAGACTGTAAGTACGTTTTTTGTATTTAAAGAATTTGCCACTGGTGATTCAAACGCAAGTTTTGAGCAGTGTAGAGTAGCGATTTTGGTTGTCAGTTCTCCGATCACAAATGCAGACGAGGTTTCATGTTTACGCAGCACGATGCAATGCAATGCGTAAAAAGAAAGTATAAGTCATCTGTAATTATGTCCCCACTGGATGCTACAAATGCCTAGTTTGTAATGGGTTTTATTGGTTTTGTCTCGTCACGCCAGTGTTCCGACGATTTGTGCTACCCTGTCAGATTTTGATACCTCCCATTAAAACAGATGGTAGTATAATTCGGAAGCAAAATCCTTTATTAAGATGTACACCTACCCCAACCCTAAACCTACCCTTACAGTAGGATAAATGCAGAAATACAGTGTTTGTAGCATAATCTGATAGGAAGCATTATTTGTTAGAACACCGGGACACGGCATCACAGTATGGTGAGGGGTGTAACATTTCTGTCACACACTTGAGGTATTCGGCCAATCACAACACACTGGATAGCTGGCCAATCGTCATGCACCTCGCTTTTCAGATGATGAGCTTTGTAAAAATGATGCGTTTTAGAAAGCCAGGGCATAGAGGAGAAACAATAATGTACAGTATGTGGAAAATAATGTGTTTTTTGAACCTTAAACTGCAAAAACACATTTTATTACACCAAATACACAAAATAATGTTCTTTTTAGCAGCATCATATGACCCCTTTAATCCATTGCTCTGAGAGAAACTGAAGAAAAGACCTGTCGTTATTTCAGTTTCATCATGATTATTATTTATTTTTTTAATTATTTAATATTAATATTATTTTTGTAATACTTTTTCAAATATCCCGCTGGTTGGGTTATTAAGAATTTAAATTATTTTTATATAATATATAAGTGTACTGTAACAGTAAATATCTTGTTTTTGTAAATATCATTATGTTTTTGGGGAGTTGCACCACATGGCATTTTACAACCTAAACTAACTTTTTCTTGCCATAAAAAGGTCAAATTATCTTTTCAAGAATTTGCATTCTTTTAAAGAGGCTTGCCTGTGTGCGTATTTGCAGTTGAAGTCGCCCAACTTCATCTTGAAGGTCCAGGATTTTACCCTGAGCCCTTTCTCGGTCTGCCCTCTCCGATTTGAAGTCCTCAATATAGGCCAAAACCTACAAGAGAACAAGGAAGGGATTGGTTTATGGGCAGCAAATAAAAACAGATAACTACTTCTCACTTTTGTTGTGACAAAAATACAATGACTTTCTGTTTAAGAGGAATTCAAAATTTGCTAGTTCTGATAAAGACCTGCTGCTCAAGCATCTGAATGCATTCCTGGTCTCTTCTTTTACTGTCATCCCTCTCTCTGCTGAGTCTCTCACACTCCATCATCTTGTCCTGCAGGAGGCCATTGAGCCGCGCGATCTCCTGCTGGAACAAAGGCATGCTGCCCGCAGCCGGAACCAGAGCCACAGTCTGGGTCATGGTCGGACCTGCAGATGCCAGACCGTTTGACTCTTTCAACTTCTGACACAAACCCCTCACGTACTCCTCTCTACTGGAGTCATACTTCTGCCACTTTGAGTTTAAACTTTCCACCTGAGATCAAAGAACAAAGGCATGTATTTATGATGTGAACAGAAAACAAAATATGACATTTTCCAAGAATATTTTACATTGTTTCTTTCCATAAAAGGTACAGAGTGACATTTTCTGCAAATGAAACAGGTAAAACAAAAGTCAGTGGGTGATGATTTAACAATGGTTCCATCATGTGATCCTTACATATGCAACTCTCTTTTTAAGCTGGTCATTCTCCTCTTCTAACTTGCTGATGATGACATTTAGATGAGGAACTTCAGGGGAATCTTTTGTCTGATGAAGACACAAAAAGCAAGGTCACATACAGTTTTAAATAAAGCGTTTTAAAGGTGGTCCAGATGTTGTAGAATGCTGGTAGTTTCCCCAACACACCTCATTTGCTTGAGTTTTCTGATCCGTCATAGCTATCTTGCTTTTCTCTTTCTCCAGCCGCCCCAAAAGCTCCTGGCACACCTGCACGGTGGCCCCCAGCTGTGCCCTCAACTGCTCGGCTTCTTCAGCGAGAGAGTTGCAAAGGACGGCCCTGGTGGCCTGTGTCCGATCGACTTCGGCCAATGTGGAGCGCAGTCGCTGGATCTCCCTCTCTTTCTCCTGCTCGGGCCTTTCCCTGACGGTCTCCAGCTCTTGATCCTTCTCCTTCAACCTTTCTTGCAATCTCTGGATCTCCTGGAACAAGCAAATAGTCAGAAGACCCCTTCAAGCCAATTTCCTGACAAGTTAACGAGAAATTCACTTATCTCACAGTAGCTCAAGCATACACTGTTAAGTATTCATGTGTTAATGAACAAATGTATACTCGCAAACCTCTTGAAAAAAAACTCTGAAACCACTGTAAATTAGTTAGCTCTTATTAGTTAACCAGACTGGTCTGTTTTAAAAGGGTTTTGGGCACTTTTCAGATGGTAAGACAGGGAGACCATTTTAAACCAGCTAGGACCACCAAATCATTGTAGTCTGGATTAAGATCTTTATTATTATTGTTGATGTTGTTTTCTTGATTATGGAATTCAAGTATTTTTACAAAGATTACAGCTTTACAGTGCTTTTGTTGGTAAAATGTGCTGAAAAAAAAACTCAACTTGGCATGTTGTTGTAAGATAGGAGAAGCAGGAAGACATATGAAAATGTGTTTTAACTTACTGTTTTACTGGTTTCCAATTTCTGGGCGGTGTCCTCCACTGACTCCTTGAGTTTTTGCTTTAATTTGCAAATTTCCTTACACAAACTCTCGATGAGAGATTTCGACGGCCCTACAAGAAAGGGTTCCTCTCCCTCTATGACCAATGTTTTCTCATAGTTCCCCAGTCTTGCCCTCAAATCGGCAATAATTCCGTCTTTGGAGGAGACCAATTGATTTAAACGACCAATTTCTTGTTGTGTTTCGTGGTAAAATGTGTTGAGTGTCGAGTAGCTGCGCAACTTCGCCCTCAGCGCTTCGTTCTCCCTCTTTACCTCATCCATGCTGAACATAATCCGCTCGCGCGTTAAAGGCAATACATAAAGGTCGATTTTCCCATAGATTGTACAGGTTTGAGTGTCATAGGCTGGCATGCGTCTGCTGTAGACCAAAGGCAGAAAGCTTCAGCTTTGTGAGAGCCTCACTCAATTTCGAAATTATCTTATGAAGAGGGGATTTCCTTGCGGGACTTCCCCATCTCAAACTGGGTATATTTTTTTTCTCGTACTTCACATTAAACGTCGAAAACTAGTTCGGTAACAGCCCTTCTTTTGACATCAAAAGAGTTAATTGTCGAGTCGTGTGGGGTTTAATTGTGATTTTAGAGAGACAGTTGCCGCTCTCCTCGGTATCAAGTTTAGGAAGATCACAGTACTGCTTGACGCCGGCTGATGCGCGTGCACGAAGATCGCGCGCGACCTGTACTGTTCGCAGCCTACGCTGCCAGTGACGCGAGGCGGCAAACTACAGTAGCCTACACTGCTTCCTTGATTGTCATACGTAAAGACATAAAGTCCCTTTATATATAAGGCCAGTGTGCACTGCGCGTGAAGGGAGCTGCCTGTTGAACTTGGCTCACTATGACAGGTGGCTTTCAGAAAACGGAAGACATATTTAGAACCATAAAATTAAGCTAAGGCATGAATCTGATGAAAGTAGGGGGAAAGTAAAGCATTTTCACATCTTTTAAAGGGTTAGTCCACCCAAACACGAAGAATCATTTACACAACCTCATGTCCTTCCAAACTTCTCCTCCTCCTTTCGGCAGAACGCAAAAAAAGAGGATATTTGGAGGAATGTTGATTTCAGTTCCCTTTGACTTCCATTGTATTTTTTGTTCTTAGAATGATAGTAAATGGAACCGGAACAGTTTGGTTACCAACATTCTTCAAAATAGGCCTACCTTCTTTTATGTTCCATAACATGTACAAGTTTGGATGGACATGAGGGGGAGTAAATGATGACAGAATCTTTATTTTGGTTTTGCCTATCCTTTTAAATACAATTCAGGAACATTGCTTGGCTTACAATGTACAAAATATCCTGCAGATTTTTAAATGTCATGCTTTCTTACCCCGAGGCAGAGTTTGACGATGAATGTGTAGTGGTGCGAAATGAGTGCTGATATTCAGCATTCACACTGGGGTCTTATTGGGAACATGCAAAATGAGTAGGCTATTGTTACCAATTAATAATTTTATGCTACCATATAATAGCCTATGGCAACTGAACAGCTAACTGGAAAATAGCATCTGACAACCGTTTTTACCCCTTCTTGTCATAAGGGATCATGCCTGCCATTATCTTGGATCACGTGTGTCAATTGTCTAGACAATGAAAGCCAGTGGCGCTTAGTCTGTTATCTGAAGACTGAACCATAAAACAGTCATTTTAATTATACAGTAATTAACAAACTTACAATGTCTAAACCCCCATTCTTAGAGTAAGGAATCTTTATTCCTCTGCCAAAAGCAGCACACATGAAACAGCAGAAAGTCCCGCTCATCATGTTTGTGTGAGTTCATGATTTTCTGCCTAGGGAAACCCCATCACTGTTCTTTAAAGTTTGCCTCCATCTTGTGTATCAAAACAGCAATGACATGTGTTTAACAGACATGATTTATTAGTACTTGTAAACAAGTAAAACATAATTGTTGCAATATTGCCTTACTGCTGAAAGTGCTCTTTCATAGCTTGATGTTACACAACAGCCATTTCAGCTCTCTATACACATTTTTTTATTATTATTATTGTTTAGGCATGCTTGTTCAAAGGTAAGAACTAAACCTGTAAAATTATAGGCAATGAAGTTGGTAATTACTCTTGGATTGCATTAAGGCAACCCTTTCATTTTAGGAATGTATGGTGCTTGCATGCAACTTTTTAGCAGTAAGAATTCTTGGGGAAAAAAGCACTCATGCAATGCTTGACTTTTTATTCACTTTATTTATTTGAAAATGGTTAATACCAACAGTATAAATAAATGACTACAAAGTCTGTATATATATATATATATATATATATATATATATATATATATATATATATATAAATACTGCACACAACTCCAGCTCCACAGATACTCAGTGATAAAAAGCAAATATTAAAAAAGGAAAGTATAAAATCAAAATATCAATGTATGCCTACAATGTTTAAAGTCAATTTAAAGTTAAAAATTGACTGAGGTACCAGTATTATTAACATTTATTTAATGATTTATATTAATATTATACAAATTTCCTTACATACCCTCCTTTAAATATTTTCCTTAATAGAAAATTCCCATTTTAATAGATTCCTGGGATTTCCATTTGGAGATATCAGAGCATTGAGTCATAAAATGATGTCTTAAAATGCTGCTAGGGCTCAGTGACATCAGGCATTAGGATGCCATTGAAAGGGTCGGTTTCACCATCATCACCGATATCCTGAGGAAAGTCTTCCTCGCTGTCACATTCTTGGCTGTTAGCCCCTGGCTGGCACTCAGCTGAGCGACTTTCACTGTCCACTGCGTTGTTTTCGGACTCGGTGCTTTCACTGCTGCTGCTACTGCTGCTGCTGCTGCTGCTGTTGCTAGTACTGTACTCAGTACCATCAACACTATAACTGTTTTCAGTGCTTTCACTTGTATCGGCACTGTTATCCTCCTCCTTGGTGTTCAGAACAACTGTTTCCTTGCTTTCACTTGATTCACTGCTTTCACTTTTTTTTGACGCATCACTAGTGGACTTGATGTCATTCTCATCTGGCTGGCTGGTCGCTTGCACTTTGCCGTTGTTGTTAATATGGACCCATTTGAGGGTGTAGATCCAGCCCTGTGTAAATGCATTATGATGGTTATTATTCCTGTTACCACACATGTTGTATAATGCATGAAACTGGATGTTCCTTACCCTACGAACATTCTCTTTACTGCTTTGAGTGTTGTCTGATGTCAGTGCAGTCTCGCTTTTTCCAGACTAGATAGCCATAGATGACAGAACTTAGGACAGTATAAACAGGTAAACAATTTCTCTGCAATCTATATGCATTAGAGCATGAGTTTTAGGTTATATTAGGGCAAAGTAACTTACCAGACTTTCCACTGAATGGCTTTCACTAGAAATCTTGAAATATATATAAAAAAACAAAAAAAAAACAATAAGATATTTGCAGTCATATACATTTTTTTTTGTGATTTTGTAAATTTGTGAAAAGATGTTAAAAGTGATTATTAATTATACCGGTTCATTTGAGGCCGATTCAATTGATTCTGAACTCTGTCAAAAAAACAGGGAAAGGGAAGTGAGCCTATTTTCTTAACAGAAATATATTAAAACATTTTCTCATTAGATTTGTCATCATAACAGTCTTTGCACTTACATTGCTGTCAGAGACAGTTTCCGTAGACTTCTGCAAGCAAATAAATAAATAAATGTTTTATTCATACATTATTATTTTTCATTAAAGTCTATTAAAAATACAAAATACCATTCAAAAGATTTCTTCTTTCTTTTTTTTTTCCTTTTAGAAATGTGGTATTACATACATGCATTTTCATATATAGTTGGATATTCTTGGGGTTAGAAAATCAAAATTTACAGTTCTCCTCAATTTAAAAAAAATCCACCTACTTCAACTTAAACACTTCAAAAAAATTCAGTTACTGCCTTTAATTTTTTTATTATAATCAAATCCTTTCAACTGCAATTCCTTTCAACTTGCAACGTGCAAGTCCTTAAAATTGAGTTAAATTGGTTAAATTATTTTGTTGATTTAAAGTAATATATATATATATATATATATATATATATATATATACTCACATATATATATATATATATCTATATATATCTCACCATGACTTGTTTTTTTTTTTTTTGATAAACATTAAAAACATATACAGTTGTCCCTCCTTCTAGATACGCATTTAAGTTTATTTCTGTATAAATGACGTGGAATTTGACTGAAAGCATACCTCTTCTGAAAGTTCTGAGGTATTACTCTGGTCGGAGGATTCAGACATCGAAGAGCTTTCCGACTGTGGAATATAAAAAGATTATAAGAACGGCATTACCTAAAACACTTTTAAACTTGACACAAAGTTTCTTTAAAATAAACTGAGCATCGCTTACAGAGTTGGATGCATGTTGAATAATCTCCATAGCCGTTTTATGCAAGATCTGTGTGATAAAAGAAACATTGTCACTCTTTGAAATGTTTGGAAAGACAGAAGACCATTCAGAAGAACATTTAAACATTATCCACTGCAGTACTCACTGGATTAGCATAGGCTGCTCCCAGCAGACAGAGAATCAATATGGCATGTTTCATTCTGAAATACAAAATCTGGAGAATACAAATCCATATTATTTTTCAATGTAATTTATGTTTTAACATTTCTGCTCACAAATAAAACATAGGGTAGGAATGAAAACCTTACCTTTCTCTTCTCTTAGTCCGAATGCAAAGTCCAAGAAAGCAGACTAGATTAAATGAACGAGAGTACTTTACAGAGAGTGTTTATAGCTAAAGCTAAAGACTGGATTTAATGGTATGTCTAGAGAAAGTGCTATTTAACAGGCTGACTCTTCATTAAGGTAACAGCATCACTTCCTGCTCGCCAACACTCACATTACTGTGGGGGCACATTAACTGGAGTTGGAATATACAAGAAAATGAGAGTGCCACAGTAAGAATGTTTACATAATCCAATGACACACTACAGTGCGCGCTCACCCAAATGTCCTCTCCTGTACATGTCTATTTTAGGATGCTAAACTATAGGGTGTGTGGCCTCTAAACACGGAGTAAGAGTACTGTCTGATCCCACACTGGGACAGGAAGTCCATAATGAGAGCATTCCAACACAGAGCATTTTTTTTTTCTTTTTCATAGACAAGCAGTAATGTATATACCTTATTTAAATTCCATATGATTATAATGAGCCTTATGGATATAAACTGTTGAAAACAAAAAATGGCATCATACTTTTATGACAGCTTGCTTATATAAATATTCCTACATTAACTTGTCCACACACATTTTTTTTTTTTTAATTGTCACCACTTCCTGAAGCTCCATATTTGGAGTGCAATTTGTGTGTGTGTGTCGGTGAAGAGTGGAATATTTCCATTTTACAAACATTCATCACAATCATACTCATATTCATTAGAGTGTACCCAAAAACTCACATGCAACTGCACACCGAGACGTTTACTGATAATGCCGCGTGCAGAGGAAATAAAAAACAATGCATAATGGTTCACTAATGAATATTCAGCTCGCACAATTTGAGTGGAATTTGCTTGCCGTTATAATTAGATTTCCTGAGAAAAGGTGGATGTGGAGAGGGTAGATGTGAGAAAGATATAAGAGAAAGGGAAACCTAAAGAAACAGAGAGAATTATTATTATTATTAAATGATCTTATTTCCAGAATAGTTAAGGTTATTGTAAAACTAATGACAAACTGTTTTCTAGGGTAGGCTACAGTGTGGTTGAAAAACACAGTCATTTAAACGTCTTAAAATATATATTTTAAATGTCTTAAACGTTTTAAGAAAACATAATTAGTTAGTTAAAATAAAATGTTAAATCATTTGAACCCAAAATTGCTAATAGCCTGGAAACATTAAATACATTTTTAATGTTTAAGTGAGTTTAGATTGTAACTGTGTTTTTGAGTGACTCTCCATCCCTCTGTTCTTCTCCGCACCCCCCACCGAAGTTTCAGTTAGTTGTGTCTCTTTGAATGGCCCAGTGCAGATGGAGGGCATCTGATGTACAGTGGTGAGGGGGAGGCATAAGGTACTTTGACTGACTACCTTGCTCTGTGACTCGAAATTCTTCCCCTTTTTACCGGCAATATCACAACTCAGGTAAGTCTCAAATTTCAATTTCTATTTAATTGAATTAATTAAATGATCACTTCTGAATGAATAATAAGGCAATGCAAAAAATTATGCATATCGTATTGGTGACATCAATAACAATGTACATTTTCATTTATTTGCAGTTTTTAAATGCTGGAGATTCTTCTAGCACAAATTTAATCCTTTTATTCTAAGTTTGTTTTCTGAAAGTATTTTACATGATAAAAGGTCAGGAATTCAAATGTGCACAGCGTAATTTAAGTCATTCATGAACATTTGTTGTGCATGTTTAAAAAAAAAAATGCAATTAAATAACAAAAAGTTATATATCATCTTTTGGCATGCAGTATCTTCATGCCGTTGCACCCTGTTCATTGTCCATATCAACATGGCCAATAATGAGCACATTGTATCTGTGCAGGAAGAAAAAAGCTTGTGTACTTAGCCAACTCTTTTTCCAGTCTAGTAGCTTCTTATGTTTGCTTTGCCCCTCCGGACTTTGAATGTGACTTTTGAGCGGGGTTCATCTCCTGGGCCCTGTTACCATGGCAACTGAGGCAGCTGATTTGTGCTGGGGTGTCATGGCAGGAGTACGTCCAGCATACAGATGGAGAACTCTGAACCCTGTGTGAGAATGGCCCAGAGGGCAGTAAAGCAGAATTCTTAGATAGAAAGAATAGGAAATGCGGACAAAAGTTTTTCTGGAAGTTTTAAGATAGGACACAGGGCTGTGCTGACATCCATACATATTATTGTTGATTTTTTTCCTTTTCTCTTTTCTTCTAGAAATGAAGAAAGACCTGATTCTTTTCTGCTTTTTGGTCTCAGCACTGGCCGCATATGTAAGTAAAATCTCCAAATATAATGACTATAATCCTGCAATCAAAATCCACATCATCATGTCTAAAGGACAAAGAAACAAATGGAATCAGTCACCAACCACCAAGATGTTTCCAAGAAAATATTTCAAGGAATAAAGTTCAAAATGCAAGCAATGAGAATTATGCATGCTGGGAATTTGAGACAAGGAGCTTTTAGAGAGCCAATCAAATGTTATCAAGTGTGCAGATAAATCAATCGGAATATTGTAAGCTGCAATGAAATCTGTTGTAATATATGACCCAGGCCAATAGAGAGGGTTTGACACAGCTAATCACAAACATGGCTATATATTATTCCATTGCCTTACTCTTGGGATTGGAATGGGAGTAGACTAACTCTTAAATGGAGTTCTGCTGGGCAGTAAATCAATCCCACAGTCCCACAGCTGGTGAAAGGATAATTGTATAGATTTAAAATGACAAAACGCCTCACTTAAATCATAAGACCGAGGCATGTTTTTCAGTTCAGCTAGGAGAATGTAATGTAAATGGACTCTCAACATTAGTTACTTATCAGGAAACAGAAAGCCAATACTCCACTAGCAAAACATCTGCATTCCTCCAAGAAATTACAACAGAGTGGTTAGCCATAGATAATCGAGTTGGAAGGATTACATGAACAGCAATGCAATTTCATGTTGGTATGAGTTTGTATGAGTCGTGTAGCTGAAACAAGATTGTTGTCTGGGTAAATACAGTTTTTTTTCTGCAAATAAAGCAGTGAACATCATGTACAATGGCGTGTACATGTGTGCCATTTCTATGCAAACTCTATGCTCTATGCATGGTATTATCCTGTCCTACTTATTGCTACTTGGAACTGGTGAGAAACCTTAACTTTCATAAACCAAAACAAAGGGATAAGTTGCTTCATTTATTTATTTTCTCTTTTTTAGGTACAAAGTAAGCCTCATGGAAAAAATCAGCATGCCAAACACAAGCTGACTCCAAAAGAGCAGGTGATTCTTAAAAAGGTTGAATTTACTTGCAGACCAAAAAAAAAAAAAAATCACGTATACTTCTGCATTAAATCGTGTTTCTTCAAGTCATACTTTCAGCCATGTGCTTATATTAAAAAAAATATATTTATAAATTATACACAATTATACACTGTTTTATATATACAGGTCCTTCTCAAAAAATTAGCATATTGTGAAAAAGTTTATTATTTTCCATAATGTAATGATAAAAATTAAACTTTCATATATTTTAGATTCATTGCACACCAATTGAAATATTTCAGGTCTTTTATTGTTTTAATACTGATGATTTTGGCATACAGCTCATGAAAACCCAAAATTCCTATCTCAAAAAATTAGCATATCAGATAAAGGTTCTCTAAACGAGCTATTAACCTAATCATCTGAATCAACTAATTAACTCTAAACACCTGCAAAAGATTCCTGAGGCTTTTAAAAACTCCCAGCCTGGTTCATTACTCAAAACCACAATCATGGGTAAGACTGCCGACCTGACTGCTGTCCAGAAGGCCATCATTGACACCCTCAAGCGAGAGAGGGTAAGACACAGAAAGAAATTTCTGAACGAATAGGCTGTTCCCAGAGTGCTGTATCAAGGCACCTCAGTGGGAAGTCTGTGGGAAGGGAAAAAGTGTGGCAAAAAAACGCTGCACAACGAGAAGAGGTGACCAGACCCTGAGGAAGATTGTGGAGAAGGACCGATTCCAGACCATGGGGGCCTGCGGAAGCAGTGGACTGAGTCTGGAGTAGAAACTTCCAGAGCCACCGTGCACAGGCGTGTGCTTTTGAACCAGAAACAGCGGCACAAGCGCCTGACCTGGGCTACAGAGAAGCAGCACTGGACTGTTGCTCAGTGGTCCAAAGTACTTTTTTTTTCGGATGAAAGCAAATTTTGCATGTCATTCGGTAATCAAGGTGCCAGAGTCTGGAGGAAGACTGGGGAGAAGGAAATGCCAAAATGCCTGAAGTCCAGTGTCAAGTACCCACAGTCAGTGATGGTCTGGGGTGCCATGGCAGCGGCTGGTGTTGGTCCACTGTGTTTTATCATGGGCAGGGTCAATGCAGCTAGCTATCAGGAGATTTTGGAGCACTTCATGCTTCCATCTGCTGAAAAGCTTTATGGAGATGAAGATTTTGTTTTTCAGCACGACCTGGCACCTGCTCACATTGCCAAAACCACTGGTAAATGGTTTACTGACCATGGTATTACTGTGCTCAATTGGCCTGCCAACTCTCCTGACCTGAACCCCATAGAGAATCTGTGGGATATTGTGAAGAGAAAGTTGAGAGACGCAAGACCCAACACTCTGGATGAGCTTAAGGCCGCTATCGAAGCATCCTGGGCCTCCATAAACCTCAGCAGTGCCACAGGCTGATTGCCTCCATGCCACCCCGCATTGAAGCAGTCATTTCTGCTGCAAAAGGATTCCCGACCAAGTATTGAGTGCATAACTGAACATAATTATTTGAAGGTTGACTTTTTTTTGTATTAAAAACACTTTTCTTTTATTGGTCGGATGAAATATGCTAATTTTTTTGAGATAGGAATTTTGGGTTTTCATGAGCTGTATGCCAAAATCATCAGTATTAAAACAATAAAAGACCTGAAATATTTCAGTTGGTGTGCAATGAATCTAAAATATATGAAAGTTTAATTTTTATCATTACATTATGGAAAATAATAAACTTTTTCACAATATGCTAATTTTTTGAGAAGGACCTGTATATATATATATAATATTATATTATATAGAAAATATTTTTAAATATTGATTGTTAAAATTTTTTTGATACATTTTGAATCAAACAACTGAAGTCTGTATGAGCGAGTCACTGAATTTTTATTTTATAAATTAATCCAGGATATATAATTTGCTGTCTTGAAAATTGTCAGTCTGATATAGGTTGGTTAAATGTAGGCTTTTTTAAAATAAAATTAAAAATCTTCATAATAATATTAAATAATAATGCTTTTATTATTATTATTTTAATAATTTTTTTTTTTTATCGGAGTCAGTGAAGCATCATGACAGTAAGGATGGAGTTCCGCCCACATTTCTGCCTTTTGAGTCCAGCACTCAGGACCCAGAGGACGAAGACATGAGTGAGGAGAATGAGAGCCGTGTGAAGATGAAGCAAGCAGGGGCAGAAGAGCTTGAAGGTTCAGGGGAAGGTGAGAAGAATACACCATTGCTCCTGAGTGAGGAGGCACTGACTCAGATCCTGCAGGTTCATGAGGAGGTAGATGAACCTGTTGAGGAGGATGAAGATGATGATGACAAAGAAATGAAGGAGATGGAGGAGGAGGGAAAGAAATATGGAGAATCTATAACAAAGAACGAAGATGGAACTGAAAAAAGAGAAGGGGAGAACAAGGTAGAGGATGCAAATGAGACTGACAGCAGTACTGAGGCAGAGTTACCAATGGATTTGGACTATGCAGCTGATCGTGATGCTTCACAGCCACTACCCATCAAGCTGGAAGAGGCCAAAGTTTCAACCATCAACACTTTGGGAAAAGAGATGGAGGGAACAGCTGAAGATGTGATTCCCACAGTCACAGTGGACTATGAATCCAACACTGACTCTGAGGACATTGCAGAGGAACAGGATGTGCCAACAGAACAAACCCAAGATGAGCTTAAAGCACCTTTTCAAGTCTCTGAGAATGACAATGAAAAAGAGAAGAGTGATCAACAGGATGAAAAGAACAGCACTGAATCTGAGGCTACAATCCTTTCTAGTGGCAAAAAGGCAAAGAAGGAGAAAACTGAAAGTAAAAGCCATGGAAAGGGCAAAGCCAAGACGCAGCAAAACATCCAGCAGCTGGAGAAGATGCAGAGTGACCAAGCCAGTACAATGGAAGCAACTGAAGAACATACTCATAGGAAAGACCCAGAAAAACTGGAGGAGCCCACTGAAAATACAGAGCCTAAACCCAAAAAGAAGAATGGGAAATGGGTACAAAATGCATCACACATACATTGTTATCATAAAATAGATGTGAAACCAGACTGTAAACTTTTCACAATACATGATATTTTGCTCAAGGAGTAGAGGCTAAATTCACCAACTACCGCAAATAGTTTAACTACATGCTATTAACACAATATGTAGGCTATTTACATGAAGTCAATGTCATACAGTGCAAACAAAATTGAACTTCTGTTTATGCAAATTGCATCTCAAACACAAAAGTCAACAATTCTGAAGTAAAATGTTTACTGAGTAGCACTAAAAGCATGTCCGCATTTCTCTGAAATTGTATCACATTTCTCAAGTGAAATATTAGTTGCGCTGAAAGGTTAATGCCCTACTGAGTCTGAAACAAAACCCTAAAACCTAATCGATAGTGTGAGCAAAAGCAAATAAGTGAGAAAAAAATGCATTTAAATTTACATTTAGTAGTTAATGAACTGGAAGTCTCACATAAGAAAAAGCGTACTTTAAAAAAAAAAAAAAAAAAAAATCAAAAAAAAAAAATTCCCTCTAAAGTGTTTGAAATGTTTAAATGTGTTGGTTATGTTTCTTTACAGACTCGCTTGGTGGGGATGAATCCCGTACAAATTAGGGCCACTAAGGAGGTTTACCCTGACATTCGACCCACTCGTCAGCCCAGTGGACAGGGGTTGCCAGTTGGTGAGTGTTGTTTCAACATTGTCTTCATAGCCCCAAATTCTTATTAGGAATCTGCTGAGCAGAGGTTTTCTTTAACATAGACTGTTGAACCACCCTGGCTTAAGAAGTCAGTGAGAGCCTTAGCTCCAGGTTTATGCTCTATCCAAACCAACAGAGGCAAAGGAATGCTGGCACATCTTTACAGAGTTGTTATAACCTTTATTAAATGTCTCTTTGAGAGCCTTTTAAAGCAGCAGTGGACGCTTGAATTGAGGATACAGTATTTTACAAAATATTTGCACATTCTTTCACTTTTTTGTCCAGACCCCTGTGAGAACTTTCACTGTAAAAGAGGGAAGACATGCAAAATGAATGATGAGAACAAGCCCGTCTGTGTGTGTCAGGAGCCGTCAGAATGTCCTCCCAGTGTAAATGATTTAGACCATGTAAGTATACGTAATTAGTTTATTTTGCATTCAGCTGATTACAGTAAAACTGCTTTCATTTCCAAACGTACACTCTCTGAAAAAAAGGTACAAAGCTGTCACTGGGGTGGTTCCCTAAGGTACAAAAGCTAAAAGGTACATGCTCATTCACCCCCTAAATTGTACATATTACCTTAAAGGTGCATATTAGTACCTAAAGTGTACATTTTAGTAGCCTGCCTTTTGACAGGGTGCTGCCACAGTGACAGTTTTGTACCTTCTAAGAGCGAATATTTACATATTCCATTCCAGATCAAATCTGTAATGGAATATCAACAGATATTGATTGAAGAAAAAAGTATACTAAAAACATTTGCAAATAATATGCTGTTGTCATTGAGACATTTTCATTGTAGGTATGCGGAACAGACAATAAGACATATGACACATCCTGTCAGCTCTTTGCAACCAAGTGTGGCCTTGAGGGGACAAAAATAGGCCACAGACTTCACCTGGAATACACTGGATCCTGCAAATGTAAGAAAGACGAATATGCTTAATTTAATTGTTAGCTAAATTTGGTGAAAATTTAGGTGTAAAATCACCTTGTCAGAAGAAATGTAAAGATTTACATATATTTGTCTATTTTTATTTCTGATAATGCTTATTTTGTGGTTTTGTCTGGCAGTTATTCCTCCATGTCCAGAGTCGGAGCTGGTGCAGTTCCCTCTGCGTATGCGGGATTGGCTGAAGAACGTGCTTCTGCAGTTATATGAGCATGAATCCATGTCTCCTGGCTTTCTCACAGCTAAACAAAAAATCAGGGTGTCTATCAGAGATAGGCTACTGGACAGTTTTTCATCTAGATATCACATGTCTCCCAAAGAGACAAATAATAGGTTTAAAAAAGAAACTGATGACAAATTCTACATAGCTCTCCAACTTTTGACAGTAAAATACACAATGTTGATGTACTACTCTGAAAAGTAACCATCAAATATGGCTTCATCACAGATGACGAATGCTTTGCTCAACAGGTTCAGAAGATCTATGAGAGTGAGAGACGGCTTCATGCGGGCGATCACCCTGTTGAACTTCTACAGCAGGACTTTGAGAAGAACTACAACATGTACATCTATCCAGTTCACTGGCAGTTTGCACAGATGGACCAGCATCCTTCAGACAGGTGGGGGCTGTGTGTCTGTACAGATTTCTACTTGCAATATTATTTATCAGAAATGAGAAATCCCAAATATCTCTGTAAATGAAATCAATAAATTCTCTTGACATTTATTTTGCTGTCAAATTTCCTTCTAGCTTTTGCTTGCAGCCAGAATTTTGACTAAAATGCTGATAAAAATACCTGATTCCTGAAACTTGCTTAAAGCTACCCAATTAGATTAGAACATGAAATTTTGGGAAATTCTCGCCAGTTCAGAGCTCTACAGTATGTACATACGTGATTGGTCATGAATGGGCAGTTCGTGGGCAAGACGTCTGAGGCTGAAACTATTCTAACTCTGACTTATACAGGAGGTTCAGTAATATTTTTAGATGGTGTGAGGATGTGGTTGAGGGACATTTCCAGAAAAAGACAGACTCTGTGCCAATATCCGCCACAACGTCAGTGGTCAGACAGAGGCTTTAAAGCTGTAGTGTAGGGGAAATCTGCCTACGAATGATTTACTTATAGCTGTCTCTCACCATTTAACTGAGATATGAAAAAATTTCACACAGTAGATTTAAGAATCTAGTGTTGGTCTTTCAAATGGTGTGGACATGAAATATCATCATAAAGATTTTCTTTCTTTTGTAAACTGGTGGATATACTATGCTGTTGCAGGTTTCTTTCTCATTCGGAGCTGGCTCCATTGCGGGTTCCCCTAGTTCCAATGGAGCATTGCACCTCAGTCTTTTTCCAAAGGTGTGATGCTGACAAGGACAAACTGGTCTCCTTCAAGGAGTGGTGCAGCTGCTTTGGCATTAAGGAAGGTAAAAGGATTTTGAAGGCCTTGTCTAAAACAGCTGAAAGTGTTTTTAATTTATTCTTCATCCACTTTAAATTCATTATTTATGCACATGTTTTAAATAAATCAAAAACTTTATAAACAAACCAAGTTGGTTTTTCAACTTTTCCATCATTTCATTCCTACAGAGAACATGGATACCAATCTGCTGTTTTGAGCAAGAGCAAATGCCTAAACCAGCATCTCAGAGCTAATAGAAGCAAAACTAACTTTCTTTTTTATTATTATTATTACATATGACAGATATAACATTGGAGGTCTATTCAGTGAAATGGAAATGGATTTTGAGTAATGATCATGATGGACAAGAATGTCTAAAAACCTGTTTTTGGTGCATTATATGTTTAGCATATTTGATTTTAAAAATAAAAGGAACTATAGGTAATAATTTAGTTCAAAAATGAACAAAAATACTGTATGTACTTTTAGTTTAAAAGTTTTTGTATGCATTCCAGGGGGAAAAGTTTACTTGGTGAATAAAAAAAATAAATAAAATAGGATTTTATAATGATGCTGGAAAATGTTTCTTATATGTGCGTATTGTCAAATAATTAGCCTACATATTTAGTACAAATTATATTAATGGCTTAAATGCATGAATCCGGAACTTAACTATGCGTCACAAGATATTTATCATATGTCATAAGCTTTGGAAGGTTTGATACGCACACTGACAACAGTTACTGTGTTTGGAAAAGAACTGTGTGGGGTATGACCACTGTAATTAAAAAAAAAAAAAATGTGTCTGGGGGAAAATAAATACCCTTAGGAAGTCATTAAATTACTGCTGTCAGAACTGTGTGCCTAAGTGTGCAGTGTAATTCAATGACCGTGTGACTTCTGTGAGCAGTTGATGCATGGCACACAGTCATCTTCTCTGATTAGACTGGCTGCCTCACATGCAATTAACCATTTGAGGACAATGATCTCAAATAACCTTATATAATCGGTTTTTGTAGCATCCTGTAAAATCAGAAATATGTGCCATAAATACTACATTTGGAAGCAGTTTCTGTAGGATAAATACATGACCAAAAAAGATTTTATTTTTATTTTTATCTTTTTGACCACTTTGGGTATCAGGGTTTGATAAGATAAGACCACCTGGTGCTATGATTTCAGTAAAAGAGTAAAAAAAAATAAGTTCAATGAGGATTCTGCAGGAAATAAAAAAAGTGGAAAAACAAAGAAACAGCACAGGCCAGCGTTACTTTTGACTTGTATCTCTCCAGAACAAATACTCTAAATTATTAGGGAAACACCTACTTGTGACCATCATTTAAGAGTGCAGTCAAGAGTTTTACTGTGCTGATCATAAATACTTTACACTGGGTGAAAAAGCTTACAGGGAAGCTTTCGAAAGGCATAGAAGAGAACAATGCATTTGACTAATGGTCATCAGACTGGAGACATAAAGTAGTCAATATATTTGATTTAGTCTTCAAATTGATTTTTCATTGATCTTTAATTTAGCCAAGCTACTCTTCCAATCAGAAGAAATTGCTTGTCTAAATAATGCGAGACATATACATAACCCATCGTGATATTGGCATCACCATTTTACATTTATATGCCTAAAGAAGTTGCTGTGGAACCTTGTTTGTATGTATGCAGGTTTGTTTTACTTTGGTCTCTTTGTACATGAAAAACAATTAAAAATTCTATAGTAATAATGGAAACAAATATTTAAACTCTTATTTCATTATTCTGACATGGTACTGACAGCACAAGTTTATCAATATGATGGAGTTATTTCATTTTTTTCTTTTTTTTATGCTTTTTCAGAATCAATGATTGGCTATAATGTCAAATCAGTCCTCACTAATACATAAACGCAACCTTAAGAGTTACCTGTTTCAAAGAGTTACAATGTTAATAGTCTATATGCACAGTCACTTCCACATTTTTCCTCAGGGTGCTTATTTACATCCAGTGCTGCACCGGAAGCCATTGTTCCTTATCTAGAGCTTTCAAAATGACAGAGGAGAAGATGATTTTTCAGCTTTCAAGAACTTCCCCAGATTACTGTAAATGTATTTCATCATATTGCGCGTCTGTCAGTTGTCACACCAAAATGGAGATGGGCATTAAACATTTCACATTAACAACTTTAGGGTGAGTATTATGCTATTTGTCTTCTAGCAAGTCTAGCTAATAAGGCTGGATAATGCTACATGACTTAATAAAGTTTAGCTTTAAACTCCATTCACCTCAAGTTTTAATGACAACAGAGCTCCCGGTAATCCATGTTTTTTTGTTTGTAGTGGCTCTGATAAGTGGTTTGCTTGCTTCACTTGATATAAAGTATTTTAAATACTGTTCCCATTTTTAGATTGCCATGAATCGTAATAAGTCTGGCAGTTACTGAAAGTTCATTCTTATATTTAAAATTATTTTATTTCATATCCCTGGTCTCCTAAACCACAGAATCCCTTACGGGGAGGTGGAGGCATCCCAGTTTGGTTCGGATGATATGAGACCGCTTCAGGAGGGTGGAGGTGGATCTGTTCGCAACGACCAAGAACACGCACTGCCTGCTGTTCTTTTCACTGTCTCACTCCCTGCTGATGGGGGACACTCTAACATTGTGCTGGCCGAAAGCCAGACTTTATGCATTCCCTCTAGTGAAGATTTTGCTTCTGGTGTTATGCAAAATCAGGGAGGAGAGAGTGTCAGTTATCCTTATTGCCCCAAACTGGATGAATCAACTGTGGTTTCTGGACCTAAGGGAGATGTTGGTGGCTCTCCCTTGGTGAATTCCCCTCAGGATGGACCTGCTGTCTCAAGCGAAAGTCATGATATGGCACCCCAGCACGGAGTTGTGGAGTCTTAATGTGTGGTTGCTTCAGGGGCCTTAGAGGTGCTAAGCTCCCTGCCTCACATGTACTTTACACAATTACTGAGTCTCGTGCTCCTTCTATTAGGCATCTGTACACTCTCAAATGGGGAGTGTTCGTGAAATGGTGTTGTGATAAGAATATCAACCTGGCGAACTGTCCCGTGTTGGACGTTTTACGTCTTCTGCAGCAGAGGCTGGATAACGGGAGCCTTCCGTCCATGCTAAAGATATATGAGGCTGCTATTTCTGTTCCCTGGTTGATGGGCAGTTGATCGGGATGCTCGTGCTGGTGGTCAGATTTCTCAGGGGGATTGCATCCCCCATGCCCACCTTTGATGCCACCGTGGGACCTAGCGCTGATATCGAATGCTCTCTCTCTACCCTCATTCGAGCCCTTGGCATCCATTTCCATGAGGGAGCTCTCTCTCAAAACTGCCCTGCTTCTTGCCCTTGCTTCGGCTAAGCACATTTAAGATTTGCATGCGTTCTTAGTGGACTGCAATTGTATATGCTTTGAAACTGGTGACTGCAGTGTTACTCTCTGGCCGAGACAGGCTACGTGTCTAAGTCTCTTTCTACCCCCTTTAAAGTGCAGGTAATTTCTTTGCCCACTTTGTCACTTTCGCACCACATAGTTCTAGGAACTAAGTTCTAGGAACTAGCCAGTCGGGTAGTTCCCCGGGAACTTTAGGTTCCCCTAGGCTGTTTTCCTGGTTGCATTCGCACTGCTAACAGGAACTCAGAAGTGACATAAGCCAGTGGACAGCAACGTCATTTAAGCGCAGCATTCAACAATGTAAACGTGATCAGAGATTTTTTTTTTAACGTATATACTGGGTTTCCTGATAATAGAGATAGAGATGTAGAAGTTATGTGAAAGAGCACATCAGAGGACTAAAAGATGAAATCTACCACGGCAACTTGCATTTCTACCTATACTTCCCCCATTAGAAACAGAATAATAACAAAAGATCTAAGAAGAAGTTCCTCTGGTGTGAAAGGGGCTAATAACCGGAGATGTTTTCCAGGGATCCCTAACACAAACATGGTGAAGCTGTTCAGTAAAAAAGCAAACAAGATCAGAAATGGTTAAGAGGGATAGGGACATCATGAAAGTAGTGAGGGCCCAGCAACTGTTGGGGTACCAGTAATGTTCCAAATATATTCTGTTGTGTTCAACAGCAGAAGGAATCTCATACAGGTCTAGAACATCAACATAATTTTAATTTTTGGGTGAACTATTCCTCTAGAGCAGCCTAATATAGCTGCTGTTGCCATTTGTTTCAATAATGAAATTTAAACATCAGAAAAAAAATTACTCACTGTCCTTACCGTAATCACTTTTGTAAAATAAGAATGAATGTACATTGAATTTATACAGTGAAGACTATTCAGTCTATTTGCACATTTTATATATATAATAAAATTCAATATATTATGAATATGAATATATATAAATGAATTTTTACTTGTCTTCAGTAAGCTTATATTTACTTAGGCTAGTATTACTTAGGCTAGAGTTTTGATATGGTATAAACATCCTATTTAAAGCTTTATATATATATATATATATATATATATATATATATATATATATATAATATATATATATATATATATGTATATATATATATATATATATATATATATGTATATATATATATATATATATTTGTATTGTAGATATATATATATATATAATGTATAGTATATATATATATATATATATGTATATATATATATATATATATATATATATATATAAGTCATTATTGTAATTATTGTGATGGGGGCCCTGCAGTAAGTCATAGCCCCGGGGCCTTGTGCAGTCTTAATGCGGCCCTGGGTATGCCTGTCAGGGAGATGGTGGTCCTGTTACCAAGACCAAGAGGAAACTTCTCCCAGATTCTTTTCTTATCTTGCTATATTCATAGTGTATATCATCTTTTCCTATCTTGCTATATTCATAGTGTATAACATGCCTATATGATTAGCCCTAGCAGAAAAAAGACAAAAACACAATCATATTGGATATGGCACCGTTCATAATGTATGCAACATCTAAAGACAGTGGAAGGTTTTTTTAAATGGTCAATTTACTGTATACCATTGTTTTTTAACTCAGGAGGAAAACACTTTATAGCGGTGTCACCAGTGAGCTGCCTGACCTATCGGTCCTTCAAGTGGCAGAACAGTTTAAAAAAAAAAAGACATACCATTACACTCACAATATCCCACAATTTGTATTTAACATAAATAAAATCAATGCATCAATAGAGAAAAATATTTTCTTTCTCTGTCCCAAAGAATGCAATATCATATTTAGGCTATTGCATTGTTTCTCCAACTTCACTCCACGTTGTAGCTGCTAGCTGCATCTATTAACTTGTTAACACATATTTCTCGTTAAGGAAAAATCTTTAGGAAGCCTCACAAAACGGGACACAATAGCGGGACAAACCACCCTCACGGAACTCACTCATCATAAAACAAGTTATTAACCAACATAAACACTTTACACACACACATTTAACAAGAACAGTAAACATGTAACGTTACTTTCACACAGTCCAAAACATTAATCTCTCAATTAATATGAAGTAATGCAAATATTTGTTGATTTATGGAGCACATGAAGTATTCAAGTTTTGGCATCAAATAGAATATCATTTTAGGAGAGCATAATCAAGAGAGCTTTGAAGTTTGATTGCTTATTTATGACTTGGATGCGTTACTGTAAACTGTAGTGGCTTACAGCCCCACGGCAATAGCTAGACATATAAATAAAACATTGGAAATATTGAATTAAAGACTAAAATTAAATAGGAGCATCTGTCATAGGAATTATTATTGTTGTTGTTGTTTTTTCCAGTAGAGGGCAGCATTACATCGGAACAATTTTGGACTAGTGACTACCTCAAATGTTTTCGAGGATGAGACTAAATAACAGGTATACACAAAACACGTATATTTATTTATAATGCAAAAATGTATTTTAGAGGGCTGCTTTTGGTGTGTTTTTGTCAAATATTTCAGAATATGGATTTGAAAGTTTGTTTTGAGGCTCTCTGGGGTTTTATCAGGTCTTCCTCTGGTTCTTGAGAGCATTTTAGCATCTGAATACAAAAATGACTCTCTTAGGAGAGGATTTTCAAACATGATCCTTGCTGACTTCTAAAAACCAATGTTAGCGCTGGCATAATTGTTTGGCCGTGGCCACAGAGCATTGTATGGATTAGATGAAACAGCTAATGGTGTACAGGTGACACTTCAAGGGCTCTCTGACACTTTAATGGAGTACGAAGAGGGTGCGTGTGAGATGTGCTGTTAGGAAATGCAGTTAGAAATCACATGTGTGTGTGCGTGCGTGTGTGTGTGTGTGTGACTGAAGTAGCATCTGACTAGAACATCCCCTTTTGATCCCCCATCCAGCTCTTTGTGAGAGTTTCCTGGTATTATCCTGTCCATTTAGCAATCGCTGCTGTAAATTACAGAGGCAATAGGTCATAGGCAACCATGCCATACATTTGGAAAATTGTTGCTCATTATTGCATATTATCATAGTTAGCCTATTTTATGTAACATCATAAAGGTACTTTTGATGTTTGTTTGTGTGTGTGTATTGGTTTAGTATGTTATCTTTGTGCACTTTTTTTTCTTTCTCTCCTTTCATTATTTCTTTTTCTGTTTCTTTGTTTTTTAAACTTTGATTCATGAATTATTTATAGCTTAGATGAAAAGCCTCAGTATTAGGCTAGAAGTAGTCCCGTCTCCACAGGTCATACCTTGTTGTTTTGGCAGAGATTGTCAGTTTATTGATTTCACATTATGCTCACAACCTTCCTGCCCTTTCTAGCTCTGAATATTTAGATGAATTTACCGCAGCAAAGAAGACTTAATTAAAAATTCATGTAATTAGATCAACGCAATCAAATGTACTTATCCGCTAAAATACCATCTACAAAACCATCTTATTTCTTACTACCCTTATGAATCAATGCTTAATTTTACCAAGGAAGAGGGTAATGAGTGTAGCTCATTACATCTAAGCAAGGCTACTGCAGTTGGTCTGTGTAAGTGGCTTACATGCAGCTTGTAAATTGAATTTTTTTTTTTTTTTTTTTCTGCGTCACACAAGGTTCAAGGTTGGGATGAAATGTCCTTCTAATGGAATTAAATTTCAATTCAATCAAATGCAGTTGTACTAAAAGCTGCTCATCCAATTTTCCTTCACCTCTCTAGCTCAAATTTAGACACATCTTAGTCACAAATTAGACAGTAGTTTTGTAGGTTAGCATGACTGATAAGATAGGTGCTGTCTAAAAAAACATAAATAAAAAAGGAATAAAAAAAGTAAATAAATAAAGATGAAAATAACAAAATGACCAAAAAAAAAAAAAAACCCTTTAATTTTAGTAAATTAAAATGAACACTAAAAATATGAAAGCTAATTCAAAATATTAATATAAATGATAATATTAATATTAGTGGTTTATGTGTAAACAATACTAAAATAACACTGGTCACATTCAAGTTTAGTAAACTAAATTCTGCCTGCATATTTTGGCATTCATTCATTTATTTATTTTTTTATTGTTTGAGCTATAGCTTAGTTGAACTTGAGAAAAAGGCAAATTGAGATAATGTGTAAAAAAAAAAAAGTGAACTACACTGTACACGGTTCACTCTCAGAGCATAACCAAGCCAAAGAGACCAATTGAAGATTTTTACTTTTAATTTTAATATTTTTATTGTTGGTGCAGTTGCATCTTGTGTTTTCAAAACTAATGAATTTGCAGACTTAGTGGCATTATACATCTGACATTTCCAATTATTCAATAAATAAGTAAAGATGGAAACCTCGCTACAGTTTATGATTTGGACAAAAACTGGATAAAATCTAGAAAATGTTTACTTTCCTGTTATCAGATTCTTGATCAGCCAAGGTTCAGGATAGTGAAAGATTACAAACGTCTCACCTGTCTCAAAATTTTGCTTTTTCACTCTAGAGATGTGGAAATAATACAGATAAGACACACTGTAAAGCCTATTAAAGAGTTTCTGTAAGAGTTTCTGGTTCATAGTTTGCTGAATAATGTTTACATACATGGTTCCCCTAAAGAAACAAGAACATTTTCGAAATGCTTTATTTTAGTTACTTTTCTGTCACAAAAAGGTGTGATGAAAATGTTTGACAACATTTTGAAAGTTTCTGGGCTCATCTTTAGGCTACATAGGATAGGTATCAGTGTAATGGAGTTAATGTTGTTGTCTTTCTGAATGCTCACACAATCTGTACTTCCCTGCTGCATATTGCTGCATATTGCAATTAGAGCTAATTGTTTGTCACAGTCATTGCAGCTAAACTTATAGCTGTATATTCAGTCTGATAAACAGATTTTAATTGCATTTCATTTAGCAGGAGGATAACTTATAGCCTGTTCTGAGGCCTAAATGATTTCTGTGTATTGTAGAAAGCTTCTTTAATAATCCTAATGAGGTGATTTATAAAAACATTCAATTACTCTGTGATAGATTAACATATATTATATTATATTATATTATGAACTCAAATCAGTCTTATGACAATACAAGACCAATGTTCAGTTAATGTTTGTATTTGTAATGTTGTTTATTTATCTATTTATTTAATTTTATTAAATTTGTTAAATTAGTTTTGTTCCCCAAATAAAACAGTTAAAAGGTTAGAATTAATACATTTTAACAAGTACAACTTTAATTTGCAAAAACATAAAATGAATGTGTTGTTAATTTCGGTAGAAGTTTGATTTTTAAGTTGCCAATAATGTGTGTGTATGCATACTGCAGTTAAACCATTGTTTTACTTTACATCTTAATTACAGTACAGCAGTCAATAAATCACAGTTGTCTGCTCCTTCCCACACATTTCAATGTCTCTACCTTTTTAATACCACTGCCCCTTTCATTCTTCTGTGCTAGTCATTAGATGTGGAGAATGCATGTTGGGTTATTATTAGTTTATTTTTTTAATTAAAATAGTTAAAATTTCAGAATTAATACATTTTAACAACAACAAACAAACACACACACACACACACACACACACACACACACACACACACACACACACACACACACACACATATATATCTATATATATATATATATATATATATATATATATATATATATATATATTCATTGTCCTGAATATTGTTCATTGTCCTGCTTGCAGGCTTTTTGTGGTTGCAGAGCACATTAATACAGTCATTTCAAAGTCATTTTAGTTGGTACTACTGTTTTATAAATTGTGATTAATATCATAATTCAATATGTGAACTGCAACTGGAACCCTAGTTCTCCTTTAGGGAGAACATCACACTGCTCTCCAGTCGTCTGCTCAGGTGGTGTGACGCAACTCTAATTGATAGCTGTTGCAAGGAGTCCAATGCAGAGCCACTGGGGTGGGCTTGGAAACCAATAGTTTGCTCTAAATTTTCAGAGGAGAGTCACATCAGAGTCTCTATTAACACAGACTCCTCTCCATCCCTCGTGCCAGCTTGGTGAGATCGATGAATGATCCATGTCACAGTGGTAAAATCAATGCTAAATGCATAGACATGACTTTAGAAGCACAGTGTGTCGTTAAGGTTGGGTCTTGGCAAGAATGACTTATTTTCCAACAGGCTTTTAGAGAGTGTTTTGGTGTTTTGTTTATTTAATGCATGGTTAACAATGTCAAGGCAAATGTGGAAAACTGTTTGTCTTTGACATTGTCACTAGATTGTAATGAGATTTGTAGCCATGTTGACCCTGTAGATAATGAGGAGACAATGCACGAAAAACAAGTTGCTGAGGTACATCCTCTCTCTTTTGTTCAGTTCTTTTGTTCTGAAAGGCATTGCAACCAGCCAGCTATAAATGTATATCACTGATTGCTTGCTTAGATGAGATGGACTTTTTTTCCCCCTCAGCAAATGCAAAATGACATATTGCAAATGGCAATTATCCATGGAGATTTTTATGGGGTTTGATTCAGTCAACAGAACTGTCTGTGCATATTGAATGCAATTTGTTTGTTTGTTCCTAAAAGATCTGAACTGGATGGAAGAGCTAAAAGGAATCTGGTTAGGGAGGCAACCAAGAGCCCTACAGCAACTCTGAAGCAGTTACAGGAATTTATGACAAAGAGTGGTCATTATGCGGATGACAACAAAATCACACATTCTCCACAAATGTGGCTTGAATGGAAGGGTTGCAAAAGTCACGACTGAGCTGTAACAAATCGCATCCTGAAGATTCTGAGGCAGATGAGACTAAAATTGAATTATTTGGTCTCAACACTAAACAATATGTCTGGTGGAAATCCAATACAGCTCACCATCCAAGTAAAGCATGGAAGTGGTAATATCCTGTGATGGGGGTGTTTCTCTGCAGCAGGGACTGGAGCACTTGTCAGGATAGAAGGAGAAATGTATGGGGCAATATACCATCATATACTTGAGGAAAATCTGCTGCCCTCTGCTAGAAAGTCATCAATGAGAAGAAGGTTTACCTTCCAACATGACAATGACTCAAAGCACACAGTAAAACTCACAACACAGTGGTTAGAGGAGAAAAAGGTGAATGTCCTTGCATGACCTAGTCAGAGCCCAGACTTAAAACCCATTGACAATCTCCGGAATAATCATCGAATTTAACTGAACTTGATCAATTCTGCAAAAAAAGAATGGGCAAATATTGCAAAGTCTAGATGTGTAAAGTTAGTAGAGTCATATCCCAACAAACTAAAGACTGTAATTAATGCAGAAGGTGGTTCAACAAAATACTGACACAAAGGGGTGATCCTTTTTCCAACTCAGTGTTTCAATTTTTTATTTTTTATTTTTCTGACATGCTGATGTTATATCTTTTACTTGGATGTTATAAGTTGCACTGAGTAAATACAGCTGGATAAAACAAAACCACTGTGTCTCAATTCAACAAATGCTACAAATCAACAAATGTGATTATTTTAAAGGGGGAGATTCTTTTTTATTCCCACTGTATATGATTAGAAGGCATATTCATGCACACAGGAAGTGTGTAAGAGGGCTATTTAGACTGCTTGCATCAAGTATTTAAAAAGCAATCATGTAATAACATTCTCTTCAGTGCCAGTTGGGGCAGCCTTTTCTATTATACTGCAAGAAGTGCTGTCTAGGTCAGGAAATATTCACTGTTTGTAGATAATTGATCGCTGGCTCGTTACAATTTCTTTAAGATCTTGAAAACATTTTTGTATTCAAGTTCAGTACAAATTGTTCACTTTACTAATAAATCTTATGTTTTTCTCATGGCACTGATGTGCAAGTCAGGATATTTCAAATTTACTAACCCAGTGTACATTAGCTGGACTCTCTTTCACGCTCTACAGTTGCACATTATAAATGTGTCTGGCAATGAGTTTTATCTCGATATCCATAATGGCATGGTGCATTAAATGAAACTAGCCCAAATGCTGAGAGGCACAATAGCATTCCAGCAGACTTTCGGGTGCTTGTTAACTTCCACCCTTATCACTGCTTGTCCTCAGCCCAGCCTCTCTGGACCAGTAGGAGAAATCAATAACGTATTCCCTGAGCAAAATCCTATTTCTAACCCTTGAAACACCCCGAGCAGAAAACCTGCAGCTTTCTGTAGCCTTTATTATGTGGAGACTGTGGTGCATGTAGGCGTGGAAACAAATAGCCACAATTTAGTGATGGTGCTTTGATGAGACACAGAGAAATCTGTCTGACATGCAGAATCTAATTGAGTCTCTAGAGTCTGATGTTCTCTCTCTATCTCTCTCAAACCACAAGCTGAATGCATCGCACAACATGAAGCAGGACCATAGGTGCATTTGAAAGTGACACGTTTTTAATTCGCAAGAATTTCGTTCCTATCAATCTTGTACAATAGCAGCGTTCACTAGGATCTCTACGGACGCTTTCCATATCGAATAATGACTGATGTGTGAGGAAATCCAGAAGCCGTGGCCTAATTATAACTTGAGAACATGTTCAGTAATGACTCCAGCTTTTTATGTCACATTGTTTGCTTTGATAAGTGTTGCATGCAGTCAAAATGTTTCTGGTATTGTTCGGGCTCCACATACACAGGAAAAAAAAGATGCAGAAATCCTTACTAGCTTGTCTTGATTTTCTGTAGATGGAGCCATTAGCTTCGCCTCTGCAGCTGGAAATATATCCTCAGGAATCCAAAAGCCCGCAGGGCCTGATTAATTTAAAATAGGAAGTGTAGCAAAACAGACTTTTAATCACTTCAAGACTGATATGGTGAACTGGGAGAACATATCTTAAAAGCCCTCAGAAATTGATATTTATCGGGGAAAAAGAATAATTAAATATTCTGTCAGCAAGCTCACACTTATCACCATCATGTTATTCATGCTGTCACTATTGTGATTAAATGGCACTACCTTCTGAGGGATTATGAAACATTATGTTGATTTTATTGTGTTGTTATATGCTGTTTTTTATGCTGTGTTGTGATGCAACTCAATTTATAGACATAATACTAAATTTTGTAAGTTTATGATAACTTATTTCTCTCAGGATACTGGCATACTTTGTGTTCAACAGCAGAGATCACAACTTATATGTATAGTTATACAGTGGGTATAGAAAAGAATCACCACCAGGGCTCGACATTTTTTGTGCAAATGTAATTTATTCTGAAGCAATAGTCTCATCAGTGCTCTATCAGGTATTACGTTAATCAGCATATTTGTGATATTTGCCTTAAATTGATTGCTGTTACACTTTTTAACTTTATGAAGGACAATATTTTCCTATAACCTGATTAAATGTACATGTCACCATTTACGTCAAATTCTTAAATTTGATCAAAACATTAAGTTAGAATAACAAGACAGGATATGGTTGTTACTATTCAAATAAAATCAGTATCAACAAACTCCATCTTTCCACTGCAGAGGAAACACAAAAGCTGCATCGAAAGTGCCGTTAAGATGTATTTACTCAGACTGTTTAATGAAGATAAGACATTCCATAAATTAATTTACTCAAATTGCAAATGCATAAATATTGTTATTAGATTAATGTTTTACTTTTTTGACATACAAATATGAAATGTTGTAAAAATGCAATGATACTTTTAAATATTAAATTAAACCACCAGTAGGTGGTGGCAAGTCACTGTCTTAATGAGTGAATTGTCCCGGAAAAGTGTTAATGTCGAGCCCTGACCACCCTTTAAAATAGTTTTTGTTTTATCCAGCTGTTTTACTTAGCTGTATTTGCAACTTATAACATCCAAGTGAAATATATTACACCAACATGTCATAAAAAAAAAAACAAAAAAAAAAAAACAAAAAAAAAAACAATCACTGGTTGGAAAAAGGATCACCCCCTTCTGTCAGTATTTTGTTGAACCACCTTTTGCATTAATTAGTCTTTAGTCTGTTGGGATGTGACTCTAACTTTACACATCTAGACTGTGCAATATTTGCCCACTCTTCTTTGCAGAACTGCTCAAGTTCAATTAAATTTGATGGTGAGCGTTTGTGAACTGCAGTCTTTGGTCATATCACAGTCATTCCGCAGATTGTCAATGGGTTTTAAGTCTGGGCTCTGACTAGGCCATGCTAGGACATTCACCTTTTTCTCCTTCAACCACTGTGTTGTGAGTTTTGCTGTGTGCTTTGAATCGTTGTCTTGTTGGAAGGTAAACCTTCTTCTCATTGACAACTTTCTAGCAGAGGGCAGCAGATTTTCCTCAAGAATTTAATGGTATTTTGCCACATCCATTTCTCCTTCTGCAACCCTCTCATAGCAACCCTCTCATATAAGCCACATTTGTGGAGAATTTGTGATATTGTTGTCACATGCACACAATGACCATTCTTCTTCATAAATTCCTGTAACTGCTTCAGAGTTGCTGTAGGTCTCTTGGTCGCCTCTCTGACCAGATTTCTTTTAGCTCTTTCACAGTTTGGAGTGACGTCCTGATCCAGAGACGGTCTGTGTTGTACCAAATACCTTCCACTTCTTAATAGCCTTAACTGTGTTTCTAGGCATTGATAAAGCCTTTGACATTTTTTTTTGATCCATCTCCTGACTTGTGCCTGTCCACAACTTTATCCTTGTGATCTTTTGACAGTGCTTTGCCATCCATAGTTGATTGTTTGCTTCAGTTGCACTACTGTAAACAGCATCACCACCTCTACTGAGTTTTTTTTTTTTTTTTTTTGTGCAGGCATTTGGGTGGAAAGCTGGATGAACTGAGAACATACAGAGGCCAGTGACAATTGCATATGGACACACGCCAAAATCATATGATCAAATATTTGCAGTTAATAAATTCATATCCTTGGTGAAAGTTAATAATCTAATGCACCAGTCCTGGAAGATAACATGACTCTGCAAACAAAGGACACAATTGATCGCTCACTTGCTTTACTGTAACTGAGGCATGCAGCCTGCATGCCATTTTAGATTATAGTAATTACAATACCTAATTAAATAAAAATTGACTCGCCATGGCTCCCAACGTGACTTTGAGAATGAATACAGCAGACATAGCATGGCATGTCATCTGCAAGATTAAAGATCTCTTCAGATTGCTTGATGAGTGCAATTTTCTACTGAAACAGGAAGTTTGGGCAGTATATTGGATTTTATTTATTCATTTGTATTTTATATTTTACATGTGTATATAGCTTACATATCTGCATATAGCTTAAATATAGTGGTTCACTAGTTTTTTGTTGTTGTTGTTGTTGGTGTAAAAGATAATGCTCATTGACTGAAAACCACAAATCTCTTCATTTTGATTGCATGTAGTCTTTAGGCAAAATGTTTTGGTACACAACAACATCAGCTCTATGTTGTTGTAATATAACTTTGAAAAAGAGTTTTGGGAACGAGATGTTTATTTCCTTCAGGCATAAGGGAAGGAAACTTTTCTGAAGGGAAGATAGTCACTATAGCTATTTTTTCCCCAATGAGCTGGAGCTCCTTATGGAGACAGATCTGCTGCAGGGTTTAGCATAATGACGCATTGGCAGCCACCACCCGTGGTTAATAAAGATGACCTTTTCTCACGTTTTCTACCATGTAGAGCAGGTGTAGAGTTGTAAATGCTCATTGCTGAACTTGTTAAATGATTTTCTGCTGTTAATGCCTCTTGCCAACTGTCTTCTCAGAGATTAATAATACATTTGGTAGGGGGTATAGGACAATCTCGGCCATTAGTTAAACAGTCAAGTTTTTCAATTCAATTCAAGTTTATTTGTATAGCGCTTTTTACGATACAAATCATTACAAAGCAACTTTACAGAAAATTAAGTTTCTACAATATTTAGTAGTAGCTTATCAGTGGTGACTGTCAGTTCATGTGCATATAGCAGAAATGTTCAGAAAAAAATCAATAAAAAGACGTAAACAAACAGACGATTAACACTATTAACAGCAATTATGCAATCAAACTTATAGCAAAATGTGGTAGTTCTGTATGTTGTCTCTGGGTTAGCATCATCTGAGGTCCTCTGAGGGGCTGGCATCATCTCTTCTCAGGTGTTCTGGATCCAGACTGGAGCTTGTGTAAATCCTAGTTACCACGGGATGTAAATCCCGTGGCAAAATAGAGAAACAAATAGAGACATAATTAGCGTAGCTGCTGTTCCAGCCAAGTAAAATTAATTCGTTTAACCCAAGCTAAAGAATAATAATTCACATTTGATCAGATATAACTGCAGTCCAAAATTATGAGATGCATTATTTGAATGCTTGGCCAAAGAGGTGTGTTTTTAATCTAGATTTAAACAGAGAGAGTGTGTCTGAGCCCCGAACATTATCAGGAAGGCTATTCCAGAGTTTGGGAGCCAAACAAACCAAACAGTCCTTTTTGTCTGGATATGTTTTGGTTTGCTATCTAATGTATTTATTAGAGAAGCAGCACATGATGTTCTGATGGGTCTGTGCTTTTTAAACATCACTCCTTTATAACAGGTTCTCTGTTAATGTAATTACATTCTGTTTGAGTGTGTTTGCTCCGAGCTGATAAAGGTAACCTCTCCCCAGTGTGCTGTGTCCCCAGACCTGCAGTGTGGCTTTCGTTCTCTGCTGTTCTAAATAGACTGAAAGGAAATTTGGAAGAGAGAACTATAAGCCGAACTCAGTGACCGTGAGCCAGCCAACAGGAGCTAAATTTGGCCTTATGATCTACCCACAGGACACCTACGGAAACTTTTTACTAAACAAATAGGTTATTCTGTTGTTCACTGTAATATAAGGCTATTCTGTTGGGTGGTCAACTGTAGCATATACTAGCATAAGTAACATTTTTACGTGGCCAAATGTCAAAATTGATGGGAATATTTTATTTATTTATTTATTTGTTTAATTTTATGGATACTAAACAATTTACTGTTTCTTTATATTTCTTTCCTCAAACTTTTCAAGTTTGGCTTGAGAAACACGCACTAATGCACTAACTGCGTTTATAAACACTACTTTAATATGCTTTATACAGAGGCAAGATGAAAAGAAAATATCATCTAAACTTTTCTGAAGACAGTCAGTTCCCCTCAGAGATACATTCATATAAACCTCCACCCCCAATATTTAGGATTCTTCCAATATTTCACGCACCACAAACAGTGAGCTTGCTCTGCCTGGTACCATATTTTCTCCTCTTTGCATTCGTCTTCAGCGTCTCTGGCCTCTGTTAATGGCCGTTTTCAGACTTAATATTATTTCCACACAATTTACATTTTGGAAAATAATTGCAATGCAGTTTGTGTGGAAAAGAGATTGACTGAAAAAAAAAAAGGTTCAGATTTACAGCCAGTTGACCGATGGATCTCTAATATTTGGCAATTAAATACATATTTGGCTGTAAAAGTATATTTATTTTACAGATTTAATAGAATGATTTATTTGACAGATTTTTATGTTTTTATTTTTTCCCAAATTATACATCTTCAGATTATTATTAAAAATAAAAATAAATGTCATTATTTTCAAAAAATCAAGTAATTGCAAAAAACAATCATTAACTATTTGAAAATCTTTAACTTAAATAGTACCCTACCTGGTACAGTAACAAAACTATTTTCGCCCTCCTGTCTTTTTTTGGTAATCGGTTCTTTGTTCCAGACTGAGGGTTGAAAGGAACTCTCTTGTCTGGTGTGTATTATTGTGCATCATTCATGTAGGGTTCTGGCCAATTAAAAACATGAAAATATGAGCTCATCTGAAGGTATTCAGTCCCGTTCCTGTCTTCCACAGAAGTGCTCACATCAGTTTTGCGGTTTATGTGTGACCTAAATGTTATACTCAACACTTATTTGATGTTGCTGTCAGTTAATTATCCAGTTTGACAGATAAATCTGTGCCTCAGTCGGACTTCGTAATTAAATATTGTCGGATTATATTTGATAAGACTTCCTGGTGTTATGGAAATCGCCATCTTTAATAATCAATTTTTTTGTCACTGTCTGTCACTATGGTTACAGGCATATTCATGGCTCATGTGACAAAATGGCGATTCATTTATGTTGCTCATTCATTTTTATTTTCATTTTAGCTGCACATGATAGCAGTTGTGTGAATAGAATTTGAGAATCAAGTTTCACACACAGACGGCATTCAAATCTGTTAGTAAATACATTTATTAACTGTAAATGTATTTAATGTAAATGTATAAAATACATTTACTAACTGATGTGACTATAGTCTATGTTTGATAATGTAATTTAAAGTGAATCAGAGGGATATGCTCATGAATCATTTGTGGTCTAAATGAATTCATCCAGCTAAAATACGGTGCAGCTGCGTCTGCCATGTCAGATAATTCTAGAATATGTTATACAGCTCAGGAGAAGAAGAGGCAACCATTTGCATATTAATAGCCAGATAAGGTCATATGTCCAGCTGAACCGTGCCATTGTGTACATTGGTGGTTATCTTAAGGCGGTTTGAAATTTTTGGACTGAAGAAGAGGAGTTTTCTTTTACTGCTCACACATGATAATACAGATATGAAACAGTTGTATATATTTTGCATATGTTTTAAAGTAAGTCATGGGATAACGTGGGAGGTGAGATGAATATGGGACCATATAGGGCTAAAGGTCATTGTTGCTGTTTGGCAACTGTAAGTTGCGCCTCAATTCACATACTTTCTGTAATAAATAGTATTCAAAATTAGTGTGTTCCAAATTATAGTGTGTTGAAATGAGTATTCCAAAAATACCTGGATGGTTTACTATTTAAATAGAAATTAAAGAAAAGGGGCTTTAGTGATTAATAATTGCTAAGATGCCTTATTTTTCATCTGCAACAACATTGTGAACATTTGGTCATTAAATTTAAAACAAAAAATAAAAATAAAATGTTAAAGACGCAATAATGATGAAGTAGTATATCCCAAATCTTTTCTGCTACACTCTCACAAATAAGTACTACTTTTACTACTTCTTCAAAAAAGTATACACTTTTAGGGTGTAGTAGGCAAATTGGGACACAGTGAAGGATTCATTGTCCTCTGATGATTAGATGAATGATTTGAGTTGTTCCACTTTTAAAGGTCATGCTACTAGTCAAAATGTTTTTATGTTTTTTTAAGTTAAAGTTACTGTTCACCAATGTAGTTTTTAATCAAACATAGAGTCAAAACATTTATATTTACATACAATAAGATAATAAACAAAATCCTGTGCCATGCTTTCCACAAAAATATTCTTAAGCATAACTGTTTTTTATAATGATAATAAGAAATGTTTCTTGAACATCAAATCAGCACATTAGAGCGATTTCTGAAGGATCATGCGACACTGAAACCTGGTGTAATGGCTGCTGAAAATTCAGCGTTGCCATCACAGGAATAAATTGCATTTAAAAATACATTACAATAGACCAGTGGTTCCCAATCCTGGTCCTGGAGAACCCCCAACACTGCACGCTTTTGGTATCTCTCTTATCTGACACACACATTTGAGGTCTTGGAGTCTTCACTAATGAGCTGATGAGTTTAATCAGGTGTGTTTGAATAGGGAGACATCTAAAATGTGCAGTGTTGAGGGTTCTCCAGGATCAGGATTGGGAACCACTGCAATAGACAACAGTTCTTTTAAAGTGTAATAATATTTCACAATAAAACACAAAGGCTATTTCGGGCTGTGTCCGTTTTTTTTTTATTTTTTAATTTTTTTATTAAAGCAAACTGCATCTAACAAAGATAGATAGAGAAGTACACAGCCCAGATGCACAACAAAAGGACAAGTACATCTCTAGTTAAGCTTGAGGACCAAACTCCTTATTGGTGTTTAGATGGAAGCTTTGTTGTCCAATAGACACTACAGTATATACCAGCTTCGGCTGCTTGAGTAAAGAGAAGATTCTGGGGTGCTAGCCCTTTGGGCAGAGTTTCAAAGAAAAAGCCTGACACTGGCAAATAAATAAAGGATATAGGATGGACAAGAGAACATAAAGATTGGATTGAAAATGATTAGGCTGACGAAGAGTATTAAGGATGGATAAAGTTTAAGGTTATGAGATGTTGTAGGAACAGTTTAATTGTAAGGGCTGTGGGAGCTTCCTACAAGCCAGTAACACTAGTGGGAGGTGCATGGATGAAACTTCTGAATATCTTCTGTCTGATAGAATTCATGTAATATCTTCTTGACGATGGATGAAGATATATCTTCTGTATTAGTATTAGTTTCTTTCAGCGTTACATTTCATATTTAATATACATTCAACTTTTGAATGTAGTTAAGCTCCACTCAGTCAGGTTTTATTATTGTTATTATTATTATTAATAATAATATTTTATTCTTATTAAATAACAGATTATTATTTATATTTAAAAATAACTAATGATCATACAATGAATTATGCACCACAGCAGCTTCTTTTGTAGCTAAACCCCACTGTTCATGCCATATTTAATAACTCTTCTATTGCAAATATTTTATTCCTCATCATTGTTTAAAAATTCCACGGTAATTCTCCCAAAGTTTAGCAGTGGCAGGTGCGGCCCATGCTGAGACAGTTATTCATATACTGTCTGTAAGAAGTGTTACATGTCCCACGCTGAGCACTACAGGCTCTTACACAGCACATAAATAAACACCCCACACCAGGCACATCACCTGACGGTCATTACTCTGCCTCCCTCATAAGGTGAAGTGGCTGTGCATCTGTTGAACACAGAGCAATCTTTTTATTGATAACAGCAGGTAGACAAACACATAAGGCTTTTTTATATCACCGCCACCAAACACAGAGCATCATTTCTTTGCGCTGTGCAAGCTGTTGCAGTTTAATCAGACATGTTTTCTTTAAATAGAGCATTTGCCTAAAGAACAGAGGAAAGAGCAAAAATAGTAAATTTTGATGACTATAAAATCTAACACAGAAAGGACTGTGAGTGGTATATGTATTTCTGATGTACATGACACACTGTTTTCTGTAATAAATACGTAGCCTATGATCTACATTATGTAACAATGCACAGTGTTGTAACAATGATATTTAGTGAGATAGTTCATGGTTATTGTACAAGAAAACAACATTTTCCTATGTTCATAATTACTCAAATGGAACACCCACACAGGACTCACTGATAGCCCTTTAAAATGGTAGCAGAACATGAATTGCATTCAAAAACACTTCTTGATCTTTCCAAAACGCCCACGTTATTGTTTAGTATTAATGCTTCACACTCGCTGCTTTTTGAGTCATATTTGAGGCAGCTTGGTACACTAATGATTACAAAGGATGTAGATAGAGAAAAGACACTGTATAGATGAGAGTTTTGCAGTGCTGGCATAATTAAGAAAGGCAATTTGGTTTAATTTCTTGACCACTTACTGTCAAACATGACTCAGTTAATACTCATCCACAAAATAATAATTGGGTCTTCTTTTTTAATTAACAAAGGTTGTTAATCAGTTGCATCAGAGCAGCGAGTAGTACATGGCAGATGAACCAATGATGTGCTTTTAAAGATAAATTTAGCAATAAGGACACTTTATAATCTGAGTAACATTAGAGGGTTATTAGGGTTGATGTACAATACCGGACAACAAACTCTGAACAAAACAATACTTAAGAACTTAATCAGGGGAAGAGGAGACACACCTGGAATCAAATAGGAAACAATCAGGGAGCAGGAACAGGAAGATAACCAAATAAGGGCATAATGACACAAGAGGGAAAACTAGGAACACCTAGGGAGGAAAACAACAAAATGGGAACACAAGTCTGACAGAGAATTACAGATACACAACATATTGGTGCCATGCAGTTATTGGCCAATATATGTGTATACCGAACTTGTCTCTTTAAATGTTGTTTGCTTTTCTTGTCTCAAATATTTTTAGTTCTTCCAACTTATTGCAGTGTACATTATGGAATGTGTATTGCAGTCTTGTCTTTAACCATACTGACCTTAAATTCCAGTTGGTAAGGGACCAAGCAATAATACACAAATGCATGTCTTATTAAATTAACAATAAACAAAGTGTTTCAGTAGATTCAGTAGGTAAACTGTAAATTACAACAGCAAATCATTGTCTGTGAGAGACGCATTAATGAAGATTCAGGGTCAGGTAAGAGTTTCTTTATGACCCATGAAAATGCACATTTAATCACACAATCAAAGGGTTTTGTTAACGTTAGGTTAACAAGCCCCTTCGCACAACATAATGTGATGTTTAAAAAGCATCATCAAGGCCATTTGTTTTCAGAGGCTTTGGGCATGTGATGCATACTGAAAGTCTTAACATTATTAATGCACTGTAAATTCCAAAGGATCAATAAAACCCCTTTAGCTAGCAGGTCACCTGCTGAATTACATTTCTCTCTGGCAGGAAAAGTAAATTATTACCTTACTCAAGTGAGACCATTAAAGAACCTTGTCGTCATCAAATGTTCCCACCTTGCATGGATGGTTTCTTTTGTGCTGTAATGATATGGAATTTGTATAGGGGCTATGAGGAGAAAAGAGGAAAATTATTATCCATTTTGTGATTACGTAAAGAGCATTTAATTTAGCTTCAGGTACCCTAGTCTAGCAGTCACAATGGTCAGAAAACTTCAACCAAAGACTTCAATCAAACTACAACATTGAAGCAAAAATGTGAAATAAAAATTGTTAAACAAATATGGTAATCCCATAAGTAGTCCTTATTGGAAAAATAAATGATGTACAGTATTTAGATTAATTGAACTTAAGCTGTATGTAATCATGAATAGTACTTTAAAGTGGTCTCTCGGTTTTTGTGTGTATCTATGCTTTAGGGTTTGGGAAGATTATTCACATTCATAATATTGATTTTCTAGAGAAGACTTACTTGGTTCGGTATACTGAGGAGATAACCTCTGCCCAGTATATGTTCTAGTAAATGGGCCATTCTTCTCTGCACAACTATGTGCACAAACTGCTCGATTAGATGGTTTTTTGTTTTTTTTGTTTTTCTGGGAGGGATGTTTTGTGTGCCGCTGTAATCGCATTATTCATCAGTGGCATGCGTTACATGTCTCCCTTCCAGGTTCGATGTCTTTTGAGGATTTTTACTAGCTTTCAGCAGAGCAGCTCTTTGCAAGCCTCAGCACTGTGTGTTGGTTATCAGTGCTCCGTCCTTAATTGAAGACAAAACCATGTTATGTTTCTAATATCCAGAGGGAGGAATGAGATACAAAAGATGATGAAAAGATCTGATAAAAGCTTGGAATTTTATCCTCTGGCACTATTTTGCTTCAGATGTGAGGATATATAGTAGAGGAGACAAATGGAACATATTAGTGGACTCTGTTTACACTTTACTGTATCTAGTGTGTGTAGTGTGTCAAGATACCAAAAAGTGGTTGGGAACACTGCCAGTAAAATTTCATGGTTCTCTGTACCAAAACAAAATCTGTTGGAACTATTTAACTATTTTATGAAACTATTTGAAAATAAACAATCTTTATTTTTTAATTAGTTAATTATTAATGCTAATGTTTTGATTCATTTACATAGTCATTAGCATAAGCGACCTTGGACCACAAAACCAGTCAGAAGGGTCAATTTTTTTAAATTAAAATGTATACATCATTTGAAAGCTGAGTAAATAGGATTTCCATTGATGTATAGTTTGTTAGGATAGGACAATATTTGGCCGAGGTACAACTATTTGAAAATTAATCTGAGGGTTCAAAAAATCGTAATACTGAGAAAATTGCCTTAGCAATGCATATTACTAATGATAATACATTTTTGATATAATTACTGTAGGAAATTTACAAAATATCTTCATGGAACATGATCTTTACTTAATATCCTAATGATTTTTGGCATAAAAGAAAAATCAATAATTTTGACCCATTCAATGTATTTTTGGGTATTGCTACAAATATACCCCAGCGACTTAAGACTGGTTTTGTTGTCCAGGGTCACATATATCCTTCAGATATTTTTAATTAAGTAAAAATTGCTTTGAAAGATTTGTAATTACAGTACATGAAGAACAATTACATTACATGCAGAAGAGCAACATTTTGACTTTTTTTTTGTCCCATCCATTGCAATGGTTATCATTAAAGGTATAGTTCACCCAAAAATGAAAATTTTATGTTTATCTGCTTACCCCCAGGGCATCCAAGATGTAGGTGACTTTGTTTCTTCAGTAGAACACAAACCAAGACTTTCAGCTCAAACTGTTGCAGTCTGTCAGTCTTATAATGTAAGTGAATGGGAATCACAGCTAAAACATACAATAAAAAAAAAAAAATAACATACACAAACAAAACTAAATTAAACCCTGCAGCTCGTGACGATACATTGATGTGTAAAGACACAAAACAATCAGAACTTGCAAGAAACTGAACAGTATTTATATTTTTTTTTACCTCTGATTCACGCAAGGTCCGAACTGTTAGAACTCTCCTCCAGACCGATCGTTTTGTGTCTTTACACATCACTGTATCGTCACGAGCCGCAGGGTTTAATTTTTTTTTTTTTTTGATGTCCTGGGAGTAAGCAGATAAACATCAAATTTTAATTTCTGGGTGAACTATTCCTTTAAGTCAGTCATTGCAATTGCTAAGTTGTGCATTTAAATATGGTTGTAACTCCCGAAACTTTGAAGTGGGTACTTAATAGCTTTAAAATAAAACATTTATTTCAATTGTGAATGGGTTATAGAAAGAAAGTAAAGAATGCTTCCTTTATAATCACTGAATCTGCCAGCAAACTTATATTTGCATTGTCTTTATACACACTTTATTCGCAAATTTGCAGAACTTAGTCAACAAGCTTGCATTAACAAAGACTTTTGTGTTTTGAGCAGTGTTGTGTAGTTCGTACTAGCTAGCCTAATTAGCTATTGCATTTATGCTCTCAGCAGACTTATCTGTGATCAGCTACAAAGCTCTTCACTGAGTCCTCAAACAAATATGCACGAGAACCTACCACAAATAAAGTCTGTACTCGGTCCTATATATGTACTGCACAAAAGCCTGTATTTTTATTTTTTTCAAATTTGAATATCGACTTAATACCGTTTCTTTTGGCAACAGTAGGTGTGTTTTAGAATTTGGATGAAATTAGGTATCAGCATAATTAGATATATACCTACTTTTTCGAACAACTCCTTGAAGTGCTGTTAAGGTTTATAACAGAGCATATGTATAGGATGTGAAGGGTGGTGTGAGGTGCAGTGGTGCTCCAAACTTCACATGCTGCTGAGTTAGATTTTTACATTAACCTCCGGCACCCTGTAGGGAGAGAGACTCCAGATCTGATGCTGTTCAGCATGAGCAACATCCACCTCCTCTGGAGAGAGATTTAACATCTGCTGAAATTACAGGAAAGTATAGAGCCAGCCACTGTGATTATCACACACACACACCTAGCTCCCAGTATTCAATTTATGAAACATTCCTGATGTTCACAGTGTGTCTATAACTTGATTAATTCCAGGGCTTTTAAACTTTATTTCTTTTTATGACTCTATTCATTTGGGCAGGACTCATTTACCCAGAACCATCCTCATGAAATTAAAAACTCCAGATGTCTGTGTTCCTCTTCTGTGTTCTGTTCTCTCTCTCACTCATGGATTTCTATATTAATTTCAAGTACCTTGTACAACTAAATCCTTTGGCCCATCTTGCCTCTCCGAAATCATCCATCAGTCCATTTTCATTTTTTTTCCAGTTTATGTTTATTGTGAACATTCATTTGAGTACAGTCATATAGCATATTTCAATTTACAAACAATGTTCAATTGCATCAATGCATCCAAGTTTCTTTACAATATATAGACGTGTATAATTATCTAATGTGTTTTAAAAAATAAATTATACTCAAAGGTTGTTAAATTGTATCAAAGTACATTTTTTCCTTTTTCTAAAGTAACAAGTAAAAAAAAAAAAGAAAAAAATCACAAAAATTAACAATGTATATCCAGGGCTAGAACGTGTCCTAATTCAGTTCCATCCAGAATGACCTCAGATGACATTCATTATGTATGTAGGTATTAAATAGAGTACGTATATGTACACACATATAAGCATAAATTATATACATATATCTATTATATATAAATTAATAATCTTATTTATAGCAGCAAAATCAGGCCTTCTTTCTAATACATATTCAACCCACATCCACAGTTTTGCCAACATTTTGGAGAGTTATTACAGTATTTGGCTGTTTGTACTGGTGTTTTAAAATATCTAATAATATCATCAGTCCATTTTCCAAACCGTTTGTCCTATGCAGGTTATGGGTCTCTGAAATTCAATTTGTTATAATTAATTAATTAATTAATTAATTAATTAATTTAGTCATTGTGCAGTCAATTGAAATTGTATAACCTAAAGCTAAAATTTAGCTTTTCCAACAGAGGAGTGAATTATGTTAAAAAAAATATATATATATTAAAATAGAAATTATATTATATTATATTATATTATAATTTTTTTTGAACATTTTTATTTAAGTAAATGCACATCTTAATTGACTTTTGTTTTTTGTTTTTTTAACAAACACAGAAGAACAATGGCAAACTCGGCAGTGTCCTACATAAAATATATATATATATATCAATATATATATATATATATATATATATATATATATATATATATATATATATATATATATATATATATATATATATATATATATATATATATTGAAAGTCCCCCCTTCACTCACATTTTATTGTGTCCAGCCAAAATATTGAATAACTGGATCCCAAAGATCCTTAAACTGATAAATTTTCAAGTGAAGTTGGGCCGTGATTTTCTCCATACAGTATATCTCCTTCAACCCCTTCTGCCATTGTTCAGGTGTAGGGGGTTGGACCTTGAGCCAGGACCTAGTAATCATTTTTCTAGCCACTAAGAGTAATATCTGAATCAACTTAGTGTGCTGTTTGCCAAAACCCTCTCTTGGGGCTACTCCTATTACACAGTGAACAAAATCTAATGACAAGTTACATCTTAACATGACTTGAATTTCCCGCATAACTCCCCGCCAGAAGGGCTTTAGGATGGGGCAATCCCAAAAAATATGAGTATGATCTCAAATTTGGTTACAATTTCTCAAACTGAATATAATTGATGGAGTCCTAAAGAATCTCATCACGACTTTCCAACCAAATTTTTTCCACACAGGACTATTTGTGGTTTTGTGACTAATTTCACATGCCTTAATCCATTCTTCATCTTCAATAATAATATTTGCTTCTAATTCCCATTTGCCTTTTATGTCAAAAGAATTATCCAACAATTGTGACTGTAGGAAATGATACAAATTTGAAACAATTTTTTTTCTTATTTTTTTCTGTGATATTTTCGATCAAATAGGATTCCATTGAGGTAGGCAATCTTTTCAAGGATTCCCATTCCCCACTCAATCTTATATATTCCCATATCTGCAAATATCTGAAGAAATCTTTGGAGGATAGTCCATGTTTGTCCTGTAATTGTTTGAAGGACTTTAGGATTTCCCCATCAAACATCTGGTGTACAGTTATCAGTCCCCTCTCTGCCCAATTCGAAAAACCAGGATCTATTTTACTTATAGGGAAGTCACTCAATTTAGCTATTTGGAGTGCACGTGATGTTGTTAAAAGGAATACCCAGTCTCTTCCTCAACATTGACCAAATGCAATGAGTAAAGGCCATCCATTAATTTTGTATTTTAAGTTCTCTCCATTTCTTTTGTTCCAAAAATAATGCTGTCTCCAAGGGAACTGATGGGCTTGAGATATTCTCCAACCATAACCAATTTGTATCCATGTCCTGAATCACCCATTCCACTATTGCTCGTAACTGTGCTGCCCAATAATACATCTTAAAATTGGGTAAACTTAAGCCACCAGCTCCCTTAGAGCTGCACAATAATCTCTTCCGGATCCTAGCTTTTTTCCCCTGCCACACAAATGTAGAAATCATCTTATCCAGAGATTTGGACCTTATAGCCCGAAACTAGTCCAAATTCTCTCAAGCACTCTAACAATGCAGGAACAGAAGTCAATGGGTTCGAAATATATAGAATAACATCATCGGCATACAAGGACAGTTTGAACTCTGTGTCTCCGACAGTTACTCCTTGAACTCTATGATCTTCCCTAATCAACTCTGCCAATGGTTCTATACTAATTGCGGACAACACGGGGCTGAGGGGACAACCCTGCCTGGTTCCTCTTTTGAGCACAAATTTGTCAGAGATAAAGCCATTTACCCTAACTTTGGAGGTAGGATTCAAATACATCACCCCAATCCAATTTATAAATTTAGAATGAAATCCCAATTTCTTTAAGGTATACTCTAAAAACAACCAGTCCACCCTATCGAATGCTTTCTCAGCATCAAGACTGAGAAGCATTGATGGGTCTGTTTTCTTCTTAGCTACTGTCATTATGTTTAATGTTCTCCTAATGTTATTAATTCCCAAGCGACCTGGTATGAAACCAGTTTGGTCAATACCAATTACATGTTTTATACACTCCTGTAATCTTTTGGCCAGTATAGATGTTAAAATTTTCATGTCGCAACATAACAGACTTATTGGTCTATATGAGGAACAACTTGTTGGGTCTTTGCCTTCTTTATGAATTACGGATATTGTCGCTTGAGACCAAGATTTAGGTGGATCATTTTGAGTGAGAGCATAGTTAAAGGTTCTTTGTAATAGAGGGATAATTTCATCTTTGAAACATTTATAAAACTCACCTGGATAGCCGTCTACCCCTGGGGACTTATTATTTTTATTATTTTTTAAATTCTTAATGGCACCTTCGATTTCTTTTATTGAGATTGGTTTTACTAATGCTTCAGATTGGGTGTCATTTAATGAAGGTAGATTAATATTTTCCAAGAATCTTTCAATCTTAATTGCTTTGTCAGTGGCTTCTGGTGAGTCATACAATGCTTCATAGTAAGTGGAGAATGCATCGGCAATATCTTTAGGATGAGATATGATTTTTTTGGAATTTGGATGTAGAATTTTTGCTACTGTACGACTGGCCTGTGCTTTGCGTAATTGAAAAGCTAGTAAGCGACTCGCTCGGTTTTATATTATATTATATTATATTATATTATATTATATTATATTATATTATATTATATTATATTATATTATATTATATTACCACATGTCTGTATAAAAAAGCAACTCATGATAAATAATATCCAATATATGAGAATGTTTAAGAGTTTTATTCCTTTTTTTTTTTACAATTTCTTAAGACTTTTTGAAATCATAAGACCTGTTTCTTTCCAGGTTTTATTCTAATATAATTACAAAAGCTAGAATTCTTATATAATTCTCATATATAGGTCATCTGCTAATCTCTTTCTTGCCTTACTGATAATCACATTTTTTTTTTTAAATACAGTAAATATATCGTATCTAAAAGACCTGACAGGAAAACCACTGCATCTCTCAGTCTAGAAGCTAAAAGACTTTATAGCTTCTTTTAGCTTTTTAGCTTAGATGCATCTGTATAACAATTACAGACAGTGGTTTTGACCAAATTGCGATTTATTTAATATTCTCTCAGAATTTCTAATTAGCCACCAAATGTGGACATGAGTTGCACAGCATTTCCAAATGCATTTAAAACACTTTGCTCAGCTTCTCTTAATTAGCGGTCTTTCCCATTTTTTTTTTTTTAATGTTTTCAGTTTCTCGAGTGCCTTGCTGTTCCAACTGACTTCAAGCTGTACAGCATCTGGGATGGGATCTGAATGCTAGTCAGCTCTCCTGTCATTATAGCGCACTCTACAGCATTCTGCCCCTTGGTTCTAATTGCTGAAAGTATTCTTTGTCCAAAAAAGGACGCCTTATGAAACACTGATTTTCGTGCATCAGATTCACCTTGTGTAACATGTTTAGCTTGTTAGCTAAAATGTTCAACATAAAAACTTCATGCTTTGAAAGCATGTTCATTTCTGGAATAATAATATTAGCAGCAAAGCTACAGTAATGGTGTGGAAAGCACTATAACAATAACAACATTAGTGTCCACACCAACACACGATAATATTCTGTTTGTTATAAGTGCACAATGCACTTATGTGGCCTGTTACGTTAAATTCTCAAGTCAAGTGATTCTTGGTTGTCAGCGTTTTGGTTCATCGGCTGGAAAAATCATTCTGACAGGGATTTCAATGATATTGCTCCTCTGTGTCTTACCATTAAATTTGTGATGTGTACTTTGCTGTTCCCATAGAATAAGAAGGATTGCTTAAACTTTATAGTTATGGTTATGATTACATTCCTGGTTGTGAACAGCCCTTAAGAATATTAACAATTTTTAATCAGGCTCTGAGATGGCTTGCCATAAAAAGTTGTCTCAGTCAGTGAAATCGCTTTGGGGTCCAAACATCTGAGCTGTAAATGCCACATGAAACTAATCACTCCAGAGCTGCAGGAAATTACGAGTCTTGGATTTCTCTATGTTGTGGTCCATGAATCTTTGCTTATAGTGTTTAGGGTTGTAAACATTCTGAAGATCAGTCATTCTACTGTTTGGCTGACAGGTGGATGATGTATTGGTGGTTCAAAGTAAGCTTCCTCAGAGGCACTTGGTGAGGTAAGAATCTGTTTATTAACCTTAGGAATTTACTTAACTCGACTGAGCTGGGTTATATCAGCGCTTCAGGATGTGACCTTACAGGCATCTAGACAGGTGCATTTGTCAGAGGGGTTGTGATCCTCACCTAGAATGACATCCCCTTTGGCAAGTGTGTTACAAAGAAGAACAAGAAATAGGCCAGTAGATCTAGTCAAGGATCTTTAGAGTAGGAGAGCAGTTTTTAGGCGAATAAAGGTATTTTATTGATTATCACCTTTTTTGTAGCAAAGGAATAGATAGGAATTTTTTTTTATGTAATTGCATAGAACGTATTTGTAAAATTCCACAAATAAATAGTAAAATGTATCTAACATTGTTATTGTATTTAGGCTACTGTTTCATTATTATGCATGTTACTTAGTTGCTTTGTCTAACGGAGTTTGAGCGAAAGCCTATTGGAAAACTTGAGATTGTTCATTTTGGACCGAAATGACAAGAATGTCACTTCTAATCTGTAATTACATTTCTAATCCATGTGCCAGAGGATAAACACTAGTGCTGAATCATAATAAATTAAGCTGATGGAGAGACTCATCCATATGAGAGCTGCACAAACATGAAAATTAAAGACAATTTGTAACCCAAACAGATGCACAGACAAAATCAGCAGAGCATCCTCTCTCCATCACTGCTTCTCTAGAGGTGTGCAACCATCTAACAAATGAGAAGAGATCTTGTGCAGATATACGTGTATGGTGTTTATAACAAAATTTGCAATTTGAATATATATATATATATATATATATATATATATATATATATATATATATATATATATATATATATATATATATATATATATATATATATATTTTTACACACACACACACATACACACACACACACACACACACAAAGTGGCATGCAAAAGTTTGGGAACCCCTTGTAGAATCTGAGAATGTGAATAATTTTAACAAAATAAGAGAGATCATACAAAATGCATGTTATTTTCTATTTAGTACTGTCCTGAGTAAGATATTTTACATAAAAGATGTTTACATTTAGTCCACAAGAAAAATTATTAAAATAACCCCATTCAAAAGTTTGGGAACCCTTGGTTCTTAATACTGTGTGTGGCTACCTGGATGATCCACGACTGTTTTTTTTTTTTTTTTTTTTTTTTTTTTTTTTTTTTTGTGATGGTTGTTCATGAGTCCCTTGTTTAAGTTAAGTTAAACTGAGCACTGTTCTTCAGAAAAATCCAGCTCCTGCAGATTCTTCAGTTTTCCAGCATCTTTTGCAGATTTGACGTTTTGAACCCTTTATAGCAGTGACTCTATGATTTTGAGATCCATCTTTTCACACTGAGGACAATTGAGGGACCCAAACACAACTATTAAAAAAGGTTCAAACATTCACTGATACTCCAGAAGGAAACACAATGCATTAAGAGCCTTAGACTTAAACAATGCATTGATTTGAAGATCAAGGTAAATTGTACTTAATTTGTCTTCCTGGAAACATGCAAGTATCTTTTGTTGCTTCCGAAGGACAGTACTAAATGGAAAAAAAAATATATATATATTTCAACAAAATAAGAGTAATTTGGACATCTTCCTCCTGTGTCCTTTTTTTAATAGTTGTGTTTGAGTCCCTCAATTGTCCTCATTGTGAAAAGATGGATCTCAAAATCATAGTCACCGCTGGAAAGGGTTCAAATCTGCAAAAAATGCTGGAAAACTGAAGAATCTGCAGGAGCTGGATGATTTTTCTGAAGAACAGTGCTCAGTTGAACTGTTCAGAACAAACAAGGGACTCATGGACAACCATCACAAAACAAAAAAAACAGTTGTGGATGATCCAGGTAAGCACACATAGTATTAAGAACCACGGGTTCACAAACTTTTGAATGGGGTTATTTCAATAATTTCAGCTACTTTTTTTCTTGTGGACTAAATGTAAACATCTTTTATATATAATATCTTACTCAGGATAGTACTAAATAAAAAATAACATGAATTTTGTATGATCTCTCCTGTTTTGTTAAAATTATTCACATTTTCAAGGGGTTGTTCCCAAACTGTGGGTGTGTGTGGATGGGTAGGTGGGTGTATGTGTATATATATATATATATATATATATATATATATATATATATATATATATATATATATATATATATATATATATATATATATATATATATATATATATATATATATACTGTATATATGACACAGTTTGTTTCAAATGCTGTTTGAAATGAAAATATAAAGATATTTTGAAGAAAGAAATGATGTAAACAGCATTGAACCCCACTGATTTTCATTATATCGACAAAAACCCACTGGGACAATCTTCAAAACAATCTTTTATGTTCAACAGAAAAAAATAAATGCATACAGATGGGATGACATGAGGGTGAGTAAATAATGACATAATTTCCGCTTTTGGGTAACCTATCACTTTAAGTTGAATTGAAAACTGAAGTGCATACTCTGTATGTGGTACTGTATGTACATCTTTGAGCCTTGTGCATTAGTATTATCATAAATGAAATTTATTATATATTTTTTTCCAAATTGTATCTATTTTTGCAAAGGCACATTAATGTAAATAGATTGTTGATATCTTATTTTCTCATAATCCAGTAAGCACTATCACTGTCAGCTGCATTGTTAACCAACTTTACGATGGATATGTTTCACCCATGACAAATATGACCTTATGCAGTAGATTTTAATGCTGTAAATCTTCACATTCTCTGAGAAGAGGGGCCATAAATACAAGAGCCATCGGTCTCCAAGTCCCAGACACTAAGATTGAGTAGTGGGTCAAAATTGCCTGTTGAGAAAGGAGTAAATCTGTCAGACCTGCTCCTCATGTCTATGGAACATAAAAAACACGAAATAGAACAATCAGGGTGGAACAATGTTCAACCTGTAATATAACCAATTGAACCCCAATTGCCTCAGATTGAAACCCTACAGTTCTGTCATTCAGGAATATAATATTTCAGTCTACACTCGACTGCTTTTCATACCTCCATTCTGATAGAATATAGCTGAGAAATCATTTCATCCTAAATTGGGCGGCAGGCAAACACAACCACATGATTATTGGCATGACTCTCCAAACCATGCAATCCATTCAGAATGATGATGATGCTGCTGAGAAAGTTTGTTCAAATCAGCATCGTATTTATCCTAATATAGGCAGTGTGAATCCATGAATGTTTTTGATGAAAATATTAACATTCACCTCCTAAACTGCTTTCAGCACCTGCCTTTTACCCTCAGGGACCAAAGCCTGTGTATCTGAACTAATTCAGGTTCAGCCTCTTATATCTACAGGTGGCTTGCTTCCCCCCCAGGAGCCAGAGACTTTGTCTTCTGCGATGCTGTGCTGTTTTAGCATTTGGAACTCAGTAGGTTTTATAATGAGAGCACCATCTGTTCAAAACAGCCCTCATCTGTTTTCAAGCTAATGTATATCTTATTGGAAACCCATGCTTCTAAAAATACCTGGCAAAATGGCTTAGTCCTTCTACCTAACCTGGCGCAGGCTCCCCCACATTGTAATTAGACCAGGCCTGCATATCCATCAAGCAGCTGATGAGAACATATTTGATATGACAGAGAACAGTAAGCCCATCTAAAGGCAATTTAACTGGAGGAGAAAAGAAATATTGAAAAAAAATTGAAGGCACTGAAAAAACATGATTTATCATCCTTCCAAGCTGAAAAGTGTATATATACACGATTGCACAACGGAGTGCAGTTTGATTTGATGACAAATTAAATGCAGTGTAAAATGCACACTTTTTCATGAGCTATTTGTGTCATATGCATGGTAGAATATGTGTAATTAACACAGTATGTAGTATGTAGTATGTCATGGCAGTGTGAAGGTCAGTGATGTGAAGCTCATTTGTCCCCCTTGTCAATATATTCAAACTATATAAATTCACTTATTTTATGGTGTGCATTTTTTATTATTATTAAAATTTTGATATTGCTTGAGTGCAAAAAAATAATTAAAAGAAAACCCTTTAGAGGATTTTGGCATAAAATAAAACTGCTTAGTTATATTTGAAAAATACCTTGTCAAACTGTGTGCTGTACATGATTTGTTAAAAAAAAATTTTTTATAAATCTATAATGTATATGAAGTGAAGTGAAGTGTGGCCAAGTATGGTGACCCATTCTCGGAATTTGTGCTCTGTATTTAACCCATCCAGGTGCACACACACAGTAGTGAACACACACTCGGTGCTGGGCAGCCATAATGCTGCGGCGCTGGGGGAGCAGTTGGGGGTTTGGTGCCTTGCTCAAGGGTCTCACCTCAGTCGTGGTATTGAGAGTAGAAGAGAGCACTGGTTATTTACTCCCCCCACCGATAATTCCTGCTGGACCTGAGACTCAAAATCACAACCTTCAGATTACAAGTCCGACTCTCTATTCATTAGGCCACGAAAGCTTATTTCAAAAGGTTTTTTTTCAAAGTGCAATGAAAATTACATTTTACTTGATTACTCCACAACACTGAAACTATCATGAATGCGGAGAGTGCAACTTAACACATTAGTAAGCTAGATTTTCCCTCCTTTTCTTTATGGCGGACACTCTAAAATGTCACTGACCTGTGAAATAAAGAGTGCCTCTCCACTCTTTATCGCTGCCATGGTATAAAAATGCTAAAACAGGAAAAGCTGTGAAAATCCTGCCAGTTGAATGGCTTAATTTACTGTTTTTTTCTTTGTGTGTTTTTAAGTTAAGCAACAAAAATAAGCAAAAGTCAGCATTACTGGATTAATTATAGACTCACAAGAACTAGACACTTAGAAAATGAAAAAAAAAAGAATGTTATTTATTTCTGTAATTTCCATTACCTCTATCAGAAGGATTTGCCCACCATTCCATTGAGAAGGTGCCATACCAGGGGTATTGTTTACCCCAAATAGTCTATGTAATTGGCTCTCTGAAGTCAGAAAATTGCTTTAATAATGCCCTGCAGCTTGCCAGCAAAGAAGATATTAAAAGTAAACATACTCATCAAAGGAAAGAGGCCGCCACCTGAGGTGCCTCAATACATTAGACTGTGTTAAAGAGCTGTGGTCTGCGCCGCTGCCACTGTTGGCTCTGCCCATACTGCGCGGTAATAACTGTTCCACTGCTGTACGCCTTGTAATAAATGTTCAGTCTATGCCCTCAATTAACATGGTTATGAACCAGTCTTGGAAGGTGTTTATTGAATGCCGTTATTTGTGTTTGGCTAGGATGATGATACTTGCACACTCTCAGTTGTGTCTTAAACCACCATGGCCAAATGTTTTGGCAGTGACAAATTTTGTGTTTTGCAAAGTTTGCTGCGTAAGCTGTTGTGGTGTTCATTCACATTGTTACTAGATTATTGTTTAGAGTGATCAGATGCATTTTAAATAATTGTTAAAAGCTTCATTGGCCAAAAAATGAACCAAAAACCATTGGCCAAAAAATTAACAATTTCATTGTTTTTTGATCCTGACACAAAATGACCAGCTAACATTAATCATATCAGCAGCATAGTGAAAATGTGAATGTGTACTAGTCAGGTAAAATCACTTTCATACTTAATAGATTGTAAGAGCAGACTGATGGAGGGAAGAAGCGCTTCCAATCATTGCGCTCTTGTTAGCAATGGTTACCTCAAAAGAAACACGTGCAGCCACCATTGCTTTGTATCAAAATGGCCTCACATTCAAGGAAATTGCTACAAAGAATATTGCACCTGAAATAACCATTTAACGGATCATCAAGAACTTCAAGGAGAGAGGTTCAACGGCAGTGAAGAAGTCTTCAGGACAGCAGGTTGGTGTGAGAGCATCTGCACGCACAGTGAGGCCAAGACTTTTGGACAACGACCTGGTGTCAAGAAGGGCAGCAAAGAAGCCACTTCTCTCCAAGAAAAACATCAGAATAAAGAAGAAGGTGAATGAGAAGAAAAGGTGAATGCTACCATGAGTCCTGTGTTATGCCAACAGTGAAGCATCCTGAGATCATCCATGTGTGGGGTTGCTTTTCAACCAAGGGAGTGGGCTGTCTCATAATTCTGCCCCAAAACACTGCCATGAATAAAGAATGGTATCAAAACGTCCTGCAAGAGCAACATTTTCCAATGCTCCATGAGCAATCTGGTGATGATCTGTGCATTTTCCAGTATGCTGGAGCACCATGTCACAAAGCAAGAGTGATAAAGAAGTGGCTAGAAGATCATTACATTGAAATTTTGGATCTGTGGCCAGGCAACTCTCCGGATCTCAATCCCATAGAGAACCTGTGATCAGTCCTCAAAAGGCGAGTGGACAAGCAGAAGCCCACAAATTGTGATCAACTCCGAGAACTATTTAAAGGTTAGTTCACCCAAAAATGAAAATTAGCCCATAAATTACTCACCCTCAGTCATCCCAGGTGAATATGACTTTCTTCTTTCAGACTAATTCAGTCACAGTTATATTAAAAATTGTCTTTAATCTTTCAAGCTGTTTAATGCCACTCAGCGGGTGTTGCAGTGCATCAGTCCAAAAGAAGTTCAATAAAAAGCACCCATCCTCAATAAAAAGTGTTTCACACGGCTTCGGGGGGTGAACAAAGTCCTCCTGTAATGAATCGATGCGTTTTTGTAAAATAACCCTATTTAAAATGTAATAATCAATTTAATGTAGCTTGCGCTCACTGTTGTACACGGAAGCAGCTACATGCGGATGACATATGAGGTCGGCTTTGCACATGTGCCACTCAGAAGTGTCGAATGCGGAAGCGCAGGGGAGATATCAAAACAACGGTCACTAATTAGAAGTACAAAATGAGGATTTATAAAGTAGAATGTCAGACAATTTTGATATAAGCCAAGAGGAGACTGGGTTTCTTTTGCTAAAGTAAGGAAACTTTGCTTCCTTTGCTCCTGTTAACAAACGCTGGTTTTCACGAGACTCACCAGCGCATACACAACGCTGACCTCATGCGTCATCCACCCGGAGCTGCTTCCATGTACAACTGTTGACGCCAGCTACATTAAAGGGATTATTATGTTTTGAATGTATATTTTTACTTACAAAAATGCATCGATTCGCTACAGGAGGCCTTTGTTCACCCCCTGGAGCCGTGTGAGACACTTTTTTTTATGGATGGGCATTTTTTATTTAACTTCTTTTGGACTGATGCACTGCAACACCCGCTGAGTGGCATTAAACAGCTTGAAAGATCAAAGACAATTTTTAATATAACTCTGACTGGATTCGTCTGAAAGAAGAAAGTCATATACACCTAGGATGACTTGAGGGTGAGTAATTTATGGGCTAATTTTCATTTCTGGGTGAACTAACCCTTTAAGGCAAGAATGGATCGATATCAGTCAGGATTTGGCCCAGAAGCTAACATCCAGCATGCCAGAGCGAATTGCAGAGGTTATGAAGAACAAGGGTCAACACTGTAAATAATGACTCATTATATTTTTGCCAATAAAAGCCTTTAGAATTTATGATATGCTTATCATTGTTTTTCATTATACCATAGAAACGTGGAAAAATCTACAAATACTGAAGCAGCAAACTTTGCAAAACACAAAATTTATGTCACTGCCAAAACTTTTGGACATGACTGTAGATGGTAGGTTAAATGAAATCAATACTGCCAGGTGTTATTCAACAAAGAGAGCACCTGAAGCACAGTTTGCCTTGGAAACTCATTGTGATTGAATAGATGAACAATGAAACCTGCCTGAACGCTCCTTTGGTTTTCAGCTGTACTTCGAAATAGCTTCGTGTTATGGTCTCCTATACTGGCTTATTACTGTCGACAGATTTCCGAATAAAGGTTAGGCCAGGCTCTGCCAGCGAAAAGGTCACATGTCCACAATATCCCTTTTCTCTAAACAGTCTCCTTTCAGCACATAGATATCATTACCTGTTATGACTGGTTGGATTTCTAAGCAGCCTTACTTGGTTCTTAGCATGCAGTATTAATAATGCCCATGGGGCTGTATGATCTTCAGCACAACCTTTAAAAGACCTTGATTTTCTGGCGGACTCCAGTATGTGAGAGCATGGTTTAGAGTTTATCAGTGGCCACATGCTTCTGTTATACAGTATTTGGGCCCACAATTAGCCTTTGTAATGAGATGGAAATAAATTCAGAGGCACTTTGGATCAGGTTGAATGTATCATGATTATGATAATCTGACAAGTCGCTTAATTGAGGTTTGGGTCAGTTGGGCTATTTATTTGAAAGTTAAACTATGTTTAGGGGTATAATACGCGTGTGGAGTACTACATGCACTGAATTAGCAGATTAAAGCAGTGGAAACCTATACATACTTTTGTCTTGGTGTATTATTCGGTTATATGTGCAACTGCTATCATGTGTCATTGATAACTGGCCTTCCACTCCATGAAGCTGTCAACCCTGATGCATAATTCTTTAGAATGGTTACATAACAGATTTATAGAGGACATTTCAAACTGGCTTAATTAGGTACTGTGTACAATGCCGTAAGATAAATTCCAAGCCTCAAGCTAATTGCAAAATAAGTTATGTTGGTATTCAGCTGGAAAAACAGATGGTTATACGAGGACAAGAAGTTGATGCTCAAAGATATTATAATATATAAGATGCTATAAGATATTAAGAGTGTTGTAACACTGGATGAGCTGTAAAGGCCTAAGCCGTTAAGTTAAACCCAACCCAAGTATAGATGTTTTTTTTGTTTGTTTGTTTGTGCGTGTTGATTGCACCACATCTTTGATTTTGTGGACAAAATTTTTTCAAGTATTTATGAGCAATAAAGTATTTTTATGAAAAATGTAAGAACAAAAATAACAGAATTAGATTGTTAAACTACTTAGAATATATATATATATATATATATATATATATATAATTTTTTTTTTTTTTGAATGAGGCTTTTTCTTCATTATGATTTCAGTTCTATCACCCTGACTTTATATTTTTACATTATGCACCCCAAACATATCAAAATTAATTTGAATTCAGAAAATAACATGCTCATCATAGAGGAATTATCTATGAATGTATGTATGTGTATACAATGCATGGATTGAATTTTTAATGCATTTTTAAATAAATTAATAAATCAAGTCCAAAAATAAGCAAAGCAACTGTTTTATTAAAATATTTCATAAACAATAATATATTATGCCAAACTACTTAGTTATCCTTCTTGAATTTCTAGTTTTTTTAATTTGGCTTTCATTATGATTTAAGTTCTATAACCTTGACATTTTTTTTTTTACTTATCAAAAAAGACCAAATTTAATTTTAGTTCAGAAAATTAAAAACATGCTCATCATAAAAGAGGTGTATTTGTATGTCACTGTATGACTTGCATTTTTTATGAAATTTTAAATAAAACCCGACAAAAATTAGCATCACATCATTTCTCAATATAACATCCTGATCAAAAGACTTCTTTTGCTATTTCTTTTAGTCCTAACATTGTGATCAGTTTCATATTTTAAAGTTAGCTGTCATTTCATTTCTTTTCCAGGATACTCTGGACTCCATGGCCACCCTGCCCTCGGCCAAATCAAATATGATTTTGAGAGATGGATAAATCAGAATGATGCCTGTCACTCAGTCAAGTCCAGCTTTAGATGTTGCCACTGTCAAAACACTTTTGAACCGAGGGTCCACTGCAGGAGATGAAAGCTGCGGATGAACCCATACAGTACTTGCTGTTTGAATCGATGCAGCAACCGTCTGCATGTGCATAGATAAGAGAGAGGACAGTGTGCGTATCCTCCAGAGCCCGCTGGAAAAAAACTCCCAGGTTCGTCTCCAATCAAAAATACATCTCCTAACTGAGTTTTACAGCACACCCTATCAATGCTCTTAAACTTCAAAGTAGGTCTGCCGACATCTCGCAGCAGATAATCAGATATCGACAGGTTAGTTTTTCAGTGTGATGGGCCTAGATTTGAAACACCGATTGCAAACCGCTTCATGCTTCTCACTTATGGTCAAGGTGCTGAAATAATGGTAAATCCATGAAATGATAAATAAGACATGCTTCAAAAACCAATTTGAATCATTTTGCTTTTATTACTGTGGAGAAAAAAAATGGCCAATTTAAAGGAGAGGAGGCTTAAACTGTGACAAGGTCAAAGAACAACAAGTAATTTATCTCGCTTCAGTGATATGCTGACATTTTATTATATGATAATGAACAGAGAATAAATATTCAGGTGACTGAAAAATGATGACATAAATCCAGACCCACAGAATGAGAGGATGCCCATGTAGGTGGATATAGAAGCTTATACATATTCAGAGTTAAATTCTGCTGCAGTGTTTTGCATTCTCATGCTTGATCTTGTCTAATCATTTCAAGGGTAAAGAGTATTAATTAGCAGATGCAGGTCCTGCTTTATTTACTGCCGTAGCATTTTTGAATGCCCTTGAAACCTTATTTATCTTTTCAAGACAAAGTTTGTGAATTGGATTAACCTTTTGCATCTGGGTCATGTGAAGTGCATTTTTAAGAGTGCAATAAATTGAAACATCACTAAAAGTGTTATGAATTGGGGCAAATTTACTGCATACCATCCTATTCTCTCATCTGTATAAGCATTGGTTTGATATATAATTTTGCTAAAGTCCTGAAGGTGGGAAAGAGCTCCCATGAAGAGATTTATATATTAACCTGTTATCAATGTGTCAAACATTGCTGATTTAACTTCCTCCCTCTGTTATGACAAGGGCTTAGATTCACAATGCTGCATTTGGGTTAGTCTGCTTTGATGACAGACACATTAAATTGAGTAATGACAGTGTCAGCTGTCTTGATTATGAGGTACTAAAAGAAATGGGATGTAGACATTTCCAAGCTGGGTGTGGTGTTTGGGATGAGGTAACTGCATTACTTCATACATCAATATTGAGCAATGCAGGCTCAATAAAGACAAGCAGTTTTTGGGTCATTAACATAAAAACACACTTGAGTTTAACATGGTTTGCTAGAGTGCAGAAAGTGTTATTAAATTGTTAACAGTATTGTAATGGAGCTTATTGCTGCTTGGCAAAAAAAAAAAACTGTGCAAAATAAATGGTTATGGACAAGGTCTTTTGAAAGAAGCTTTTGTTTTTGAATAAAGCTGGGTACTGGTAGCCAAACACTTTGAATCCTGTTTTAAGCCAAGACATTATTGTTAAATACAAATGATGCATTCTTAATGATAATATTGGTTGCAATGAAGTAGGCATCTAATTTGGTTGCCAGGGGACTTTTTTGTTGATCGTCAAACAAATGCAAAGCTGATGGTAGCAATGCCAATTTATGCCCATACACTTGAAAAAAACAAAGGTTCAAAAGCTGTCACTGGGGCAGTACCTTTTCAAAAGGTACAACTTCGTACCTTATTTAATGCTAAATTATGTAACTAATATGTACATATTAGTACATAAATGGTACATATTTGTAACTTTTGAAAGGGTACCACCCCAGTGACAGCTTTTGTACCTTTTTGGGTTTTTTTTTCTCTGAGAGTGTATAGTGAATGGGTTACCAACTTTCTTCAAAATATCTTGTGCTCTGCAGAAGAAAGAAAGAAAGAAAGTCATATTGGTCTTCTAAAGTTGTGAGAAACATACTGATATGTAAGTAATCTTATTTAATCTTAATTTCTATTAAACTCTGTGACTGGATCATTCGGACTGCTTTAGTTAACCAGACCTGATTCTTTGAAAAGATCTGAATCGGCTGAATAATTTGTACATAAATCATACATAAATACTTCTCTCATGAACTACAGTGAATGCACCAAAGAGAGCTAAAATGGATGTTAACTTTAGTTTTCAGTTAACAGTTAAAATGTCAAGTTCAGACTTCAGAAAAAAAAAAAAGTCTTCTAAATTTCTCCATAGTAACAAGGTCAAATTTGGAATGGCATGAAGGAGAGTAAATGACAATTTTCATTTGAGTAAACTATCCCTTTAACATTTTTACTCATTAGTGTGTGTGTCAGAAAGAGAGATATTATGTGCAGCCATTATCTCTGTTAATCTGATCAAGGCTGTGTCATATGAGATTCTTGCAGAGATGTTGCTGCAGACATTTCCTCCCCCTGGTAAAGCAATGGTCCAGGTGAGGTGCTTGGCCTTGTTCATTACTCTTCATTAGTCTGAATTTATCCCTCAGTAGTTCATCCCTCAGTGGGGCTCTGTGATGTGACTAGGGGAGCCACTGTGTTTTATTCGTTCCTGTTCTCTGTGTGATAATGAGCCCATCACAGACTCTGTGTTCAGGGGTCACAGACGTCATTTCCCTCTGCAGAGAGACTGAATCTCTCTCATAATTTCCTGCCTGATTCTCCATCTTCTTGCTTCACTAAACTCTCTCTCAGTTAAGCCAATAAGGACAGAGGAATTTAAAGAGATGTGAATATAAGAAGTCTATCTTTTTCCATGAAGTCCTGTGAATATGTGAAATCCATTGCGTATTCTGTTAGCAAGAGCCAAATGAAAATAATCCAAATTATATTTGAAAAATCTGAAAACATGTCTGCCAATAATTCTCCCACTTTCTGACAACTCTGATATTCTGTCCAATATGGCCACTTTTTCAAAGATTCAGAATGATAAGAGGCTTTTTTTTCTAACTACTTTTCTAACTCTTTTAAATTGGGTTGGGGTCTTTTAAATTTAAGAGTTTGAGTTGTTAGTCTCTTTTGTTTTATGGCAAAGATAACAAAAATTGCAAAAATGCTGTCATCATTTACTCACCCCAATGTAATTCCAAACCAAAAAAAAATAAAAATAAAAAATTATTTCTTTTTGGAACATAAAAGAAGTTTTGAGAAATGTCTGTGTCCATTCAATAGAAATCAGTGGTAACTAAAACATTTTCCTTTGTGTTTTGTAGAAGAAAGTTAATCATGCAGGTTTGGAATGACAAGAGGGTGAGTAAACGATGACAGAATTTTCATTTTTGGTTGAACTGTCCCTTGAACTCTCTTTAGGCTCAGAGTGTAATTATTTCTCAACTTAGCTTTCAGAATTACCAAGAACACTTTCATAACTGTACTTGACAGTCATTGAGCTGTGTTTGATGCACAAACTTTTTAGAAAGAATGTTTTCTTTGCCTCTTTGCCTTTTTTTTTTTACTGCTTTACCTTTCAGTCAAAGCATATTTTGTCAAGATCTGAAAGGACAAAAATGCACAATAAATGTAGTCCATACAACTTCATTACTGCATTATACAGGAAGTCTTCGAAAAACCAACAGCTGCTTTGTGAGCAAAACAAAAATATTTTTTTTTTTTTTTTTTTTTTTTTTTAAGTTTGAAGATCCAGGAGCCTGGGTGAGATTTGAGAGATTTTCAGTCAGTAATGACATTTTGAACAAATTGCATTATACTTTTGTGTGTTTTTTTTCTTCAGCATCTCCTTTTGTGTTTCAAGGAAAAAATAATTAGTCTTTTGTATATGTTGACAATGGAGGTGTTGACTTTAGATGTGAAGGTATGAACTAGAAAGTACTGAGCTGTGCACTTCAACAAACTGTAGTTATATATAAAATTCTATTCTACCCATAATTTGTAATGCGAAGGTGACATCACCCCATTGTTCCTGCTTCGACATTCTTTCTCTCCATTTTGTCATCCTCTTTCTCTAACTCGCCCCCTCTCTCAATGTCAGTGTAATAGAGCATTTGATTTGAGAGTCTTGGAAAGACAGTGCTGTTATTGATAAGATCGGCCACCTGCCGCAACCACAGTGATGAACGGACCCAGACTTTCATTACTGAACACCAACACATTTATAAAACTTTCATATGATCAGCATGACCACACTAAGCTGTGTTCTCTGAATGTGCTCAGTGCACATCACTCTTTGATTAAGACCAGCCAGGTCCAACATGGATATAAGGTAATGTAATATTTATGTGAAATCATTTGATCAAAAAGCCAGTGGACCTTAAAGAGACACATTGTCATTGACACATGCTGTTGTCCCTCAAGTATAAATGTCAGCAAGTATACAGCTGAAGGCTGTTGAGGCCTCATCCAAAATCTTCTTTAATGGTGAACATAATTGATTTGAAATGCCATGTTTTCAACTATAGGGCAGACATAATAATGTTTCTTAAATGCCCACTCAAAGCTATTGAGAAATTTTGAATTGTGCAAATTATGAAATTACTGTTAATGGGGGAGTAGTGCAGTTATTTATGATTGCATCCAATAATTTCCATTCCCCATGATTCCATTTTTCAGGCTATGCTTTTTTCCTCGTGCTTTTCAGAACCTTTACAATGATAATTTCCTTCCTTCTGTGGGAGAAGCACTCTGTAATGACAACTTTCATAACCTCTCTCGGTCTCGCTTCAGATGCCGGTCTGTGATATTGGCTCAGAATAAGCGATACAATCTGCTTTTTACCCAGCTCTGGATTTTGACAAGTGCAATTAAAGCTCCTTTAGCTGTCATCTGGTAGGACTATGCACATTCACCTTCTCTTGCCTTAATGTGCAACATTCTCTGTGTTTCTTGCTTCCCTCTGCCATTCATTGTGTCTGACTTTCTCTCCTTCTCGGTCTCAATCTTACTTTAGCTCAAATACATAATTCAGCTCAGGAAACTGATGTTCTGTTGTCAAATGTGTCTCTGGCTTTTTGTCCCTTTTTCTTCGTTCAGTGATGTGTGATGGTGTCTCTCCCTGTCAGTGAGGTTGGCTGACATTTCATTTTTAGCTTTACAGATCTTAGTAATATTCTCTGTGATCCTGGCAAAAACACAGAACCTTTTTTTTTTAGGGCTTCAAAATTAACGTATTAATTTACTGTTTGTTTCTTGGAATATACTTTTTTTTTAAAGTGCTATTTTTTCATGCTAAATGCACAAAATATTGAGAATTCACCCCACAATACAGCTACAAATGATCAAATGCTTCTTGATAACTTATTAAAGAAATAGTTTACCAAAAAAAAAAAAAAAAAAAACTGCTGAAAATGAACTCACCCTCAGGGCATCCAGGATGTAGATGGGTTTGTTTCTTCATCAGAACAGATTTTGCTCACTATTGGATCACTTGCTCCCTATTGGATATAATTGTTTGACCATGACCACGTTTCCCTTTAGATACATTCATTGTACCCTATTCTGTTCTGTGGTTACTGTATGAATTTGTGCAAAGCTAGTGTTGGAACAAGAGACCAGGTGGGAAATCAAAGACAATGGAGCTCGTCAAGGTAACTTTCCCTAAACTCTATCAGTTTCAGTGTGATGTTTGTAGTTGTGATGTATCACTCTGCTTTGACATTAAGGCTGAGTCTGCTTCTGTCATTGACCACCTCTATCACCACTTTCAAGTCAGTGTACTTTCTGTTACTTGCCTGCATGTACAATGCAGTTTGTCAGCTTTTTAATTGAGACATATACAGTAAGTGACAAACGCAAAGGGAAAAAAAGTGGGGTGCGTTTCAGACTTGTTAGAGAAATAGTTCTTATTACTAAGGATTGAATTATTGCTATTGATCTGAAAAAAGCTCTTAATAAATTTATTTACTCTACATTTACAAATAGAATACAAATATATATATATATATGTAGTCACATTCTTTCCCAGAGTTTCTTGGTCACACTTTAACTTTCACACTTGTGGGTCTGAGAACACAGAACATTAGCAATCTGAGCATGAATGATAATTAATTTCATGGCTGGTAAATGTCCATTAAACATTGAACTTTTTTTTTCTTTTCACAGTAAAGACAATGAGGTGATTTAATGATGACGACATAATGCATTTGTATGAAATAAAATTAGATTTTCAAATGGGAGTCTTTGTGGTGGCTTTTGAAGAAGTTGTGAGGTTTCCTACAGTGAGGCTGTGTTCAGTGAATCTGTACATGTTTGGAACTATATAGTCTATACAGACTGGTATATTCCAAAATGTTACATAAATATTTGGTTAATATACACTTTGAAAAACACATTCACATGTACATTTCTATGTGCTTGCATACTTTTATGCTGCCATGATGCACCACCATGCAGTCGTGAATGTGAGAGCAAAGAAAGACATGAAGAAAAATAGGATGAGTTAGATAAAGAGATGTCAGAAAGCATCTATAACCTGCTGCAGTTGAGAGATACCATTTCTGTGAGATGTAACAAATGGATATGAACACTAAATAAAAGCATGCGCATGTGTGTGGGGCAATGTGTGTAAAACAGTAAATGGCTATAAACACTGGTTTGTTGCTTTGAATTGTGCTTTTAACTTTTTCTGATGACCTGATGAATTAGGGGCATTATTTGCTAAAAGCATAACAATGCAGGAACTTACGGTTAACCATTTAACAGGTTTGTACTGTAGCAAGTTTACGGGACATTCTAAAACGTGAAAAACGCTTAACGTTGGCTTAATGTACTAAGACAGTGATATTAACAGACCAAACTTACTAAACATCATACTAATAAAGTATACTATCTACAAAAAAATCAGATGAGCCCTGAATATGAACGCATCGCATTTAATAACACGTTAAGCGGTTTTCTATGGGAGGAAAAGGCTTAACATGTTATTAAACGTGTTGCATTCATATTCAGGACTCATCTGATTTTTTGTAGATAGTATACTTTATTTGTATGAAGTTTAGTGAGTTTGGTTTTTTAAAATCATTGTCTTAGTAAGCCACATTAAGCGTTGTCCTATGAAAGGAAAAGGCCTGAAGTGTTATTAAACACTTTGAGATCATATTCAGGGCTCATCTGATTTTTTGTAGATAGTATACTTTATTAGTATGATGTTTAGTGAGTTTGATTTGTTAATATCACTGTCTTAGCACATTAAGCGATGTTAAGCGTTTTTCACATTAAGCATTTTAGAATGTCCCCATTTTCACAGTTTTTTTACCGTTAAAATCACGGCCATTTTTTACAGTGTATATGATGTAATGAATAAATTTTTTTTTTGATTACCCAAAGTTTAATGGTGTTGTTCTCTTATTCAAATGCTAAATTATATAATACCTAAATATTTAGGTGAAGCTGTGAGCTTGAATTTATTATCGCATCATCATATGCAGTGTGATGAATTATTATTGCTCATTATTGTCTAAAGGCTATTTTAGTAATTTAAATAGCATGGGTTATCTTAATATATTGAATAATCACATTGAATAATAATATCACACCACCCAAATATTTAGGCTACTACCCTCTGTTTTCCGTTGTCAGTGCAGGGTTTTTTTTAAGCTTAGGTTACTGACTATTATGGTATAGTGTAGACTGCATTAAAAAGTCTTGAACATAAAAAAAACAGGATAAAAATATAGTTGATGACTAGACACAATCACTGCATGACTCTAGACACTTCTTTGCGAAGACAGTGGCATAATACAGTGGAATAATGTGTTCTTTAGCCTTTACACTCGCCCGCCACTTTATTAGGTACACCTGTTCAATTGCTTGGTAACACAAATAGCTAATCAGCTAATCACATGGCAGCAACTTCATGCATTTAGGCATCTAGATGTGGTGAAGACAACTTGCTGAAGTTCAAACGGAGCATCAGAATGGGGAAGAAACGGGATTTAAGTGACTTTGAACGTGGAATGGTTGTTGGGGCTAGACGGGCGGATCTGAGTATTTCAAAAACGGCTAATCTACTGGGATTTTCACGCACAACCATCTCTAAGGTTTACAGAGAATGGTCCGAAAAAGAAAAAAATATCCAGTGAGCGGCAGCTGGGTGGACGAAAATGCCTTGTTGATGTCAGAGGTCAGAGGAGAATGGGCAGACTGTTTATAGATGATAGAAAGGCAACAGCAATTCAAATAACCACTCATTACAACCAAGGTATGCAGAATACCATCTCTCAACGCACAACACGTTGAACCCTGAAGCAGATGGTCTACAGCAGCAGAAGACCACACCGGGTACCGCTCCTGTGAGCTAAGATCAGGAAATGAAGGCTACAATTTGCACAGGCTCACCAAAAGAAGATTGGAAAAATGTTACCTGGTCTGATGAGTCTCGATTTCTGCTGAGACATTCAGATGGTAGGGTCAGAATTTGGCGTAAAGAACATGAAAGCATGGCTCCATCCTGCCTTGCCTCAATGGTTCAGGCTGGTGATGGTGGTGTAATGGTGTGGGGGATATTTTCTTGGCTCACTTTGGGCCCCTTAGTACCAATGAGCATTGTTTAAATGCCACAGCTTACCTGAGTATTGTTGCTGACTATGTCCATCCCTTTATGACTACAGTGTACCCATCTTCTGATGGCTACTTCCAGCAGAATAATGCACCATGTCACAAAGCTCAAATCATCTCAAACTGGTTTCATGAACAATGCAATGAGTTCACTTTACTCAAATGGCCTCCACAGTAACCAGATCTCAATCCAATAGAGCAGTTTTGGGATGTGGTGGAATGGGAGATTTGCATCATGGATGTGTAACCGACAAATCTGCAGCAACTGCATGATGCTATCATGTCAATATGGACCAAAATCTCTGAGGAATGTTTCCAACACCTTATTGAATCTATGCCACGAAGAATTAAGGCAGTTCTGTAAGCAAAAGGGGGTCCAACCCGGTACTGGCAAGGTGTACCTAATAAAGTGGCCAGTGAGTGTATATATACATATACTGTATGGTTTGAGGAAATACGGCATTAAACTTCATGTATGCATATTATCTATTTCTTTTAACTGAAATTAAACCTTGGAAGGCATTAACCGGCATGCAGTGTTTCATGTTACAGATGTAGTTTTTGGAAACTGCATAACTGCTACACCAGCTACACTAACTATACTGCTATTGAATGGAATTAAATAGGTTTTGTGTTTTTAGAGAGTTGAGGACCTCTGTGTCAAAGAAAACTAAAGTTCTTGTAATGCAGAGCTATTCAGCTTGTGCCTTTTCTAGCGAGAAGCTATGCCCTCAAAAGGGGAAATGAAAAAGATCAATGTTGGAGAGTTTAATGAGGATATAAGATGTCTCTGGAGGCAGTTTTTCTCCCTATGAATTTTAAGACCGTTTTAGGCCCAGTCCAATGTCAGGCAGATTTGCATTTGATTTATAGCCACTGTCACTAAAATTCTGACAGATGAGTAAAACCAAAATATTCCCATCTTTTGCTCTATTCACCCGGGAACATAAACACAACCATAACTGTTTAACTTGTCCTTGCTTTTATTAATAAGTTTCAGAGGATAAACCACAGGACAATATTATATTTGAAAGAAGCATTATTGCACAGCTGATGATGAATCTTCCCTTATGGCGCATTTTGAGACAGGAATAAATTACATGCTTCGGGATTAAACAGAAAGGGGGTGGGGGGGGTGTTGGGTTTGGGGGGCAGAATTGGGGGGGGGGGGGGTGCAAATTGCTCTTTATGTTAAATTACCTGTACTACATGCTGAGAGACTGAACTTAGTTTTTAACCATGTGCACCTTTCTTTCTTTCTTTTTTTTATGGTCCTGTGGACATATAAATAAGAATGAATAAATCACTCTCCACATCCAGTGCTCTCCAAGAACAGCTTGAGAAAGCAATAAACTTCAACATCAATACATCAGAGGGAAAGTCATACCTTCATCTCCTCTGAAATGAGCCCAGTGGTCCCCTCCCACACTTCAGGCTCTCATTTCACTGCAGTTCATTCGCCTGAAGGGCTAAATTGTCCCCACTGGAATATTGGCTCCAAATACACTATTACAAAGCAATTTTGTTGGTAAAATAAGCATGATATGACTGCTGTTTTTGAGGCAGCCATCTTTTTTCATTATTAAGAGAGACTTCAGCTCCCCCCTGAGATGCACACTAGTATTGCATTTAACACAATTCACCAATATATACTATTCATTATATGGATCTGTTCTGGTTGAGGGGTGTATATGCTATGCTGTTTGAAAAAAAAAAAAAAAATTTTTTACACGGACTTGTATTGCTGTTATTATTGTGTAATTCTTCAAAATGCCTTTCTTAGAAAAACATAATACCACAAAACAATTTTAAGCCAAATATTTTTTAATTTCCCTTGAACCATATTAAAAAAGTCAACAACAGCAATTTCTCTTTGAGAGCTGTTTTGTTGATTCTTTCTTTAGACTGTGGTTTACCCAAAGAAAACAATGCTCGGGGGGTCCATATCCACATGCGGGGACTCAATTAAACCTTCGGACTTTCTGTAGCAAAAGCATTTAATTGTGTCCATGTGTTTTATCTTGCTAAAAGTTCAAGGTGTTTGGTGACTAAATCCCTGCTAAGTCATCACATTACATTTTATTTTGCTCTGAAGGAGTTTTATTGGAGTGTTTTGCCTTAGACTGTACACAGATGAGGTTGACCTGCCTTATTTGCATTGTAAGCATTAAAAAAAAAAAAAGAAAAAATCTTTAAATCATTTTCTACACTTAAATTTACTAGATGGTATTTTTTTTCTTTGTAGAATGAGAAGGCATTTTACATACTATGGGGATTTTTTATATGTTACAAACTTACATCTTTGTCTACGCAGAGAATGTATGTATGTACTGTATGTGAAAAAAAAATGTGAAAATGGGCAAATACTGTATGGCAGTGTAAGGTCCACCCAGTTGGCCCAATAAAGGTATCCACTCTGAGCAGAAAAGCGCCCGATGTCATTCACGTTTTTTTCTATTGCCCAATCGAATGAATGGAGAGGTGTGCCGTCCATTGTGGTGACGGAAGTTTACAGCTGCTTGGAACTGTTGCAGGTTAATATGATAGTTTCCTTAACAGCTATAATCCTTGATTAGACTGACAGGACAGCTGATTTGTACAGCCGAGTGAAGGGAAGGATGGGTGAAGGGACGGAAGTGGGGGAAAAGGAACAAATGTATAGGTAAAAAAGAAGATGTCCCACATCTTCTCTCGATGAGATGTGGAAACAGATGCCTGTATTTTAATACACTGTGTTTGTATTGTCCATATCTTAGGCGTTCAAAGTGTCTGAGGTTCTTCAAGTCTTACAGCAGTATTGCTCTTGATATAGGGGACAGTATGTCTCTTCTATTACATTTCTGCATGGGTACTAGCAGGGGCTAACAAGTTTATGCAAACAGCCAAACCTTACCATGGGTGGCAGCCAAAAAAATAATAGGGAATTAGTATATTTTTCTCTGAAGTGTTGGAATCAAATTTACCTCAGATATGTGGCATCTCTCTCCAGGCAATGTTAAAGGGGTCATATGATGTGATTTTAAATTTTGCCTTTCTCTTTGGCGTGTTACAAGCTCTTGGTGCATAAAGAAGATCTGCAAAGTTGCAAAGACATTCCTCACAAATCCAAAAATAAACCACACATTAAAAACATAAGAGTCAGCCACACCCTCCTAAAAACGGCTCATTCTAACACGCCCCCACATGTCTACGTCACGATGTGGGAAGATTTGCATAACACTGCCCAAATTTTCACGCAAAGAAAGTAGGGTTAAATTTTATTCTCACTGCCATATTGTTTTTGGCGCGCCACCATGTTGTCCTTAGTCGAATCCACCGGCCGCGCCATTCTCAATCCGGCCCTCGCTCACTCTAGCTCGACGTGTGTCATGCTGAGTTTCGTTGTGAAACTCAGCATCACAGTATGGTGAGGGGCGCAACATTTCTGTCACACCTTGAGGTATTCGGCCAATCACAACGCACTGGATAGCTGGCCAATCAGAGCACACCTCACTTTTCAGACTGATGAGCTTTGTAAATATTGACACGTTTCAGAAAGATGGGGCATAGAGGAGAAACAGTAATGTACAGTATGTGGAAAATAATGTTTTTTGAACCTTAAACCGCATAAACACATTTCATTACACCAAATACACAAAATAATGTTCTTTTTAGCAACATCATATGACCCCTTTAACAAATTAAGGTTGAGTGCATAGTAATGGGGCTAATTTGTGAAAGCTCATTAATTTACATCTATCCCATTAAATGGCCAAACTGAATTTAATTTCACACATTTCAGAAAAACTTTGCTTTCACCTCCAAAATGACTTACTGTTGCCCTCTGTTTTGACAGAATTGGAAACAGTTCACATTCAGGCAGAATTTAGCACATGCATCACTTAGACCTGAAAGTAATAAATTGTCATCCTATATATCACATTCATGTCACTAGTAATGGTTTTTTATTTCACCTTCTTCACATCCACCATTGCTGGTCGCCTGATGGATTGTTATTGGGCTCTGGAAGTCTGGATTCTATTCTAACTTATTTGCTAAGGGCATAACTCAACCTGATCCAATCTACTCAGCACCAGACCTCACAGAAAATAAAAATGGAGAAAAGCTAGTCAGCATCAGTCCTCATCCATATCATCCATCTGGATCCATATTAAGCATGCTAATCATTCCCTGACCGTGAGTGTTTTTTGTAATTAGCTGTTTTTGTCTTTTGGTGCAATTAAGAACGTTTATACCATACAATGTTGAGAACATACCCATGAGAGACCATTAGGCATGGCTTTTCATGCTTTCTGTAATGACTATGTATACATTCTTCCTCAGCACTCTGCAGATGAGCTGTCCTATCATTTTTCAACTGTCAAACTTTGCTTTGGGTCAACAATGCACTAAATGCACGCTAAATGCCATCACATTTAAATTTATACGACTCAGTCAGATTTTTGACAGCAGAAACTCGATTAGCAGTAATTACAATGTTCTCTGAAATCTTCAGACCTGAAATGACAGTAATTCTGTAAAGCATTTTCAAGTGAGTCATTGTTTGGATCTTAGATAAAAATGATTATAACATATGCGTTGATCTTAGATTGACTCTGCAGAATATAGTTAAGATCCTACAGTGCTGTACTGGGACACGGTTCTAAGTATGTTCACATGGCTACTGTGCCAAAAACATACTCTGTTTTTGTTTATGATTAAATTGCACTGAGATCTCATTTAGAGAAAATGATAAATTACCTTGCTTTCCAACCTTGAACTCAAGGGGGTTCTCTATTCAGTTTAGTCTGTGACATGGACAGGCCTTGATACCTATTTAGAAACATACTTTTTTAAAATTATTTATTTATTTTTCTATTTTCAATATTTTTGTTTCATATTTTTGTCCTAGTGATAAATGGTGTAAAAAAAAAAAATCTGAATCTAAATACAAAATATAGTGATTCGCAATATACCATATAGGTTATAGGTAGGCCTATCATTTATAGAATTTTTGGTAACACTTAAGATGAACTAGTTGCTTATTAGCATGCATTTTACTAGCATATTGGTTGTTTATTAGTACTTATAAAGTACATATTAATATATATTTGCTGATATTGGGTTACAAATCATGTATGCCAAAATACCATATTTTAAAAATTATTTAACTATATTATATTCTATATATATTTAATTATACAAAAAATTTTTTTATTTAGATGAAATAGAGTTTACATAATGGCTATGTATTTTTTATCAGCCAATAAAATTGATAAAATAATCTTCTTAATATTGTGCTTACTTTACAAAATGACTCATTTACATGAAAGACACTCATGAATTCTTTCACATTAAAATGTGATGATTATTCCTGTTATATAATATTAAAATAAAAATAATAATAAAAAAAAACAAAAAAAAATTTCCTAAAAAAAATATAAAATATATATATATATATATATATATATATATATATATATATATATATATATCATATACATATATATCATATCATATCATATATATATCAGATGGTATGTGCACAGTGATACATTTCCTGCAATTAAAAAGTCACTTTTTTAATTAGCACTTACAACTGTATTTTACTCAATATATTCCATAATAATTTTACATTTGAGTGTATTTTAATGTGCATCAGCGGTCATTGGAAGGTTTCACATGTGAGTGGCTAAACATCGAGCCAAAAGCCCCCTGCGTATGAGATGCATGTGAGAGCCAAATATAGTGTCAAAGATCCTCTCATGCTGTTTCTAGAAAGCCAGAGCCAGAGGTTGTAAGCACTGACTGTATTAGAAATAATAATGCTTCAGTCCTACCTACTTCCTGTCTTCAAATGAAAAATGAGACAAAAATATTTCCTCAAGTCATTTTAAATTTCTGTGACTTGTGGAATATTTTATGTGAAACTTGAACTTGAAGGTTAGATTTCTGATCAGTATCAATCAACCCTTATTATACATTCCTAGAAAACAAGTATTGATGTTCTTTAATGATTCCATCTGAAAGTTTACATAGGTCCATACAGTTGCACTGTAGCAGCTGTAGCGGTGAATGACTGGACGCAGAAGCGAAAAGAAGCCAATAAAGCGCCACCCTTGAGTGTGCGCCAAGCACCCTGTGACACACTCAACCCTCCACAGAACAAGGTCTGCCAATACAATTCATTAGGCAGCCAATTACTCACTGCTGAGGCTTTTTTTTACAGTAACACTCCCTGACCCACAAAGAGCTCACTACAGGAAGGGAGCTGTTATCTTGCCTGTGCTCTAACTGCTTGGCTTTCCAGACATGGAAATTCCTTGACTTTGCCCCTCATTGAGGGCGGGATATTTTGAGAGAGGAGACCTCCTCCTTCATCGGTTCTTTTCTTTATTGGTGTCCTTTCAGCCCGAAGCGTGTCAGCCAAATCAATACCGGACTCTGAGGGAGATAGATGAAGCAGATAATGGTTATAGGGGCACTTTTTATGTGTTTGCTGCATTATTAACCAAGAGATTTTATTTTCGAATGCTCCTCTCTTCCTGAAAGACCTAAGAGCTTAATTACGGAAGAACAGCCTTGACCACCTGCTTTCAATATAGCCTTGTCTCAAAATTGGATGTGGTTTTCAGCTCATCTCTGTCTTACATTAACTATATAATACAATTTTGATTGATTTGAAATTCTGGTTCTGTACACAATAAGAGATGAAACTGAAATCCTTCTTTGTGAAATAATTATTTGAGCACTGAGCTTCTCAGTAGTTGCTGATGTGTTAAGGTGAAAATCAGAAGCACTTTTTGTTTAACATATTCTGTAAATGCATCATATTTACTACCGAATGAAATCAAAATTGGAGTTTTGTGGTATTTAGTTCATATCTGTAAGCTTTGAAGACAAACACCTTGGAAAAAAGTATAGAATTAAGTGTGAAAATTTGATGTAGAAAGACGGAAATAGAAATACATTTTCTTGTAAACATATATTTTACATTTATATTTATATAATATATTTTATTTTTTTATATAAAAGCTAATGTTTGCTTAAGATATTATATAAATATGATTTACACTTTTTACTTATTTATTTTTCTTTTATTTATTTACTCATGATTAATCACAATCATTTTATTCTTTCGATAGCCTTATTTTTTATTTTAAGCAGTTAAAAACAAATTTGCATGTTGTAAATACTGAATTTTTTTTTGTACAGTAGATTTTATTTTATTTTTTTAAACTAAAACCTACATACTGTCAGGATTTTGTTTTATTTCGACTGCCTGTGTTGTCTGTTTCCTGTGCTTGCCTGCCTGTTTCCTTGGTTCCCGTTTCCCCCTCTAGTTAGTGGTTTTGGATCAGTTGCCACACCTGTTCTATTTCTCCCTGATTACATTCCCAGTGTATTTAAGCCCTCAGATTCCCTCTGCTTATTGTACGGTATTGTCGTTTGTTTGTGTGCATGATTCTTTGTTGGTGTTTTTTCCTTGTGGATTTATTAAAAGTTCGTATTGGACTCTTCATTGTGCGCTTTAATATACAGCAACATGTGATACATCTGTTCAAGAAGGTTTATTTTTTTTTTCCTTCCTGCAAAGATTCTCACCACTGAGAAAAGGTGTCACCTTGCTCAGTTTTCAAATGCATTTATTACGAAAAACACTAGATAGATCGATAGATAGATAGATAGATAGATAGATATATAGATAGATAGATAGATAGATAGATAGATAGATAAATGGGTTTGTATTGAATGTAGTGTTTCTCATTAGGTTTATACATTTAACATTATTAAGCTTACAGTGTATCTTTAAGTCAGTATTTATTGATAAATATATGTATGTATGACGTATTGATGACATTCCATTTGCTTTTTGCCAAATTGAGTGTTCTATTTTGCTTATTTTGCCCCTAATAGCACCTCATGTGAATAAAAAAAAATCATGGTTCATGGCTTTGACGTAACTAATGCATTTTGGCTATTTAAAAGGGATGACACTGCTCAAGTACCACTCAGGCTTCCTATTATAATATTGGAATTGTAGAGAGGAGGAAAAATTGTGCTTGCCAAGCCATTTCATGGGGTCTTTAATGTACCCAATGTTTGCATTGTTTTTTTGTTTTGTTTTTTTAAGAGAGAAAGTTTCATATTCTACAGTTTTGTGATCTGTAGAACAGCTGGGCCAACATGCTGGTTTGCCTAAACAAAATTGGATTATCTATGACATTATCATGGAAATGATTTAATATCCTGTAACAGTTGAGGTGTCTGCTTCCATCTCCCCACGCCATTGCTATTCTCCATGTGAAATTAATCATGTAATTACCGCTATTTTCTTGGTGACATCCAGTCAGTGTTTTGGTGGCTTTTACCTCAGCTTCATTATTCAAGACTGAAAAGGTTACATTGATTTGGATTTTCTCTAAGGGGAGGGTGGGGGGGCATTTTGCAGTCTTAGGAAGGAATCTTAATATATCATATCATTTTTGACAGTAGTATTGAGGGGCTTCGGGAAATGCAGGCATTGGTTTTTTGGTGTCAGGGGATTGTGTTTGCATTGCAGAGCAGCCGCTGGTATTAAGAGTAATGACCAAGTGACACAGATAATGTCAGGGTGGAATTTTCTGCATGCACGGTGGCAGGTGAAATGACAAGCCTTTATTTATGACACGACAATCTTTGCGCTTTCAATTTGCCCAAGTTGCTGGATAATGAACTTTTTCAGAATGATATTTCTGTGCAGCGTTGGACAGCATTTCATATAGCCCCCCCCACCACACACACACACACACCTCCCAGGGTCTTGATCAATCTTGTTCTCTATTTTCTGTTTCGCCTTGCCTTGTTTTTTTAATTTTTTTTTATTTTTTTCGGATTTGCTGAATTTTCTTGCGACATATTTGATAATGTTTATGCATTATCTTCTTCTGTCTCTGTCTCTGTTCATTGTGCCCATTACAGTCAATACTGAATAGGCCTGTATTATTATGTTTCATATATCAGCTCACGCTTGTCTCGCTAAAATAATTTCTTTCTGTTTTGAAGGATTGCTGTGGTCCTGAGCTACAAATGTTAAGACCTAAATGCAAGAGACATTACATCATCTTCTCTCTGATCTGATGAACTGAAACATTGGATCAAAATGTTGCGTGGGGTGCAGCACAATGTTATATCAGCTAAAACAACCACTGACTCAGAAGAAAGGTGTATTCCAACACGATCTCATTAGTATTCTTTTCTCATGTTTCTAACACGTGCTACATTTTCCCATGTTTGCATAGGCACTGAAACATAAATTTACCCATTGACAGCAAGTAAAATGTACGAATTTTATGCATGATCAACATTAAAGATGCACAGTGTTTACAAATCCTTTTTAACTATAGCTAAATAATATATGTATATATGTGTATGTAAATACTGAATGTTTTTGTATATATAAATGTTTTTGTATTGTTGAGAGGGGGCGAAATTAGAACTCATAAAATAAAATATTTTATATTTTTACAATATTTATAATTTTCTTTACAATAGATTAATTTAGTTAATGAAAACACTGATGCAAAAAAAAAAAAGTTAATTGACAGCCTTTTATGGCTATGATAAGACTACACACAACTTGATTAAACACTTTATCAACATGCAGTAATACTTAACGAAAATAACTCTCTATATCTAAACTCTCTCTATATCCAGAAAACAAGGAGAAAAAATCTAGACCTCCACAAGTTTTAATGTTTGCACTTATGAGTCTTTTTTTTTGTTGTTGTTTTAATAGAATTATGAATATAATTTGGAATTATTGGAATTAATATCAGGATTTCCCTTTTAAGCTTTTGAGTTTTACCAGTTTTCATAATGCAGAGAGTGTGTTAATTTATAAGGTCATTTAAAAAAATCAGGAAACTATGTGAGGTGAAATAAACCATGCGTATGAGATGTGAATATATATGAAAGTGCAATAATTCTGAGGAAATTTCTCAAATGACAACAGTCATGGTCAGTAATCACGATTAGAATTTTGAGCAAAATAATTGTGATTAGTTTAACCGTTATGCAGCTTGACTAAAACATGACCAAGTTTTCATTGACTAAACCTAGACTAAAATTCCCAGACTTTTAGTCAATTTAAACTTGACTTTAAAAAAGTACATAATATACCAATATACTGTAAAATTTGACTACATAAATATATTAATAATTTAAAGCATTCATATGTCATTTTCTAAAGCCCACGTAAAGTAATTCCACATCAGTATTGTGCATTTCAGCATATATCCAAATATGTAAATGCTACTGTACATATGTAAATGCCTACATATTCTTAAAACTTCAGGCTGTGTATTAAGAGAAAATTTGCACATTCTGAGCTATTCATTGTTTTGATTTTAAATCATGACCATAATCAGAGCAGAGAGAACAATGCATTAAGTATTCTTCTCCAGGTGCTTTAATTTATATGAAGTATAACTATGTGTATTTTTTGAGCAGCAAAAAACATTAATCCACCCACACAATATCTCAGACCAGCTACAGTAAGGTGAGATTATTAGGTAACCACTGAATAATAGAATAGACTTTTTGAGTGGGATTCTCTATGACTGCCTTATTGAGTCCTTGACCATCCTTCACCCCTAACCTTGACAGTATCTCTTCTCTTATAAAAGGACCATATAGCAACTTTGTGGCAATGTAGAGCCTTTGTGACTATAGCAAATCTATGAAATAGCTTGTATATTTGTTTGTTAGGAACTTTATGAAAGATATACTGTATGGTGAAACTTTAAAATAACATGGGCTTAGATGGTCACATACAGTCTCATATAGACAAATTCCAGGTTCTTATTTGGCGTGTGAAATGATGTTCTCAGAGTGTCAGGATGTTCAATTTCATGCAGAAGCAGTTTCATCTTATGTGAAACTTTATATAAAATAAAGACATACGTTTGGCGGTTCGTGTGTGCGTGTGTGTTTAGGGGACTCAGAAAGGCTGTTAAATTTGGCCATGAAATGGGTTTACAGCCAGTCTCTCAACCATTTCATGAGGGCTGGAGCTGGTTGCCCAAGAACAGGCATTTGGGTCACATCAACCTCTCTGCCTTTCCATGCTACATTAATCTAACTATCCACCTCAAATCTGCTGTGAAATTACCCCGACTAAATACAGATGACTTAGGAGATGTTTGTGGAGAAAAGGACAAGAAATATCTAAGAAAAATGCTGGCATGTAAGGGATAGTAAGAGACAATGAAGGAGAGGCTTTTTTTTTTTTTTTTTTTCTCGATTTTTTGCTTCCCCATTTAGGTGTCTTTATGATTTATTCAATCTTGATTATGTATAAGTTATTTATATTTTAAATTATTTACATTAAAAAGCTAAATATTTCATGGGGAAAAAGTGGAAATAAATATTCAATTTTGTGGAAAATGCATTTACCAATATGAAAATATTCTAACCTCTTATATGAAAAAAAAAAATTTGAAAAGAGATGCTCTACCCACAGAAGAGGAGGTGCAACCAAGTTCATGTTAATAGGGAAAAGGTGCAACACTCAGTCTTAAAGAATTCCAACTTCATTGGATAAAAACGTGATGTTTAGGCCATATTCAAGGCCTTCTTCAGGTGTCTGATATGGCCGAAACGTCATGTTATTTAACCAATGAAGTGAATGTTGCACATTTTCTCTATTTACAACCTCTTATATGAAGATAATGATGATGTTTACATTTTTTTATTTAGCAGCCACTTTTATCCAAAGTGATTTACAAATGAGAAACATCAAAAGCGAGTTATCATAATGCCCACAATTTTTGCAGTGTTGAGATGTTTCTGAACTTAAATGTCCATTGAGTAATTTTAGGATTCACACATAAAGAAATTGATAGTACTTTCAGAATAAGAATTAAAGACTCCAGTCATAAATATAGGCTAAAAAAAAGCTTTAATTTATACAGTAAAGTAATCATGGCTGACTAGGAATAGTGCTTTTATTCAGACAAAAACCATTGCTTTGTGTGAAGCTGCATACATATCACTAAATGTCAGTAGTATGAGATGAAAAAATTAGCCTTGAGGTCATGCGTAAGGATGTTGTAATAAAACTACCCAGCTATATCCTATAAGAAAAAACGAAAGAAAATGTGCTATGAATGTAGATCTTCCACAAGTATTTTAGTGAATAATTCCACACATTTGATTTATTACTATTATTATTATTATTAATGTTTCTTTTTCTGCTTTTAATTAGAAGACAGTGGAGAAGTGACAGGAAACAGTTATTAGAAGGTGCACTATACTGTTGCACACATTGACAACATTTGGCGTTCCAGATAGAAGGGTTATAAAGCCTAGAAGGACATTTAAAGGAGTAAATGGGGCAGTTAGGATTGTGTCGCGATTGAGAAAGATTGATTATTTTAGCAGAGGATGCTGCTGAGATTTCCTCCAATGAGTAAATCTTGGTTCTTCTACTGGGTGAGTGATCACAGTCTAGGTGGAGGTATTTTTTTTTTTTTACTAAGCAACAGTCTTGTGTTGTGACCCTGCATTCATCAAAAAGGAAACTGGAAGTCTCCGAATAATGGTTGCTAGGCATCAGGACAGAATCTTCCAGAGGGCCATTGTAGCTGTCACACCACTTCATAAAACATTTTTGTGTTTATGTTTTTCCAATTTGCCCTGGTGACATTTAGAGAAGAAAGAATTATTTTTGGGAAGTTGACAAACCTTTTTTAACTATCAAATTCTGTTAGCCTGTTGTATCCTGTATTTACAATTTGACTCTGTGTTGTAAAAGATTCATTAGATACATGCAGTTTTTGCTTTAAGCAGTTCTCCTCCTTGCCAGTTTTATGTCTGTGTGAAAATAAGCGAAGGTGGTGACCTTCTGCTGTTAGACTAACTAAGAGAGAACTTTTCAGATATCTCTGAATTTGCTGTATGACTGGTGTTAGATATTCTCTTTGTATAGCACATAGTAGATGCATTAGTAATTGATGATTCTGGTTTTATCTGCTGTTTTTCAGAAATATTCATTACAATCTTGCAAGAGCATTTAAATAGAGGAGTCATTGCTTCAGTATACCTAGTGCTGCCTCAAAAATATTCACTGTTTAACAGGTACTTTACAGACTGCAATCAGATGTCACTTTAACTTTTCCTCAAACACCATCCAAGCATCTCGACCACATAAAAGATATACAAACGTCTTGTCTACAGGGGAACAGATTTTGTAATGAGAAATGGGTTCCGACAGAAGCGCTTGTGCTGAACAGCACAGCAATGCAAAATGAGGTCATGCTAGTGAAAATGTTAAGCAAGTATCTTAAATGGTTTTATTTTCTGCTTTCTGTGTTTTAAAGAATTGAGTCCAATGTAGAGCTTGTTCATTATACACCCAAATCCAGGAAACAGCATCTGATAAAAGCTCAATATGTGTCAGTTAATTGGTCGAAATATAATGCACATGGAGGTGGAGGAATAAACCAGTGGTTCATTAAGGTCTGACAGAACATTTGGCAAAATCAAGCTAAATCCAATCCTTTCTGACCCTGTATGTCTTTAACTACAGCCTACTGATAAAAATAACCTCACATCTCCACACACAGAAAGTTAACACTGAGTAAAATTGATAGGCAATCTGGAGCAATGATTGGGTAGCCTTGCCTGATCTTTAACTGCTCGCTACAGGGGATGATAGAAATTGTCTCTCTCACTAAACCAGCCCAGACACAGTTTTACAACCAAGGCCATTGCTTCGCTCAGTGATGCAGTGTTCAACAATCAGGGTTCTTGTGTTCTGTGATATATCAGCTTACACAAATGACTTGATTACTGTTTAACAGATAAAAATGTATTCTGTTCTCTCTATGCCCTGTTTAGGCATATGACAAAATTTGGTCAATTCTGCAGGTGTTTTGTCAATGCAAACCTGTTATCCAACAACGTCGCCAGTGAAAACCATTTATTTCTAGCTTGTACAAAAGTAGATATGACAGAATATTTCCAGGGCTCAACAATAAGGATGTCTGTTGGCTTTGAGTCAGTGTGAAAGCGTTTTGGCACAGTTGTGGAATTGTCACTTGTCCATTTGTGTCAGTTTTCCATTGCCACTGAAAACGTCTCGAGGTTGCACATGTAACCATGGTTCCTCAAGGGAACTAGACACTGCATTAAAGCACTTTGGGAATGCCTTCTGCATGACCACGCTCTGAATAATTTGTAATCAGTCCAATGGATGGGCAAGACATCACGGGCGAGGTGACGTAGCGACCAGGAAGCTTAAAAGCACATGCTGTGAAACCGGCGTCAGCTTCTAGGAATGAAGCAAGTGCTGGCAGGGATGCCAGAAATCTGGCTTCAAGATGCATCATCTCGTTCCCTTGAGGTACCATTGTTACATGCGTCGAGCTGTGTCGAAACGCTTTGGGAACGACAATGCCCACACCGCCAGAATGACAAATCTCTGCCTAGTGTGTGAAGGAGCACGGGTAGATGACACGGGTAGAGCGAGACTTGACACCAAAGGCGAGGGGAGATCAGAGGATTCAAACACGAAGAGACGCATCCACTCTCCACTGGCTGAGGGCTGCTTGTAGCAGGAAGACCCCTCTTAGGGGGACCATAGCACATAGCAGTTGGTCCACCCTTCCTACAGGGTAGCTCTGTCGACGTATGCGTCCAGTGCTCACACCAGTCGACCCACACCATGCCCAGATAAGTGGTCTTCTGTAATGGAGAAAGCACACCTTTCTTGGTGTTTAATCTTAACTCCCAGCTCTTTCATGAGAGCAAAAACGACACCTCGATGCCAAACCGCCATCCACTCTAATTGAGCTAATGTCAACCAGTCGTCAATGTTGTTGAGTATCAGGATGCCCTGGCATCGCAGAGGAGCCAGAGCAGCATCCACACACTTCATGAAAGTGTGGGGTGTGACTGCAAGGCTAAAGGAAGAACTCTGTGTTGGTAAGCTTTTGCCCCCAAAAGCAAATCTCAGAAACCTCCTGTGAAGAGGAAGGATGGAGACATGTGCATCTTTTAGATAGATCATGCCAAACCAGTCCTTGGGCTTGATCTGATGCATGACTTGTTTGAGTGCGAGCGTGCTGAACTTCAGTTGCCTGACTGAGTGGTTCAGATGACACAGATCTAAAAAAGGGGGCCACCCTCCATCCTACAGTACCTCAAAACGGTAAAGTACCGGCTGTAGAACCCGAACACCATAGTGGGGAGAACTGGATTCTATAGTCTCACTCTACAGTGTGCAGGACCCACCATGACATGTTAGTCTACTAAGGGAATCAGTTTCTCTAGACCTCTGGTGTAATTGAAGCAGCTAGCTTGGTGCCCTGAAGTGGCACACCGGCAGGGAACAGCCGAACAAGCTGATCTAGAGACCTCCGTGGAGGTGGCGAGCCTCTTAGTTTCCTGGTGGTAACTGAGAGAGCGCTCGCGGGAAACCACTGCGCCCTGGAACGCTGGCAGGGTTGGCAAATTGATCTCCTGAGGGCACTGAGGAGAGACCGGCACCATGTAATGCGTTGAACCCAGCTCTACCCCAGAGGGGCCTGCCCTCCGAGGTCCTGAGCCACAGCATCAGGACTCTCATGGCTGAAGTCTCCTATTGAAAACGACGGCCCTCTGACCCGCATCGTCTGCTAAGAAAACTAGACCAGTGCCTGCTCGGGGCAGGGCCCAATGAGGCACTCTTGGCAGGGGCTCCCATATCGCCAGATGACCTATTAAGGGAACCAGTCTCTCGAGACTGGCCTCTGGTGTAATTGAAGCAGCTAGCTTGGTGCCCTTGGCAGGGGATGGCCGAACTAGCTGCTCTAGAGACCTCCATGGAGGTGGTGAGCCTCTTAGTACTGCAACGTTTCCGGGCGGTAGCTGAGAGAAGCGCTCGTGGGAGACCGATGCATCCTGGAACATCGGCAGGGTTGGCACACTGATCTCCCGAGGGCACTGAGGAGAGACAGAGTATTGCAGTGTACGCTGCTCTTCCCCAGAGGGAGCTGGCCCTCAGAAGTCCTAGGCCTTAGGCATCAGGACGTTTTTTTTTTTTTTTAAGACGAAGACTATCCGGAGAGAATGATGGTCCGCAGAACGCCCCCAGAATGAGGAGCTGGAACACGGTAGGTTGGGACTTCATGGGGGGGTGGGGGGGGGTATCATGATTGTGCATTAGTAAATGTTGAAATTAACATTAACTAAGATTAATAAATGCTGTAGAAATATTGTTAATTCTTAGTTCATGTTAACTAAAGTAGTTAAATAATGTTAGCTAATGAACCTTATTGTAAAGTGTTACCTTTTTACAGTATTTTTCATCAAATAAATCCAGCCTGGTGAGCATAAGAGAGTTTTTTTTTAACATAATTATTTCAAAAATATATTACAGTTTATTCAAAAAAGTTATCTCCTGTGAACTAATATATATATATATATTATATATATATATTATATATATATATAATAGATATATTATATATATATATATATATATATATATATATATTACACCTATGTCATGTCTGTGTCCTAGAATAGACACATGGCCTTATTAGCAGACCCACACTGAATCTGCACCCACAGAATTCTTCAGAAAGCTCCACAGATTTCCACAGACATAGAACGTCTGTCATTCCCTCATGTGTTGATTTATTAAATGGTTGTGGCTGAATCAGTTATGCTTTCAGCTACCAATTAGAGTGTAGTTCTCAGCTCCATTTAACATATATCACCATATTTAAATGCATTCCACAAATTTCCCCCCCAGTCAGAGCAAAAAAAATAATAATAATATAAATATATATATATATATATATATAAATGTATATATAAAATATAATATATATATATAACATTTTCAAATATTTTAAAATTTCACAATATTACTGCTTTCAATAAAAAAATAAAAATGGGCTCCATTCGGGCTTGCTTATTAGTATGCATCCTTCATTGGCATTCAGTATTGGTTAGAACTGAGATGGATCCTCTTAATTCTCTGTAAACATTCAATTAGGGACTCATAGATGGATTTAAGTAGACAAATAGGCAAAATATTAGTAAATTACGCTTGGCATATTTGATCAGGCAAGATGGCTTTTCAATCCATAGATCCTCCTTCGCAAATATGTCTTGAGGTCTGTAATTTAGCCTGGTTTGCGTTTGCCCAGAGTACATGACTGCAATAGGTCCCTGGTGCAATGCAGCAATAATTAGGTTTGAATCCTCTGTGCTGTTGTGCTCCTTTGAGGCTGAACCCCATCAGAGCCTGGACAGAAGCACAGAGGACACGTCGACTCCTCGTGTCCCTGAGAACCAGAGGCTCAAATGCTGCTTTACAGGAAATCAATACAAGCAGAGACCCTGCCGGCTGTTCTGGGATCAGTGGGAGAGCAAACAGACAAGCTTTTTTGACTGTTCAATCATTGGAGCTCCAGCTGAAAGAGGAGGAGAATCTAGCAGAAAATATTGTATGCTTTTCCACCAAGGCTGACTTACTTTCTGCAGTATTTGACTTAAGAATGTGCAATATAAAGTTGCTCCAGAGAATTGACTTGGCAAAGGAGGGATAAACAAATTATATATTTAAGGAATGAGCACAAATGACTTGTGATTGCTCATTCAGGAAAAATAAAAAAATAATAAATAAACTGTGGTGAATGCTTAAGTCATAGAATCAAATGTGGTATTTTTTTACTTTGAACAACTGGATGGACACTTTTAAATAAAACACGTATCTCAGAGATTTTGGATAGTTTTGGCATGAAATTAAAAATCAAAATGCAAACATTAGTGTAGAAGGATACAGCCTTCTCTCTTTGATGTTTGCATTTAAACCCCAGCAGGAAAACCTAAAATGCACAGATAATTGCCCTTTGCAAAGCCCTGCCTAAAATGTTACAGACCATTTGTACCTTAACAACTGTTCCTATCCACCTTTTAAATGTGGTGTAATGGAGGCTCTGTGTCTATGGAGGCTCTGCAGTTTAAAATGCAATTTTATGTAAATACTACAAAATGTTGTTGTCAGGTGAAATTGGGCTAATCTAGAAAATAGGGAAGATTATTATTTTATTATTATTATTATTATTTTTATTATTTCTTAGTTCATTTATATATTCATTTATTTTTAACAAATCTTTAAATATATTTTGAGAAATGCATGCTGTTGTTAAACCACCTGTCATCCCTCATTTTCAAATATACCTGTATTACAACAGAAATCTCATTTAGGTAAATTAAAGGTTCTAACTTTATACTGTTATGTCGATAGAAACAAGAGATCACAGTATCATGCATTTTGGGGTGAATGCATTTTAGAAGCATTAGGAACAGTTCTGTTCATGTTTTTTAATGAACAGTAGTAGAGATAGATCCTTTGTTCTGTATTGTGACCAGTGGCGGAGCAAGAGTTTTATACAGTGGATGGCCAAGTCTAATTCAGGCATAGACCATGACAGAAAATCAGTGTATATAGGCTAACTCCAACCTGTCATAAAAAAACATGAATACATCCTACGATTGCTAATTACTTCACATTACCCCACATTAGCAATACATTCCCATCGTAACTTCAAATGTTAGTCTATAGGAACTTATTTCTCTTATTTCTATCATCTGATTAACCAGCAGTTGTAGCAAAAGGTCTAACATTATTTTATAGCCTACGGTGAATTTTGTAAATGTTGTTCAGGAAACCTAAAACTTCAGCTTACTTCAAACAGGGCTGCAAACTTTTTAGTTCAGCCTGGAGTGAGAATTATTCAGGAATAATTAACAAGCTTGCGATTAAGTACGTTTTTTCTCAATTTTTCTAATCAAAGCTATACAGGGAGCCCTATTGTTAAGTTTAAAAGTAACAATTGATTTATATACAAGTTCATATTAGACCATTTTTTAAATAACGTTGTATCTATACATTTGTATTAATTATAATAAAAAATAATAATTATATGAGTGAAAATATAATAAATGTTATTTTCGCTAAATTTTTCTTGCTAGTTTTGGACACTGAATGGATTTTCTGAGGATATGTGACAATGTTTTCAAGCTGTATTTCTACAGTGGAAACACTCATTAAGTGATTACATAAGACACTATCCATTCAGTAAGTTGTGTATCTTTCAGCATGTCCTCGGATGTTCATTCATGTTTATTTCATGCTAATTAAATGGTTTGCATTAACTGAGGCAAAGTGGGAGTGTACGTGAACCATCCTGCCACTACAGAGCTCTAAAACTGTATTGTTTGAAATTCTTTAAAAAACGAACAGAATTTGAACACTGAGACTTTGTTTCCTATTATTTTAAAAGTAAACTGGCCTGCTTTTTTTGTCAGCCACGCTGTCTGTGTCCTCTTTGCTCTGCGATGTTTTTCACTCCGTAAGAAAATGAACGTGCGGCATGTGAGCGTGTACGTGAGAGTTAGCAGAGGCTGGAAGCTACACCAGACGAGATTTAAGATTTAAATTTGAGGCTAAAATAAATGCTTCTTTCAGTACAAATAGTAGTATATTACATTTTAGGGTGGCACCCGGGGTGGCCAATGAGATGTCAGGGGCCACCCTGGACACCCCTCTGGCTCTGCCACTGATTGTAATAATAATATAATTTGGGGACTTGGTTATATTAATCAGTTGTTGATTTGATTTTGAAATCTGGGCGTTGCACTCAAAAATGAATGTGCACTCACAGATAATTGTGGAGGGCTGGGGTTTAAGCAGACTAAATGATTGAAATCCATCATGTCATTTCACTGGAAGATTGAGTTATGGTATTTTGATGAAAACTTACAAGGTCAAAAAAGAGAGCTGATTAATGCACAGATTAAAAATAATAACACACAATAAGGTCAATTACATGCATTTAAAAAAAATCAAAAGTGTGAATTTTCAACTCATGCTGATGTAAAAGGGGCTTTAATTCAATTCAATTCAATTCAAGTTTATTTGTATAGCCCTTTTTACGAAACAAATCATTGCAAAGCAAATTTACATAAAATTAAGTTTCCACAATATTTAGTAGTAGCTTATCAGTGGTGACTATCAGTTTATATGCATACGGCAGAAATGTTCAGAAAAATCAATAAAATACGTAAACAAACAGACAATTAACACTATTAACAGCAATTATGCAATCAAACCTATAGTTGTCTCTGGGTTAGCATCATCTGATGTCCTCTGAGGGGCTGGCATCATCTCTTCTCAGGTGTTCTGGATCCAGACTGGAGCTTGTGTAAATCCTAGTTACCACGGGATGTAAATCCCGTGGCAAAACAGAGAAACAAATAGAGACATAATTAGCGTAGCTGCTGTTCCAGCCAAGTAAAATTAATTAGTTTAACCCAAGCTAAAGAATAATAATGTGCATTTGATCAGATATAACTGCAGTCCAAAATTATGAGATGCATTATTTGAATGCTTGGCCAAAGACGTGTGTTTTTAATCTAGATTTAAACAGAGGAAGTGTGTCTGAACCCCGAACATTATCAGAAAGGCTATTCCAGAGTTTGGGAGCCAAATGCGAAAAAGCTCTACCTCCTATTTTGATGTGCTTTATGTAAGAATGTTCTTGTATTAATCTATTTTTTCATTGTCAGTGTGTGAACAACTTGTTACAAAACTTAAACTAATGAGACCTTCCCTGACTTTGGTTGTCTGTGAAAGCCTGTAGATTTTTATGTGAAGTACTCAGAATGTTTTTGCAGAGGAAATCAAAAGGATATGACATTTATGCACACTCCTAAGAGCCTCTCTTCCATGAAACATGAAACGAATGCTTATACAATGTTCAGGTTAACGCTGAAAGAGTTTTTCTGTACTGTAATGTTGGTATGTCATGCAAAAAGGGATTAATTCAAACTACAGTCCATATATAGTGTATAATTTCAAATATACTTATAATAATAATTTGCCAACATGATGCTGGTCTTAACTGCTTTTGTCACTGCTGTCATTGTTGTTGCGTGTTCATTTTATTGAGAGGAAAGCGCACAACACATATTTACATCATCTAGATGTAACTCTCAGCAATGTGGGCGGCAATGGATGCCCTTTAACAGTATATCGCTGCAAATGTTTTTCCAACTTCTTTTTATTCAAAGCACAGAATAAAAAAGAAATTTGCTGTGAGTATATCAGGCTATTGAATCACGTTTAGTCTCTTGTATGTCACGTGTGCACAAGTGAAAGCATGAGCAAATAAGTTGTTGGCTGCAGTTCACTTAACAGCCACCAATTTCTGAATTCTACAGACGGCCCATTTAAGGCTCATGTAAATTAAAACTTGCAACACCTTGCTTGAGATACACCCTTTTTTAATACTTGGTTTAAAAAACGTTGTCATTGAAGAAACAAATATGCCATCACATGTAAACTGATATAAAACAATGAAAAACATGGAATAGAAGATTCATTGTAGAATATAAGGCTTCAATGATAAGACCACACTGTCAGTTACACAAAATAACTCTCAACATACAAAGACTGTGTGTGATCAATAACTCTTCTCTCTCAGTCATTCAAATATACAGAATTCCCTTTTCTTTTTTTTTTTCTTGGTGTAGATGGGTGGACACCGTCTGCCTCCTTGTATCCAGCATAGATCCATTTTTAATTTGATGCGCTGGGAGCTGCTGATAGTCCCCATATCTTCAGATAAAGTAGGAGGATTATTAATGTATGACTTCAGTATAATGATTTTCTCATCTGCCAATCAAGCAGCCTCTATTGTGACAGCCCAATACAAATGGCTGCACTGATGGCATTTACAGAATCTCATTATGTCAGTCTGGAAAATAACGAACATTGGAAAAGACTTTTGAATCAATGGCTGGTAATTATTTTTATCTGGCCAAATAAGTCCATAGAAGTAACCTAGCTGTGGATAAAACTGCCTTTTAATCTGAGGGGTTAGGTTTTTTAGGGGTTGGGGGCTGGTTCAATGTAGAAAACATCCAAGAAGAAAAACTACAACTGCAATATTGTATTAATCAGCTACATTACAGGATGAACTTTACAATAATATCAAATTAATTGGCCTAGCTATTTACTTTCATACTCAACACAAAATGAGGAGCTAGATTATTTCTTTTATGCAATATGGGACTTTGCTATTTGGAACTACATTTAATTATACTCTTTCCATCTCTTCTCTAATAATGTGGGAATAGCACTTGTACAAGTGTGAGAATTTTTCTTTTTTTTTAATCCTCTACTGACTGAAAATGAAGTTTATAAAGATGGAATACAATTTTTGTTTTTTTCACTAACTGAAAGGTTATCATATATTTCATTGATGAAAGTAATATCCTATTCAGTCTACAACAGGGATCTCCAAACTTGGTCCTGGAGGGCAGGTGTCCTGCAGAGTTTAGCTCCAACCCTAATTAAACAAACCTGAACCAGCCAATTAAGGTCTTACTAGGCATGCTAGAAACTTCCAGGCAGGTGTGTTGAGGCAAGTTGGAGCTAAACTCTGCAGGACACCAACCCTCCCGGGCCTGTTTTGGAGACCCCTTGCCTACAACTTTAGGTCCTTCATGCATGATCGGATCCCAGAGGATGCTTCGGTTCTCAGCCTCAAGAGGCACGTCCACTCTCACAGACAGTCTGATTCAAATAGCACACAAATCTGGAAAGCACTTTCTCCATCTGGCTAACTCTAATCTGATTGGCCGTCTAGATGCAACTTCATTGTGTAAGGCTCCACAGGTTATTTTATCAGTCCATCTGAAAAACACCTTTTTTTACCAAAACTGAAAAAATAAACACCTTGCTAGATTTGTGAAGTTTTACCAGTCTAGTCGTATCATTTGAGACTAGAATAAATGGCAAAATGTCTTTGAGGACAAGATTACCCCTAAACATTTTAGGTTATGATAAAGTTGATTTAAGATGATTATAATAGTGTTACAGTTTGGAAGCCTGTTTTGGCTCAGAACTCATCCCCCCCACCCACACACACAAGTTTTGCTTTATTTTTTTCTCTCATTAATGCTACTTTTCCCCCTTCATTTTGACATTATACTGTATCTCACAGTGTATATCCTGCAGATTGTTTTTGTATCTTGCAATAGTAATTTTTTCCCATAATTGTAAGTTGCTAATCTATTAATTTCACAATTGACTTAATTTCTCATAATTGCCCCCCCCACCACTCACATTTTCCTCTTTATATCTCGCAAAGTTACTATTTTTGCAATTGCAAATAACAAAATACATAATTGTGAATACATTTCTTGTAATTGCTTTTATATATCATAATTGTGGCTTTATTTTGCATTATTGCAGTGCATCTTTAGGCTATATCTCCTAAAGTCTTGCAATTCCGTAATTGCGACTATATGCGACTTTTTCATTATATCTCACAATTGTGACTCTCACAGTTATACTTTCTTATTTTTAACTTTATCTCACAATTACCTGTATCTACAGAAGCCTGTTGAAAAACTTTCAAAGGCACCTTTGTGTGCAAACTTTGACATGGTGATATTTACTGGGGTATATCAATCCATTAAGTGTAGTTCTTCTCTGTGAAGCAAAACTCAGTGATGTGCCTCACATTCTCTTGTCAAGAAAAAAAAATGTTATTCAAAAAACACAACTCATCCTTTCAGTTAGACTCCATTCAGCTGACAAAATTACATTTTGAGATGAAGGCACACACCTTGTTCCAACAAGACAGAATAGCTCAACATGGAGCTCAGCTTTACATCTGTCAGAAATATAGTTTTATATAGCAAAATGTCAAGACAGGACTTTGATTTTGTGGGAAACATAGTAATCCTTGAATAAATATATGTTCTTTAAAAGCAACTAAATTATGTAACTGAATTAGCAATGTGCGTTTTAGGTCAACGTGTGTATTACAAGGTTCTGTAATTAGCTAAATTTGCAGCGTAAGCCTCTGGGCTGAGAACAGGTAGCCTTATTAATGGTAAATAGAGGTACTCATTAACCCGGGCAGTGACACTGACGGTAACATCATCTAATTACAGCTGCTGCGCATCCCATTGGGGCAACCATGTGCGGAGTGCTGAGGAAAAGGTCTAAGTCATTATTAGCTTTTTCACGCACCTCGCTTAGTGTTCTAGTTTAGTGACAAGTGCAACAAACTGTTTATTGAAAAACCTGTATCTTTTTATTTAAGCCAATATACATTTAGGACTTCCTTTTCCAGTGCTAAATAACTGCTAATTAAAATAGCTTTTTATTCATATTTAGTCAGCTGTGGATGTTGAGAGCCACTTGCATAGCACCAAGGATGATGTAAACATGAATAGTGCTATCACGGGGGAGCCTTCTGAGTCTGTAGATTAAATCACCCTCTTGTCTTGCAATTGGGCCTTTCCATTACAAAAGACAAAGGGAGGCGGCTTCTTTACAATGACATGCCAGACTTGTGCTGCACACTCATTTTGTTTTGGTTCTGACTGCCGTGGAATACTAATGCACCCACAGTTATCTGAACTCGGTTTGTGTGTAACCATGCCACAAAGTGTGAAGCCTTAAATCAGGTTTTTAATTCTAGCACCGTTTCAGTTAACTCAGGATAAATATATAAAATAAAAACTCCAATAAATAATTTTAATAAAAACACCAAGTAATAATTTTTAATTCAGAAAAAAGAAAGAAAGGGAAAAAAAAGTCTAAATTTAGGCTGGTTTCCATACAAGACAATTGTACAAGAATTGTAACTGATTATTGTTGACAATTGATTATTATTGTTATTGCTAAATAAAAAGATGCCTACATGGTCTCCATACTAGATGATTCTATTTAAATTGTAACTGATTAATGTTGAAATTTGATGAATGATTATTATTGTTATTGTTGAAATAAAAAAAGATTCAGGATGACTAATTTTAAGCTCGTATTTATGCAAAACAACTGTAAAACAGTTTGATTCTGACCATCATTCACTCATTCTGTGTACTTACATATTAACAGTGCCTACATTTAGGCTAGTTGTCACACAAGGCAATTGTTGAAAATTATAACTAACTATTGTTGAAAATTGATTATTGTTATTTTTTTCTAGCATGATTCAAATAACTCAGTATAATATAACAACCCAGCGCAATAATAACTCCAAACTATCAACATGAGTTTAATTCTGTCCATTCTTTTGAAAATTTCACTCATTTTGTGAACCCTAAATAAAAATATCCATAATGCCTACATTTAAGCTGGTCTCCATTCAAAACAACTGCAGAGTTTGTTGAAGCATTTCTATAAAAAAAAAAAAACACAGTAGACCCAAGACTGCATTAAGTTTACTTCAAATGCTAAAGTTTTAATTTTCTCAGCATGAGAGACATTATACAAGCCTTCAGAAACGCCATGCAGAGAACCACATTAAACCATTTTTTACAGAAAGGCTCCCTGAGAGAACGATTTCCCACTAGGCTTTGAAATTGCACAAGCAACTCACTTGTTGAATAGCATCTCACTTGCCTAACCTGTCTCCAAAAATATGTTTGTACAGTACATCGCCTAAAGCCTTTCTCCTCCTCCTTATTCACTTCATTTCAAAGTTAGGTATTCCTGCATGGTTATTTTCAGAGCTTGCCCTATACACTCTTTTATGATTTTGAGCTATGGTCCTTTCTGCTGAGTGTGAAACTTAATTTGTGAGTGAATCTATATAGTCCATTGCATTCTTTGACAAAGAATATCCTGAGAGGCATTTTTTGAATTTTCTGTAGATTTTGTTGTGCTTTGTTACTGACTGTTTCTATGTAAAGGTATGTCCAATTCTGCAACTTTATATAACAGATTTATATATATATATATATATATATATATATATATATATATATATATATATATATATATATATATATATATATATATATAAATTATACAACATTTTAATGCCTAAAATGACAGTAAAAATGGTAATATAATTATACACAAGTTAAAATAACATAAAAGCTAACAGTTTTAACAGAAGAATACAAAATAATAATAATAATAAAAAAACAGCTTTCAAACTATCTATTCTCTCACAGATCTCCATCATACAGTTCTCTCTCTCTCTCTCTCTCTCTTTGATATATTGGCATTAGGCCCAGGCAATAAGAAGAGACCCTCATACACCTACATGATTTATTGAGAAAGAAAAAACACATCACCTCCAGCTTGAAGCGAAATGATGGCCTCTCACAATGCCTGCTAAATATGGCCCCCAGTATGCTGTGGAAATAAAGGAATTCCTCACTTCTAAACAGCTGGCAGGTAATAACACGTTGTGCTCTGTGACCACCGCAAGGTATGTGAGTTTGGTCGCTGTTATAATCCAGTGACAAGAGCAGATGAAGGGTGACTGTGTTTGTGTGTGTGTGTGGAGGAAGACTGCACTCTGGCCCTTCTGTTGTAATGCATGGAAGTTAGAGGAAAGTCACATATTCCGTGGAGAAAGACTGTGCTAGGCCATCATCTGGACCGGCTGATTGTCTATTCAACTAGCGTTCTGTATTAACATTCAGGAGGTGGTTCATTTTTAAATGGGTACGTTTTTAGGAGACGCAGAGTTTCATGGATTCTTGGCAAGCAGTGCTTGAGCTGCGGTGCCATCATTGAAGCCGAACATAGAAGCAGACAATAACAACACAACACTATGGTTACATTTAGAAGAGCTGCTGACCCTTCTTCTGACGAAATCTGCAATGTAGCACAAATCTCAAATTTCTTATTGCTTTAAAAGTGGTTACTATATATATAATAAAAATTATATATAATAAAATATATTTAAAACTGTTCATCATCTGATGGAATCATGTTTTTTCTTCAGACTTCCTATGGACTTCTTTTACATTCTCTTTGTGAAATTTTCAAAGCATCAATGTTTTGGTGGAATAGACTTTAAATGGAGGGACAGAAATCTCAGGTTTCATTCAAATATCTTTGTGTTTCGAAGATTAACAAAAGCCTTATTGATTTAAAATGACATGATGGTGAATCAATGATGACAGAATTTTCATTTTGGGGTTCATTTGGGGTTTTTCGCCATTAAGGACACAAATTACCATCAGTACATTAAGTATTTAAGTCATTAAAGGGATAGTTCAGCCAGAAAATGAAAATTTCTCATCATTTGCTCTCCCTCTGTCGTTCTAAATGTGTATGACTTTGTCTTTTTCTGTGGAAAACAAAGGAAGTTACTGTATTTTGATGACTTTTTGTACTTTTTGTTCATACAGTCAATGAAAACCAGATGGGACATTTTTTTTTCTGGACAGATTGTTCAATATTATGTTTTTTGTCTTCCATAGAGGAAAGAAAGTCATGCAGGTTTTTCATAATCCATTATCAATTGGTAATTACAATCTCTTAATTGAAATCTGCCTCAATTAATTAATACTTGCTAAATATAATAGTCTTTCTTTTTATTTGTTGGTTTGTGTCTCGCTGAGACACTCTTGCTCTTTGTTGAGTCTTCATTCTCTCCCCACTGATGCTTGTTTAAAGAGACATGCTGAGTCTCCCACATCAGCATTTTACCTCCTGGAATCAGAGCCAATTTGTTGATTTAAGTCACACACTGAGTGGAGATTGATGGCTCTGGAACTGCAGGACTCCTTATCGATTGATCACACAGCCTGTAGATATGTGCTCTACCGAATCGTTCATCATTGTAAAGTGCGTCCATAAACACCCCATGAAAGCGCTTTAGTCCATGTAAGATTGCACTGAATGATCTGGTAAAAATTGCTATGCTAATGGGCCATGCAGATATTTGGGGCAATATTTTAGTGAATTGCCATCATAGCTCAAATCATTCTTTTTCCTGTATCTTTTTGGGAAAATGTTGTTGCTGAAATGTCAGTATTTCATAAGAGAAGCATGGAAAGCTAAGTGTAAGAGAGCATTGCATATCCTTAATTTTTCAAAACAATCACCATGTGTTGGTGTTGCATTTTGCTGTAAATACATAAGTTTTGTCATGTGCTGTGTTTCCATGTATTAAAGGGAGCTGGCATGTCACTGAGCCTCTGTGCTTTGCATATGTGTTGTGTGATTACAGTGGTAGAAGCAGACAGCCATCCATGAAGACAGCAGCGGCTCACAGATTTGCCGCACAGCTCTGGGGCAATGGCATTACACAACACATTGGCAGGAAAAGCTTTGTGCACACGAGAGACTGTGGCCATGGAAGCTCTGGAAGAGACCAGAAAAACTGTCATACAGCTGGCTCTAGGTAGGAGGACTATGGGTGTTTTTTTGTGTTTTTTTTTTTTTTTTTTAGTTTATCTTCAATTTTTGAATTGTGAACAAAAATGACACCATAAAACCGTGGCAACCATGAACAAGTGCCATAGTGACTCCTCACTTTTTCAGTGACCCAAGTGAATTTCCCATAAAGAGTTTTAAGCCTTGAAACAAAGCAAACAGCTCCAAGATTAATTACAGCATTTCATCTAGCATTTTATTTCATTTCAAGTATATATATATAAACATAAATAAAGTAAAAAACAAACAAACAAACATAAAAACATCTATAGTGAGAGTTGCACCTTTTCTTCAATTCAGTATATATACAGTAATTGTGCAGTTTAAACAGACTGTATGAATGACTATGCATCATTAATAAAGTATTGATGGCCTACACTGTACGATAGACTTTTAAGTATAATATATAATGTGTATTACATAGCATTCAAATATACGCAAAGGAGTATTTTATTTCTCAAATATAAACAAAATATACACAAATCGGATAGCTCCAAATCGTATAGCTCCTTAACATTATAATACTATAAAAAAGTATTTTGAACCCCCCCCCCCCCCCCCCCCAAAAAAAAAAAAATATTCCAGATACGATCAGAAGTGATTACGCAATATAAAACTATTGGCTGTAAGTATAATCTACCATATCTATTATTATAGTAAATAATCAAATATATACAAAGTTGTTGTTGAGCATGGGGGACTAAGAGTGCCATTTAAAAATAGTGTTTTAAAACAAAATGTTTTAAATATCCTAAAGAAATATCCTTTGAAACTTTTTGTTGAAAGTTCATTGGTTGCTGTCATTATGCATGAACTGTCCAATGCCATTAATTTTAACCCAACTGTTAAATGGATGATTTAAATAAATAAAAATAATAATAATACTAGGAGAGTTTATTTTGGTTGTGCTCTAAACCCTCCCTTGTCATAAAAGTCACTTGAGAAATTGTGAGGAGCCATAAATATGCAATTACATGTGCCTCGCTGCATAAGAAGAGCTAGAGTTGCAGATGCTGCATTTGTGACCATATTAATATGCACCTGTCTGGCTTTCTCAAAAGGCAAGCATTGTTTAAGCACAGCAGGGAGACTTGAGAGAAAACAGCTCCTCATTCATATTCATATCTCTCTCTTTCTCCCTCAAACACATTTAGCACCGCTGACTTGCAGGCAGAGTTTTACTCATGTATTCTGGACAGCTGGCTGCATTTATTCTCTCTGTCCTCATAAGAAAATAAAACTTCACTCTTCATTTTGTTTTTCATGAAGCTCTTATTGTATATTAGTAGTAATACAAATAAAATTAATTAATTAATAAAATGTATTTATTTATTTATGATTTGTTAAGATGTAAAAATAGTAGAAGTCTACACAACACGCGAAGACCAAATATATGACCTTTCCAGATTTTGATTATGAGTTAATGAATAATTTGTTAACATGAATAGTGAATAAAGAGCTTAAAATTACTAATTAAGCTAATTGTTCCACACAAGATTTGTAAATGTAAAAAAGAGCATTAGGGTTATATGTGAATGGAGGTTTAATGGCATTTTTTAGCATTCAAAAGTAAATTAACAAATAAGCTTTATCTTCACTGTATAATTAATGACATTTGTAAGCATTTTATTTTACATTAAATAATGATCCATTAATCATTAGGTAATTATCTAGGTAATCACGTTATCTCATATTTCTAGCTATGTGAATATATATTAACTAATAATCTGTTAACAAATATTATATAATGCTTAATGATTTATAAATTAAAGTTATAAAGTGTTACCTTGTTTTTGTTGTGATATTTCCAAATGGAAATAAGGGGGATATATTTATTCTAATTATCTTGTTTTCCTTTCAAATTCAGAGTAAACCCTTTCATGCATCTGTTTGTATTCAACACAGTTATCAAGAATGGAAAGTTGTATCAAAAACAGAAAGATGTAAAGAAGCCGTCCAAACAAAATGTTATTAAAACTGTCATAACAAGCCTTTTTTATCATAAATAGCTATCTCAACAATCACACACATCAAGAGAAATGTTCTTAATGAAGTCCTGCTTCATCAACTTGTTTGCATGACTGTTAGATTGCATTTTGAGCAGTCGGCAGTGAAAGCTCTTTGAGAAGGCGAGGAAAAAAAAAGCAAGGTGTATTGAAAGCTGGGTGTATTGTCTTTTCTCATCATGTTTCTGTAATTGTCCAACTACTGAATTTCCATCAGCACTGAAGTAAGACATGCCAATTTGAGACAAATTATTTTGTTATTTTTGGCTGAGGAATTCTTGTGCCATTTTCTGATGTGTCTGATGTGATGGTTTGCTCAAACTAACGAGGCTGATTCTCGACCCCAAACTTTTTCTTTCTCATCATTTTGTCTCACTGATCTGCCATGAAAGGCTGAAAATTTCACACAAAACTCTCTCAATTTTACCTCTCACAATTTCACTCAGTATGTCTTCCTTCTCATTGTACTTCATTTTTCTGCCTGGGATTTTATGAAGAACTGCATAAAGGCCCTGACCTCATTTTTCAGTAGAATTTGCTGATGATATTTCATCTTAACCCTGCCTTAAGGTAAAGGTAGATATACAATAAAACTTTAGGTGACCACAGAAACAAAACTGTCTGTCTGGCATTAATGTTGGCATGAAATAAAAAGCCACTCTATTTTCTAAATGCATATTATAGATATGCTTGTGAACAATTTATCTGTGCAAATGTTTCATTTATTTGGATCTCATAATGTTTTATCAAAACGTCAAAGCTGAATCTTCTGGTGAAAAAGGCAGTCTCTAGTGATGTATGCAGGTCTTAAACCCAACCCTGCAAGCTCACGTTCATCTGCCTCCATTTTTGAATGCAATGCCCACATCTTAAAGCTGGAGAATGCAGTCTCTGCTCTATTAGTGTTGCCTAGCGGAATTACAAAATATTTTCAAACAACCTTTGAAAATGCTCCTTTCGTGCGTCACGCCACCCCAACTCAAACATTACAAACAAAACTCTTATGGATCTATAAAAGTGAAGGCATGTCTCTACAGGTAAAAGCGTACCACTTTCAATAAAAGGTCCAACATATCTGGAATACTTTTAAAGTTTAGCTCACCTGTCGAGAAGAAACTCCAGAAGTTTGCGGTTTCAATTGAAACCTAAACATTCCATCAAATTCCTCATTTTTTTTGAAAACACTGCCAGTGTTTACCCCAGTCTCAATGCAATGATTGGGCAACATTTTAGACTTCCAAAGATATATAGACCACTTTAATTATTATTTGCTATCAGGCTGTGAAGACATCCAGTATAAATAAATATTTCCAATCAACATCTAATGCATAAAACTAAATCTCCGCACTACTTTTTTTTTTCTTTTTTTTTCTTGATAATCCATTATGCTTGGATGTTTGGCACATTATGCAAGAAAAGATCAGTTTTATGATGACTTTAAAAATGATAGATCTGTCTGTAGTGCTGCAGTTCAGCTGAGCTAAATGCCATCTGCTTTCATGCTGCATTAGCGACACTACGTTACACCAGGTGGACAAGTCTTGTGGTTCACTCAATAAATTTCATTTATTGTTGTTTGATACACAAACAGAAGCTTTATGGGTTGTATATATTGTTGCATACATAATAAATAATGAAAACACTTAGTGTCACTGGCATTATTAAGGAAATGTTGGTGTGTGACAGGAAGATGAAGTTTGTTCTCCTCAGCTTCCTGTCTGGTGATTAAGCTTAAACAAAGAGCCATTCCCCCGTCACCTCTGTCATGTGCCGGCCAATCAAAGGCCAGTAAAGAGCAGTGTTTTATAAGCCTGCATCTGTTGTGCAGCTGCTCTCTTCCCATTTGGAAATTCTCTTTTTGGCAGGTGTCAGCGGCCGCCAGATGCATCCGCCACCTCCCCGAGACCTGTCGCATCATTAAGCCATCAGCACATCACTGCGGACAGAGAGAAAACAGGCCATGGCAGGGACTAATCCAGCTGCAAACCCGTCCAGATGAATAATACATCGGCCCGCCAGACAAATGTTCAAATAGGCAGGAGTGGACCACCATGCCCTGTTTGGGAAGGTCCAGAGATTGACTTCCTCCCATCAGGGTTAGTAAGCAGAAAACACTCTTCTTTTGTGCTGAGCTTCAGCATGTTTGTACAGAGAGGGAGATTCTCCTGAGTGAGCCATGCAGATTTTTATCCTCCTCGCTCACTCTGCCATATTTCTCCTCTCTTTCAGTTAGCTGCAGGTCACGTTATCCTGCAACATCTGATAAGAAATAGCCTTGGGATTGTTGAGACCATTACAGGTTATTATGAAGAAAATTAGACCATTTAAACATCAGGCTTTGTGCACTTTTCTTCCCTTTTTCTCTTGCTGTTTACCTGTCATACCTGAAAAAATCTAAACAGGCAGCTGACAATGCTGTGAGAACCAGAGACGTCTCTTCTTTTCTCATTACTGAGAGCTTTCGGAGGATTGCTGTCTCAACCATTTGTCCACCACCAGGGTGAAGTGATCATTTTTACAAATGCAAATTCACCAGGCATACAGGAATGAAGATCTGCATTTGAGTAAGTATTTGACTTTGTCAGGTTGAGGTCATACTAAACAAGACATTAGATATACAGTACAGTGAGATATGATCAGTCACTGTGGAGATACAGCAGGATTATATATTTTAATGTTTCCTTGACAGACAATGAAAAGTATTATTAATTTTTATTCCAAAAATATATTTTGATGTTTTTAAAATTATAAATATTTTGCCATACAACATGACATCATCTGCACAGCAAAAAAGCTTTTTCTCCTTTGATGGCCTTTCATAAGTTGATATAGAGTTATTCATTACATGACATTTACGGCTTAATTAATTGGCTTGAAAGGACCTGGATGTGGAACTTAGTGGCCATGTGCATAGATTACAGATTTCAATTTGTTTACTGTCACGGGCTCTTGCTGCAGCCGAGGTGTATTACAGACCTCCGTTATTCACTTTGTTGTGGGACTTTTCCATATAAATTTTGACAAAATGCAGTGTCTTTAATTAAGTCAGTACATAATTAAATAATTAATGACCTGCTAAATATACAGTTGGTGACAAGCTAACTTGGCAACATGAAGCTTGAGATGTGATTATAAGTGAAGTGATTTTCAGTGAATGTTAGCAGTGTTTGGGAGTGCACAAGATGGTTTAGCCTGTATATATGTTTACATCTGTTTTTTCTTTTAATTTATGGAATTTTCAAATAGGCTTTGTTATGCAGCCCTGGACTCTTTTGGCACTGTTGTTTCCAAAAAAAAAAAAAAAAACAGCAACAATGAATAATAACAATAACAGCTTGCAGGTTTGAAACGACGGAAGGGTAAGTAAATAATTCGGAATTTTACATTTTGGCTGGTTAGCCCTTGATGGCAGATGCCATAAATACATCAGATCCAGATTCCAATCACCCTCTCAAACTCCAAATAATTTCCTTGGTTTCCCATGTGCAAATGTAATATATACAAACAGTATATTAAATTTCCACATATGAAATGTATTTTCAGTAAATTGTCATGAAGGGAAATTGCACATTAAACTCATTAGAAAATGGATTTTATAAACATACAAAAAATGTATGTTTATGTACATTAAAATTTTTGGACATACTGTATACTGTATGTCATGTACATGTATGCATCCCAAAACCTATTAATACATGTTGATATTATATAAGTAAAAATGCAAGATAGACACACACACACACACATACACACACACACACACACACACACACACACACACACACACACACACACACACACACACACACACACACACACACAGTTGCAATCAAAATTATTCAGCCCTTCAGACATTTTACTGTAGAGAATGAAATTTTATGAAAACAATTCAACAAAGATAAAAATCAATTCAGCTCTAAACATTCATGTTCAAAAATTATTCAACCTCTAAAAGTCAAATTTTCTGTAGAATCTTTTATTCTTTAAAACCACCTTTAAATGTTGCCTATAAGTGCATAGAAGCTTCTGTCACCTCTCTACTGCAGTCTTGGTTTATTCCTCGCCTGAAAAAACGTTCAGATCACTGATAATCTTTGGTTTTCACGTTGCCACTGCTTTCTTCAAATTCAACCAAATATTTTCAGTGAGAGTTAAATCTGGAGACTGAACAGGCCACTCAAGTACATCCTATGACTGATCCCTGAACCAAGCATAAGTAGATTTGCATGTATACTGTACTTTGGGAAGGCTGCCCTGCAGGAAAGTCCATTGATCATCAGCTTCCATCTTTGCACCAAAGGCATCATAATTCTTGCCAAAATGGTCTGATACTTCAAAGAGTCCATGATGTAAAACACCCCATAACAGGACTGATCCACCTTCAAGTTTGACCATGGAGATAGTGTTATTATGTTTATAAGCTTTGCCATTTTTGCACCAGACATACTGCTGGTCCGTGGGTCCAAAAGTTCCAGTTGGTCACATCGCTCCATATAACATTCTATCAGAACTCCACAGGACTACCCAAATGAAGTTTATTGTTCAAGTCAGCCTTTTATGTTCTTCTTGGTCAAGAGTATAATTTTTCAACTTCCACCAAAATAAACTCCATACATACATATTCCTCTTCTTATACTCTGCATTGAAATGGTTTTCCTCCTTTCATCTTGCAAATCTTTTGCTGTACATTGCAGGTTTTTCTCACTTGCTCTGATCAAATTCAATATGATATTGTGCTTTTTCTTCAACACCCTCAAAGGTTTTCTGGTACAACACATTTTAAGTTAAGGAATAAGACTGCCAGCTGTGTCTCTAGGAACTTTTAATGTCTTGGAAATCTTCATGTATAGCCTTAGACTATCTAATGTAACAAAACTATTTCTTCTATAGCTTTTGAGAGAGCTCTGTTGAATTTGGCATATTTGCTACTCACGTCAGCACATACATGGGCTAAGTTTTTGTATGTGTAACAGCTCAAGCTAGTTCTGTTTTTTAAATAGAGTTTCTAAAGGCTTAATTGTGCTTTAAGGCAATTTAAAAACAGCAATGTTAAATATGGGTTGAATAATTATGACCTAGCTGTGTTATAAAAAAATAAAAAATATCATTATCACTGTTAATATGGCATATCTATCTATCTATCTATCTATCTATCTATCTATCTATCTATCTATCTATCTATCTATCTATCGTACACAATACATACGTACACATATATATATATATATATATATATATATATATATATATATATATATATATATATATATATATGTATGTGTGTGTGTGTGTGTGTGTGTGTGTGTGTGTGTGTGTGTGTGTGTGGTTGCTTCATATAATACCATATTAAAAAGAAAATCATTTAGATATTATTAACTGGTGTACATATAATATAAATTAATTTATATAAACTACAAACTTCAACCACAAACAACCCAGAGAATGTACATATGTGAAAGTTATATATCTCCTTATATGTAGCATATGGCAATTTCACTCTTGATATGTCAATATATGTCAAACATTACATTTATGTATAGGTTTCTACAAACAAGTGGGAAAAAGTCAAAAATAAAATAAAATAAAATAGTAAATTAGTTGTCTTCCCATTTTGGATTTGGTAATACCCTATCCTCTTATATCTTATTTGTTATGTATTGTATTTGTTTTCCATATTTAGTCCAGCATATTATTGTCTTCCGCATGAGCTAACCACCTCACTTTGTCAGTTTCCTCATTAGTAATCAGCTGCATGCCAGTGATGTTTAATTGCTGGAATATGTCAGGATGTAATTATTGCAATCATCTCCATTAAAAAACGGCTGCCTTTCTGAGTGAAAACGGGCCCAGTGACACAGTGATGATTCCACAGCTGTCAAAGCAGGTTTTAGTTGCCAGATCTCTGATTCCGCTCATCCTCTTTCATCATGTAAGGAATTACGCAGAGGCCACGAGGTTAACCAGATCGGATTTAGCACACTGCCGTGAGTTTCTACAAAACACGCACGTCGCATATTGACCAGCTTTAGACACGGGGCTGCAAGCAATTAGCGCTGTTGTTTAGTACATGTGGAGAAGTCTGAGCTTTTGTGTTATTATCCGGGGATCGGTGGAACAGAAGAGGGCTGCCGTATTGAATTCCCCTTTTTTTGTCGAGGTCATTTTTAACCCGCGCAATCACTGTTATACAGAGTACTCAAAACCATAGTGGAGGCGACAGTGACAAGGGAAATACTGTGAGCTGTTGCAATCCATCTCATGCAAGTTGAGCAGTAGTTCACCTTTCTCATGCTCATCCATCAACCAGGCTTTTTGCAAAGAACACAAACAGTGGCAGGACAAGGATTATGCTGTGAAGACACAGGAGAATATTTGCAAATGCACAAGAGAGTCTGTTTCTGTCGGTCAAAATGTCCCTGGTTATTTCTTTCTCATATGCTTGATAAGCCACTCAAATAATTCTTGTATTCAGAGTTTTCAGCATCTCGAAGGATGTTTAATTCGTTTTATCCAAAGGCCTTAAAGCCTTCAAAACAGATGATAACAGAGAATATTAAAGTAAATCATTATCCTGGAACCACTGAATGCCTTTGTAAATGTTTAAATGGACTCTGCTCGGTTTTATCATCACAATATATCACAGAATAACACTTTGGACAAAAACTAAACTGAGACCTCACTACAGATTTGAGGCATTAGGACTGCATTTCCAAAGCAGATTTCATTATTATTGGATATCATTATACAGTGTTTACTTAGTGCTACTTGGAAATGTTACAAAACAATACTCTCTTATCAAGTTTTCAAATGTGAAAGGTGCTTTGAAATGCAAATATTGTCTTAATCAAAAATGTTTTCAAAAGCAATGCTTGGTAATACATTAAACTTTGTTTTAAATGTCATTTCTAATAGGAAATAGCAAATACAGATCTTTAATTAAAATGCTTTAGATGTTGAGGCATTGATTTGGGCCACAGTGGAATATCTGTAACAGTCAAATGCATTACAGCATCTATATAATACACAAAGTGCTGCATATATTGCTTTAGCAGGCATACATCGAATCTTCACCCACAGAAATTCATAGAACACTTCCCAGATTTCCTCAGAATTTCAACACCTGTCAATCATTTTGAAATATTCAAGCTAATTTAATAATTGCAGCTACCAATAAGAGTGCATGTGTAACTTGCTGTTTAACACATTTTATGATGTTTAAACCTATTCTGTAGAATTGTTCCCCCCAAAGACTCTTCATATTCCATCTGGGCCTGCATATAAGTCAGCCTCAAAGAAGATTCTTGAGTTGGTGTTTCCAGAAAGTTGTGTTTCAAAGCACCATTTACATTTGAGACAAGCGTTAAGAACATTTTAAAACACTTTTTGTTCAATTATTCAAAACACAGACCTATCCAAGCATTAAATCAAGGCATACTGTATGTGCCCCATGACAACATTATCAAATACTTTTAAAGTGTTTTTATCCACAAACCAAATATCCATCTCATGTGCTAGTCTAAAATAATCATAGCTTTTTGCTTGCCTTAAAGTTCATGTTCTATAAATATAGTGTGTGTGTGTGTGTGTGTGTGTGTGTGTGTGTGTGTGTGTGTGTGTATATATATATATATATATATATGTATGTATATATATATATATATATATATATATATATATATATATATATATATATATATATATATATATATATATAATATATATATATATATATATATATATATATATATATATATATATTAATTTATGTTTGTATTTTAAGTTTATGGGTACAAATATTCAAGTTTCTAAATAAGAGTTTATTTGGGTTCATCTTGCATGTCACAGTGGCAGTGTTAATCACTGCCTGTGCTTACACAGTTAAATTAATCCTATACCGTTTTACATATTTCAGTAGAGCTTGCACAGCCTCTAACAGCAATAGTTTACACACAAGTGTCAGCAGTCTAAAAGGCTTGAATCACATGGGAGGATTGTGCACAAGATGAATGACATGAGTGTGCGAGTCACACGCTGAGCCTGAAATCACAGGGTTTTAGATCTGGCAACAAGCGCTCCTGACTCGATTGTGAGAAGGAAACTTACTTCTGCATATAATGTGAAAGTTTACAGTGTTTTAAAACAAAAACTTTATGCTAAATTTCTCCAAAGCTGTTCCCATGAAGAAACAAACTCATCTACATCTTGGATGGCCTGAGGGTAAACACTTTTAAGTTTGGGGTGAACTATTCCTTTAAGATCCTTAAATGTTAATTTATAATATCACTTGCTTACCAATGAATCCTTTGCAGTGAATGGGTGCCATCAGAATGAGAGTCCAAACAGCTTATAAAAACATCACAATAATCCAAAAATAGTCCACACAACTTCAGTCCATTAACTAACGCCTTGTGCAGGTTTGTGCAGGTTTGTGAGAAAAGCAATTTTTTTTTTTTTTTTTTTTTTTTATCTGTTGCTTCTGGCTAAAATATGAGTCCTTTATCTTAACTGCTACTTCAACCGTTCTGTGTAACTTACAAGTTCACACCTGCATTTCACTCTTTCTGTAATAGAAGGACTTTGTGACAACATAAAAATGGCAATCTATAGTGCTAATTGGCCAACTACTAAAATGTTTACCTTCAAATATGAATTAACTTTGCACAATACAGCATTTATTTATTGAGGTTAATGTTTCTAATGCATTTAGTATATTTCTACATATACTAATGCATTTTTAACATCTAAAAAGGTGTAAATTGACATTAGCTAATATATTTTGACCAAACATGAATTAACAATGATCAAAAATGTATTTATAAATTAATAATGCATTAACTTAATTCATAAAACCTTATTGTAAAGTGCATCTGTCTGCAAGAATTTTCTGAAAATGTGATTTCCAAAATTTGCTAAATGCTGGATGTTTGGACCAAGTAAAAAATTTTTCTACGGTGTCCTTATTACACACACTGCATATTAAATGACTACAGTATGACAAACAATGTGCAAGCTGCTTAAAATAGTATGCACATATTAAATGCACGGTATTCATTAGAATTGCTCACTAATCATAACATTAAACATGCATTATTAAATATTCGTTTATTAATATTTCATCAGATAAACCTGTTAGTTTAAAAAAAATAACAAATGCATGTACTTAAATGTACTGTGCTGCTTTTGTGTTGCAACATTTGGTGTTAAGTCAGATATCATGTCCTGCACTTAAAAAAATGGCTGGTAAAGAAAGTAACACACTGAATTAAACATGACATTTTGATGTAGAAAGAATTAAATATTATTTTCTTGTACTCCAATAATCCAAAAATATTTTTATAATATGCACACCAGACACTGAATATGGAATAGTTAACCCCAAATAAAAAATAATTATTGCATTTTGCTGTTTAATATGCTTTTTTTGGAACTAAAAATTATTTGTAAATTCACATCTCTAGACAGAGAAGGTTTGAAATAAAAGGTGTACGGTGAAAGGTGAAAGAGTACAGTGAGTGTTTTTATATATGGCTGGATTTTCATCTGCCCAACCATGATTGATTTCCAGTGGAAATAAAAGCAGCAGAGCTTCAGGGTGTCGGAAGGGCACATCTCTTTCACAAGTCAACCTTAATAGATGTGACCATGAACATAGAATTAGAGTGTGAGTGTGTGTGTGTGTGTGTGTGTGTGTGTGTGTGTGTGTGTGTGTGTGTGTGTGTGTGTGTGTGTGTGTGTGTGTGTGTGTGTGTGTGTGTGTGTGTGTGTGTGTGTGTATTGTCAGGCTGTTCCCTGTCCTCAGAGGCCCTGTCTTTCTCGCTGATTGAGAGGAGCTTTAATTAAGATAAATAGGCTGTGCTTAGTCATCTGTTTAATGCCAGGCCTGGAGAGTGAGCACTTTATCCTCTTACAGGTTTACAGAGGTAATAGGAAATTATTGTTTTGGAGATGAAAAAAAAATCCCATCAGTGGCTTACTTTTTGCATTTCATCTAAACTTCATTAAGACAATGGCACACTTAAACACTTGCAACGTTTTATTAAAAGGTTTCTTTATTTTCCCAAGGTGTTTCTATAGCTCTTATTATTGTTCACATTAGAAGTTAATGGGCTTAGAGTGATGTTGACAAGGACATGTTGCTGAATCAACATCTTTGTTGGTCCTGGAAGAGAATTCTAATCAGATTTTAGGGATCGGTTTATATTTAGGCAGATTAGGGATACAGTGTCAGCACCGGATGTGTGTGTCGTGTGTCACAGTGTCTCAAAAATAAATTGCTTCCATTGTAATCATTGCTGTCTACAATGAAACAGCTTTTCAGATGATGAACACACATATTTTTGAAATGTTGCATAACTGTTTTTAATATTATTATTATTATTATTATTATTATTATTATTATTATTATTATTTTAAACACTATTATCCAGAATTTCGGGGTCAGTAAGATGTTTCTTTTCTTCTTCTTTTTTCTTTCTATTCAGCGAGGAGTCAAGAATTAATCAAAAATTGCAAAAAGTTTATACAATTACAAATTAAATCCTGTTCTTCAAACTTTCTATTCATCAGAGGATCTAAAAACGTCTACACTTTCCACCTCCATAATTAGAAGAAATTTTCTTGAGCAGTAAATCAGCATATTGAAATGATTTCTAATGGATCATGCAACACTGAAGACTGGAGTAATTACTGCTGAAAATGAAACAATAAAAGTGTAAATTTATATATATATATATATATATATAATTTAACATCTTACTGACCCCAAACTTTAAACTGTTCCTATATTTAAAAAAAAAAAAAAAAAAAAAAAAAACATTATTTAAATTCAGTTCATGATATTTCTGGTCTCTGGCCATCTAATTTAAATCATCTTTTATTTTTAACCATATGTCTGTTCTGTAATAGAAGCAGCATTAACATTGTATGTAAAATGATTTTGTATGCCAACCAAATTTCTGGATAATGATGTAGCGTTAGGGTTATTCATTTTACTGTTGCTTTTAGGTTCAACATTTAGTTAATGAATATTCCACGATAATGTGCTGGTTTAATGTTTTCAGTGCAGGAAGCCTCAAGCTGTTTTGGCGTGATGCTGGACGCTTTCAGTGTAGTTATGTAATGGTGTTTGGCTTCTGATTTTTATGAAAAATTCAGGAACCTCTTTAAACCAAATTATGCAAGTTAATTGCATAACTAAAACATATTGTTGTAATAAAAGGGTTTGGATGGTTAGCATAGTCCTGTAGTTATTAAATATTTTGTTTGGGTCCATTACTCTAGTCCTCAGTGTCACATGATCCTGCAGAAGTCATTCTAAAATGTTGATTTGTTGCTTAAGAAACATTTCTTATAAATATTGGAAACAGTTGTGCTGCTTTATAGATACAATTTTTTCAGGATTATTTAATGAATAGACAGTTGAAAAGTACAGCATTTTTTTTTTTTTTTTTTTTTGTAAATAGATTTGTATTTATTTATTTATTTGAAACATTATAAATGTTTCTGCAGTCACTTTCGATCAATTTAATGCGTCATTAGTGGATAAATACATTAATTTCTAAATAAATAAATCTAGTTTGGCCTGAATCTTTTGAATAGTAGTAAACATAACTTATGAAAGTATGTGTTTATGTATGCATGTATGTAGGTATTTATTTATTTTAGTGCTGTCAATTGATTAAAAAAATAAGTAATTCATCTCATATATTTCTATAATTAATCATGATTAATCGTATATAAATACATATTTATTTTGTCTTAATTTCACTTTGAATCTCCAAATGAATGTAGAAACATAATATAGTATGTTTTAAATGTTTAATGGTGTTTTTTTTTTCTGATTAATGAAGGTCAGTCTCATTGATACCAGTACTGCTACTCCATTGAATGCATTTTCCCCTCATTTGTAGCCATTAATTATAGCCATTCAGTGCTACAGCTTTTGGATTCTGCATTAATTGCATGAAATATTTTCATTTTTAAACTCAAATAATAACAATAAGCGCACAATTAATACGTTAATTTTGTCAGCCTTGATTTATTTATTTAAACTAGTGTTTTGATTGTTTGGAAGGCTTTTAAAGCATAACAGTTAGTTTTTGTCCTCACCTTTCTGCTGCCTCTAACGTAACAGCTTGTTAACATTGTTTAATGCTCCCATCATCTAGTAAGTGTTGTCATGATATTGTTTCCAACATAAGTCACATGTCATGTAAGGCTCAGTTGATTGTGTCAAAAGCTCAGTGGTCTCATGGATATGAATGAGAATACTAATGGGTAATAAAGTAATTAAAACATTTATTACATTTATTTTCTAATTTATGAATTTATTTGAACTGGCATATTGCTATGTAAACTGTGAGCGTATGAGTCAGCCATTCTCTGACCACTGTAAGAAAATGACCATGGATGTGGATTGAAATCTCACTGGAGCATGAGACAGACACTGAAGATGTCACTTCTGGTATTGAGCACCGCTGTGAACATCATGCGTGCGTCTCTCTCTCTCTCCTCAACCTGTCACTGAATCACAGCCGTAGACTTCACACACACACACACACACACACACACACACACACACGCACTTGGTCTCACCTTCCTGCAGGCTGCTCTTATCCTCACCCTCTTCCATCCTCTGCTGACACATGGAGAGAGTTCGAGAGGTGTGTGTGCGAGTGTGAGTATCCAAGTGTATGCACTCTGTGTACACACATCCCCAGGCTCTGCTCTTGTTCTCACCTTACAGTCTGTTGGACTGCAGAGGAGAAATGAATCACACTGTCAGATGCTCTGAAAATAAGTAGCATCAAGCTCAAGCCCCGCTGACTTACAGCCACGCCAGAGCAGCGTACGAGACCTCTCCTCTGAATTGTGCTCCCCTCCTCTTACTTCACCTTCACTGGTGGCAGGTGTGAACTGGCCCAGTTTGCTTGCCATTGTGAAGCATGCTGGCAGTGTGACCTGAAAACAAACGGGCAGAATAATTGAATTAGGAAGCAACTGGAGTGTTAGACAGCATCTGTTGCTCAACTGATGTGCTGCTGTGTAGGTGATCAGCGTGGCAGAAAGACTCAAATGCAGGAGGCCTCTAATAAGAAAACACAGACATGCACACCCACACACACACTCTCACATGCATTCAGAGGTGTTTGTGGGATTTCATTTCTTCTTTGGGTATGCATAGAAACCCGATCACTGCTCCACATCCCCTCACAGCATCAACACCTATACAAAATTTAAGGAACAGTTTAGTTCTTTTGTGCTTTAGGTGTTCTAGGTGGTTGCTTGGCTATTGGTAGTTGGTTGTTAGGGGGGTTTGGGTTGTCGTTAGGGTGCTCTGGGTGGTTTTTGAGCCATTGGCACTGTAAATGGTTGCTAATGTGTTCTAAGTGGTTGCTAGGCCATTGATAGTTGGTTGCTAGGGGGTTCTGAGTGGTTTTTTATGGTGTTGATGGTTTTTAGGGGGTTGCTTGTGTCTTCTGGTTGGTTGTTTGACCAACTGTAAATGGTTGATATGGTGACTTGGTTGGTTGTTAGGCCTTTGTTAGTTGGTTGCTAGGGTGTTCTGGGTGGTTGTTAGACCATGGTTGCTAAGGTGTTCTGGGTGGGGGGGACTTGGAGACTTGGAAGGGGACGATATGGGGTGGATAATCTGTCAATGACTTGCTGACTTGCAGAAAACCAGCAACCTATTGGACCCAGAAATATATATATATATATTGCATTATAAGTATAATATTATGCTTTACATAATAATAAAAATAATAATATATTGTTATTATTATTATTATTATTATTATTATATGTAAACTGTAATATTATATGTATAATGCAATATTAAAATATAAAATACTAAAAAATAATAATAGTAATGCAATATAAAAATATCATATCATATCATATCATATCATATCATATCCGAGTTGTCTGAAACACAGCATTAGGTTAACATTTTAATAACCGAGCGTGTACTACAATTATGAACCATTCTAAGGTGACATTTCAGCACTTGACAAACGGATGGCGACTCCTAAATAGCACTTAAAGCATGGCTACGTGTGATTGTGTTAAGTGCATTTTTGGGAAACGCACGTGAAACAATAACGAACGATCGCAAAATGACTCGTAGAAAACGCTCTTAAGCTCTAAGATCAATCGTTAACCCGGCCCTGAAAAAACAATGAAATTCACTCACTGCTCTTGACTGAAAAACTTTAGTAGCCCTAAAGATTAATCTAAATTTATTTATAGAAATAAATATGTCTGCTTGAAAGAATGAAGAATATAGTAAACAAGTTGGAATAAGAATGCATAATTAGCCTATATAACCATTGGTATGTAATTAAAAAGAAGATCAAGTTCTTGTTCTTTATGAGAAGTGGTTTTATTTAATTTTAACATAAACAGGTTGTGCTTCATCGCAGTTAAATCTGTGTCTATCATGATAAAACCTTAATATCAAACCTATATAATGAATTTGGAAATTTTAGAGAAATGCTTAATAAATGCACTTGTAAACCCAATTTTACATTTACTGTAGATTTAGTCAAATAAAATCTTATGACATTTTGTAGACTAAACTAGACTAAAACTAAAAACAATTCAGATGACTAAAATATGACTAAAACTAAACAACAACTAAAAGAACTAAATATGACTAAAACTAAATAAAAATTTACTTTCAAAATCAACACTGGTTACAACTGTGTTTTAGAGTTGCTAGGCTATTGGTAGTTGGTTGGTAGGGGGTTCCTGGTGGTTGTCAGGGTGTTGGTGGTTCTTAGCAGTTGCTTGTGTGTTCTGAGTGGTTGTTAGACCATTGGTAGATGCTACTAGCTTGTTGAAAATGAGGCTGTAAGAGACAAAACTTAGTCTTTTTTTGTTTTCCTCCAGAAAGGGATATCATCAACTGAACAAATGGTATGTTGTTAAAAACCAGTTCAAGTTTAATTTTCAATTTTCCATGTGGTTTTTAGGCCATTGTTACCATTGGTAAATGGTTGCTAAGGTTATCTGGGTTTTGCAGGTGCTTTGGGAGGGAGTTGTTTATGTTCTGGTTGAGTTCTTTGTGCCATTAGAAGACAGTTACTAGAGTACTGGTAGGTGGTTGCTAAGGCATTAAAAGGATAGCTGATGGGATGAAAGTTAATGGGATCCAATTAGGTTTTGGACTTTCACTGTATGGACAAAAACAATATTCTTTCGAAATGAAAACAATTACTGAGTCTCTTTTGATGTTTTCAGTGGACGTCTATGATCTTTTGGCCAATTCTTTCCGTCATGTAAAAAACTGAAGTTGGATTTCTAAGAAAAGTCAGTCATTCATGGCTTTGTGTATTCTTAGGAAAATACACTAAGCACCACATGGCAAGAGCTATTAACACACAGTACGTACAGCTGCAGGCATTATAATGAATTCCTCTGAAAAACACACGTACATCTCATTCTCTTTGTGTGGGAGAAACAAACACACAAACCACCTGTAGGATTCAAACTCATTGTCGAAAGGAAACACTTTCTATCGAGGAATGTGTCCTCAGCCATTGCACACTGGCAGGAGAACTCAAGAGGTGGGAGATGTAGCCATATGTGACGGAGCCTGGACGTGCCCAGACATGATGCCAAGGGAGATGAGGTGACGAATGAATGTGACAATGGTGCCAAAAGAAGTGGAGTAAAAATGAAAGGCAGAAATGTGGGGGGGGGCTCTCTGCAATTCAGCACAGGAATATGAGGTCGAAGGTGAGCATGGAATGGAAAGATAGAGACATGAGAGTCTACAGGAAGAACAGAAGCATGCTGCAGGAGAAACGGTGAGGGACCTTGTCCAGCCCTCTCGTTCTTGATGAATGTGCCCTGTGTGGGAAAAGCTGTGCCCTGTTCAAGATAACAAGCTTTCCACCTGCATCTTGGCTTGCACAGCACACCTCCACAAGCAACGGCACCACAACGGGGTGCCTTGAAAGCATGGAGATACTAAGTAAACAAATAGATAACCTCTGCCAGTCTTAGAAAGTTCACAAAGAGTTCACTTTTGTTGGGGCTCAGCTTCCTACTTCAGGGTATAATCAGGGGCTCCATGCACGGTGAGCATCATATGCGAAGTGCAGTTGTAAAATCTGTATTTTTCAGATCTCTTTTCCATTATGTATGAAGGTGCTTGTGGCTGAGGCACAGAGCGATAAACTCCACTATCAGGTATTTGTCAGTGTGACTTTCAGATGTATGCAGCCTGCAGGCTGTGCTCATATGACAGAACATCACAGGTACTGGTAGATCAGCATTGATTCCATTTTTTTTTTTTTTCAGAACAGTTTGCATCTTAATGAGTGAGTGATTTTACGGCACTGTAGAATGTTGACTTTCTCACAGTCATAATCATTTCCTTTATTGAGCAAAAGGGTTGGGCAACATTCAGAATTTAACAATTGGTTCGGTACTGGAGTTGGATTTGAAATAAATTGTTCACGCTCAACATGATGTTGAAATGCCATTTAAGTGAGAATGACAGGAAGTGGAGCTGCTTTTCAAAGAAATTCAACAGTTTCTCAAAAAGATTAATTTCATTTGTCAAACACCTATAACAAAATGGATAAAAACAGATATTTTCTTAGGTTTGCTGTTTATCTTGTACACTTGCTTCATATTGTTGGCAACTTTTAAAAAAATGAATTCAGCTTGTATTGCTTGAAGCATATAGTTATAATACAATTAAAATAAATATACACAACATTTTTATATTTTTCTTTTGGAACAAAGGAGAAGAAAAAAAACAGACTGACAACAAATGCAAGAAAAAGACTGGTTCCATATGACATAAATCTGTTTCATGGGAACATTTTAGATTTGATGGCTGAACTGAGCCGTGATCCTAACAGCTCAACATTCTGACTCTTCTGAATCCTTTGTTGAAGATACAAATTTATGCATTTTCAAAGCGCTTGATATTAGCTGCCTCACAGAAGCTCTGTTTGATCAGCTGTTTGAACCTGCACTTCACAAAGCCATCACTACCATCTGTTGTCATTTTATGGTGAAATAAAAAAAAATGCAGCTCTTAATGTACCTCATTACAAAACCTAATAAACAAAACATTATACCAAAAGTGTAAAAATGTGTGTATATTTACATTGTTCTATAAATAGCATAAATCAGTATAACTACAGAAATAAATAGGGAAATGGACCGAATGACATAAAGTGAAGGGCAAAGTGAGAGAGATGTAGGTGGTACATCACAGAGACAGTCTGATGGAACATGAATATCCTAGATGCTGACAGCTGAGGGGAGTGTTAATCAAGCTTGTCAAAATCCAACGATGGATAAAGAATAGATTACAATTGCGGTGTCACTTGTTCAGAGGCAATAGCACATAAACATTCTGACATGCAAAACAAAGAAGAGAGAAGTTATAAAAACTAGCATTAAAGTCTATTGAGGTGATCACACTTCAGATTTGTTAGCAGAAAATTGGATAAATAGCAGCGTCTTTTATTGAAAGGTGTCACATGCACAGTTGCATCACTTAAAATATGTTAGTCATGAGTTGTTGTTGATGCCACTTCCTATTAACCCTCTGTTGTAACACACATTTCCTCAGGGTAACACACATTTTCTTTACTCTGCAAACACATAATACATATAGGATGGTTAATAATGAATGGGAGGCTTTGAATAAACCAATAAAAAACATTTCTTGGTCACACATCTTGGCAGTCATTTCAAATTATTTTTCTGGCATGGTACATTGCGGAGATGCACATTTGTGCTCTGGTGAACTGCCCTCATTCTGCCCTTTGTCAATCACATTTTTTCAGCTATAAAAAAAATATTCACATTTATTATCGAGTGAAGGCCATTTTATAAAGGTCTTTTTTTCAAGAAAATGTAATTAAATTTTTTTAACATTGCATTCATAATGTATGCAATAGAGGGTTAAAGAGCCATTTGCTCTGGTGGTTCCTCTTCCTGCAGTTATGCAGTGCACGTGGCTGTACTTCATTCGAAAGTGCTTGCTGATGTTTTACATTGATCGTGACTTATGAAGGCGATTCAGCATGACAGTTAACAGGGTAGTGAGTTACAGGAGGGTTGATGTCCAATTAGCGCCGTCTCCCCGGCTTTAATGAGTGGTGGTAAATTTCAACTCCATCTCCCTGGCACAGTTTAATTAGCCGTAATTACATGTGGCCTGACCTTTGCAGTGCCCTGTCCTGTTGATTTACAGGGCTGCAGGTCTCTTGATTTATCCCCCTGGGAGGCCGAAGGAAGGCCAGATAACGTGAGGGACAAGAGAGTTCAGTTGAGACTGATAGAGTTCCTCAGGTAGCTTAGCTTACTGTTGAACCCTTGTTTCTCGTGTTTTGGTGTAGTTTTGATGTAATTTGATATTTTGTGATTTATTACAATTCAGTGATTTCATACTTTGAATTCATAGGGATCAGGATAATGGCATTATTGTATATTATAGATCATCTATAATTGATAAATTACATATAATTATATGTTTGTCTGTTTCAGGTCATTATGCATTAAATGTGCATTGTGGTTGAGAAGTAAATTACATATAATTATATGTTTGTCTGTTTCAGGTATTGTTGTCAGTCTTTTTTAAGTTTTTTTTTTTTTAGTTTTGTTTTCTAAGTGTTCATTTGTTCATTTAAGCATATATGTAATTGGAAATTCTGTCATCATTTACTCACCCTCATGTCATTTCAAACCTGTCTTGACTCTTCTGAGGAACAAAAAAGAAGGTATTTTGTAGATTGTTGGTAACTAAACAGCTTGGGTTACCACTGACTTCCACTGTATGGGCAAAATCACTGAGACATTTTTTAAATTATGTTCTGATCTGGAATGACATAAGAATTTGAAAATGATCAAAAGAAAAAAAAATGAGTAAAAATATTCATTTAACAGCTTTCCCATACATCCTGGAAATATATGGACAACATGGAAAATAAATGACTGACTAATTTATGTGGTTGAGAAGTTTCAGCTTCCTACAATAGCGCTACACAAACACCACCCCTTTAATTCTTTATTATTTCTGTATCCTGACATACACAGCACAGTGTAAATTGCTTGTTATAATCAGTCTTAAGAGTCCGTTATTAAGCTTACAGTATTTATTTATTTATTTATTTATTTGTCGTTATTTTGTCTCCATGTCACATGAAATTCTATGACATTGTTATACTAGCTGGGAGAATATTAAAAAGTATAATGTACAGTCAGCAAAATAAAGACTGGCAGAGTGATCAGCAAGACAGAGATTGTGTCAATGAGTTATTCTAAACTGTATCGTATGAAAACATAGACTGTTGTTCTGTGCTCAATACACTTAAAGGAATAGTTCAACCGAAATGAAAATTCTGTCATCATTTACATTTTTCTCATGTCCTGTCATGACTTTCTTTGACTTTCTTCCTTCTGCGGAACACAAAATAAGATATTTTGAAGATTTTTGTTAACCAAACAGTTTGGGTTACTATTGACTTCCACTGCATAGACAAAAACATTTCTAAAAAAAATGTATTTATAATTTCATGTTTAACGGAAGAATGTAAGTCATACAGATTTGGAATGTGAGAATTTAAGAATGACAGAATTTGAACTATCCCTATAACAGGTTTCCCATGTGTCCTGGAAAACATAAAAAAATAAAATAAAATAAAAATGACAGCTATTTTTTCAGTCCCTGGAAAACATGGAAGATGAGAGGGAAAATATTTTATTTTATTTTATTTGATTTTACTTTACTTTACTGTTTACCACTGGCTCGAAACAATTGACGTTAGTAGCTGAAAGTGTATAAGAGAGGTGTTTGAATGACACTGTTTAGTCTTGTGATAGTGCTTGAAGTTGCAAAATATATATATATATTATCAACAGCTTGACTATTTGCTGAGAATGTTAAAAGCGAGGCAGCTACCTAACCTTATTAACATTAATTCAGTAATTGCTGGAGTAAGGAATATATTACTTAAGCTATCCTTGTCTTTTATTCCTGCCACAATGAAATTGAGAATGGGAAATAATGGGAAAGTCCTGGAAAATTATTTCTGAAAAAGTGTGGGAATCCTACTTTAAGCTCAGTTGACAACATTTGTGGCATAATGTTGATGAGCACAAAAAATAATTTCAACTCATCCCTCTTTTTTAAAAAGAAAGAAAAAACAGATAAGGCATTTACAATGGAAGTAAATGGGACTAATTTTTGGAGGATTTAAAAGTTGTGAAAGTTAAATAAATAAATAAAAAAGAATCAGTCATTTTGGTGAATTTATTTGTTTATTTTTAGTAATCAACATTTTGATACAAATGCTGCTGATTGAGCTTAGCTTGTACTAAACAGAGAATAATCCATAATTGCTGTTACAGTAATAGTTCTCAGAAGCACCATTGAACATTTGGGTACAGTCCCAGACATTTGAATTGATGAACCATTGCTATTAATGGCTTATTAGCATAATTACAGTTTCCTAGGTCGATCAGTTCTTTAGAGTGATTGACTTCTTATTGCACTGGATTTATGTATGTGCCTGATCCCACGACTAAGTGTTGCATTATGTAGCTTTGCCAGTTTTGCTTGTAACATCTGCTTGCAATCAACTCTCTCCCTGGTCTCCTCAGGTTCCCCGGCACTAATTTAAAGTCAAAGTGCAGAACTCCTGAGTGGGAGGTGAATGATTATGTCTCATTGGCTCGACTTAGACAAACGACTCCAGTGCGCTAGGCGCCATGAAATGTAAAGAGAAGTTTCGCAGGCAGGAATGTCAAATAGCCACTGAGACTTCAAGGGTCTCGGGGCTTGAAGAAAGAATGGACAGCACGCAGTGGAGCACAGAGAGATGCAGAGGGAAATGACGTCTGTGACCCCTGAACACAGAGTCTGTGATGGGCTCATTATCACACAGAGAGCAGGTACGAATACAATGCAGTGGCTCCCCTGATCACGTCAGTTCAGAGTCCCACAGAGGGATGAAGTCCAGACTAATGAAGAGTAATGAGCAACGCCAAGCACCTCACCTGGACCACTGCTCCATCCCGTGAGTATTGGGGTGGCGGAATAAAACTGACTCCAACAGTGGACAATATTACACCTGTTCAAAGGGTGTAATTCATCCTACTAATGGGTCAGTGGTTAAATAGCACTCATTTAATTTCCCACATAAAGAAAAGCATGCACACACACAATTTTTCTCGCACTAGTGAAGCTACAATTCATCCCTTGTTTATCTCCACCACGTGCCAATTGGTTGATTCCTATTGGCCTAATGGCCTTTCCTCTGAATACTCTGTAAGCAAAAGGAAGTTGCTCATGCCCTTACGTGGCCTCCCAGAGCCTGATATAGATATCATTTTATTCTGGTGATGTGCCTGTGTCAAATAATTCTACCTCAGGGGTATTCTCAAGAAGAAATTGAAATTCAATAGATTTCCCACCTCCAAAAGGTTGAACAGAGCATGTAAGAGAGAGCGAGAGTGAGAAAGAGGGTGGGGGGTGGGGGGGTTGGGACATGCCCAGCGGGAGAACTGTCATGCAGAGAAAGATGGTGCCCGACATTTAGTTATTCATTCCTATCTATTTTCACCCACAAAACTAGAGCTATTTGCCAGCCGCCGTCCATCTCATGTTACTTCAAGGGACATTTTTCCCCACCTTTAGCTTCTGCCCCTTAAATTCAGCCTATATTATGTGCATGCAGTGTTGATGGAATGAAAAGTGTCTTTGTGGAAAATACCATCTCATGCAATCTAGTTTATGTTTATTATGCTGAGCAAATAGCACTTTGGGTTCAGCAGAAGTCATAGCTCTGTTGTTTTTACGCTTTGATTGTGCCTCCATAAACACGGACGGATAATACGGGAAGAAAATGTCTAGTTAATGTGCATATTGATGTATACAATTGAGCATTTAGTTTGATGGAATTTATGTTAGACATTTTTCATACTATGAAGATGCTTCAGAAGCCAAAATGTGACAATGCTAACAGCTCGTTTACATCTGTGTTCCATAATGTTGCACACTGGACAGTTTAATTTGTCATTTCTGGCATGTTGATGATAATATAATAGAGTATATTTCCCTTGGGAAAACTTCACCAATTCAAAACACAAATGAGCACAATTAAATCTTTTTCGAGAAGTCGTAATGAATCACATTGCATTACAGCCCTATATATTAAGAGTATTTATACAGCCATTTTGTTTTGAAGGACCAGTCATTGTCACGTTTTGGTGTCACTTTAGCACTTTGCTTTTTATTGAGTCATTAAAACAAAATTAAACTAGCTTCTCACACAATGCTGCCAATCTCTGTTATAGTGGCACCTACTGTACAGTAAGAGATGCATAATTGTTGTTTAAAATACAGCTAGCAACATTAATCAAAACCACATTAATGAGGAAACTGGAGGATTTAAGTGTAATTCAATGGCCTGAATCACTTATGAAATGAACAGCTTTTATTTTGCTGGTACTTATAATCGATAGGCAGCCAACAACTCAGTAACTTGCCATGTGTCATTTGCACAGGGATTTTCACAATGACATGGATGACATTGACATGTGTTTTTTCTATTGCACACTCCCATTTTCTCACTAGGGATCCCCATAAACCTAACCTATTGATATCAGCAGACTGGATCAGAAGGTTGCCAGTTTCCTCAGGCGAAGCCTGGAGCCAGACACTTGCCTAAATGGTAACACACAAAAAAACCTTCATCAGCTAAATGAATGCTAATATGGCACTTCAAAGCAGTTATGGGGACAATGATCAAGTTCTCAGATCGCTGTGTTTCTGTGTGTGATCATAAAAAAAAAAATGGTGCTGTTACTATCCAAGTTCAAGTTGTTTGGTTATCTTAGGGTGTATTCACAACAGGAAAGTCCGCTAGTTCACTTGCTTTGGTCCGGACCAAATACAATGTTGATTTTTTTTGTTTGGTGCGGTTCGCTTTCACACTGCCCTTTTTGCATGTGAACCAAAAATTGTAAACAAAACCACACGTGTGCTAAGGTAATCCATTCATTGGACAGAAATTCTCAAACAGGGAAAATCAGGAAGTTCGAAAACAGGCTAATCATGAAGATTTTTCGTAGTGCAATTGTTATTATTTTACTGATTTTCTGTTATTAGCTACAAACGCAATATGAAGACACTTATGAACATCAGATGAGACAATGTCCTTTAGACACTGTTGTAACAAGGATTTTGCAAAGACGAAGAAGTGCTGCAAGACGGTTCCTGAATGCTCTTATGTGCGCCTATCATGGCATACTGACCATGGCACTGCGCAGACGGATTAGGTATATAAAAAAACAAACAGTGTGCATAAGAAAGCGATGGCAGGTTTGGCAAGTGGGGACATTCTAAAACGCTTAACGTACCTAAACACCGAGCAGGGAAAACCAAATTTTTGTCAAACCTTACTTGTAATAAACACTAACTACAGTCAAAAGAACGAGCCCTTATTCCACAGATAAAGTGAATAATATCACGTTAAGCATTTTTTCCCTCATAGAACTCCATTATAAGTAAACAGCTAAATGTGGTTTAACGTAGCCTAACTTAACAACGACCGTGGAAAACCAAACATCTGTCAAATTTTACTTATATAATAATCACTTGCTACTGTCATAAGAACGAGCTCTTATTCAGCGTATTAAGTGAATAATATCTCGTCAAGTTAATATTAAGTTAATATAACTTTCTCCCCCACAGGTGTCCATTATATGGAAACAGTTTAAGGTGGATGCAAAATGGTGTTTATTATAAGTAAAATCTGAAGTTTGGTTTTCCCCGGTCGTTGTTAAGGTACGTTAAACCATGTTATGTTTCCTTATAATGTACTTCTATGGGGAAGAAACCACTCAACGTGATTTGTGGGAGACCACTCAAATCCCCTCTCCTTCATCCTTTCACTGAACTTGCTGAACACATCCACATTTTTATGCGTCTTCTAAAGACTGTTAACTCAAATGGGTGCAGAACTTTCTGCAGTTGGGTCGGATCGAGGTCGGATCATATTCATACCTTAAATGAACCTTACCAGAGTTTGTTGGAACTGAACCAAGACCACCTCTTCAGCTGGGTCTCGGTTCGGTTGTTTGGAACGCACCAGAGTGCGACTGCTGTATCCACACCTGCCAAAAAGATCCACACCAAAGGGGGAAACGAACCAGAGTTCGTTTCAATCAAACCAAACAAGACAGGCATGAATACACCCTTAGTGTGCAGCATTATTGTATTTTTTTGTTTGTTTTAACAGCATGATATTCAGTTTGTCTTTAAAAAAATACATTTTGCATGATTTACCATAGGGTGGTACCAGTGTGTACAGTAGGTGGCCAACCAGAATGAGCCTTTTGCCGCCGCCGCCGCGTCTGCAAAGTGCATTTGCAGCTTTTGACTGCTGAGTGGTGCTTTAACCACAAGTTAACAAACAAGCACATCAAAGAATTTTTTTTTTTACAAATAGCCATCAGCTTTGCCTAGCCGATATGTTACATTTGACGGCTGTAGTCAGGGAAAATGAAAGAAAAACACTGTAGTTAAAATATTTAAAATTCACAGATGAAATTTTAGTTCTTATGAAGTTATGTGCGTTTCTTAGAACGAATTCAAGCAGGATAAATGTCAAGCCTATGAGCCTGTGCTTATATTTTCTCTAAGCTACAGAGTATTACACCCTATTTTAGATTTGAAACATTTAATAAGTGTGCAGTATTATTTATACAATATGAATTATGTGTTATATTATCCTAAAGAAATGCTGGTTTACTTTGCATCGGAGCATTAAAAGTGGTAGCCTATTTTAGTGAGCTAGGCTACATGGATTTATATGCAAAATGTCAATATTCTCACATATTAGGCCTATATTTGTCACAAATACATTTTTAATTTATATTTTAAAATTCCTTTGCAAAGTCAGCACATAATGCAGAAACCTAAATGACTGCTCTGACCTTCACAAAAAATCACAACTTGAGTTGTTTCCAACAGAGATAAAAGAAAAGTCTACAAAAGAGAGTCTGCATTTCTGATGTTGACAATACAAGAGCCTGTGATTTTTCTTTGATAGGCAGCTATGTTAAAGTCCCACTAGACATTTCCGATTGTACTCAAGTCTGCTCTTTCATAAACAAGGACATATGATCTCTTTTGAAGCCATCTAATGTATCTTTGTCCTGTGTGTCTGGCAGTTTCCTTGTGGTGGATGTTTCTCACAGTTAAAAGTCTCTTGAGAAATGAAGTATACTTAAAAATGAAAAGATGGGCTGAATTAGACCATCTTTTCCCTCCTATGTTTTCTGTATTGACGTTTTTGGCTGATTGAAAGCATGGTTCCTCAATGTAATTTATAGACTTGGTGTTAAATTGACTATTCACTATAAGTGTAATAAGTCCAAAACAATCATTTTTCTGAAGTTTGTGGCACCAAAAGTTTTGAAATTAACAGCAAAACTTTTTGGTGCCACAAACTTCTGAAAAAATAATATCTTAAGAAATTAAATCAAAGAAAGGGTAATATATGCAGCAAACAAATTAATATGCATATTTGACTGATTTGAATGTCTCACCAAAAAAAACCTAAAATGTTTATTTTTATACACTTATTTGTATTTGGTGAGACATTTAAATCAGTCAGATATGCAAATGAAAACATTATTATAAATGATGAATATTTTAATTCATTTCATTAATTTGCTAACTAAAATATACTACAGTAAATAAACCAATTATACAATCTAAAGTTACCCAGAGAAGAGTTTCACTGAGATTTTGATCTCTGGTCGTGTGATGTGCACTGTCACTCCACTCTCCCCTGTTTGAGGAAGATCTCTCTGCTGTCTAAAACTCACTTGGGAGATTTATTTTCGATTGAAGCTGAATCTGGGTGTTCTTTTCCAGCGGGCTCTGGAGGGCTCTCACGCTGTCCTTTTCCTTATCACTGCACATGCAGGTGGCTGCAGCATCCATTTGAACGGCAACTGTCTGGTTTATCCTCAGCTTTCATCTCTCGTGGTAGACTTGTGCTCAAAGAACTGCAGCAGCAGCACCGATTCAGCCCATTCACCTCATCTCGGGGGCACAGATGCTCTGCTGTCAGGAAAATCAAATCTCTGTCATATATTGTTAATGACATGTGCATTTCATCTCATGTTGTTGATTGATGCTTTTTTTAATCGCCTTGCCTCAGTGTTCTCCAGTTCCTAGTCAATCCGAAATATCACCAAAATCTAGATCCATGTTTTTGTGAAAAAGTGAATATACTAGACCCATAAAGCATTAGAGTTGTAGTATATTTGGTAGATGGGCATTTTAGATTTGTGCCGTGAAGCATTGTGTTGAGCAGTGTCCGGTTAACAAGCGTAAGAGGAAATCCTTGTTCCCAGTCAAGTGGGATTAAGTAGGGCTCCATTCTCTCTGCTCTCAGCAGTCATTTTCCCTGTTCAGCGTGGAGAACATGGTGATGTGAATAGACCTCAGCAATGTACACTGGAACCGTAACACCTGCTGGGAAGGTTGTGGAATGAGCGGCTGTGCAGAACAGTCATGGATTTGCACACCCCTCCAGATTTTGTACGTTAGTGTCAGGTCTTGCAACCATTACCATTTCTTTTTTTTTATTGATGTTAACACTTTAGTAACTACGGTACACTGACACATTCCCTATTAAATATGACCTTCTTCTATCCATGCGAATGAATGTTATGAAATCGTTCAGCCCTTTGTAAAAATGATTTATGAATTTGTACAGTCTGTCAAGGCCTATTTCCACTTCAAAGGGCTATCTAATGAACAAAGTTTGTGTTTCGCCTTGGGTCCCCTTGATGATTTTTTGATATATGAATCAAAGTGTTACTGAATTTTATCACAGTAGAATGTATTGTTTATGTTTAAATAGATTTCTTGCAGACGCCTACTGCATAGTGTGTAGGCCTTTAATGCCATACTGCTTGTGACAGTCTAAAATGTAACATTTGGTTACTGTTTTTTGCAAAAATGATTTTATCTCGATAATACACATATCTTAAAGCACTTTCAGTTATTTTAGCTGTGCAAAAAGAGTCCATAATGCTGATTGATGTTGCATTTGTAATCATATTATTTTATTATCATTATCATAAATCCACTGATTTGTAGTGCAAATAGTTTTACTGTTTACTGCACTTTATTCTTGTAGTCACAGGAAATAGCTGCATTGAAAAATAAGAATAGACAGTGCATTGACAGTCACCATGTTGGAACCACTGTTTCAGCTTATAAAAATGTTTACATCCTTGTGAAACTCATAAGTACAACATGTAAAGTTGTACCACCTGACCACTGCAACAGGTTGGTGGATAATAAAGTGTCTGGAAAGTGCGTTGACACATTTATTACATTTACGTATATTCATTTAGAAGACACTTTTATGCAAAGCGACTTACAAATGAGGAATACATCAAGCAAAGAACACAAGTGCTCGTAATACAACGTTTCAAACATCATTTAGAATACTACAAGACATGCCGGAATTACCATAATTATGAGTGGATGGACAGTGCATTGAAACCATGTCGGAATTACTTTAATTACAAGATTCTCACTTGTAAAAAACTCTCATGTCCTTGTAAAACTCATAATTGCTACTTGTTAAGTTGTACCACGTGACCATTGCAACATTGTGATGGATCATAAAGTGTATGGAAAGTGTATGTCTCCATGTTATATTACTGTAATTATGAGATTCCGACTTGTAAAAAAACACAGACGTTTTGTAAAGTTGTACCAACTGACCACTGCAACAGTGTGGTGGATAATAAAGTGGATGGAAAATGCATTGACACCATGTCGAAATTGCCAATAATTACAAGATTCTGACTTGTAAAAAACGTTCACGTCCTTGTAAAACTTGTACCACCTGACAGAATGCAACATCATGTGGAAACACTCCGCTTCACCACCTTCAGCAGTAAAATGTATTTAAGCCATTATTTTGAAATATTTCCCATAATTCCCATCATTTTCTATTATTATTATTATCTTAAGCAAGAATAATCTGGAAATAAATAAAAGACATACAATACAGTTTAATGTAGCAAACACAGAGCTGAATAACTACAGTAGTACATGTAGTATAGTTCACTAACGAGGCCTTTGTGTAATGACTGCTACTTGATGTACTGTGGTTTTGTCCATTGATTACCCAAATTACACAAATTAATTTTGCCATTAATAATTTTACCATAGAAACCATAATTCCTAGTCCGAGGATGAGAACAACTGTAAGTAGAACATCCGGGTTGCCACTGACTATTATTGTTATTGTAACTACAATGATTACGAATTGCACTGTAACAAGGATTAAGTAAACAGGGTCTCTATGCAGATGTGAAAGTAGCACCAGTTTAATTAAGTGATGTTTCAACATACCCTTATTCTCTATGCCGTTAACAGTGCCAGTGAAACTTTAAATGCTCCCTTCGGCTTGGAATTTCACTTAGGATGGCAGAATACCCTTTGAAATTCACTTTGCAGGGTATGAACCTATACTGTACAGCTTTGCCATGGATGACACTTTATCTCATTTTGAGTTATTGCATCCTTTATAGTGATTATCAGACAGATTTCAGTGTGTGTGTGTGTGTCTGTGTCTGCTTATATGCACAAAAAGCTGTCTGTTTTTACTCATAACTTTTTCCCCATAAATCCTTCAAACTTACACTCTTCCTCAGGCAAACAATTTATCTGTTTCTCCTCAGATGAACACTCATTTGTCAGATTTCACAATTAGCTGCAGGCATGGCATTTAGCTCATTGCGTTGTGATTAGAATAACTCATTGTGCTTGTCCTCCACAGCATCTGCACACATGACTGCTGAATATTAGCATGCCCATTATTTGTCACTTCATCAGTTTAAACTGATGCTGAATACATTTGATGGAAACTATATTTGTACTGTGATTTGTGTGTGGCTGTCATCCAATATCCAACCCAGCCATTTATTTATGTCACTTGCTTTATGGTGCATTAATTTTGCGTATACGACAGTTCACTTGGGGATCTTGGGTAGGCTGGTTAATGGGTTGGACTAATTAATTTTTTTTTTTGAAGGGACTCACAGTAGACCGTCAAACTCACAGTTACAGAGTAGAATAAAAGCAAAAGCTCATACCCAGAGGGCTGTGAAGTCAAATCCTGTAACATGACAGTTACAGCGTAAACCAAATGTAAGACCATGGCATTTGACCCCCAATTTTCTCCTGGGGTAATGTGGTAGCAGACCTTTTGGTTTGACCTTAGAGCTAACAACAATCCCTGTGAACATGCATTTGTGGCTTTGAGAGGATGACTAAACTGGCTGTTGCAAATAGAAGCTGTCACACACCCAGTGTTAGAAATTACTCATGAGTAAATGATCATGTCCAGCTGATGCATATTTCACACTGTCATATGTTGATCTCTTAGCATTATTCAGTTCAGTTTTGGTTCAGTCTTGCATGAGTCACTGTCTAGACTTTTTTTTCTTCATCTTCTTCTTCTTTGCGACTTATAATTAACAAAGCAGGGGCCTGTGCTCCAAGTTAGGGCATTTTTATACATTTCTATATTTGTAGCGTGTATAAATCAGTCACATCATCAACTGAGTGGAAGGATTGTTTCTATCATAGTTCATATAATAACAAATACAACGTTTTTATCACAAATAATTGTTTATTGCTGAAACGATATGAAAGAGGTAATTGCATTCTTGTTTTCTATCAGAACAACAGTATAGTGCTGATATTACACTTCTCACCTTGTGAGAATCTTAAAACCTGCTTTCTTTTTCTCTCTTCTACAAAGGCACTGACAGGATTTAATTTATGTGGAAGATTGAGATGGCTCATTCTTCTCTGTCACAGCCAATATGCTGCATCAAATGATTTGACTGATGTGCTGCACCATAATAATTAAGACAAAGAGCAGACATAGTGAATTTTGGCCTTGAACAAATTATTTTCCCCAGTATGAGTACAGTCTCAGGGAAGATGTGTGCTGTTGTCTTTTCAGGCGGAATTTACATTTTATTTACACTGACAATTTGCTATATGTTTTCAAAGATTAAATGTAAGGTTCTAAGTAGAGAAGGAAAGGCATGTTGTCCCATGGGACCAGTAAATATGTTTACATTGGTCCTCAGTTACCTGCTTTACTATACTTGCCAATCGCTGTCCATGGTGCTGAAGCAAATATGCTGTAAATGGAGTGATGCAAATCATGGTAATCATGGTTCATGGTTCTATCTATCAATCAATCAATCAATCTATCTATCTATCTATCTATCTATCTATCTATCTATCTATCTATCTATCTATCTATCTATCTATCTATCTATCTATCTATCTATCTATCTATCTATCTATCTATCTATCTATCTATCTATTTCAGAGCAGACTGTGCCTAATGGCCCCCTCTATTGGTGGTGACTGTACCAAAAAAAAAAAAGTTAATTATTTTTGTATATTTAATTTACCATCTTTGTTACATTGTGTATCAATGCTATTTAATATTCAGGACCAGATCCAACCTGGTATTGACAAAATTCATGAAGATCTGCAATTCACTTAGAAACATCAGGTGATCCCTTGTGTATGCTCTCTCCATATGCTGTGCTGCATTTGCCTTTGGCGTAAGCGTACCCCCACCCCACCCCCATCTGTCTCCCTTTCATTCCCATCAAGTATAGCAGCATTCGATAATAAATAAACAGCTTCAAAGTAATGTGTACCTCTTTAATAGGAACTTCAATCCAAAAAAATAAATATATAACTGAAAATATAGATTCAATATAATACCGAAATAAAGATTCTAATGATGCACAGTGAACAAAAGAGTCTTAATTCATAATATGTGGAGCAAAGAGTACCCAAATTTGAGAAGTGGCTAACAAGAATTTAGTAGTGTGTTACATAAGGAGAAGAAATTGCTAGTAAACCAAAGAGACTCTTACAGGAAGGTCATTCATTTCAACACTCTGGGCATACTCTTTAATATGTGTGGTAGAATATGTAATGTCTAGTAGTGTGTAATAACTAATTTCATAATTGGGTAATAACTGGTACCGGAATTTTATTTTATATACTTATCTATGTTGATATTTAGTCTGTTTTTTAATCCATTTCTAGTTTTTATTTTCTTTATCATTATGCATTTTAAATATGTTATCTGTATGTATGCTTATGTATATATGTGTACATGTTTCTGTCATTTGTTTTTTATTTGCTTCTTTCTCTATCCTTATATGTATAAAATGTAAAAAAGCTTTAAATAAAATATTTTTAAAAAGTACTCTTTTCCTTGTCACATAAATATTATTAAATATTATTTTGTAAATTATAAAGAAATTAATACATTTTCTTCCATTTTTTTTTACATTATTTTACAGTAAGATTGCATTAGACTGGTAAATCAAATATATATAGTATAAGTATCCGACTTTTTTTTTCTTGTTTATTATAAGACTCGTTTCCAAAATAAAATTAGAGCTATAATGTCACTAGAATAGTGAGTTTCAGGGGGCTAATGACTTGAACCTACGAACACATTTGCGCTTAATTAAAGAACAAGCACAGCTACAGTTCAACAGCTCAAACCAAAGCTAAGAATCCCTCGCCTCTTTACTCTGTGAGCTCGTGTTTGGTGTAAGGCTGCCCCTTCACTGTGCTGTCCCACACATCGGAAAGCGTCGCCCGGCTGCGAGGATGTTTTCATAATGCGCATCACACGTGGTTCATAACCGCAATATCTAAAGCTGAGGGCAATGAGAAACTCGCCCAAGGAGGAACGAGAAAGAATCCGTAAACCTTCAGTAGGTGGGACGCGCACGAGGGCTTTAATGCAGAGCACGAGACGATTTCAAATTGTATCTCGAGCGCATTGCCACAGATAGAAACGTAGCGCTCGTCGTTGTTCAGCAATTATCGTACTCGGAAACGTTCCCCTGGTGTGTCTTCAACAGAGGAGAGGGTATTGCCGAGCAACATATATGTCTCAACATGCAAATAACCCTCTACTGTAAGTCTTTTCATAGTATTGCTTACGCGCGTTGCGTCTCGCTGACTGATAAAAAACGAGCACATCTGATTATATTCTTAATCTCAATTATGATATCCTACGCATATTCTATAGAGTATTCAGTGAACCTGTTTGCTTAATTGCGTATGTCAGTTAAGAGACAGCTAGTGTTGCTCTCGAGCCCGAGATTAATACTCGTAATGATTCTATGTTGCTCAGCTTTATTTTGGAGTGTTTGTTTATATGACGCGGCGACACTGTCTTCCTTGCAGGTGAAAGTTTGTCGTCTTCTGCGAGGGGTTGTTACGGAGCTCGAGTCCACACACTGCAGACACGCGTCTATCTAGCGCTGGATTGTGTCTCATTCGCGTCTTCAAAATGAAGAGAAGGCAAAAACGCGTTCTGCAAATGGCATTTCTGTTCATGGTGGCTTTAATTTTCCTTCCAAACGTCGGCCTTTGGTCAATGTACAGAGAGAAGAGCCTTATGAAGTCGCATGAGCCAGGAGAGCAGGTGAGTACAATCCTTTGACAGCTATGTGACTCGAGCATTTATAGGTTAAGTTACTGTCAGTCAGATCTGGTGCATGCAGCCTTGTCTAAGTAAATCTCTAACTTGGATAAGCCTCAGCAAACCTTTATTATACTGTACTGAAAATATGCAAGGTCTTCCGCATGCATTCTTGCAGAAGTTTTTTTTTTTTTTTTTTTAAATCTTATTTTATTTTTAGGTCCATATCAGACAAGCTATACTTGTCTTACTTTCAAGTGATACATCACAAGTCATTGTAGTGCTTTTCTCTACTGTGCTACTGTGGGTGGTAGGCAATGTTGATCTTTGAATAAAAGTTGTAAACTCTTGTAGAGCATAATTTCTGTATTCCAAACAGCATCTATGTCTCACATTAGTTTGTCTTTTTAAAAATAATTTATTCTACTCATTATTTAAAGGGTTGGAAAATGATCAACATTATTGTGTTTGGCCATGTTTATTACGTCCAGCACAACTGTATCAAAGTTGCTTATTACCAAACGGAGAGTTGTTGTGCCCTGGAAAATGTGGCTTTTGACATCCCATCTTCTCTAACTAAACCAACAGTACTCTAATTAAACTTTTAGAATACAAAAATGCATCTTTATGCGCTTTGTTCAGTTGGTAATGAATAGTTAACATAACATTATTGTGTGTTTGCCTCCCACAAGATTATGCATTTAGGAGCACTTAAGAAGTCAGCAGTTCTGCCTTGAGGGAAACATAAATCACCCGTCAAAAATGAAAGAACATTTTCTTGCAAGGCTTGCAGAAATGAAAATGGTGAAGCGCTATCTCATGCTAATATTGAATTTTTATTGTTGATCTTCCGCTAATGCTCTCGGAGAGAAGGAGAGAACAATTCAACCTCCTGAATGTTTGATCTTCAAGAGATTGAGGATTATAGCATCATTTTCATAGGTTGATTTCCTTAATCATGTTTAGCTCTCAGAGTACAACATGGATAAGCTCATTTACTTTGCGACTGGCTGCTGCTAGTAATGAGAGTGCAATCAGTGATTCTCTCAGCCAGATGTCATTGTGGCAAATTTTTCCCCTGAAAACATCTTGCATGTGGTAATTCACTTGGGCTGGGTTTGGCTGCATTCACTTACATACACCTCTACTAGATGACACTTCCTTCCTCTCAACATGACAGAACTAGCGTTCCCATCCACTAATTCCCCCTCTCCTCATCCAGATGTCTGCACCCCTCACCAGCTGTCGAGGGGTACTGTTGGTTCATTTGATTCCGCCCTTGGGTACCTGGTTGCTTTTGGTTTCTGCAACTGCAATGTAGTTCTAGTGCTCAAGGGGAAAATGCTGAGTCTGTTTATTACGTCTCGTAATTGCACCTCTCTCATTTGTTTTGCCAGGGTTGCATGACTTTAGCCTTGGGCGAGCACAACCACACAAATCCAGTCTCTTCATTAAAGTCAGATCAGTGAGCAGGCACCACGGTGGTGACAGGGCCAAAAATACCAGAGCACCTCATGCAGGGTGCTGTCCTTTCACTCTCTGCTGACCTCCCCATTTCCGATTTCCTCAAAGAGGCATAGTCCAGGCAAAATCCTTGCTCGGCTCTTTGGGAATTATGTAGATGCTTTAAGTTAAAGGCATTGTGTCAGGTAGACCTTTACGTAGAAGCTCACCGAAACATTCGTCAATGCCTTATATAGTTGGTTCAATATGCAGCCTCTGTCGTCTGAATATTTAATATCATCTAATGAAGTAAATCAGGCGGACTATTGATTCTCCAGCGGTTTTTAAGGGAATATGATTAGTGGATTGAGGAAAGAGGATGGGGAGGGCAGAGAAGGGAATAGGGATGAGAGCAGTCTGCAATCAGACTCAATCCCCTCATGTCACATACTTTCTGGACTCAAAAGGAGCTTTAGTTTACCAGCTCGATAGAAAGATCCCAGTGCCTGTTATTGTGCACCTGTCAGAGCGGGAGAGATAATTGACAGCAGAGATATTGTGTCAATAAGCCCCCAAGAATCCCGGTGAATAAGCCCGCCTTGTGTGTCTTCTTTTATTATCCGATAGCAATTACCCATGATTGAATCAGCCCTCCGATCCCAAAAATCCTCCCTCAGCGATGTTAAGCGTGGTTTAACAAAATAGCGATGGGAAGCGTAGACTCCTCGCACTGGGTCCCTTTCTTCTGGGAAGACGGGTGTTGAGTTTTGTCCCTCCTTCCCCGTCAAAATCTCGGCTTTCTGTCCTTTGGGAGACAATCATGTTGAATTAGCTCTGGCGCCCCACTCCTGGCGCGGGTAAACAGCATCTGTGTACTTCGGTGGGTGGTGCGCACAGCGCCAGTGCTACGAGATGGACGTGTGCTGATAAGCGTGTGTCAGGACTGATAACCTTCCCTCAGCTCCTAACAAGAGCCCACCGTTGAGTATGACATTGCCCAGGAGCATTATGAAGAGGCTGTCTATGCAATCCTATCTCGCCGCGCCACTGCTCTTCAGTGTGTTGACAACAACAGGGCGTGCAACTCTGTCACCGATAGCACGGTGGATAACAAGAGCTTCGTTATTGTTAACTACCTGGGGCGGAAACATGACAAAGGTTGAGGACAAGATGACCTCGGACTCCTTAAGCTTCCCTGGATGAAGTTTTAAGCCGACCGTGTTTATGTCATTCTAGACAAAGGAATATTATTGTCGCTTTCCATTTGCTAGCAAAGTGACAAGGGGAAGAGAGATGTAGTAATTGCAATTACCCTCAGTGTCAGACTAGAGAGATACATTATGGTAATGCACATGTCAAGTTGATGGTAAGAGCATGGGTGAAGAGTGCACCAGATGATTTGAACTGAATTGTGGTCTGGGAACATTGAAAGATCACACAAATAGTATTGCAGAGAGGCTAGAATCACCAGAGGATGAACATTGTATAACTCATAGAGATTTTGTCAGTAAGTGTTCTAAGCATTCTTTGATGAGCAGCACCATCTGGTGTGACACGAGGGCAAGGTTCAATTTGGAAATGGAATGGGTATGATGATATTCAAGTAAATGGGGGGAGGGGTTCTTAGCCAGCCAAGTGATCAGTACCAGGAGTGATGATGTAATTGAATATTCCATTTTGAAGTGATAGTGTCCGGTCTTCTAATCTGATAGAGCATATATTCTTTCTCCACAGTCCCATGGCATTTTGTTATCGAAAGTCATCAGCATCACATTGTTTCCCTGTAATTGCGTTCTTCCCAGAAAAAGGGTAAAGATAATTGGATTTCCTTGTGTATCTTTGATGCCTGCCTATTTTTACTTTGGTTTATATAGACCACTACATGCACAACATATTGTAGTACTCCAGAGTCAAGTCTAAAATCTAATTTTTATATCATTAAGGCTTCGCCTGGACTCTGATTTGAATGAGCTGATCTCGACTACTCATGGACAATTTGGCCTTGGATTCTGACATGAGATGGACTTTGGGCGTACTCATACTGGGCAAGGTTGCCTTGTACCGAGCCCGATTCTCCCCTCTCCCCACTGTCACACTGGCCTGCACTCACATTACACTTAACGTTCTGGGCCGGAGCGCGTTTACGTCATTATGATGCAACTTTTTGATTTGAAGAAAACAGGAAGAAAACTGTTTTCGCTAATAGACTAGTAGTCTGGGATTTTCATTGTTTTAATTGTACTGCTAGTGTCAGAACATTATCACGGAGACAGACGACACTGATGGAGGAATTTGCAGCTTTACTCGCACACTACAACTACTGTTCATCAGTAAGGCGAAAACCAAATCTGTTATAAAGCTAAATATGCTCAAATTAATTGAAAAGTGTACCATCCAAGTAATAGTAGAAGATGTTTGTTGTCATAATGATGTAGGCCTAGTATCTGTTCCATGCTCCGGTGTGAATATTGATCACACTACATGCATACTGCGCCCGAGCCCAATCAAACCCAATCAGTACGGAGTGATCCCAAATGAACTTGACTTTGGGGGTCAAATGTGCGAGTGTGAGTACACCCATAAGTTCAAATTCGGTCTTGTTCGGAATCGAGTACTGCCACACTGATGCAGAAACCCACCTTTCTCCATACACTCACTTTGCTTTCATGTTAAACATTCTGCTCTCAGTCATTACCACCTGCAGATGCACTTGATGGCCTGTGCCCTTAATATGAACAGCAGCATGACCCCTTTTGTGAAAGAGACCATTTAAACTTGATTACTCTGATGTGCCTCATGAGGTGAGGATGGAGCAATGTCTCGGGCTGTTCACCGTGCCTCCCAAGAGTAATGCACAATTTATATTGTAGCCATATAGCAGAGCAGGGTAATATAAAGCCACTTACTCTCAGGCTCACAAAACAAAGGGACATGGACCTTTCCAGTCTTGTGTGTTTGGCACCTTCATTAAGATAATAACACTATTACAAGAGATTGAAAGCCTCTGAAGAGCTCTTATTGTATCTCTTGGTCTTTAGCCATGAGAGTGATGTGCACACAGACGCACACACACACACATGCTTATGTTTATAATGGCCATGTGCATGATTGTTAGGTGTATACTGATTAGAATTAATTGAACTAATGTATATTTGCATAGTTTATGAAAAAGTGTTTATCCACTGTAAAATAGCCCTTTTTATTAATAAAGTTTATTGTGAAATAAAATTACACATACTTGTTTATATATACTTGTTTATATATAATTATTTAGCATTATTTAGTATTATTAACAGAACCTACAAATCCTTTAAAACAGAAACTATAGCTCATACTGATCAGGGCAAAGAGGCCTGATCAGTTGGTATGTACTGCATGTGTAATGCTTTAACAAATATTTTAATAGGATAATATTAAATTCTACTTTTCACACAGACTAAGCATCTTAAAATAATTTACAAAAATAAGGATGCATATTAAACATAGGCATCTGGATGGTAGTAAGTAAGATTACAGGTAAACATAGTAGCTATAAAAAAGTTTCATGTATCATTATGCATGTCAATGCAGTTATACATTATGTAAGTGTTTATATGCAACAGTTTGTTAATCTCATCTTTATTTGTCCTGAGGTGATCTGAGAGCTCTTTGTGTTGAATTATTGCCGTCTGAAGTGGCAGATTTCACTGACTCCTCCATCCGAGTGATTGTTATCTAAGGAAAGTGAGGTCTGTTATATTTTATGGCTCCTCTCTGAGCGTGTGGAGATTTATGGCATGAAAATCTGCCGTGTAAGGTGATATTTGTCATTGGCAAAAAAATACAGTAAAATTGGGAAGCCAGTTTAATGGTGTGGCCCAGTAAAGGATATCATCATCAAACCTAGGGGAAAGTGGATGATTATGCAGAATGTTTAGCTAATGCATAATTTAGAATCAGCTTTTGAGGATTTTTTTACCATCGAATAGTTTCTTTGAGCCATATATTGGCTGGCCAGAGAATGAATATTTAAGACGTTCTGGCATCCATTGTAATTTACCCTAATTATTGGAAACTATGGAGACTATTGAAGAAGTTTTGACAGGTTACAAAAAATTCAGAGCATTGCTATGGCATTTGCTGCAGATTGTTGCTTGTTAAAAACAGAAAGCAGAAATTTACATTTGAAATTAAAGAAGGAAATCAAAGACTCTTTTCATATCCTCAGTGTGAACGTGGGACTCAAGGTTATGTCATTTTTTAAATGATTTATGTTCTTGCTGTTTATTCATCATCCAATCCCCAGCCCCTCTCTCAAGGTTAAGGTAGAAAAGGTCATGTGAAGCAATACAGTTCTTCTATTGTTAGAAATGATGATTTACAATCAATCTTATCTCTGTGACTTACTCTACATGCTCTCTTGAGTGTCCGGGATTTTTTTTTTTTTTTTTTTTGAGTAATATTATCACTCCTATGTTTTCTCACCTCATAAACAGATTGAGTTCAAGTGTCTCTCACTGTCTCAGTAACATTTTTTTTTTTTTTTTTTGTAAATACAATTTAAATTACTGTTGCAGTTATTGTCCATCTGGCTTTGGATAAAAGCTGAGTAAGGTTATAACAGAATAAATATGATCATAATAAACATTTAAACATAATATAATATAATATAATATAATATAATATAATATAATATAATATAATATAATATAATATAATATAATATAATAATGTGGCACTATAAATTGCAATCAATAAAATAAAATGGAACTATGGAGAGTCTAGTCCACACTATACCTGTGGGAAACGGTTCAGTTTTTCTAAGAGTAATTGGTATTTCCAGATCTTATTTCAACAGCGAGACTATTTAAAAGTAATTTCATGAACTCCAGCGAATGTTTTACCTTCTTACCATTTCAAATGAACTTGATTAGTATCTTTTAATATTGAGAGAAATCCTCCAGGCTTGTTAGAGGGTCTCAAAACTACATTTTCAAATTCATGTATTCTCCTTTAAAAATGAACTATTTCTCCTCTCTCCCTTTGTCTCTCTCTCTTTCCCTTTAATTTATTGCGAATGGACCGAAAAAAAAAGTCAGCTAGGTTCACTAACAAGAAAGACCTTGATGCTTATTAGGATACTGTTGAAGTCATTTTGAAACATTATCCAATTTAATTAATGCCCCACAGAACATCTTTGATCCCTTAATGGGGAAAATAGGCACTGATTATGATTAATGTTTGCTAGGTGTTGTCATTGAATCTTTATTAGAGGTTGGAGGTGTCTTTCCATTATGCTAGATGCTGAATTCATCAGAAGGATGAACCCATGTTCAGCAGCCATACTGCACAGCCAGACAGATGATAGAACTAGAGAGGGAACAGCTTGAGACCAATCACACCACTGTAGGGAAAACTGAGACAGATATTATTTTGTAAAGTTGGAAGCAACTTGCTGCCCACAGCACCAATTTATCTTAAGTTAAGGCCAATGATGTATGTGCCATAGAGGAATGGATAGGGGTGCTGAGGAGGAGCGGTATACAGCAAGATATGTGGCAAAAAAGGGAAAGAGCAAACAATTATTAGTGGGATCACCATCCTCAGAGAGTTGCAGAGACCTGAGGTCTTATACATGTGTGCTTGTTTTTCGATGTGGGTAGTTTGTTTGTCCACTTCTATTAATGTACATAACTCATAAATATATTTCTTGAGATAAAAAATTCAGATATGAATTATTGTTTTCTTTTTCTTATTATATTGTCTTTTACTTTTCAAGGAAATGTATCGTGATTTAAGAATCTTTAGACATTTTGCACTGGAAAACAAGACAAGAATACTGACAAAGAACTTTTTTTGCAGTGTGATCAGAAGTACAGAAAAAAATATTATTATTATTTTTTATTATTAAAAATGAACAAAAAGTGATGATCTGCTGAAAGTTGTATTTTTTTTTAAACTGTGAAGCATTGCTAATTTGAGATATTTACATTTACAGAACAAATTGACGCATTGTGTTTCCTCCAATTTATTCCTTAAATTTTCTTTACATGGTCTTAAAAAGTTATAAAACCTGCAGAAACCCTTTTTTCATAGTTTGATCGATATGGATTTAAATAACCACTAGGAGAAATTCCCCCATGGACTGCCAATAATGTTTATGCCTCTGAAACGATTTATTTTTCTGTTAACGAAACTTGGGAAGTTCTACCACTATCCAATCAAATCTTGAAGGATAAAGTCTAGCCTCACAATAATTCCTGAGCACACCATACGTTAAATGCATTGTTGATGCCATTTTAAGTCACACTTGTTTTACCTTACAGTTACAGTCTGTCTATCTGGTGTCAGTGTCAACTGCATAACTGTCTTGAAGCCATATGCAGCACCAGCAATTGATTATTTTGAAAAACATGGCTTTGTGTTACTCAAATTACACTTCAGCTCTCTATCGATCGGAATGCTGCCTGCAGCCTTTGCGTCGCGTAGTGTTGTTATTTAGCTAATTTATCCTTGGAATCACCAAGTAGAAAGTTAAATTAAGTGTGCTATACAGTTAAATTACCTTCCCTGTACTCAATAGCTTATACATAAATATTTAGCCACAGAATCCCTCTGCAGGTCTACATCTGCCGTGTTGCCAACTGTTCATTATGTAGAAATAAAGCACAGCAGACACATGCATCAAAGCCCTCGTGACACCTGGCTGTTCTCAAAAGCTCTCCGGGTCATTAGAAAACAAGCTTCTCTCTCCTCAGACTGCTCCTCTTTTGATTTCCTGTTATTTATGACATCACATGAACTCATAAAGTCCATCCTAATTACTCTTCACTCTTAAGATTAATGGCCGATCTCAACCAGATGCATCTGCCAAGTTTACCTTTTTCCCACACGACTGATGGATGTTTCCGTGGCTCCTCGAGATTCCCTGCAGCCACTGGATGGAGGTTTATTAGTCAAATAATTGGAACAGACGCAAACACCCTCATTCGGCCTTCAAAACACGTCTGGACCTACTTGAAAACAATTTCTTGGCTGAAGCCGAAGTGATTTGTCTCACCTTTTTGTCCCGAATTAATTTCCTTTCACTCTGTTCTCCCATGATGATCATTGTCTGTTTCTGTGTCGGTTCAAAGTACTAGTAGTTGCCTTTCTTTTAACTCAGCGCTCAGAGGACATTTCTCCTGCCTTTCATGCCGCTGCTAATGTAGGATCATTACTTTAAAGAGAGATTTCAATGGCCCTCACCTTAAAGGTTACGTCTAAAGGGGGTTATTAAACTCTGCATGGGTGAAAAACTTGATGATACTTTGAGTGAGTCCCATCTCTCAAACTTACAAGGCCTCTTACAGCACTAATGGCGACATGAGCTGATAATTACTTGATGAAAGTCTTTAATGTTCTCCTGATGTAACCTCACAGTCCATGTATTGCTTTAGAAAATGCAGATCTCTTCTTTCCCCCTTCACTTTCAATCCTTGTACAGTGTGGTTGTTGCTTTGATGTTGCAGCTTTATTGATATAAATTTTTGTTATTGCTCTCAGTTCAGTTCCAAGCTAAGACAGAATACAACTTTTTTGGCCTATCCTTGTTCTATCGTTGTCTGTAAAATCATTGGATTGTGACCTAATTAATAGAGACTATAAATAATAAATTAAAGGTAATAAAAAACACATTTACAAAACTGTACACTACTCTTACAGTAAGTGGAGAAGAAAGATTTTAGATGTTTATCAAGTTGTTTTTTTATGAATTTTTTGTATATCAAAGGCAGTTGTTGGTGGGTGCAGGATCATCCTGAAGTATGAGATTTTTATATGTGCCAAATATGCTTGTGCGCTTTCTGGTTACAGTTGCTTTTGAGTCAGTAACTTTGATTCTACTACAATGTTTTTTTTTTTTTTTTGATAATGTTAGCAATGCACAAACATTGAAATGTACATTATTCATGTATTAACAGCATCTAAAATGTAAGCAACAACCTTTGAGATGTACAAATGTTTATCTATTCTTTTATTCTTTTAGGTTAATCAAATGTTGAAGTCATTAAGCTAATCATTAAGATTAAATAATATATGCACAGTGGCATCACATTTATTTAATGCATTATATTCAAATCGTTTTAAAGATTTCCATCACTTTACCCAATCCTACACTTTAAAACTGTAAAAAAAAAAAAAAAAAAAAAAATGTATGCATTTATGTGCTTGTATTTTATAGATTCATTTGTCTGTTATGTTTTTTATTTCGTTGTAGTTAGGTTTAGGTTTCATATTTCTTCATTAAATAACTGATAAAGTAATTTGAAAAAGTTTCTGTGAGACATAATTTCACAAACAGCGTGAGTGAATCACTGCGCACTCACTCTTTCTCTCTCAAAAAGCAAATGGCTTCAAATCGCATCCCGTCTGCACTATAAGTGAGCTGCACGCTGCACAGTTGACACAGGAATTGTCACTTGCACTATCAAGGCATGAGAAGAAAGCTGCTTATTAACCGAACTGCATACATGCGGGAGTAAAGTGCATGCCAATTACATGCAAATGAACATGATAAAAAATATACAGTATATATATATATATATATATATATATATATATATATATATATATATATATATATATTCATGTAAACAAGTCATAGTAATCTGACATTAACCAAGAATCAAGAATAAACCAATCTTGATTACTATATTATAACATTTAAAAAATAGCTATATATTTATATAGCTATTATGGGGAAGTCGTGGCCTAATGGTTATAGAGTCGGACTCGTAACCAAAAGGTTGCGGGGTTCAAGTCTCATACTGGCAGGGATTGTAGGTGAGGGGAGTGTATGTACAGCGCTCTCTCCTACCATCAATACCATGACTGAGGTGCCCTTGAGCCAGGCACCGAATCCCCAACTGCTCCCCCGGGCGCCGCAGCAAAAAATGCCAGCCCACTGCTTCGGGTGTGTGTTCACTGCTGTGTGTGTGCACTTTTGATGGGATAAATGCAGAGCACTAATTCCGAGTATGGGTCACCATACTTGGCCACATGTCATGTCACTTTCACTTATAAGAGAAAAATACTTTTTTGTCTAGTTGGTTTACTGTTATGGCATCTACTAGTAGGGGCTAGTGGGACCATGCTAACTGCCAACCTTGCCTATTTATTTTCACCCCCACAAATCCTCCTTAAAAGATTTGTTCTTGTCAGATTTATTCAGATAAGCATTTGCCCCATAGGAATAAAAATGGGATTAGACTATATGCATTTTGTCCATGCTTGCACAATATCAGCTTACTGTGCATCGTGGGAGTTGACAGCAGGGTACAGTGAGTGCAGTTTGCCTGTGATGGGCACTGACGGAGGTGGACAACGTCCTCTCAGAGCTTTTCATGTTGATTTATAAAAACATTGTTTCTACCTACACTGATCAAACTGTATCATTGCTGTAAAGCTTTTGATGCCTGATGGTTTCTTGTTTGAACACTCCTGTCCATGAGATCTTAAATCTAAAAACATGATAAAGTCAAACCATGACAGCCTTATCATCATCCTTCCAAAAACCAAATCAGGACAAATACAGCAGTGATGTGTTTCTGTCATTATTTCCTCAAATCAGCATGACACCATCAGCACTTGATGCAATCCTCTCTGCCGAGTCTGACAGCCACTTTGTGACTGATTTGTTTACATGTGTTATTGTTTCACTTCTTCTGTGTGATGTTATTCGTGTTGCATTGTGTACTTCAAATTTCCAGCCAGTCTATGTAAGAGACACCACGGCGAATACAGGCGAGTCTCCAGTAGATTGAACGCCTCGTTCAAGACCGCTGTCATCTCCCTGATGTCTCATGTCAGATGACAGATGATCAGTTACAGCAAGCCTGAGTTGGCTTAAACACAGGAACTTTTGTGGTTGGTTAAGAGACGTTGGTCCCCTAATGAGTACCACTGCTGTGTGTGTGTTTGTTTCGCTTGACTAACCGTTGCAGCACATCTCAAGCATACAGTCGGCTTGATGTTACACTGAGCGTGAAAGGCTTTATTGAATCCTCGCATGAATAAGATGTTGTAGGTAAGATACTCTTCTTATTTTCGTCTTTTGAGAAGTTTCGCTCCGTGCATAAGGCATTTACAGGAGAAGTTGTTCATAACTTCTGCTGCCTCTCCTCACATGTCTCTTGTTCTTTCGCCCAGATTCACAAAGCAAGATTGTGTGGCTGACAATCAGAGACCCAGAGCAGCGCACCTCCTTAGAAGCGCACATCACTGGGAATGACAATCGAGGTAGATTTGGTAGAAAAGCCTCATTTGGCTGCTCCTTTGTGAGCCTCGAGATTCCAATCACTGACATTCAAAGATGAGATTGGCACAGCTGTCTCTTTGTGGTGACACGGCCTTCTGTGTGTCGCCTGATGATTGACAGCTCCCCAGCTCTGTTGTCTCCAGGTCTGCAGAGAATCGCTCATCACCAGAAGTCAAACTAGAAACTGCACCCACTTTTTAGGGTGTTGAATTATACAACAAGCCTAAACTGAACATCAAGGCCATGTTGTTGGTGTTTTTTTTTTAATTATTAATTATTTTTCTCAGGAAAACTAAACAAAATGCACCCTCTATTTGTTTCATTATTCTATTCATTTCAAAGCAACGGGACTGTGCCTGGAGAATGGGGTCTCAGTGTCTCAGGGTCAAACTGATTGCGGTCATGATCAGGGCTCCAAAATGTCAGTAGTTCATTTTCCAGTAAAATTTCAGGGAACACTGTATTTTGATGGTCCCTTTTGAACATTCTGTTGACAATAAGGGACATTACACCTACATGTCAACTAACTCTCATTAGAGTATTACTAGACTGTCTGCTTATATCTACTAGCTCTTTATTGTGGTGGTCTCCCAACAGACATTCTGCTGACTATAACTTTACAAGCACATGTCAACTTATTCTAACCCTAACCCGCCCAGTCTACTTATACTCTACTATAACACTCTAATGAGAGTTAGTAGACGTAGGTGAAATGTTACTTTTGTTAAAGGGACCATCAAAATAAAGTGAAACCAATATAATTATAATGGTAATAATTTATATTATATATAGTTTGTTAATGCTAGTTTATAAATATCCTAATGCATTTTAAGATTTCAAGTTGTATTAATCAGCATTGAATTATGAACAAAAATGAATTAATTTTTTTTATTATTATTGTAAAGTATTACCTTAACATTAATGTTAATGTTAAATTTAAATACAGTATTAACAGTTCTTTTCTTTTCTTTTCTTTTCTTTTCTTTTCTTTTCTTTTCTTTTCTTTTCTTTTCTTTCTTTTCTTTTCTTTATTTTCTTTTCTTTTCTTATTTTCTTTTTGCTATTGTTGTTTGATTTAATATTATGAACATAACACTGTGGCAGATATACACCAATCAGGCATTACATTATGACCACCTTCCAAGGGAATACCGTTACCATAAAAAGGAGTACATGGTCTGCAACAATGTTTAGGTAGGTGGTAACATCCGCATGGATGTCAGGTTTCCCAAGGTTTCCCAGCAGAACATTACCCAAAGCATCACACTGCCTCCACCTGCTTGCCTTCTTTCCATAGTGCATCCTGGTGCCATGTGTTCCCCAGGTAAGTGACGCACATGCACCTGACCATCCACGTGATGTAAAAGAAAACGTGATTTATCAGACCAGGCCACCTTCTTCCATTGCTCCAAGGTTGGCGCTTTTGGTGGTGGACAGGGGTCAGCATGTGCCCCTCTGACTGATCTGCAGCTATGCAGCCCCATACGCAACAAACTGTGTATTCTGACACCTTTACCTCAGAATCAGCATTAACTTCTTGAGCAATTTGAGCTACAGTAGCTCGTCTGTTGGATCGGACCACACAGGCCAGGCGTCTCTCCCCACGTGCATCAATGAGCCTTGGCCGCCCATGACCCTGTCGCCGGTTCACCGCTGTTCCTTCCATGGACCACTTTTGACAGATACCGACCACTGCAGACCGGGAACACCCCACAAGAGCTGCAGTTTTGGAGATGCTCTGACCCAGTCATCTAGCCATCACAATTTGGCCTTTGTCAAACTTGCTCAAATCCTTACACTTGCCCATTTTTCCTGCTTCTAACGCATCAACTTTGAGGACAAAATGTTCACTTGCTGCCTAATATATCCCACCCACTTACAGGTGCCGAGATGAAGAGATAAACAGTGTTATTCACTTCACCTGTCAGTGGTCATAATGTAATGCCTGATCGGTGTATTAGGCTGCATTTGCAAAACAAATCATCAGTGTTTCATCATGTGATGTTTTGGCACAAATCAGATTTTTGTTCTGACTTTCAGAGTTAAATTAAAGAGATAGTTCACTCAAAAATGAAAATTATATCATCATTTACTCACCCTCATCTCGATCCATCTGTGTGAGTTGTGTGATGTTTTTTTCCTCGGAACATAATGGTAACAAAAATTAGCTTTCTTCAAAATATCTTTTGTGTTCTACAGAAGAAAATAAGTCCTTACAGGTTTTGAACAGCATGAGGTGGAGTAAATCATCACAATGCTTTCATTTTTGGGTGAAATATCACATTAAGACAAGCTGACTGTGTTTATATCGATACCTTGCCAAGACAGACATTTTTACTAAAAAATACATTCAGTCATTCATGTATGCTGCCACATATTTTTTCATTCCTAGTACTGGCTTTGTTGGAAAAAGCCAATAATTTTAACATTTTACTCTGTAATAAGATGCCTGTTACCAGAGAAGCTGTAATGCAAAGCAGACTGTCAAGTGATGTGCATTTGTTGATGTCACCAAATTACCTTATATTTGCATGTTTGTGTTGCTCTGTTATGGATGACTCCCCCAGTAGCTATATTAATATAGACACAGCACCCGTGTTTATCTTTCCTGCACAGGGTTTAGAAATGTAATTATGGCTCAGGCGGTGACATTTTTTTTTCATTTCGCCTCTGAGTGGCTGATATCATAATGAACAAGCTAAGATTATCTTGAGGCTTTCTCCAAATCTTCAGGCCCAGTGTAAACAATGTACATTTTCATATTATATAAACTTGAATATGTTGAGCAAGTGTGTTAGAATTCTAAAATGTGGAGTTTCTTGTTATATAATATAATGAACAGTAACCTGGATCTCTCGATAGAACAGCACATGACAGTATTAACCTTGCCTAGAACCTCATAAAAGGATTTAAACCTTATATAACATTGTGGAGATTATCTGGTTATGGTTTATTAAGGGACAAATGCACATTTTCAGAACAAAAATTACACACTTGGATAATGATATAATGGTAATATTTTGAATTACAGTATATACTTGAGTTGGCCACAGTACATGTGGATAGTAATAATAATAAAAAAAAAATTTTTTACATTTGACCCATGATGTAGATGACCCAAAAATAAAAACACGACTGTCTTTGGGTCGAAATGATAACAGAATTTTACTTTTTGGGTGAACTATGCCTTTTTGTGTTAATACCTTGTGAAGACACTTTTACTAAAAATACAAGTTCAAGTTCAAGCTTTATTGTCATTCTGCAACATGTGTGGACATACAGGACAGTGGAACGAAATGTCGTGCCTCACAGGATCACGGTGCTACATAAATACAGACATACAACAATGAAATAAAACAGTAAAACCTATACACAACTAACCTACTGTCAGATTTTGACTATAAATATACTATATATAAATGTTTACCTATACATAAGCTAAAAAATACAGACTATATAAATGCTTCACATAACACTATACCTATACACAACTAACCTACTGTCAGATTTGGACTATAAATATACTATATATATAAATGTTTACCTATAAATAAACTAAAAGAAACTAAATAAACTATACAAATGCTACACATAAACACTGTAACTATACACAATTAACCTACTGACATATTTTTAATATGAATATACTATATATAAATGTTTACCTATACATAGACTGAAACGAAAAAAAAAAAATGCATATATAGATTGTACGAATGCTTCAAATAATACTGTACATGTGCAAAGAGAAACATTGTGGAACAGTGCAAGATTATTAGTAGTGCACGAGTGTGTAAACATATTTGAGTCTATGTGTGATTATGTACACACAGCAGTGTGTGTGAAAAGTGTCTAGTGCGCATAGAGGAGAATTTCACAAAAAAAACAAAAACAAAAGATGTTTCAGACAGTTTTTCTGTGATGTGGTATGGGGGGATGGAGGAGGTGAGATAGTCCATGTTTCAGGAGGTAGGGGGGTTTGTGTGGGGTTTCAGAGGAGGGTGGGGTGATTTGAGTTCAGGGCTCTCACAGCTTGGGGGAAAAAGCTGTTGAGCAGTCTGGTGGAGCGGGCTCTGATGCTCCGGTACCGTCCTCCTGATGGTAGGAGCTGGAAGAGACTGTTGGAGGGATGGGTGGGGTCCTTCACAATACTGTTGGCTTTGCTGGTGCATAGTGTAAGGAAAATGTCCAGGATGGAGGGGAGAGGGGCACCGATGATCTTTGCAGCTGTGTTCACTGTCCGCTGGAGGGTCTTGCGGTCTGCTGCACAACAGTTCCCATACCAGACAGTGATGCAGCTGGTCAGCACAGTCTCTATGGTTCCTCAGTAGAATGTGGTGAGGAGGGGTGGGGGGGGGATTTGCTCTTTTCAGCCCACAGGCGGAGAAAGTGTAGCCACTGTTGTGCCTTCTTGGAGAGTGACATGATGTTGGTGGTCCAGGTGAGATTCTCTGTGATGTGCACCCCCAGGAATTTAGTGCTGCTGACTCTCTCCACAGTCGAGCTGTCGATGGTCAGTGGGGGGTAGTCAACAGAGTTTCTCCTGACGTCCATCACAACCTCCTTTGTCTTACTCACACTGAGGGACAGGTTGTTAGTGCCACACCATTCAGCCAGTTGTGCCACTTCCTCTCTGTAGTGTGTTTCATCTCTGTTGCTGATGAGACCTACCACAGTTGTGTCATCCACAAACTTGATGATGTGGTTGGAGCTGAACTTGGCAATGCAGTCGTGGGACAGCAGCATGAAGAGCAGTGGGCTGAACACACAGCCTTGTGGGGCACCTGTGCTCAATGTGGTAGTGCTTGAGGTGTTGTGGCTGACACGGACTGACTGAGGTCTTCCAGTCACAAAGTCCAGGATCTGATTACAGAGGGAATTGTTAAGGCCCAGCAGGTTTAGTTTGTTTATGGGCTGTTGTGGTATTATTGTGTTGAATGCTGAGCTGAAGTCAATGAACAGCATTCTGACATAGGAGTCTTTATTTTCTAGGTGGGTAAGAGCCAGGTGGAGCGTGGAGGAGATTGCATCGTCTGTAGAGTGGTTTGGATGGTATGCAAACTGGAGCGGATCAAGTGTGTTGGGGAGGCTGGTTTTGATGTTTTACATGACTAACCACTTCATCATGATTGGAGTCAGCACTATGGGACGGTAGTTGTTTAGACAGGACACAGGTGATTTTTTTTGGTACCGGTATGATGGTTGTGGATTTGAGACATGTGGTGATGACTGCCTGGCTCAGCGAGGTGTTGAAGATATCTGTTAGGACATCTGTCAGCTGTGCAGCACAGTCTTTCAGTACACAGCCAGGTATGTCGTCAGGTCCCGCAGCCTTGCATGGGTTAATCCTAGATAGGGTCTTCATTACTTGGCTGGAGACAGACAGAGCACCTGGTCGTTGGGAAGTATGGGCAGTTTTTGTGCAGGTGTGTCATTCTGCATTTCAAACCGTGGATAAAAGTGGTTGAGTGCATCGGGAGGGATGTGTCGTCATCACAGGCCTGTGGCTGGGGCTTGTAGTCTGTGATGGTCTGAATGGCTTGCCACAGGCTCTGTGTGTCTCTGCTGTCGGTGAAGTGATTATTTTTTGAACATATGACCGTTTAGCATTTTTGATGCCACAGGACAGATTGGCTCTTGCTGTTTTGAGGGCTGCTTTGTCTCCTGATCTGAATGCTTCATCTCTGGTCTTTAGCAGCCCACGAACCTCTGCTGTCATCCACAGCTTTTGGTTTGCACGTGTGGTGATTGTCTTTGTGACTGTAACATCAATAATGCACTTTTTGGTATAAGCACTCACAGTTTCAGTGTACTCCTGCAGGTCTGTGAGGTTGTTGTAGGTGGCTGCCTCTTTAACCCTCTGGAGTCTAAGGGTATTTTTGGGGCCTGGAGAAGTTTTGTCATGCCCTGACATTTGTGCTTTTTTCAGTTTCTTATAAATATCTAAATGGCTAAAATCTAATCTCACTGTAATCAGCACAAACTAGGCTATAATAATATGTGAGCAGCATGTATGTACATGATTGTGTTTTTGAGAAAAAAAATGTTATGCATGGTTAGTGAAAAACTAAAAATGTTAAATCACTTGAATAAGGCAATAAAAACACATACAGAAAATTGGTTCCCAGGAATTTTGAGAACTGGAGCTTGTAGCCTAGAATTTTTTTTTTCTAAATGATGTGAAAATCATCTTGTTTACTCACTTACAGAAAACAATATATTGATTTAAATTTTCTAAGACACTTTTTGTTGGTAAAAGTCATATGCGAGTAGGCGTCAACTATCATGAATTCACACCTGAGAAGACAAAGGCCTGCATAATGAGCTGCATAATGAGCCATTCAGTCAGCTGTGTCACTGAGAGGGATGAGTTACAAGAAAGAATGTGAGGACAAAATAAATCTATATAATTTTATGTTTGTAGTTTATTTAGAATATATTTAATTATCACACAACATAATTTAATATTCACTTGTGAGTGCAGTTAAACAGTTTATTAGGAAAAATCAAAGCTGACTTTCAAACTGAATTTTTTGCATCATTACTCCAGTCACAAAATCCTTCAGAAATCCTTTTAACAATCTTATTTTCTACAAAAAACATTTATTGTTATTATTATCATTATTATCATTATTATTATTATTATTATTATTATTATTAATGTTGAAAAGAACTGAGAATTTTTTTTTTTTAGGTTTTTTAGGGGGGGATAAATTGAAAGAACAGCAATGATTGTTACATTTGTTACAGTTACATTTATTGTTACATTTATATTATTTACATCAAGCTTTTGAATGGTATAGTAGTGTATATTGTTATTGAAACTTCATAATATTTCACTTGATTATACATTTAGTCAGGAATTATAGTTTGGAAAAAGTCTTTGGAAAAAGTCTAACTAGTAAAATGTTTACACGTTATGTGAAAACTAGTACAAGTATATAAATAAATAAAAAGAGACTTACTCATGTTTATGATCTCTGCTGAATAAAGTGCTTCATTCTTTTTTCTGAGGAAATCCAAATCTCAAATCCTCAACCACATCACATCTTTTTGGGGTGAATTATGTCTTATTCCTCTCATCGCGAAGCAAACAGTAAAATAATAAAAACTTGAAGAATAGTCTCGCTGCGTTGTCTTCTGTTGTGTGGGCGTATTCAAAAGCTGCGCGCTTCAGTGAAACATTTGAATCTCAAAAGTGCGCTCGGCGCGGGGGCGTGGTCGCATTAGAAGATAATGAAGGGAGAACGGACATCGCGTTGTTTTCATATGGATTACTTTATCACAGAATATTTGTTTTCGGCAGCACTTGTTTAGTTTAAAAGTAGACATGTCAGGCTTTCTATAGATATCTCTCTCATGTCTCTTCGTTGAGTATTCACTGAGTTACAGTTCATTTTAATGACGCATTTGTATCTGAAGATCAGCGCAGACAAAGGCTGCAGACAGCACTCCTTGTTTGTTATCTTTATTTTATAAGTGCACAAAGTTTTGTTGTTATTATGTCTGTATACAAAAAAAAGTAGACCCTTTACAGATTCGATTGATGTATTGCTCTTATCTGTACGATCAAAACTGAAAGTGTAATTTAAGTTCTTTTCGGGGTTATCAGGAGAAAATACCCCAAAACGCGTATACCCCACAACCAACTCAATATGTTAAAACATTTTCCAGTCTGTGCACTGAAAGCAGTCCTGTAGTTTTGAGGTAGCATCATCTGGCCAAACTGTGATGAGTTTTTGAACCGGTTTGGCTTGTTTCAGAAGTGGCCTATATGCTGGAATTAGCATAACAGAGATGTGATCCCAGTACCCTAGGTGGGGACGGGGTACAGCCTTGTAAGCGTTCTTTTCTGTTGTGTAAACAAAGTCCAGTGTGCTATTTCCTCTTGTTGCAAAGTTCACATGTTGGTAGAACTTTGGCAAAACTGTCTTTAAGTTTGCGTGGTTATTTGTTTGGTGTTTGCTGATGGCGCTGTACAGCTCACGAAGCGTGTCCTTTGCGTTAGCACACGGGGGGATGTAAACTGCAACAATATCAATGGTTGTGAAATACCGCGGCAGATAGAACGGTCAACACTTCACAAACATAAACTCCACCAGCGATGAACAGTGTTTTGTCACTACCACAGCATTATTACACCACTCTTTGTTGACGTACACACATAAAACTTCTCTGCAAGCTTTACCAGACAGTTCTTTGTCTCTGTCCGGTCGATAGCAGGCAAGTCCATGTAGCTGAATAGCGGAGTCTGAGAAATTGTTGTTTAGCCATGTTTCGGTGAAAACAAACACACAATAATCCCTTGTCTCATGCTGTGTAGACCGACTGAGTTGAATTAAGTCCAGTTCATTTTCCAGAGAGCGAACATTTGAGAGCATGAGTGATGGAATTGCTGGTCTAGTGGGGTTAGCCCTTAGCCTATCTCATGTGCCTCCACGCTTGCCGTGCTTCTGTCCCCTCTCACACCGCTGGTGTCGCCGTTTTGTGTGGGTAGCGTCAGTAGGCGAGGCTGCGGTCTCTGGGTTCGGCTTCAGCAGCAGACAGAGCTTCTCAGTAGTCTCCGGCGAAAGCTGTTGTTTGTACACACTGCCGATTTCCAAAAGGCTCTGTCGATCATAGATGTGTTTCCAAGTGTTTATCTGCTAGTTTTGCGATAAGGTGAGACAGTTTGAAGACGAGGAAACGAGACTAACAGACATAAAAACACCGTTTTTGGGACCGGAGTAGCTGCTGCGCACCGCCATCTTGGATCTAATTTTTCAGTCATGTTGCCGCATTCACATGTGTTACCACAAGGAGCAAGTACTTTTCACAGAATACATACGCAAATATGCTTGTGAATGTTTGAAAGCATCCACTTGTCAATCAGTTGACAGCCTTTGAGTGTCAAATTTAATTGGCATTCAATACTGCCAATACTGTAGAAAGATTTCTTCCTAGTACTGACTTGGTCAGAAAAATAGATAGTTCAATCGAAAAAAAATGGGGGAAAAAATTATATATATTTAATTCTATCTTCGTTTACTCACCCTTGTGATGTTCCAAAACTTAATGACTTTCTTATTCTGATCATAAAGGAAGGTATTTTGAAGCATATACTTAAGTTTGCCACATAACATGTGGAGAGTAACTGAAAACAAAACGGGATCAGAAGTGACATCTCTGTTATTTTACAGGGGGGAAAAAGACCTTTTACACTCGACCCATTGCTGGTTGTACAGAACCCCTTGTTCACTTTGAAAGTCGCATTTAGGTTATGATGAAAGCATATCCAAAGGAATCCGCTTCCACTTTGACCACCGCTTAACCTTTCACTGTATGATCCCGTTCAGCTTTCTTCCATGCACATTCTGTTCCAATGTCATTTGAAGAAACATCAAGCCAACCCCTCCGATCTCCTCTTTGAACTAGAGCCGTTTCCTGAAAGTGTATGACCCAGATTCATCCCTCTCATTTCCATTTCTCTGATGTTTTTGTAGCATGCCGAGTCCATGTACAGGCAGTTGTTGTTTCTAATGTTTTAAGGCAACAGAGGAGTCCCTTGAGCATAGAGTCATTTACTTTAAAAATGTATCCTCTAAGCAGAGAGAAACTCAAAGGCAGGGTAATAAATGCGGCGTGCCTCCCTCACCATGCGTTGATATTTAATCAGCATCAACAGGCTGCTGAGAGCACTCCACCGAAGTAAGTGCCCTCGGAATTTATTTGTTTCCTAAATTGGATGAGTCCTAAGTGTATGTGGTTTAACATCATAACTAATTGGCCCTGGTGGTTTATCGCATGCGCGTGCGTCTCTGATTTAAACGGAAACCCAGATTAGTGACTCTTATGGAGTGGCTGCAGACCCATTAGAAAACATCCCTATCTATGATTAGGGTAAAATATATATACTGTATGGATGTTAGAACACGTTTGTAAAACCTGCTTTCATTTACCACACTAGAATTTTTTCAGCTTCTCACATGGTGTTGGGGGACATATAATCTCAGAAGTGGTGTGTCGACACCTTTCCACCCTTTTAACCCACTCTCCTCCACCCTTCCGCTGGAAGCTCGCCAACCATTAATTAAAGGCCCTCATTAAAGTTCTGCAAGTCCTCTAACTGTTTGTGTGAGTGTTCACCCTCAGCCTGGGGTCACATTTTTGCCTCTGTGTGGGGGAATATATTTAGAAATGTGCTGAGTCAAAGCCGTCGAGAGGAAGTGGTATAATATGATGAGGAAATGAGCCCTACAGCGGCTAGAAGCTACTCGGCTTTCCTTATTAACGGAGAATCGGTTCAGCTCAGGGCTGCGAGATGCCCAAAGGCCTCACTCATGAATGGACATTAGTATGCATATGGGAATCAGCATAGAATTTCCTGAAAACATTCTTCTTCTGTTAATATCAGTAAGACCACGGAAAGCATGGACAATCCATCCTCAAAGAATCCTCTTCTCATATATTAAAAAAAAAAAAAAAAAAAAATCACTCCTGAGGTGAGACACAAAATAATCATGATTGCTGTAAACTATTTGCAGCTGGAAAGTTGGCGATAAGTCTTCAACTTTGTGAATGTAGATTACAGAGCTCATGGAACGCACTTTGTATTCAATTTCTGCTTCTGCTTTGGTTTATAGGCATTGCAAAGCTTTAGGGGAAATTGAATTACATGGAATAACAACAGTAAAACTGGATGGGTTTTTATCTTCAGCATGTTTTTTTTATCTTTCTACAAAAAGATCTGCTACACTTACAAAGCTGCCATTGGCTGTAATTGTTCACAGGCATATCCCTTATACAAAGGGCCTTATAAATGTTTTTGCTTTTTTATAAAAAAAAAAAAAAAAAAATAAAAAAAAGTCTGTTTGAATCTGAATTCTCAAATCAGTAAATGTGGCCTCTTTTTTCTATATGAAGATGTAAGGCAGGCATCTCAAAAGGGCACAGTTCTATAACAAGTGCTATTCAGAATAGGAACAACAACCTTGGAAAAGACTTTAAGGCCTGAAGATAAGATGTCGTTATAGTAAGGCCAAGCATGGTGTCATTAATCACAGGGTCTTGGGCCCTGTGAGCATTTTGTGTTTCTCAGGTTGAGTTATTAAAGAAGATAACAGGGGTGAGTGCTTTCTCTACCTCAGGGTTTTGCCCTATTTCTGGATTTTAAATGTCCACTTTCAGTTTGATACTGTAATATGGATGACTTACATTAAATATTAGAGTATGAATAGGGCAAGTGTCTAAGACGGGGAAACTGCTTTGTCTTAATCGTAAAATATGAAGGTGATGGTAGCAGTTAATCCAATTACTTTGCCTTTAATTTTATTGTCAGTGTATTGTTTTTCTTTATGAAATTATTTTAGTCCTAGTCTAATTGCTTTACATGAAGTTATTCATATAGCATATACAACATATTTAGAATAAAATGTACTTTTTAATGAGCACACATCATGACTGTACCCCTAAATAGACTAAAAACCTATTTTAATTTTTTCTGTAATGGTAAGATCCATTTTGTGTTTGCCATTGATTAATTGAGAAATGTAGTAAATTCTGTTTTATGAAGATGTATTGTTTCAGAAGAATCTATGGCTGTGGCATGAACTGCATAATAAGTACAGTATGTGATGGATTGAATTGGCTGCGTTTCTTAAAGGCCTTTGGCCTCCGACCTTCAACAAATGGAGGTTATATTGTGTAAACATTAATGCTGCCTACAATGAAAAGGAAGGCATTTTTCATAATAGCTGTTGCTATATTGTGGATTTTAGCATGGATGGAATGCTGTATTGACTCATCAGAAGCCTGAACCGAAACTAAATATAATTATACTTAGTATTTATAATCATATTTTTTATAATCGTAATTAGAACGCACACAGCATTTTGCTTTATCTGTTTCCTTTTCTGTTTTACAGAAAAATGTATAGATTTACTCTGTAATGTGAGTGAGTTTGTTGGTAATGTATTATCACTTTTGTGACATTGATTTAAAGCTGGCGTAGCTGAGAGTACTTGAGTTCTTATTCTAGATCAATGTTTTTTCTCTTTGCAGCTATATTAACTAAGATATGCAATACCATAAGTAATAAACAAACACATCTTTGAATTTTTTCATTTCAGCAAATTTATGCTTAAGAGACTGATATTTAGGGTTGGGAACCAAGAACCGGTCAGAACCGGTTCTGTTCTTTGAAAAGAATCGGAACCCTAAGCAATTTCTAAGTTTCGTTTCCGAAAACGGTTCTGGTGCGACACGTGACCAAGCGCTGTGAGCAGCCTTCTGCCAGTGTTCTGACGATTCGGCAAACACAAACCAAATAACAGAAATGCCACCCTGCCTCTTTAATTACTGAGCACATTGATTCCAATGATGCGCATTCCACAGATGCATCGCGTCTTTAACTACTGAACACATGTTTCCCACGACTGTACATGCACTCGCGCCTTTGATAACTGTGCACGTCATTTTGTCTGACTGTACATGTACCGGCAGTGCACAGCCACTAAATTACATTATATTTGTCCCATATTCTCATTATTATACATACTGACTTCAGCTTGGACCACTAAATAAATAGACTGCTGTTGTTATGTAAGTATGAGGGTTAGATTATTTACAGGTCATTTCAAAAGTGATAAACAAAGTGATAAAAAAAAACATTTATTTTCATGCATTTTTAATGTGGAAAAATGTGGAAACCTCTCATTGCATCACACCATCTCCTGACTGCATTATTATTTGTAAAATAGGGGCTTTATGGAGTGTGTGTATACATTGTTATACGTATAACAGTTTATATTCATTAATTTAGGGAAATGAACAAGTGTCTTAGCCCTCAAGGGACTATTTGGCCAACCAGCTTATTCCTGCTTGAAAAGCAAAATGTTATTGATAGTGTAAAAAAAATCAACTTTGAAGCACATGCTGATTGATGGACTAGCATTACTCAACATTACTTCCTACCTTCCAGCAACACTGCATTCAATGAAGGTAAAATAGTAAAAAACAAAATATTAGTTCATCTAAATGGAACCAAAATCATAAAATTTCTAACAATACCCAATCCTACTTATGAAGATCCGTATACTGTAATATATGTTGAATTTTGACATTGCCAACCTTTAAATTAAGTTGACAGTAAGTAATAAACAGTACTGAGCATTGAGAAGTTGAGTATTGTGCATTTCTATTTTTTAATAGTTATTTAATGATTTTAATGGAACCGGAACCGGAAAATTTGTAACGATTCCCAACCCTACTGATATTACAGAGCTGCTAGCGTACATTATATGTTCCATACACCATCATCAGTATGGCATCCTGGAGCAGGTCAGATAAGTTCAAGGCCCACAGACACTAGTCATTTTTCCAGGTGGATTTGATGGATCCCTTTGACAGCCAATACAGCTGGTGATCCTGAGTCATTAGCAAGGCATGCTGGGACAGCTCTCTTGCTGACCTGTATGCCACTGCTACATCACTCATAGTCTGTCACCTGTGGTGTAAATACCCATTTAGACTGGGTAGGAGGTTTCACACTGACTGATTTCCTCACATTCACTCACACAAATGGGTGTCTTCACTGTAGTCTGATATGTAGTCAAGACTTTTTTTTTTTTTCATAGAGATGGCTGCATCAATTTTTCATTTGCACTGTATTATTTTGTTTTGCGCACACTGTATTGTTGATTTTTGACAAAATAATTTATTTTAAATCTTAGTTTTCATAATAGCTTTACTGATATGGGTGATTTTAGAAAACTGAAATGACTAAAATCATTTAAATATTTTACAATCATTAAAATATAATAATTTAAATATTAAATATTAAATAAATATTAAATATTTGGCAAATTGGCATTTCAAAATAATTTCTAAATTCTGATAGTTTTGTCTAATTTGAAGAGTTCAAATATGAAAGATGAAACTGCAGCGCTGTAACTATTCCAGCAGAACCCTAAAGGTTTTCCTTTCCTTTCTGACCAACTATAACACCTCTGAAACCGTGAGAGTGTATTTCTGCACTAATTATTACAGACACTACTGCTGTAGCCTTGCCATGAGCTGTGGTACCAGTCACAAGATTTTAAAGTAAAGCAAGTTTTTTTTTACTTTGTGTGGAGCCAGGAACAGAAACTAGCACCTCACACTGACACCGAAGGTGAGATGGTATGAAAGAAAAACTGTTAATTGGTAATATAAAGCATTAAAAATGTCCAAGTCAGACGTGTGTTTGTGTTCTGGATAGAAGCTTTCTCTGCTTTTAAACATCTCACTAATTCATCAAAGGCTTCTCATACAAATATCTGAAATGAGAGAGAGAAAGCTGTTTTCATTTGTAGCAAGTTTTCTCCCTGCTTACTTGAGATGACCGTATATTCCCATTCAATAATTGATAAAACAAACAGACATACACAAACAAACCTTTTCTGCTTGAAAGCGAACCTTTTTGATGTTTTGAAGCATCAAAAGCTGATACGACGTGCTCTTTTTTTCCAGACAGTTGGAGTTTTAGCAAAGTGTCTGAGAAAACAGGAAGCAGCTCAAACTGAAACAAAGTGTCTTACAGCAAACACAGCTTTGATCTCCCTTTAATAACCTTCACTTGTCCTCTCACTGTTCCACTGCACATGAACAAAGGCTTTACACTGGCATAAACATATATGTGTGCATACAGTGAGATCCAAAATGCTGAGACCACATTGACAGTCTGGCATTAAAAATTAAATTTAAACATGGAAATTAGTATTTATTTATTTATTTATTTATTTATTTATTCAAAAGTTTGAGGTCAGTAGATTTGTGAAATGTCATTACAGTTTAATATTTTAAAATGTGATTTATTGCTATGATGGCAAAGCTGGATTTTCTGCATCAATTACTCCACTCTTCAGGGGCACATGGTCCTTTAGAAATCATTATAATATTGTGATGTCACACTCATCAGAAGATCATCAGGTTCAAAAGTCTTTAATAATCCACACAAAGATTAATCCAAAGAAGGCAGACAAACTAAACACAACTGTAACATAGACATATGCATTAACGCTGATGTCTACACTGATGTGACCAGAAAAATGAGAAGTGAAAATGGCAACATATACTAAGGTAAACAAGGGGAACACACTGGACAGAATAATGAAATCAAATCAGTGACTATGATGACAAATGACAAATTAAGGCAGGCAGGACTACAACAGAGACAGAAAACAAACTCAAAATGCATAACTGAAAGAACATATCCATGACAACTGATTTGCTGCTCTAGAAATATTTCTTATTATCAATGTTAAAAACAGTTGTGCTGCTTAATATTTTTGTAGAAACAGTGATGCCTGTTTTTTCATGATTCTCCAATGAATAGATATAAAATAACAGAATTTACTTATTAATAAGCATTCAGATAACAAAAATACAGGTACATCTCAATGAATTAGAATGTTGTGGAAAAGTTAATTTATTTCAGTAATTCAACTCAAATTGTGGAACTTGTGTATTAAATAAATTTAATGCACACAGACTGAAGTAGTTTAAGTCTTTGGTTCTTTTAATTGTGATGATTTTGGCTCACATTTAACAAAAACCCACCAATTCACTATCTCAACAAATTAGAATATGGTGATATGCCAATCAGCTAAATCAACTCAAAACACCTGCAAAGGTTTCCTGAGCCTTCAAAATGGTCTTTCAGTTTGGTTCACTAGGCTACACAATCATGGGGAAGACTGCTGATCTGACAGTTGTCCGGAAGACAATCATCGACACCCTTCACAAGGAGGGTAAGCCACAAACATTCATTGCCAAAGAATCTGGCTGTTCACAGAGTGCTGTATCCAAGCATGTTAACAGAATGTTGAGTGGAAGGAAAAAGTGTGGAAGAAAAAGATGCACAACCAACTGAGAGAACCGCAGCCTTATGAGGATTGTCAAGCAAACTTGATTCAAGAATTTGAGTGAACTTCACAAGGAATGGACTGAGGCTGGGGTCAAGGCATCAAGAGCCACCACACACAGACGTGTCAAGGAATTTGGCTACATTTGTCGTATTCCTCTTGTTAAGCCACTCCTGAACCACAGACAATGTCAGAGGTGTCTTACCTGGGCAAAGAAGAAGAAGAACTGAACTGTTGCCCAGTGGTCTAAAGTCCTCTTTTCAGATGAGAGCAAGTTTTGTATTTCATTTGGAAACCAAGGTCCTAGAGTCTGGAGGAAGGGTGGAGAAGCACATAGCCCAAGTTGCTTGAACACCATTTTAAAGTTTCCTTAGTCTGTTATGATTTGGGGTGCTAAGTCATCTGCTGGTGTTGGTCCATTGTGTTTTTTGAAAACCAAAGTCACTGCACCCGTTAATCAAGAAATTTAGGAGCACTTCATGCTTCCTTCTGATGACCAGCTTTTTGAAGATGCTGATTTCATTTTCCAACTGTGTGTGGTGGCTCTTGATGCCTTGACCCCAGCCTCAGTCCATGTGACTCTAGGACCTTGGTTTCCAAATGAAATACAAAACTTGCTCTCATTTGAAAAGAGGACTTTGGACCACTGGGCAACAGTCCAGTTCTTCTTCTTCTTAGCCCAGGTAAGACGCCTCAGGAGTGGCTTAACAAGAGGAATATGACAACTGTAGCCAAATTCCTTGACACATCTGTATGCCTTGACCCCAGCTTCAGTCCATTCCCTGTAAAGTTCACTCAAATTCTTGAATCGATTTTGCTTGACAGTCCTCATAAGGCTGCGGTTCTCTCAGTTGGTTGTGCATCTTTTTCTTCCACACTTTTTCCTTCCACTCAACTTTCTGTTAAAATGCTTGGATACAGCACTCTGTGAACAGCCAGCTTCTTTGGCAATGAATGTTTGTGGCTTACCCTCCTTGTGAAGGGTGTCAATGATTGTCTTCTGGACAACTGTCAAATCAGCAGTATTCCCCATGATTGTGTAGCCTAGTGAACCAAACTGAGAGACCATTTTGAAGGCTCAGGAAAACTTAGTTTTGAGTTGATTAGCTGATTGGCATGTCACCATATTTTAGTTTGTTGAGATTGGTGGGTTTTTGTTAAATGTGAGCCAAAATCATCACAACTTCAGTCTGTGTGCATTTAATTTATTTAATGCACAAGTTTCACAATTTGTGTTGAATTACTGAAATAAAAGAACTTTTCCACGACATTCTACTTTGTTGAGATACCTGTAACGTACAGATCATGCGCATACATTCAGGAATGAAGAAAAATGGAAAAGTTACAGCATATTCTTTCTGTTTATGAAGTAACTACCCTCAGCCTTGCCATAGTAGAGAGAGAGACGTTGCACAGACAAGTAAGCTAAGCGAGTTAAGCAGTCATTTAATATGGACTTGGGCTAATTGTAGTGTTCAGATAAACCATGTTAAAACTATTCTTCTAGTATTATACATTTATTTTTAGTTTAATATAATTTCTGAACAGAACTTTGATTTTTCAAGCATAGTGAAATAATTTAGCCGGGGAGCAGTGATAATTGAATGCTTGGAGCGTGGAGGGGAAATTGTTGGCGCTACACTCCGCTCACATACTCTGGTGGAATAGTTTCTGAATTTCTTTTTAAGAAATAGCATGTGGTAGTTCAGATTTTTACCATAACTTCTACTGATGATTAACTAGTAAGCGCACATGTACTGTAAAAATTATTATTCAAGGTGATTTGAGGTGCTGCCGTTACATATGGAGACTCCAAAACCACTACAGCGTGTGCTCATTACCGAGTGTGCCCATAGGTGACCCTGCTGGCTCTTCTCACTGTTTGCTGTGTGTGAGGGTTCCTCTTTCCCTCTGTGATAGCAAGAAGGCAGTGGTCCTCGTTGTGCTGTTCTCCTGCCGAGTTGCTTTGTTCAGCCAAGGCCATACTCTCTCTGAGAGCTGATTTTTAAAAAAAAATCTACTTTTTGTATGTCAGCTTCTCTAGATTTGATTAATAGATAAAAATACTAAATGTGAATAGAAAGTTCTTTGTTGTTGTTTGTCACTTAGTTTTAACCTGTAGCCCTCTTAATCAGATTAGTTTAGGATTAATCTCCAGAAATCATCACTTCTCTTATTTCCACTTTCATTCATTCCCTGATCTATTCTGAATGTTATTCTGCAAGTTAACAGTGTTCTAGAACGGTAACACTATGTGCTTTGTGAGCAGTTGTCTGTCACATCGAGAGTCCCACCCGTTAAGGTTGTCAATCCCAGTCACTGACTGAGTGTGCTTGTGTTGCTCTGCATGCAACTTTGCATGACAATGTGTCTGAATGCACATCTATGATTAATTTTTGAAATCTTGAACATGAATAATGCATTACAAAGAAAAGCAATTATAAACCAGTTTTATTTTGCAATAAAACACTGTTAAAATATAATGAATGCACTTTCATTTTGGAGTTGCCAAAGGTGCTCCTGCTACAAAGTTGTATTATTTGTTGGGAAAGGCTTTTTTAGAAATAAAAACCAAGCAGCATAAAGTAATAAAGTGCTCTGTAATAACAAGAAAGCACCATATTAAGGCTCTTGTGCTCAGATCGCAGATGTGGTTCAGCTTGAAGCCAAAGAAGTTGGAACAGTGAGACACTTGAACAAAAAAAAAAAAAGCAAAAGCAAAACAGAAAAGTCGAGAAGAGGCTGAGCACAGCGTGTTTAAACGTGCAGGGAAAAAGCTTTTCAGCTGTTGTTGAACTCTACATTCAGTTGGGCTAATTAGATTTTCAAAGCTCACAGTGTGGCATATTTGCCTCTAATCAAAATCATTCAACATATCAGTCTGTGTTGATATTCTATGCAGCAGCCATTACTGTCAGTGGTAATGATGTGATCACAGAGAGTGGAATCAGGGACGCTGTGCTCACTATCTTCTGCACGTATCCCTAATTTTATCCAAAGATATGACTCTTTTTGCATTAAATTGCTGATCTGAAGCCAGCCGCCTTGTCATGTTCTAGCCCTTATATTTGTAAAAGAAATGGTAGCACTGGTCTTAGGTCAGCCAAGCATGTACTGCTTTATTTCTGGTGTCATGTAGCCAGAGTTTGACTGTCGCCATACAGTCTGGTCGACATTGCAGTATATTCTTGACAAGAACTGGCAGCTTAGATAGAAAGGATTCTTTCGATTTTATGTGATGTTTAAAATAAATAATCAGTGATACGTGTTTAACTCAGTCTACATAAAAGGCTAGAAAGACAACAAATTACTAATTCTTTATCAGAAAGGCTCGTTGTAGCAAACAATTGCACAATATAGCTTTAAATTGTGTAGAAGATGATAGTGTTAGACAATGTATGTAATTTTCACAATGATTTTACAGGTTATTATTTTCTTGTATTATTTACAGTATGTTCACATTGATTTTTTTTTCTATATTCATGTTTAAATATCTTTTTTTTTTAGTAAAACAGTATAGTAGAATAGAATTATTAGCGTATTAGAAAAGACAAAAATGTCACAATATTACTGTTTTTACTGTATTTTTGTTCAAATAAACACAGCCTTGGTGAGCATAAGGGACTTCTTACATTCTTCTTACAGTAAATAAATAAATAAATAATGAAATAAACTTACCGACCTCAAACTTTTGAACTGTATATTACATTAAACATTTTTAATCTACATTGCAACCATGTATTCAATGAAATGATTAAAATGATAAAATCACCTTTTTGAGCCATTTGAGAGCATATATGGAAACAGTCATTTGAGAGCACATACAGTATGGGGATTCCCCATAGGCATGTTTTTTATACTGTACAAACTGTATTTTATGTCGCCCTACACCAACACTACACCTAAACCTACACTTCACAGAAAACTAGTGCATTTTTACAATCTCAAAAAAAATATATATATATAAAAAAGAAAAAACATTCTGTATGATTTATAAGCTTCTGTACCGATGGGGAGTTTAGGCTATAAGGTTTAGGCTAAAAAACGTCAATCCAAAAAAGCTTTTGCAAAATAAAGAAAACTACACTCTGCTGTTTTGTTTTCCTTTCTGAAAACTTTGGAACATATCACAATGAACCGTAATTTAACACATTTTTTCTTTTGTTTCGTTAATCTGTCAATATGATTTAAGTGAAATATATTTAGTGTATATTCCTTTTTATGTAAGCCTATAGTTTTTCTTTTTTCTCCATTCACAGAACCGCTGCAGGTGCGTGTGATCTGCTGAATTCATCTTACACTATTCATCTTACACTTTTACACAGATAAACTCTAAGGGTGGTGCATTGCCATTGCGACTTCACTATGATGAGTTCACAGCTGAGCGGACATTTCACTCGTTGGCTTCAGCGTCACATTTGCATAGGCCGTACTACTGAAATTCAAGGTTGGTAGAAAGCAAATTTCAAATAATTAAATGGAACGATAAAATAATGTTATTAACCGGTTAATGGCCATTTCAAATTTTTGATTCTGTTCGGAACTATAAAATTTGATTTAGTTTCTATTTCTGGTTCTGTTCCTGTCAAAATTTTGTTCGTTTCCGGTTTTTGTTTTCTTTCCTTGAACCGGTTCAGAGCCCTGCAAGGAAGGACGTCAGGGTCCATGTGGGGAGTGAAATAAAGCCTGTATGGTCTGAAAACTTAATGCTGTTGAAAAACTTAATGCTGACCATTATAGAAAGCTGTCAGAACACACAGTGCATCGCAGTTTGCTGTGTATGGGGTTACATAACCTCAGGCTGGTCAGAGTGTCCCTGATGCACCTTTTCCACCATTGAAAGCATCTACAATGGGCATGTGAGTGTCAGAACCGGACCATGGAGCAATAGAAGAAGGTTGCCTGGTCTGATGAATCACATTTTCTTTTAGATCAGGTGGCTGGCCAGGTACATGAGAGTGGTTTACCTGGGCAATAGATGGCAGCAGGATGTGCTATGGGAAGTCATTTTAGCCAACACTTGCCAATTTTTCTCTGTATTTTGTATCGGACAGATCATCAGTAGCTCATGGGCAGTTTGCGGGTGTGCTGTTTGAGGCTGGGACTACTAAATTATATACTTTTATTTCTTTCTTAGTACAGATTGTTTTCTGTGGTTTCATAAATTCATAAAAGTCTTCCTTGTTTCCATGTACTATTTTCCAGTTCTTCACTATAGGTATTACTGTCTCTAATCCCCCCTTTATAGAGGGTTAGAACAGCATTTGAAAATAATGTGGAAGCACTTCAAAGAGACAGAGTAACAAAGAAAGTGAGAGAGAACGAAAGGCCACAGAGGAGAGAAAAAATATATTTCGAGTTTTTAATTTCATGAGGATGATTCTGGGTAAATGAGACCTGCCCAAATGAATAGAGTCATAAAAAGAAATAAAGTTTAAAAGCCCTGGAATTAATCAAGTTACAGACACGCTGTGAACATCAGGAATGTTTCATAAATTGAATAATGGGAGCTAGGTGTGTTTGTGTGATAATCACAGTGGCTGGCTCTATACTCTCTTGTAATTTCAGCAGATGTTAAATCTCTCTCCAGAGGAGGTGGATGTTGCTCATGCTGAACAGCATCAGATCTGGAGTCCCTCTCCCTACAGGGCACTGGAGGTTAATGTAAAAATCTAACTCAGCAGCATGTGAAGTTTGGAGCATCACCGTATTTCACAGCGGCCGAATATCCATTAGACCAATACTTCAGTTCTCCTACTGCTGTTGAGAGTTTTTCCACTCTAAATTTACTACCGTTCAAAAGTTCTTGATCTTGCAGCAGTGTGTGTATATATATATATATATATATATATATATATATATATATATATATATATATATATATATATATATATATATAATGTATGTATGTAATGCTGTTATTTGAACTTTGAGAATATTTCACTTGGCTTGACTCAAAGTTCTTTTGGTCAGTATATTTGCAGAGAGTGACTAATGGCCATAATTTAGAGTAATCTGAATTCGTAAACATTAAAATGAGGTTACGATATTTTAAAGATTTTTTTTATCTATTGTTCCTGTGTTGTGAATGTGAATTTTGCAAAGTCACATTTTCTGATCGCGTACTGTATTAGAACTTATACATTATTACTGAAACTCTGACTCTTACAGACTAACATGATTCAAACTTCTCTACTGATCATGTCATGACCTATTTATGACTGTAAACAGGGGCCAGTTGCATAAACATAGTCACTATGTTACAAATGTGTCTTAAGTACTAGTTTGACCAACTAGCAGCTACCCAAGAGGTAATCAGTCTTACTTTTTGGATTCAAATTAGACCAATTTACCATTTTATCACTTACTTAAAAAAGTTACAGTATTACCAGTAAGAAGAAAAAAAGAATATATGACTAACTTTTTAAGACTAGTCTGAGAGGTTTATGTTTCCGGCCACAGATCTGATGTCAGATTGAACAGACATTTCCATTTTTCCCATCTTTGTCTGTATCATTGTAATGGGGCTTATTTATTTCACAGGTGCACTAGATGTGCTCGCTGATCTCTTGCGGCAGACACAGGGCAAATGATGTGGTTAATCAGAACACAATGGTTCCTGCTCCACTGGACATGTCTTTTTCCTTTTATCGTTTGAACTCATCACTCACTATGTTCCATTTGTGATGTGAAAGGAATGCTCTTATGTGCAGATGTTCTCATTAGCTGGACCTACTGGAGATGATCCTGTATTCTCAGATAATGATGTATCATGCAGTGGACATCCAATGTTTTTACATTGATAGTTCTTCTTTTGTCACAGTTGTTCTCATTCCTTAGAGACAACCACAGAGAAGTGAATTCCCAGTGCATCACAGAACGTGTTACTTTGATGCTGTTGATGACACTTAGACTCATGTCTTGACTTAATGTGATGTTTAGATGTACGGCCTTCTGACACCAACACATACACGCATTCACTCACAAATGCCAGACAGCTTGATCGAATAGCTCCTGACAGCTACACAAAAGGCTAATTTAAACTGTCCTTGTCCTCATCAGCAGTGCCTGTTTATGGAACCTCGCTTAGTTCAGTCTCACCACTGCTGACGCCTACTGTAGGCCATTCAGAGAAGAATTCTATTTATCAAACAAAGCGCATAGAGCACCAGCAATCACAATGCCAGCAGAGGAGTGGCGGCTGACAGAAAGGACTCAGGACATTGAAAACAAGCTCTGAGGAGGAAGCTGTGAAAAAGAGCTCCGGCAATGGGGATTTTGGACAGCGCTGCTAAACGACATAATTAGATAGCGGTGCTGGCAGTGTATAAAACATCTGCTTGCTTATCTGCAGAGAAAAAAAAAAAAGAGAAAGGGCGATGAGGAAGGGAGGAGAAAAACAGCAGAGAATTGCAAATGTGGGGTTGAAAAAAAGGCCTTTACCTTGCACACCTCACTTACAGACAGAGTTTGAATGTTATGTTTCTGAAAGAGTCAAATCACTATGGCCATTATGTTCAGATTCAAGTAGTTCTTTGATGACACAAGTTTATTCATACTAATTGGCTATACGCTCATTTTCCTTTATACTTCAGTCATTGTTTGTCCCATATTCCATTCAGTTTTGCCTCAAGTCTCTTTCAGACAATTGCACCTACAATAACCAGACCTTTAATATGTTTGAATGCCATATTCACCATCTTGACTGTATCTCAAGATCAGGATGACAATCAAGATCAGAACAATTCAGGGTTCAAGTTAACTTCTCATTTGGTAATGTCGTTGTCACGGAGAGGTCAGGGAAACAAGTAGGCATGATTTAAATGCAGTGTAACTTTATTGGTAAAAACAAAAACAAAGATAATCCAAGTACAAAGATTTTTGCAGGATCAAACGTGTGGCAGTAAAACAAAACAGAAGTGTTACAGTGGTAGCCTTATTACTTGTCCAAATGTGGTTATTAAAGTGATAGTTCACACAAAAATCAATATTCTGTCATCATTTACTCTCATGTCGTTCAAACATTCTGTGGAACACTAAAGAAATTATTTTGAGGAATTTCTGTTCCTTGTTCTTATGTTCAGTCTGCATTTCACATCCTGAGAGAAAAACAAATGTCCTGCATTCTGAGCGTTTAATCCAGCAATATATCCAAAGTAAACTGTCTTTAAGAATGGTTTTCTACTGGTTTAATAGAACTGACATGAAAATTGTATTAAAATATGTGTGTGTTTATTTATTTATTTATCATGCCATATTCTTTATGTAGTCTACATTACATTTGTAATTGGTTTTAAAACGGTTGCAAAAAAAATAAAAAACAAGTAAACATTATCAATGGAATTCTGTCCCTTTTCATGACTAGTTAATGGTGACAGGTCTAATTGAAATCTTAAATATATATTCAATTAATTGTAATAAAAAATCATAGATTTGAATAAAAAATAAAATAAAAAAAGTCATGCATGTACATGTGCTTCACAACTGTAAAAGAAATCAAAAGGCTCTGCTATCTCTTCCCTGTCTCTTTGTACCATGGGGAACATTGAAATTCCTCCTACATGTTTCAGTTTTAGAGCAGCCATAAGAATTGGATACTGAAGGCAGTGACGCTTTTGAAAGCGGCATCCACCACTGCACTTTGTTGACCACTTTTAATTAGGCAGCACACTGTGCCGTGAGCCACCCCACTCCAGTCTGGACCGAGTCAGTAATTGCTAAAATTATTGTAATCAATGTGAGGAAAGCAGAGCTTGATGGCATGCCAGAAAACTACTGTGTGGGAAAAATAGGTAAAAACGAGAAACATTTAGGAGACTAAAGTGTAAAATACCTTATTTTCAAAGCTCTTCTGTGTCTAATAAATAGCTGCTAACCTCACTGTTCTGGAACACAAGAAGAAAATTAGAAACACTGGACTGCTGTGCTTTTCTACTTTTCTACTTTTTTTTTTACATCAAATGTGTTTTTTTTCTTTTTCTTTTTAATATGTCTAGTTCTTGAGAACAGACAACTTCCTTCAGCCCCAGATGTAGGCCATCATAAATGAAGAATGTAACTGAATACTGTTGTATTGTAAAAGTGAGTTATATACAGGACATGGAGAAATAAATTGCGCTGTGGCTTTGCAAAATTGAGGCCCTGTGGGTTTTGAGTGTTTCAGCTTTTCTTGGGTTTTAGCCATATTCTTACCATATGCGTACATCTGTCAATTATAGTGCTTCTCAAAAAGCAACTTTAATCAGTTGTTTCAATTATTTCAGCTGATGATGCAGTTAAACGTCATTCATTCAGGTGACAATGCCACATCAGTGTTTTCATGCTGACTTAAGTGTTAAAAAATTATGTGACCATTTTCTCCCATTCTGTACAGGTGTGACCCTGTACCAAAAGGCACAGTTCCTAGTTTTATGAAGCCCCTCCCTCAGAAATACACGATGGGCTGAGATTGGTTAGCTGGTCCAGTGTGTTCTCTAGATTCGTGCCTAGTGCGTGTCTAAACGTCCAACCCCTCAGCTCAGCACATGTGCTTCGGCTGTATTTTAAACAATGACGTTGTCAATATTGCTTATCAATTTGAGCCTGATTGAGACCAAGAGAATATTAGTGAAGAAGATTGCGCAGAACCTGTGCAAGCATGAGCTGATGATCGGAATGAGAGAGAGAGAGAGAGAGAGAGAGAGAGAGAGAGAGAGAGATGCAGAGCAGGGGGACGTAAGGAACAGTATTAAGAACCGTTGTTTTAGAACGTAGATTTTGAAACTTGTGAATCCATTAGAATCGTTAGAAGACAGAATCGTGATTCATATATAAATAGGTGTTTTCATGCACCCCTAGTTTTAACAGCATGGCAACAACTCTTCCTCTTCTCTAAATCAGCGCAGCATGGCCTCACCCTCTTTTTTGCGTATTCCTGGGGGCGAGGTTTATGTAAATTTCAGGGTTTGTGATGCTACAATCCCAGGAAGTAACTCAACGTAGTCCCTGCGAGCCATTTTTATAAGCATTGCATTGAAATTTCAGTGTTGTAACTTTGCAGATATTGTTTATGCTCAAACAGCAACAATACAGACTAACTAACGTAAAAAAATAAATGAAATCGCAATCAACCATTCCTTTAAGTGAAACACTACATTAATAACCTCGGCAAGCTTCACCTGTGCTCTACTACAAAGTCTTACCATCAGAAGCCTCTGCGTCCCTATGGGAGAGTGATATCCAACATTGCTGCCAGCAATTCTCTTTTTTGCTATTGTCAAGTCGATGTCACATTCTTCTAGTGAAATTCCCCTTTGACAAACTCAGATGTGCTTGTGTTCTTAACTTTTTCCCCCACAAACTCTGTGACACCCTAATAAAGCAATGTGTTTGTTTTTAAATTATTCACAAACACAGTGGGAAAAAGCCGCCCAAATCCTTAGAGCTGCTACTGGAATCCAAGCACCTGCCTCCCCTAATCCACTCTGCTAAGTAGCACTCCAAATCATTTCCCTAAAAATCTCTGTTTTCGCCGGATTAATTTTGAGTGAATAGTCTCTGTCATTTCCAATTTGTTTACCTGAAGCATTTCCATGGTGAAACTTGCACAAAGACAAAGCACTAAAAGGCATGTAGACTTATTCTGCATGTATGTCAGAAGCATGGCTTCCTGAATCCATCTCTCTGAGCGTTCATCAATCCATTCGTTCTAGTGCATCCCCAGTGCATTAGCACCTGCCGGCAGTGAAAAGAGCTGTTATCAGGGGTCTGTCTGTGAGAATGGGTAAATTGTAGATCAAATGGGGCCTCTTAGACCTTCTAGAGCTCCACTTTTTACACCCTGTAAATGCCTATTGCACAAATAGAAGAGGCGTCGGTACAACAGAGGAGCACATTGCTGCACTTAAACAAGCTCTGTCTACTGCACACCTTTTACAGCTCTACATGATCATTTTGAGATGCTTTTTCGTTACCAATTTAGAAGAATCCACAAGGAAAAAATGTGACTTGCTGTGCTGGCATGATGGAATTGATGGTTGGCACCAATTCTGCTTCCTTGAGTTAGAAAAATTCTAGATGGATGTCCAACCAGGAAGGCAAATATGCACCGTGTGTGCATCCCGCACAACAGAGACATGCATGTACACTATTATTTTACATGCAGCTGATCAAATTTAAAGGAGAATTTTGCCTTTTAGCTGAAATATTCAGTATAATGTTTACAGATCAGATTGGAAAGCTTTTTGGTTATTTAAGTAGCTGGCTACACTGATTTCAGCCAATTGAATGTCTGCTCAAACAACAGCTATGTTTGAAGATTTAATTATTGCATTATAGAACAATGTAGGCGTGAACAAGTTACCTCAGGGAATTCTTGGAAATGTTTCAAAGTGAAGTTTTATACCTCTCATAATGATGCTTTTGCTGTTGTTTTTCATTGTATTTTTTTTCTTAGATCTATAACTTGATTTAACTTGAGTTTATCTAAATATCTTTTCTGTATATCTTACTTTAAAAAGTTTCTTTCTCCACAGGGCTTCCCACTGGGCTTAAATGATGGACACATTTATACCTGGACAGACGGTTTGAGAAGAAGAGACTGGCATGACAACGAGAGCATCAGGAAAGACAACCTACGTGTTGGTATGGGCACTAAATCCACTGAATATTTCAGAATAGGCCTCTTCTTTCTTATAATTGATACTTGTCCCTCTCAAAGCATATGAAAACCTCACATTATCACAGCATAAAGGACATCAACCAGACTAAAGAGGAATGATTTGATGATGATGACGTTTTCTTTATGGCTTTCATTTAGGGTAGGACATTATTTTAGAATCCCTGCCAAGCTGTCCCTGTAAATCAACTGGTTGCCCCTGTGGCTAAAGAGACTTTATTGATCCATCTGAATTTACGGCTGGTTAATAAAGTAAGGGTGTCTTTTTGCAGTGTTAAATTTTAGCTGCATTAGGTCTTCGGCAGTTAAGGATATAAATGGCTGTCAAGGTGCTTACTTCGGTGTTTATTTTATTCCGCCATTTTCTTCTGGTTTCCAAGGATGACCCAAGGTGCTGGATAGGATATGGCCAAGCACAAATTGCCAAACTTGTAGAATTGTCTACAGTTTCAATTATAGATCACATCAGTCAATAACTGACATGGATAGTCTTTGTAGGTATCCTGCCAGTAGTAACACCAGATTGTGTCCATGTTTTAACGTAGTGTGGAATCCAATGAAATCCACATGATGTTCTCTTCTGAAGTGGTCATGAAATGGATAATCAAAATATAATTGATATTTACACATATACATTATTTTTTCACAAAAAAAAAAAAAAAACATACTGCAAGTTTCAGAACTCTAACTAACTTTAAAATATGAATTATTGGTAACATTTTATTTTAAGGATACATTTTTAGCTATTAATTAGTTGCATATTGCATGCATATTACTAGCATATTAGCTGTTTATTAGTATTTATAAAGCACATTTTAATTCCTTATTCTGCATGGCCTTATTTTAGATCCCGTAATCCACCCCATACCTAAACTTAAAGAATACTCCACCCCAAAATGAAAATGTTGTCATTAATCACTTACCCTCATGTCATTTCAAATCTGTAAAAGCTTTGTTCGTCTTCGGAACACAATTTAAGATATTTTGGATGAAAACCAGGAGGCCTGTGACTGTCTCATAGACTGCCAAGTAAGTAACACTGTCAAGGTCCAGAAAAGTATGAAAGACATCGTCAGAATACTCCATCTGCCATCAGTGGTTGAACCGTAACATTATGAAGCAATGACAATACTTTTTGTAAGCGAAGAAAACAAGAATAACAACTTTATTCAATAATTCCTTTGTCAACAGTCTCCTCTGTGTCTCTCCATATCATCAAATGTTCTTCTGTATCAGCCGCGCCACAAGGATGCACTGTTTCTACGTGTATTTAGCTTTGATTTGAAAGAAACCAGTGCATCCTTGTGGCGCGGCTGATACAGAAGAGCATACGCAGCATACGGTGATATGAAGAGACACAGAGGATACTGTTGACAAAGGAATTTTTGAATAAAGTCATTATTTTCGTTTTCTTCGCTTACAAAAACTATTCTTCATTCTGACGATGTCTTTCATACTTTTCTGGACCTTGACAGTGTTACTTACTTGGCAGTCTATGGGACAGTCACAGGCCTCCCGGTTTTCATCCAAAATATCTTGAATTGTGTTCCGAAGACGAACAAAGCTTTTACGGGTTTGGAACGACATGGGGGTAAGTGATTAATGAAAACATTTTCTTTTTGGGTTGGAGTATCCCTGTAACAACTACCTTACTAACTATTAATAAGCAGCAAATTAGGAGTTTGTTCAGGTAAATCTCTTAGTTAATAGTGAATACGTGTTCCCTATTCTAAAGTGTTAGCAAAAAATTCTTTCTACCCTTCTGAAATGCCTGGATTTGAAATCAAGAGAATCATTATGTCACAATTTGCCCTTGACACGCTCCATACATGTCATCATTCTATGTAATCAAGGAAGTGTGGAGAGCCAAAATCAGATGTTGTTCTGTTAGTGGATGTTAAGAAACTGCACCTCCAAAAACTTTGCAAAGCCTTCATAAAGGTCCAAGCATTAGAAATGCAATGATGAACTATTTTTAATGATGTGCCTGAGCGACTGAAAAACTGAAAGAAGTTTTTTATTTGTTCTTCACATTTCACAACGGACTGTTTTGTGAATTATTATAAACATGCTGCCGGTTTTTCAATACATCTTTTACTGAAAGATATGGCAGTGCCAAGCATTTTGTCCTTGGAGGCAACACAGGTAAGTGTATTTATTGGTAATCTTACAGTGTTTGTAGTAAATGTCAAACCAGCATTTATCACTATTAAGACACCAAGCGTATCACTGTTAGTTCGGTGCTAAAATAATCAGTACATACCAGCATACTGTACATGCAGTGTCTTTTGTAACATGACAATAATAATGGTACTTTTAAAACCAGAAACCAAAAATTAAGCAAGCAAAAACAATTGCCATGGTGAAACAGACTGTTGCAATCATTGTGGTTACATTTCAATTTCTTCTGCCTCAGGATCTGATTTAGGCTCAAACATACAGCTCTGTCACAGCAGTTGCAATCTTGAGAATCAAATCACACAACATGTTGTAAGCAAATCACAGTAGTGGGCATTTCTTCAAGAGGTTTCTTCAAAATGCCCCTTTCAAAATGATAATTTTTACAAATATTTTTGGTGCAAAAACTTTGCAAACGTAACTAACCTCGAGAAACATAATAGAAAAAAATGTGAAACTCCATTTCATGACCCCTTTGATATAAATGCTAGTGCTTTGGTAGCTCTGCACATACTCTATATTTTCTAAATGCCTCTTGAGGACCTGAATTTCTTTTTTAGGTGAATGCTTTTTAACATTGCAGTGCTTTTACATTGGAAATAATTTTAACTTCAGATACTTGTAAATACTCTTAAATCCCAGATGCTAAATGCAAGTGTTCAGGATCGCAAATAAGTGTGTGCTGCACATAACTGTATGAGAGAAGGTACCCAGAAAGAGGCTTGTTTTATAGCCCTTTGGAATAAAAAAAAGAAGTCAGTGTATTAGGCAGGGAGATTTGTCAGATTAGAGGGAGGATGACTTTTCTGATGACCACGTCCTTCTGCATATGGCCCACTCGGCCCAACTGTTCTGTGTTGACCCGTCACGTTGGAGCATGCTGCATTATTCTATCAGAGAGCTTTCAGTGCACACCATCTGTTAGAGACAAATCTTAAGATAGCAGCCTCCATTATATATATATATATATATATATATATATATATATATATATATATATATATATATATATATATATATATATATATATACATATATATATATACATATATATATATATATAAACACCCGCTAATTTTTCATGAATCTAGTTCAATGGAGATGGTAGTACATGAAAGCCAGAGAAGAGTAATGGATCTTCTCAGATTCATTTGGGCAAGGCCAACAAATTACAGCACAAATAGGCGTGGGGATTTGAGTTTTAAAGCTGTCTTTAAAAAAAAAAAAAAAAAAAGAAAATCTTAATAACTGTTGAAACACACACATAAAAGCCATAGTGGATTGATGTTTGTTCCTTAAACCAACACAAGCATGTTTGAATAGCACAGCACAGAACACAACCACAATTCCAATACATCATAACCACAATAAAGTTCACAAATTAAAAACATGCTGTCACGTGTTGTTTTCTGTTTAGTTTCTGTCTGTCATTATTTGGTTTGTTTCCTGCTCATTTAGTTAATAAGCATTAATTAGTTTCCACCTATGTTGTATTAATCATCTCGTTTGCTCCTTAGTTGCTTGCCCTTTATAAGCCTTCAGTTTCTGTAATTTCTTTGTCTTGGATTAATGTTATTTGAATGGTCTACATTTGTTTATGTTCATTAAAAGACTCCTTTATTCTGACTCCTTCTTCATGCGCTCACTAAAACGTTTCAGTCTCGTCGTCCAGCCCCCTCTGAGGCACGCTGCGTCTTGCCAGCTCACCCCACGCCAGGAACCCCCACATACAGTACCAACAGCTCGGACTGCCTGTCCAGCCCCAAACATCGCTATATTCTCTTAAGCTCCTCCCTAAACCTCAGCCCTGGATCGGTGGCAGCTGCTGTGGCAAGCCCACCGGATGTTCATGTGGCACTTACTCCAGTGTCGGCTCAGCCCCAAAGCTCGCTCCAGTGTCGCCTCCGGCCCCAGAGCGCGCTTCTCGAAAACGCCCTCTGGAGCTCACTCCTCAAGAGCGCCCTCCAGTGCCCGCTCCTCATAAGCGCCTTCCAGAGTGCCCTCCAGTGCCTGCTCCTTGTAAGTGCCTTCCAGAGTGCCCTCCAGAGCCCACTCCTCATAAATACCTTCCAGAGCGCCCTCAAGTGCCCGCTCCTTGTAAGTGCCTTCCAGAGCGCCCTAAAGTTCCCGCTCCTCCAGAGCACCCGCCAAGGCCATGGAGGATCTGCCATGGCCTCCTAAGTCCCCTGCTCCTCCATGGCCTCCTGATCCACCCTAGAGGCTTTCCTTGTCTCTGCCCTGTTCCAGTCCTGCACCAGCCTCCTGAGTCCCCTGCTCCACCATGGCTTCCTGATCCGCCCTAGAGTCTTTCCTTCTCTCTGCCCTGTTGCAGTCCTGCACCAGCCACCCCACCCCCACCCCCCACGAAATAATACTGCGCAGGACAATCTGTCACATGTTGGTTTCTGTTTAGTTTCTGTCTGTCATTATTTGGTTTGTTTCCTGCTCATTTACTTCATTAGTTTCCACCTGTGTATTAATCCTCTTGTTTGCTCCTTAGTTGCTTGCTCTTTATAAACCTTCAGTTTCTGTCATTTCTTTTTCTTGGATTAATGTTTTGAATGGTCTACGTGTGTTTGTTCATTAAAAGACTCCTTTATTCATATTTTTTGTGCTCACTAAACCCACCTGACACATGCTGAACATATACAGTATAAGTGTGAAAAGAAAAAAAAAACATTTGTGAAAACTTTGCAAATGTGTATTAAATTACTTTGCAGAAGTATGCATACACTTTTCAATTGAAATGTAGCTCATTTCAATTTTGCTGGATCATCTTCACAAAGTTCTGTCATGAAACTCTTCTAGTTGGTTCAGGCCGATAGGCTCTAACTCAATCTGACATAAAGACATCATTATTCATGTGGCACAACTGATTGGTTCTTTTTGTATCAGCAGCCAATGAGCTTGCTGCTCAAACATTCAAATACTTGGCTAGTGTTTGCTGTAGCAGTTCATCAGAAACCATCTGAAATCAACATCTAAGATAAGTGAATACTGTTTTACGCATATCAGTGTGCATATTGTGTGGTCTACCTAATCAATTTCTAAATGAGCAACCATAAACAAGTTTAAACTAAGTATCATGTTTAAGTATGAACAGTAGTATTTACGTATCTGTGTTTATACAGCTGCAGCAGCAAGCAGTCTGTAATTGTTCTGAGAACATGCCAACAAGTTAAGGATTTTAGAACAGGCTTAAATGAAATAAGCATCCCCGTTTGTATGCGTTTCAACCGGGGTTCACCATATTTAGCTGCTTAACCTCAATGATCACGTTTGCTTCTTTCTTAAGTCGATGTTTTCCGTAGGTGTCTCTTTACTGTCCTAATGGCTTTAATACACAATAAGATTATAAAAGTTACATTAATGACAGTTATCAAATGAATTAATATATTTTGTTCATGAGGATGCTGGTAGTTTTCTTTCATCACCTTGCAAAGTATCTTATTTGTTAACTGCACATAGTATGCATTCTAACTAGTGTTACTCCAGTCGGCATGGTCGCCAAGGTACTTATAGCCATAGGCCACTAGTGTTGTAAATTGAAAAGTATTTAAATTTAGATATACATCAGTAAATGCAATAAGTCTGGCTGTGCTTAATGGGTACATTTTTGTATATATTTTGTATATAATCACAGACCAGCAATAAACTATCAATTTATAATATTATGGATTTAAAAGTACAAGCCAGTAATGCCTACTAATTTATTAGCGCACAATCTTATACAGCTAATCAGCTAACTGTGTTTTGTAGCATCTGCGCTGTTTCTAAAACTATCTTTTGGATCTAACTGTAATTATTTCCCACATCCAAGTTCCAGGTTATAATATGCAAAAGTCTAAACATTAATCTCTTAATTTTACAGAAAGTATTGAAACTTACCCAAAATAAGAGCTTAAACATCTTAAAAAATTTACATTTAAGGGGCTTCGCTTTTGGTGAAAGTTTTCAGGCAGCTTTCAAAATGGCCGGCAGACAGTGTGAACACATGAATACTCATGTCTCAGTGTGCAATGATCTGATTGACTTTAAAAATTACAGGAGGTTAATAGTAACAAACACATCAATCAGTTAAGACATCAAGTAGTATAATACATTATTTTTTATTTTTATAATCTGAGCTCAAAAATGGAAGTGCACTTAATGGATACATGAGCTTAATATGCATGTTTACCCTAGATAGTAATACTGAAGTGGTTCACATAGCTCCTTGGAGCAGCAGGAGTACATGCTGGCACAAGATTGAACAGGCTGATAGGTTCTAACTCAATCTGACATAATGACATCATTATTCATGTGGTGCAGTTGATTGGTTCTTTGTGTATCATCAGCCAATGAGCTTGCTGCTCAAACATTCAAATACTTTCAAAAATATGTTTTATATGGGGTTATCCCATATATGTTATATGTGCAGTACCAGTATTTTTTAAATGCTCACAGCATGTCTGTGGATGTATTGGCAGTAGCAAATCTCGGTACTTGCTCTGCAGCAGCAGAAGCAGCGTAGCAGATTTATTCGGCCAAGACCAAACACACTGACATTCCCATGTACTGTACATTACCATGCTAAACTCTCTGAAATTATATAGGCTACATCTCATTATGAAATTTAGTAGATACAGAACAGAGGTCCAGCTGATCCAATACAAAACCAGTATTTATTAGATTTAATGCTTGCTCTGCAGTTACACTAGCTGACAGAAATATTTTGCCTTTGTTATCCACACTGCCTGTCAGTGATCAAACCTGCAATGCTTTCTGAAGCTTTGCCCCAAAAGTTCTGATAACAATAATAATCTCTGCATAGAGCTGTTGTTCAATGCCTTTTAAGAAGCAAACACATGTACACAGTTACACTGAAGGCTTGTGAGTAGGAGTATTAAAATCTGTAATTTTGCATTATGATTTAAATGTTCTGTTTAACCTTGTTATCATGCCAGAAAAAATGCCAGAGGAGTGGGTGTGAAGTTATTGTAATTATGCACGTCACAGAGAGATGACTTTGTGCTGAAATGCACTAAGTGATGTATTTAATGAATAAGGCTTACAGACATTTACACATTCACACACACACATTTACTTTATATACACACATATAGTACATACAGACTTATACACACAAATTGTATGCATGCATGCACAAATACAGTACATACAGAAATATACAGAACCATAATGATCAGTTTTGCTGGAATATTCCCTCATATAGTATGTATACTTGTAATTATGTCATTTTGCGTTTTTAAATAATAATAACTTGACAATGAACCTTTGTGCCATTTGAGTTTTGTGTGCCCCCTTTTTTTGTCAGGTGACATCAAAATATGATTAAATATCAATAGATGCATTTTACAAAAAAGGCAAAGACCCCCTTATGTGTTGTTTGTTTTTAAAACTTTCTATTTTGCTCACATCAAAGAAGATCTCTTGCACTGAATTTTTTGTTCTCAACCAGAATATATTTTTTTATAGATCAGACAAAAGATCTGTCAGACTGCATTAATTACATTGGAAGGATGGTGGTTTGGTGTTGACTTCAGCCTGTCATGAGGAAATTCCTCATATGAGTTTGAAAATCAAAGCCGGAATGGAGGAAATTCCTGTATCTTCTGTATAAATATCCGATTTTCATTGAATATTATATGAGCACGCCATAGTCTGTTTGGCTTAGATATTAAATATTAGTTTACATTAATAATTTCAATTAGTACTTTGGTTTCAAGTAATTCCAAAACTACAGTGATAAACAATGTACCAGATCTGCAATATTTTCTTTTGGAAGAATATGCCCATTGAAATCTTATTTTTGTCTTATTTGAAATTGTATTGAAGTCTTATTTTATCAATTAATGCTAAGACTGTTAGCTTAAACAAAAAACAAAACAAAACAAAACAAACATGTGTACCTAGATGTTTGAGAGCATTTTTTAGGGATGCTAGATTTCAGTATCCATTTGATATTTAAACATTCGGAGAGGATAAAGTTTTGTTTAATGATTCAGGGAAGCAGCTGTTCTCTGGGAGATATTAATAACACTGAACGGTCAATTACCTACTCAGGACATACAAAAACAACTCAAACTAGAAACAATTCTAATGAAAAGGCATTGCTGCTACAGAATTCTCACATTTCATCAAAGTGTACATGTCTTCTCAAAACTGAAATGCTATACACTACTTCAGACTGCCTCAGACTTGTTTTAGCACTTTAAAGCTATAACTTTCATCTTCTCACCCTTATGACATTTAAAGCAAGTGAGTTTTCTTTTCCTGTAGAACAACAACAACAACAAAAGTTTTGCAGAATTAAAGCTACAATTTAAATCTTTTTTTTTTCATTAAATGGATCTTTATATAGGTTTATAGTAATGTCAAATACAAATGTATTATCAAAAACTGTGGTATTAATCAAATCAATTTATAAAACTAACAGTTTAGCTAATCTTTTAAAATGTTATCACATGAAAATGTAATAATTCCTATTATTTTGGGGCATGTTTACAGTTTAAAAAAAAAAAATTAATAAAAATTATTATAAATACCATTAAAAATATTATTATTTACAAAAATAAAAATAAATAATAATACTATTATTAATATATATAATAACATTATTATTATTATTATTATACTTTAAGAAGTATTTCAGAATATTTCTGCCATGATTTCTTCAAATTAGACTGATTTATTTTGGTGGGTTGTAGTGAAAACCTCTCTGTGTTTTTGTGTGTTTTAATAAACTGTAGATTATTATTATCATTATTCTTATTACTTACATAATAGATTCTATAATATTAATTCAGTGACATTATTAATAGATTTGCTATCCGGCATCTTCTCATTCTCTATAATGCTATTGTAATATAAACATATATATGTATACAGGTGCTTCTCAATAAATTAGAATGTCGAGGAAAAGTTAATTTATTTCAGTAATTCAGCTCAAATTGGGAAACTCATGTATTAAATAAATTCAGTGCACACAGACTGAAGTAGTTTAAGTCTTTGGTTCTTTTAATTGTGATGATTTTGGCTCACATTTAACAGAAACCCACCAATTCACTACTACATATATGAAAATGTATATTTTTCAATTAAAGAAAACTTACAGAATTAATATAGTCTGCTTTTGGTGCTTGACACTTCATTGACCATTTTGTGTGCAAGGTCAAAGGTTAAGAATACGGTAGAAGTTACTTAAATGTTAAATGTTTCTATCCATAGGCGGAGGGTGATCCAACTCCAGGGTAAGGCTAAGCCAAATGCTAATGTTATCTATTAACAATGCACATCACAACCCGTCTTTTTAGGCAAGTATCAGATATGGGTGTCAAGTCATAAGACATGTTTAATACGACTGGATTTGTATTTAACTATAATAAATTATACAGGATTCCGCTTGGTCATAAAGCCTTCCTCAAACAGCTATGTTCACAAATCAAACACTTGTCTACAAACAATTCATTCTCAATTTAGAGTTTGTTATTCCTATGGTCTAGGTGGTCATACGGCATATGCCTTAAATACGGGGCAAACTGCATTCAGTATGGCTTTCATACGGAACGCTTTAATGCCTTAAATATGGAATGATTCTGTATTATACGGAGCGGTTGACAACCCTAGTTAGATGTGTGGGTTAAAGTTATAAAGTTACAACCATTAGTAAGAAGGGTGTGTATTTAATAGAGGTTCCTTCTTAATACACTCTATATAGTGCTTTTCTTGGCCATTGAATATGTAAAAATGAGACAGTCTAGCTCTATGGCCAGAGACAATACTTTTGTTGTATAGAAAAGAGCATCACATACTGCAGCGCAGAGTAACTCTGTTTGTGGTCCACAGAAGAAGGCATATGGATTTAGAATTACATGAGGGTGAGATGATGACAGAATTAAAAATTTTATTTGAATATTCCATTAAGTAATGATAAGTAGGATTTCCATCAACTGTGACAGAGAGACACCGTGGAAAGAGGCTGAGATCATAATGTACACTGCAGAGCCAGCAACTCAGTCAGCATGTTGAGCCTTCAGGGAAAGGCCAGGCTTATTGGTTAAGTTGTTTCAGATATTCAGTCATAAAATAATAAAAAAATAAATTGTCAGTTCTCACAGCAGTAGTTTCTATCTTTGGAGGGGTGCGTGTTCATTGTTAGTACACACATGCTCACCTTGTCAACCTCTTGGCTGTACTCAGCATGGTTGCTGATGTCTGACCGCATCTGTTTCAGGAAAAGGGGAGCATGGGAAACCGTACCCGCTTGCAGAGGATGAGTGTGATGACTCTGTATACAAAGAGAATGGCTTCAACATCTACGTCAGCAACAATATCGCTCTGGACCGCTCCCTTCCTGACATCAGACATCCAAAGTGAGTAGAGCTGATTCTCACAGCATGTTCACAGTAACCAGCCTCCAGAGCCGCACAGCATGAGCTAGACATCAGCGTTTTAACGATCCGTGGCAGGCCATACTTACTCAGTGTGTTTTAATTAATGATTTTGTCCTAAATGAGAAGTTAATCTGATTAGGATGAATTAGCTCAGTGATTTCAAGGCTGATAGATTTTTGTTTGTGCACCTTTTGCTGTCATATAACATCAAAACAAGGGAGAGCAGGGATAACTGTAACTTTTAAAATTATTTTTTAAAATGTTAGCCTAAAGTTTTGAGATTTTACCTTAAACATCGTTGAATGTCAGTAGTTCTGTGTTAATTATATATTGTTGTGAATAAAATTATGACCATGAAACCCCAAATTTCTTATAGATTACATTTTCACCGAAAGATGCACATAGAATTATTTTCCCCATCATTACAAGTTTTACATATGCAATAAATAAGTGTATTTTTTTTTAAAAAAATATAAAGACTCACACAAGATGAAGATTGGAGTCATATCAGGAGCCTTATAAAAGCTTATTTATTTTGCAGTGGTTTGTCTCATGGGAGACAGTATATTGAGTTGAATATGACTCACTTTATTTCTGTATCCATACTGTTAAATTAAACATATATTAATATATATTAAAAATAAATTGGTAAATAGTAAATAAAAATGTGTGAACAAAACCAGAAGAATCACAAGAACTAAATCTATTATCCTACAGTTTCTACAAATATAATATGTAGCACAACTGTTTTCAACATCGATGATAATAAGAAATGTTTCTTGATCAGCAAATCAGCATATTAGAATGATTTCTGAAGGATCCTGTGACACTGAAGACTGGAGTAATGATGCTGAAAATTCAGCTTTGCATCACAGGAATAAATTATATTTTAATATTTATTAAAACAGAAAACATTTGTTTTAAATCATAACAATATTTCAGAATGTTATTGTTTTTTTTTCTGTATTTTTGATCAAATAAATCAAAAACAACAAACTTTCAAAAACATAAAAAATATTAGTAACCCCAAAGTTTTGAATGGTAATGTCTCAAATTTTGACTGGATTACAGAAAAAATTATTCTTAAGAACATTTTGTAGCACAAATGACAATGAAAGCGCTTAATCATCAGTGTTAATGTGTAAAGGCAAAAAAGAGAGACAGTGTTAGTTTGGTGGAGTCCATCCATTTAGCGGGATTTGAAGGAGAAGGTCTGGTTTCACACTTCCATCTAAATGAGCACCTTAATGGATTGATCGTTAATTGTTCTCAGAAGGCTCTGCACCATTACTTTCCCTTGAATGTCTCCAGTCCCATGGATTTTCCCTTAGCAAGAACAAATCTCTCTATAACTCATGCACCAAAGAGTCACTGTCTAAAGGAGGACCGATTCATTACAGGGTTATCGATAACTAAAATACAATTTATTCTGCCAGAATGAGCTTAAGGGCCATTTAAGCATTTTCTGGCTTGCCAAGCTTCCAGGCTTTGATAATGTGAATGAATGTGTAGTCTTTGAAACATGTTTTTAGGTTAGAAAATTTGCCTACGTCTTCTTGGTGAAAAAGTTTGTCTGTTGCTCCCCTGCTGTTAGCTGTAAAGTTGTGTAAACCCCTTTCAAGCACTGCAGACAGTGTTCCGGTGAAGAGCCTGGTGTGGGGCTTTTATTTACATCCCTATAAAAGCCTGTGGTGCTCAGTGTGGAACCTGCCAAAAGACAGAATGTGAATAACTGTCTCAGTGCGAGAGCCAGCATGCCCGTGTATTCACTTTTAATGCAGGTAACAGAGAGATACACAGATGCTGCTGCAGCTTCAGTTTGTGCTAACAAGCAGAAAAAAAATGGACAGATTCCATGCTTTCTCAAGTGAAAAATGGCTGAGAGTTTTAAAAACACACATCTAGTCTTTTGAATAAAGCAAAACAAAAATGTGTGTGTGCATATCTCTATCTTAAATTTTTTTTTTTTTTTACCTTTATTTATTTATTTTTTTAACAAAGAATCCTGAAAAAAGTATCACATTTTACACAGAAAATGTTAAGCAGCACATATTTTTTCAACATTAATATAAACAAGAAATGTAGCATATTAGAATGATTTCTGAAGGATCACGTAACACTAAAGACGAGAGTAATGGCTGCTGAAATTCAGCTTTGTCATCACAGGAATAAATTACATTTTAAAATGTATTCAAATAGAAAAAAGTGATTTCAATTGTAGTAATATTCAACAGTATTTACTGTATTTTGATCAAATAAATGGCATTGGTGAGAATAAGAGACTTCTTTAAAGAAACTTTTTTTCTTTAAAGAAACTAAGAAAATTACAAAAAAAAAAAAAAAAAAAAAAAAATATGCTTATAAATATACTTATAAAAATATTTGTTTTTATGCTTACCTAAAATGTAAAAGTTCTTTTAGTAAGTTTGAGTATGGATCGTTGAATCAAAGCTAAAGAAAAAAAAAGCCTATTTGAAGGCCTCAAGGACAGGAATTATAAACAACATCCTAATAATGACACTTGATGTATCACTTGAGGAAAAAAATAAAAAATAAACCTTTTCTTTCTAGATTTTAGAACACACACTTCTCTTTCCACAAAATACCATAAGCCAAATCCCGAAGAGTAGTGTTTTCATGCAAAGATTTGGAGCATTTGCTGTTATGACAGTTGCATGTTCCAGTAATGCACATGACACTGTCTGCCTATTACTATGCAAATGGGGTGCTTTTTTCTTCCTGAGCTGTATTTCATTAGTAGACTGATCTGACAGGTCAAACAGGGCTGTTTTAGATGCTGGCTCCTCTCCAGAATGCATTCTTTCACAATGGTGGTTCTCTCTATACCGTATTTTTGTTTTTTGTCCTTTTTTTTCCCACCACCATCGAAGTGAAATGTTAATAAACCATGCAGCGCCCCGAGAATTATTATTATATGGAGGTGTATGAATTAAGGCCGGCTTGTCAAGTTTGTCAGGGTGCTGAATTAGAGAGACCGGTGTGAGCCATAAAGTACCACTTCATCTGTCAGTGCTGGCTTTGTCTGAGCTCAATTAGCATGCAGATTTCTGAAAGCTTTATGAGCACGCTGGGACTGAAGGACCTCTCAAAACATTGATTTATGATCTGAACTCCATTGCCGTTGCCCACGGCATTGGGGCATCCTTTTGTTTTCAAATAATGTTTTTACAGTTTGGCAAGATCTAGTGCAGTAAGTGACAAGATTTGTATTTCACACATCATTGTTCTGAAGAGGCTTACGCGTGTTTAAGTTATTTACAATATGTGGATTATACATTGATGCACTGATCAAGCATTTGACGTAAAGCATAAGTATATACAGTATGGTTTGTCTGCCTCTCTCTCAATCTCACTCTCTCTCATTCTTTCTTTTCTGTAGTTGTAAGCAGAAGCTATATCTTGAAAACCTCCCAAACACCAGTATTATCATCCCGTTCCATAACGAAGGTTGGTCCTCTCTGCTTAGAACCATCCACAGCATCACCAACCGCACACCCGACCACCTGATCGCAGAGATCATACTGGTAGATGACTACAGTGACAGAGGTAAGTTGCAGAGCTGTTCTTTCTCTCTCTCTCTCTCTCAGAGCATCTGCTTAACATCAGGGCAGTTTCTGGTGTCTTTCTGCATTAGTTGCTCAAAATGAATTTGGAATGGAGTTTTGACAGCACTGGGTGCTTAAGTGCAACAAAAAGCTTTTTTTTTTTTTTTTTTTGGTCTCTTCGCGAGGCAGACGTGGCTTTGTCATTTATTGGAAAAGAGAATGATCACTGAATGTTTACACAATTACAATGAAACTGTTATTAAAGTGCCCCTATTATGCCTTTTCGACTATTACCTTTCATGCAGTGCAGTGTACATGTAGCTTTATGTGAACATATCTGCAAAGTTGTGACGCCGACAGTGCACGATAGATAAAGTTATCTGTCAAAAAAAAAAAGAGTCGACTTGCAATTGGCGAAACGAGTCATCAGGAATTTTAATCTTATTCTGAAACGGCTCTACGTCATGAAGTAACACATTTGCACAAAGTCTGCCCACGTTTTAGGTCGCCAACTTACCTGCACACAAACACAGTAAAGTTTCTATGTGGTTAACATCATTTCCAGAAGATGCGGTTTCCTACACTGTGAGAGAAAATTTGTTTTTGATCACATATCATAATTACCACAAACTTGTCAACACTTGACACTTACCACTGAGAAATGTCCTGCTCTAGTCATGCTTGTGAATCAGTCTCTTGTCAATCAACCACTTTCATCATCAGAATCCGGCTCGAGTTGGTAAGCTACAATCCATACAATCTTTTCTATGTATTGACAAGTCTCCAGGGCTGTCATTCTGTCAAGGCAATTGGCGATTTGTTTCCGACATTCCCTGTACACAGTAGACCAATCCAGAGCTGTAGAGAGATCTATTAGAGAGGCTGATTATTTGAACTGCTTCGTACAAGTCGTTTATGAATCATTTAGATATGGGGTAAAATTAAATCTATTTTCTGAGAAAACTAACATGTTTTTTGACCTTGCATGCATGTAAACCTGTTTTAGGAGACTCATAAAACAATATTAGCAACCTTAAAAATGGCATAATAGGGGCACTTTAAAACTGGTTTGGTCTGTTAACAGTGTCCAACATATTTCTATCACAGTAAAGTTCACAAAGTTTTTGTCACATTAATATATAATAAAAATATGCATTTCATTTGATATTTTATATATACAAATGGATGTTCCTTTTTAACACAAACTGCCCCTCAGATGTAGTTTTACTTTGATTTTGTTAATTTGTCTAAAGTGTACGTGTAAGTCTTTGCCTTATTAGTCTTATTGTCCATGAAAAGTAGAAAGTAGAACACATTCCACTCATTGTAAGATTTTTGGTAGTGGAATGCTGTAAGATCCATCAGAATCACATCTTGACTTGGAAGCACATGGATAGCGCACTGCTGAGCACTACAGAGACAAATACTGTGCCTTTTGGAACAGCAAACTAATACCTCACACAATAAATCAGTGAGACCATCCCAACATGCATTGACCCTCTGTACTACACGACATCTCAGCCAATAGCATTCCATCTCACAGCTGGGCATGCATCACTCCTCTAGTGGAATAATGGGAGAACACAATAGTGTGGGCGTACTTCACTCTGGACTGTTCGGTTCCCATTACAATACTCATGTCCAGCTGTAATGAGCCACCATTAGACTGAGAGGCATCTTGCTTTGTTTTGTTCTGATGATAAACAAGGTATTTTTTTTTTAATAACACAGATGTGTTGTCTGTGTTGGCATGGTCATGTTGTAATACAGTGTTGTTAGTCAATGTTAGGCCAGTTGGCATAGATACTGTACATCTGCAGGTTCAGTGTGTGTGTGTGTGTGTGTGTGTGTGTGTAAGAGACAAACTCTGCTATGCCGATCAAGCTTATTGGTCATTACTTGTTATGATGAGCTCATATGAGGCACAGATTTCCTCTCAACAGATTTTTGACCTACAGCAAGAGTAGAAATGAATTTTCAAAGCATAGAAAATGTCAGTCTTCTGCCATCCTGTTGCAGTCATTTAAAAGCAGATCCTTCAGTGAAAGAAGTGCTAAATCTCCTGTGTATCCATCCAGTGCTCATATGAGTCATTTATGTGGTTAAAGGGTTTAAAGAGAAATTTTAGCCAGACGTGTTGCTTATTCTCTGTAACAAATGTTTGTCAGTTTCCTCAGACCTCTAGCAATGAGAGGCAATTTTATCGGCAAGTATACATAAAAAAAATAAATAAATAAAATAAAAAATAAAAAATGAATTAGCTTTCTGGTACTGACAAAATGATTTTGTAGTTACATTTCACTCAGACTAAAGATTGACCAATAATGTCCAAGTGCATTTCAGAGGAAATAAGCACCTGTCAGTAGCGTCACTGGTCCCTCTAGATGCATGCTCTCTACACAAACACACATAAGCTTGTGTACAGCTGGTGGCCTTTTTGTCTGGACAGTTGCTTTTGAAAACCTCCAGTAGCATCAATCACAACAGCAAAAAAAAAAAAAAAAAAAAAATTAAATAAATAAAACCAAGCACGATCTAATTAGCATAGAGCAGAGGATAGTCCAGAATGACTGACAGAGAGCCACACTTCTGCCATTCATAACCACTGGCTCTAAGCAAAACCAGATATGAAGTGGATATGAAGTGGGTGGAAGTTATTGATTCCCCCATCTTCTTGTGTTCTCTTTAGCAGCACTCGTGATATCCATTAGGGCTGCACAATATAGAAATCTCAGTAATTTTCAGCCTTTTGGTAATATTTTTCTTATTCTGTTTCAAAGAAAAGAGCTGCTGTTTCAACCAAACAAGCAGCCACTGTAGCCAAGTAGATTCAGTTGTTGTAAGCACAATATAAGACTCACCACATGGAACAAAATTCAGTCATTTATATTTGTATGAACAAATATAAAAATACATAAACAGAAATATTTATTCATAATAAAATGTTTCCATGTAAATAAAATGCCACATTGAGATTTGTGTAAACATTTTTTGAGTGCTAACAATTTTTACATTTTTTAAGTTTTTTACTGTTTTTTTTTTATTAATTCCTTTTTTTTCTTCTAAAAATCAGTTTCAGTCAGAGATGCTGTTTATGAAATCTGTTTTTAACTCTTTCCCCACCATTGACAAGTTATCTCGTCATTTAGAAGACTACGCTTCCTCCCCAAAGACGAGTTTTTACAGCTTTTCGTGTTTTCACTGTTATACACTCGGGGGCGCTATTACACATCTTCTGAATGAGTACAAAACCTCCCAAACAAAAACACATGTGAACAGGATGGAGAAACAAGCGATCTCTTATGTAAACAGATGCATATGATAAATAATGTGATCATCAGCAATAAACAGCATATAAATGAAAACTGCATAATGTTATGGAGTAAAATGATGATCCAGGAAGTGGTAAATGTCTGTGCAAGCTTTGGAGGTGTTGATGGAAGCGATTTACTGAATTTATGCTTTGATAATAGTACTGAATATTATCCAGATGTAGTTTTTGATAAAAATGTGATTTTCTTACCTTTTTGCTCAAAAATAAAAAAAATTATGAAACCTACCTATATTCAAGGGTTGATAAAAAAGAGAATGCTTTAAGCTAGAATAAAAAGTTTAAAAGTAGAGGCTCTGATCTTTATTTTGGTGTATTGCATATTCAAATATTCATACAGCAAAATATAGGCCATTAAATTTTATTGAAAATCATCAAAATCGCCGATGGTGCCTGGCAACCTTTTTTTTTTAAATGCTGGCGGGAAAAGAGTTAAGCTCATATTATTGACTCTATAGTGAATTTGGGGGCAAAGTAAAAAGTGCATTAAAATTATTGCAATGTTTGTTTATTTATTTATTTTATTTTAAATTGGCAAATAAAATCACAACTGTTTTCATTTCATTTCATGCTTCAGGCAGACATTTTTTACCAACGTAACATTTACATTGATTTCAAGGTACATATTTTATAATTTTTTTTTTATTATTAATTTTATATGCTTTACTGGCAGAATGTACTGTGAATATTAGTATATGACAGAGCCCTAATATTCATGGAGTTAATTTTAAAACATCTATACATAGACCCTCATGAAAAGACCACAGTGGCACTGTGTGATTAATTTTCATGAATATGTAGAGCGTTTGTGTTTCTTTGACTCTGCTTGAGTAAAGTATTTTTAGAGCACTGCTAAAGTGGAAGCTCTGCTGGTGTCTCTCGCTGCCAGCCTTGCTCTTCTTGAAGATAAGCATTTCCACCACGTCTCACTCTCTGCAAAAGAGGCCTTGCTGGGCACTCATTAATTGTGGATACAAACTAAATTCATGCCATGCATTTAATTAATTGAGAAATGTCCTTGTCATGAAAGCTCACAGTGGCATTCAGTAGCGTGAAGGTGCTTCATCATTGCACACTTTTGTCATTTTTTCCTTGACCCTCATGACTTGTTAAGCCTTCCAGAATGTTTTTTTTTTTTTTTTGCTTGTGTGTTTAGCTAAGATATAAAGTCAACTGCATGATTATTAAATTCATATTTCCTTTAATAGATAGCATTCATTTGGAATATGTTATTAAAGCTCTTTTCTAATGAAGCAATATTAAATGGCTTGCATGAAAGATGACATTTATGTGAAGGCAGATACAACACATGTAAGTCAGCATTCATTTTCTATTAAGGCCAATTAAACCGCCATTATCAGTGCATGGGCATATGCATTCATCCAGTAAATCAGTATTAGTGACCATTATATTGATAAATGCAAAGTCTTATGCTCACCATTGTTTCTATTTGAATAGGGGTGAACGATAACCAGTGCATTTAAAGGAATATTCTGTGTATATTAAAAAATGAAAGCTCAGTCGGCAATGTAATTTATTTCTCTGATGACAAAGCTGAAACACAAAAGAAAGAAACGATGGCATGAAATTTATTTCTGGGTTTACCATCACTTTAATCATGTATTGAACCCAGAAATTTTCTTTGAGGTCAACATTGTTGCAGAAACAAATTTACAATTCATCTTCTGTGCACAGTGTTTGAAGTGTGAAAAATCACATGTGACTATGAGAACTCAAGTCAACTTCAATAGCCTCTAATTTGTGTTTTTACCTGCTGGAAGCTGAATTTGTGGTAATTACTGACCAGCCTCCATTTGCCCTTTCAAAAACTACAGATGACACAATTAGTATGGCGTGAAGATTGCCTGGCTACTCCTGGACACACGTATACATGCACACACACATAAGCATGTAGCCTACAGACACAGAGACAAAAACAGGCTCGCAGTTTTGCTGGCACACCTTGACAGTGAATGATTACTATGCTCTGTGTTTTGCGAATGACGACGGACAACTCCTGCAAGCCAAATGCATTCCCCTCCAAGATAACGTCCTTGAGCTCCACCACAAAGTGATGTAAAGAACGGAATGATACGAACTTTGCAGTAACAAGCTGTTCAGATAGCATGCTTTTCTGACAAGCGATTTTAAAGCAGACAGTGGGATACTGGGCACTTTGCTAGCCAAGCCCCTTAAAGTCTTCTGCTTAGACAGGACAATTATTACAATCACCTCACCTCTTTTTGAGAGCAGACACCTGCGCACCGTGAACCACTTCACGAAGCAACTTGGGATGTTAGAGAGAGTGAGTGCTCTTATCTCTGATCTGTCAATGCTTTAGTGAGTACACCCAGCATGCAATAACCGCACCAAGGTATTTTTTGAAAATATGCAGGTAATTTAGGTGTGCATTCACCCATCAGGTTATTTGCTTTGAAGAACAATAATAGAGTAAATAAAGGTCTGTCCCATTTTTCGTACATCTGTGCAATTTTATGACATTTTTGTAGAGCAAGGAGTTTGAGTAATGTGTTCATACTGAACAATTCAATAAGACAAGTGTATCCAGATGAAGTACTTGTTCAATCAGCAGAGTTGGCTCTTTATGCAGCGGTACAGGTGGGGTTGTAGCCGTGAGGGCGGCTTGACCAAAATTTGTCAAGATGGTGGATGTGGTGACTGCTGAGATTTATCAGTGCATGATTTCTCAGAGCTGGTCCTCGGGGTGTTGGTGGTCCACTGATTAATGTGAAGACAGGTCAGGTGACCATGGGAAGAAGAGATAAGACCTGTCCGGATGCCCTTGGACATTTTGCTGCCTTGGTAAGGCTTCTGTGGTGGGCAAAATGGCAGAATATCTCTGGAGTCACTGTAGATGTGACTGATTGGATCCAAAAGAGACAGTAATGTGCTCTTTGTCACTGCCAGTCTGCCATGATGTGAACGTTTGAATTAAGAATCTATCCTCTTGTTGGCCGCCTCATGGAGACTGTCAGTAGTCACCTATCATCAGGCCCCTGTTGTGACTGACACACACACACACACACACACACACACACACACACACACACAAAGGCAACTTCATTCTGTGGTGAAGACAAACCCTTACAAATCTAATTTGAATGCTTCAAAATTATTTTTCAGTATCTGTTAAATATATATGTAAAAGCCAGTTATTTAGGTATATATTTCATATTTTAGGTATATATTAATGTCTATATTTTATTATTATCAGTGTTGAAAACAGTGCTGCTAAATATTTTTGTGGAAATTGTTATAGATTTATTTTCAGAATTCTTTGATGTTTGGATAGTTCAAAAGAGCAGCATTTATTTGAACTAGAAATCTTTTGTAATATTATAAATGTCTTTTGATCAGTTTAATGCACCCTTGCTCAATAAAAGTATAATTTCTTTCAAGAAGAAGAAGAAGAAGACAGTCATCAATTAACTGAAAGGCAACAAATGTTTCTATGTAATAAAAAAAAAATATATATTTCATTTTAAAATTATACAGCTCTTCAAAAATTCATATACTACATGGAGGAGTGTATACTGTTAATGCACAGTATCCGTTACATGATTTAGGGCACTACATATGTAATTTGTTTCTCCAGTAGGGACCATTTAAGTCACTACTTAATTGCATGTGTTAGCTATTAGCTAAAAGCCATTACAACTAGCAAGTGGTGGGGTAAATCACCCCAAAATACAGGGATTATCTAACCAATAAATGAATCAAGGTGAAGAGAAAATCCATTGTCTAATAGCTTTTGCTGCACAGGAGGCAACTAATGTACCCTAAGCTGGTTGGGCTCAAGATCAGCCTCAGGGATCAATGTTCTTAAGCCCAATCAAAGCAATTCCATCACATTATTTGGCTAGACTAATTGCTCAGACTAAAAAAGTGCAAAGTTTAGCCCTAATGAGACTGACCTGTAGAATAAATTTGTTCCCTTGCTTTAAAGATTATGCTGACTTCTCTTATCCTGGAGCATTTGTTAAATGAACACTTCCTGTGCATCCACTTCTAATCGCTATTGCTATAAAATCATTGCTTGTACATATTTCACAAGAAAACTGCTGTTTCGCCAGTGTCTCTGATTTAAAGCCACAAATCTCTGGATCAGCCAATGTGTTTCACACATTATCACAGTTTATCACATACTGTACCAGTCTTTGCTACCCATTAGCAAAAGTAGAGCCTCGGCCTGCCTAGATGAGCCAGGAGACCACAGGAAGAAGAGATAAGACCTGCCTGGATGCCCTTTGGACATTTTGCTGCCTTGGCGAGGTTTCTGTGAAGGGAGAAATGGCAGAATCTCACTTGGAGTGTCCATAGATGCGATTGATTGGAGTGGGCAAAAGAGACAGTGATGTACTCTTTGTCACTGCCACTCTCCCACGGCGTGAAAGTTTAAAGCAAGAATCAATCCTCTCGTTGGCTGCCTCATGGAGGCTGTCGATAGTCATAAGTGGTTGACCTTCCCATCAAAGTTTGTGCCCCTCATCAGGCTCATGGACTCTGGCAGATATTGCTTGGAAAGCTGCATCCATCAATTCTGTGCCAAAACAGCCAGTACAGAGAGAGGAACTGTCATGCTGACAGGGCTTTGAGGGTTTTTCACAAGAGCTGAAGTGTTAATAAAGCTAATAACACCACCGTCAGTGGCAGATGTTCAACAGGAGTTAGCATTTAAATGCAAAAACTCTCTTTATTTAAGCTCCGCTATGCACTGAAAATACATTAAGTTAGAAGTCATAGTCATCTGCATCAACAATTCCCAGTTTGCACAATGCAGACGTTACTGTAAGTAGCAGATTGTATTATTTCATATCTTCCCTCCAGATATTATGCTCTTCATTTACAATGCACTTAGTTGTGCATAAGGATAGTAATTGGTCTTGTAGCTACTTCAGAGACTTTTCTACTTAAAAGTATGATTCTCAGAACTGGTCCCTGCTGAGAATATGGTTATCTCTCGTTCCCACTTCACTACTAAGGGTCTGTCTTCCTTTTCTTCAGGCATTGCACCATGAGCTCTGTCAATCTGTGTCTTTAGACATGGTATGCACTACATGGAGTGAACACAATACTTGAGCTACATCTCAAGCTATACTGTAAAAAATTAATAATATTGCAGTTGTAAAAGAAATGAAATTTGAGTGAGTCATCAAATCATTGCAAACTGATTTGTTCACACTCACTAATTCATTCAGTAATTAAACAAGTATTTGTTTTTATGATAGACTCATATAATCATTCACAGTTTTTTTTTTGGCACAACAAAAATAGACACAGTAGCTGACAATATTGTATCTAAAATATACTTTACATAATAAGTTCCTGTGACATTGTCCTATAAAAGCACACTCCCAAATCCAGTATCGAAAAAGAACATATGTTATACTACTCTGAGTAGATTTTAGTGGCCTGAGAACAGTGAGGAAAACTGATTTTGGATGACATGTAAACGTTTTTTGTTAACAACGGGCACTGAATCAGTAAAGGTCATGGCAGAATTGGTCGCAACACAGCATGAGTAGGCAAAAGCCATAATAATGTCCTTCAAATGACTAACTTTAAATATATCAGCTTTATTTTTGGGTCAGCCCACACCTTGCTCATTTTGAAGCTCAAAACCATCATTGAACACAGATTTGTGGGTTGCGCTACATTAAAAGATGAACTTTTCTCTCTCTTTTTTTCCCACCGAAATCAGCCTGGTTCCTTGACAGGCAAAGCCTTTTCATAATGAGATACATCTACGACCCACTCTGTTCAATCAGTCTTCTCAGGTAGTCCATTTCCTTGGCTGTGGGAGGTTGTGAAATATTCAGTAGCATGCATCAGTACTCCTATTATTGAAATCAGCAGCTACTTTTTTAAAAATGTGTAGCCATTAATCAATCATTACCGGGACGTTAGCTTTATTATTTGCTTCATTACTAAAGCTCTACCTCTTGCAACAACCATTCTGTGTGCATGAGTGGAATCTAATGCAGCAACTAGTGCCATTTTTCCATCATTATGTAAGCGCTAGAGATCTATTGTTGGAGATTACTGATAATGTTTTCACCCTTCAACCTTACAGCCCTCTGTAACAGTCTTCTATTATGTACAGCCTTTAATGATTAATTAATTGTCTCGTCATGCTTGTGTCTGAAAGGCTTAAGACTTCAGGTGAACTTACTGAAAGTTTTGCACAGCATTTCCAGTATGTAAGCATTCATAAAGGTGCTAAGCTTTTATTATATTTCAGGCTGACTCTACATTTCTAAAGACCAGCACTGAAGTGATAAGAGAAGTCAGAGAGATCTAACAGCCCGATAACCAACCCACAACTGTCCCAGCATGATGACTTTTTATCTGCCAGATTTAGTGAGACCCCCTAACAAGATTCATTGCTTTTCTTTTGCAGAATTAGGAAGGGTTATCTGTAAGAGTGATCAACTGGAGGGAGACCATTGCAATTATCACTGTCGGCTATCAGTTTTCGCACTCGTCTTAAAGAAGGGGTATCAAAAGAACACCAAAAAAAAAAAAAAAAGAATGTGTCATGTCATTTGTTGCATCGCCTTGCTCGGCTGAGAAATGGGTGTAAATTATTCTCCATTTAGGGCAATTGTGCTGCTGCTCAATACAATGCCATTATTGTTCTCAAGAAATAGAGTAACATCTCTGTAGAGGAGCGGTCACCATCATGTGGGAGTGTAAAAGCAGCTGTGATTAATGTTTTTCAAATGTAATGACAGTCAGCATTGTAGAGGAGGAGAAGGCAGAGACCACTGTGTGTGGTGGTTATTGGCTCCTGTTTTCACTTGGCATAGTCAACAGAAATCGAGCTGGGAAGTAAACTGCCTTTCACATGCCGAACCCTGAAAAAAACTTGCAAATTGAATATTGAAAAAATAAGACTGCCTTGACTTGGCTGAATGCAGCTGTGGCCGGCACGGTTATTTATTTGGCCATAAATCAACGTGCCACCGGCACAGTTTTGGTGGTGCATTTGAAAAACGGCAGCTATTATAGTTACTATTTGAGCACAATCATCCTCATGTCTCCAAGCTGATTAGGAGTTGTCCTGAATGGCTCTGATTGTGTAATGATCAGCTAATTACAAAGAGCACAGTCCCATGCTGTGATGAATTCAGCCTAGCTGTTAATGCCAGTCTGGCAGAGTGAATAATGCAACACCCCATAAGAGTCTCACTCACAATACCACTGCAGTAATAGCATTAGAGCACATAGCAATTTAGTTTTTTTTTTTTTTTTTTTTTTTTTTTCATGTGTTCTAGATGAAAATGTTGCCTTGAATATCTCTTTTTAAATATTGCATCATAAAGCAGTTGCCAGTGTGTATTTACACACAGTTGTTAAGCGATCTGTGCAGCTGTGATGCATATTGCCAATGTATAATAGAAAACAGCAAAGCAGAGAGCCATGGCTGTAGCTCCAATCGTATTTATTATACATAACCATGAGCTACTGCAATTAACAAGAGTAAAAGCACAACCATCTCCTTAACTAGCATTTTTAGTCTTCTTGGCATATGAGAAGGACTTTGATGAGGTATTTATTTTATGTAATATATGTCATTGTACAAAAATACTGGCAAAACCGTCAATGTAAATATAATGTGATTTTCTAAAGCATGTTGTAAAGATATAGCATATAGTGAGATCCAAAAGTCTTAGGTTGTAAATTGATAGAGAGAGAGAGAGAGAGAGAGAGAGAAAGAGAGAGATTGGAAATTTTACACAATTAAAAAAAAAACTTTTTCAGTTCCGGTCTCTGAATTTTGGTCCCCACTATAAATCAATAGGTCATGCCTGGTGTAGTAGTTGCAACATGGTTGTCATAGCAAAGTTCAGTCCAGTGTCATTTTGGCTGTTGTGACAGTGATCAGCACTTTGTTCCAGTGTTTGGAGACAAAAATAGGGAAACTCACAGACCAAGACTGACCAGCAGGACTCTTCTAGAGTGAGGGCTTTGCAACCAGCCAAATGTAACAGAGCAGAACAGGGCTAGAATAGGTGGACACCACATCAGGCAATTCCATTAGCTGCATTACACAAGAATCAGAGCCTTGAATCTAATTCCATCTGCCACAGAAGAACAGTGAACCTCAAGAGACCACGTGACTCTGCAGAATGCCGACAAATGTCCTGCTTTAACGTTGTAATGTGAACTTCGGGGCAGCTAGTGAGAGTAAGACTGAGGTATTGTGAGACCATGGTGTGTAGTGGTTTGAAGCAGACAGGCTGGACTAATGCGGCGTGCGCCCCGGCACTGAGACTGATGAACGTGCCGTTCTGCTGAGATGGGCCCATTTATTACCATCTGACATGACAAATCATTGCACAAGGATACAGGGCCAGTTTGTGCACTCTGCCACCCCACCACAACAAAGCCATTGGTAATTCTAATGGACAGTATGTGCAAATGTGACATTTCTTCATGGCCATGCAGATATCTCATTTTTGCAGCCGATTCTGCACCATTACATTTAAAAGGAAGAGTTTTGTTTAATCATAATATTCAAGAAGGGGTCCTAGCGTTCTTCAATGACTGAAGGTGCATTTGATCCACTTAACTCACACTTTATAATATAGGGAAAAAGAGAAGTGGAGAACCACAACTGAATACAAAAAGACACACTTTGTATTTGAATGAGATCTTTACATGTCACACATATACATTTCAAAAATGCCTGATTTCTATGAGTAGGAACAAACCTGCAGTACACGACAGTCCTGTTTTTCATCCTCTAATACTAATGCGCACCTCTTAGAAATATCCTCTCCACGTACAGGCATTTGATCTGATTTCTTTTTTTTTCATTCTTGTTCCCTGGTGCTCTGAGCTTTGATGTCCGTTTTCATTAAACAGATTGTGTTTCTTTTCTCACAGAGTGAGGTCATGCTTAACAGGGCGTGCTTCAATTGCAAAGAGTTGGGTCACTGGTGAAGCGTGTCTGCACAATTTTTTTTAGAGTGATTTAGACTGGGTTTTGTCGTTGAGAAATAGCTGTGTACTCACAAGTACAGCTAATTGTATTTTCAATTAATTCCTTCGGCAAATGATGGTAATGATAAAAGCAGAGGTGACTTTTAGCACTACTCAACTGTGACTTTATTAATTAGATTTGAGTCATGAGCAAAGCCCAGCAAATCTTCTTGCTTTTAAAGATGCTGTGTAATGAATGCAAATTTCACTTGTTTTCTCTCTCTTCAGTTCTTTTTTATGCACATGGCCAAAAGTATGTGGACAACCCCTTTTAATTATTGAGTTGTACTATTTCAGCTACTCCCGCTGTCAGCAGATATATAAAATTAAGCATACGTCCATGCAGTCTGCTTAGACAAACAGTTTTCGTATAGTGGGTCATGTCTTTTTTGTTCCAGCATGACAATGTGCCTGTGCGCAAAGCATGGTTGATAAAGAAATGTTTTGAGTACGAGTATGTTGTGCATAACCCACATTGCAAGCGGATAGTGTACTGTATCTATAGCTGTTAGATCTGCAGCGAGCTAAAAGAGGAGTTGTAGAGAGGAGAAAAACAGCCTTGTGAGTAAGGATAAAATCTACTCTGTGCAGCTCAAACAGACAGGAGGACTCACTCAGGAGAATCTCCCTCTCTGTACAAACATGCAGAAGCGCAGGACAAAAGAAGAGTGTTTTCTGTTTACTAACCCTGATGGGAGGAAGTCAATCTCTGGAGCTTCTCAAGCAGGGCACGGTGGTCCACTCCTGCCTACTTGAACATTTGTCTGGCGGGCCGATGTATTATTCATCTGGACGGATTTGCAGCTGGATTAGTCCCTGCCATGGCCTGTTTTCTCTCTGTCCGCAGTGATGTGCTGATGGCTTAATGATGCGACAGGTCTCTGGGAGGTGGCGGATGCATCTGGCGGCCGCTGACACCTGCCAAAAAGAGAATCTCCTGATGGGAAGAGAGCAGCTGCACAACAGATGCAGGCTAATAAAACACTGCTCTTTACTGGCCTCTGATTGGATGGCACATGACAGAGGTGATGGGGAAACGGCTCTTTGTTTAAGCTTAATCACCAGACAGGAAGCTGAGGAGAACAAACTTCATCTTCCTGTCACACACCTACATTTCCTTAATAATGCCAGTGATTTTAGATATTTTATCAGTGACATACATTTGTTTGCATCATGCATTTTTAATTAAGATTATGCTAAAAATTGCACCGCATTTCACCCTTCAGTTAGTAAATCTCTAAGGGTTTGTCTACATTTTAAAGATAAAAATATTTGTGCTTATAAGTGCTGATGGTCTCCATGGATGTGTCTGCCAAATAATAGTTAATTGAGTCAGTGAACTGCAAGAGCAGCAAATATGCCCACCTGGAGTGGTAAAATATTCATGTCATACCTGGTGTAATGTGGCATCACTAATGCAGCGTGATGGTAGATGGAATTTTGCTGGGTTGGGTGGCAGCACTACAGAAAGGCCTGTCATATTTAATGGCAGACAGTCCTTGTGACAGTTCACATTAGCTGCTGCGGATGCTGAAATTTTTATATGTTTTATATTCCCTTAAGTCAGGCTTTACATGAAATATCATCAGGAAATTATACTGTAAAATGAGGTCAAGGCTACAAAAAAAGGGGCTCTAAAGTTCAGCTAAAGTATAGAGGAGGCTTTTAATGTGCAAATACAGATATTTACACAGAAATCAAAAATGAGGCAAAATCAGATGAAGCCGTCATTAACATTCACTTGAGAATGCGTGTGATTTTCAAGATTCTACAGGCAATTACTGTACCTTTGTTCATAATCTAAGGCCCTTTTAAGCTCTTTGGAGTCATGATGTTATGCAGTCAAGTTCTATCTTAATCTGTTTTGTGGGGCGGAGAATTTAGAAATCGTTTTGAAATCAAAACAAAGTCATCCTCTCTTTACTAGTACTTCTCTGCATTTTAGATTCAAAGGCCCCCAATATTAGCTAAAACATTTCCTCTGATATTTCTGCTCTTAATATGACAACGCTGCATGTTTTCAAGTTTTTATATTAACAGAAATGAAATAATTATCCATAACACATTGATTTCAGAATATTCTATTTTCCAATAAAAACAAAAGTTATTTAGGGGTGGAAAAATTGTCTGTTTACATCTCAAGGGATGTTTTTTTTTTTTTTTTTTTTTTTTGCTTTTTTTGTGCCTTGTAAGAAAAAGTATGATTTAGCAGAGTGCTTAATACAGAAACATATTATTTATTTATTTTAAAGATTTGAAGTACACTACTTTTAGGTCAGTTAAGTGCACTAAGTCATATTGTGGCCTTATTGAAAGTTTACTGAGTTCCGGCCCTGTTATTGAGAAACTGTTCTGTATTTTATACCTCACACATTCTATATTGCCTATCAGCAAATACAACCAAATCACCAAAACTGTGATTTAAACTCAAATGCTCTGAAACCTCCTGTTCCTCTCTAGTTCTCTCTCTTTCTCATTTTGATTCATTTAAGATCTCCCCTCTGCTGTGTATAGAAAACCACAGTTATGGAAACAACCATTTAATTTCCGTCCTTTTAATGGACAATAACTATTACGATAAACATGGTGGGTAATGACAGAAACACACCCAGCTCTCAGTCATCTCCATTATGCTTTTTTTTTTTTCTTGTCCTCACTCAGAGAGATTTCACAGCATGTTCAGCTCAGTAGAAGCAAGACTGAGCAGTCCCTGTAATTTTCATCAAACAAACAAAGGATAGCAATGGTATAAAAAAGTTAAGTCAGCGAGACATTTTCTCTATTTAATGTGTTGCTTTACCCAAGCTCACAATGACCCTCTATTAAATGCTGGAAAAGCTGCCTTTGTCTGTCTTCCATTTTGAAGTCCCTCTGTGTCGAGATACCTGATCTTTTGTCTGCGCTTTCCTTCCCTACTGATTCATCGACTCAAAGCTTTCTGTCTGCTTTCTGAAGAACTTTCCTCAAATATGCAGAAGAAACTCACTGTTACCATAGTAGCGTATTATGATATTCAGAAAGAACAACCAACCATTTGGGATGCTAAAATTAGGCCAAAGTGTGTGCATGCAGGCGTGTTTTTTTTTTTTTTTTTTCTACTCCAGAATGATAATAAGATTCATCGTCTCTAACTAGACAGAACAATTAAATTAACTGGAGAAGAAAGTTTCTCTACACCCGTAGGCTCTGCACAATTGTTTTGCCTCTAATTAGATAGAAAACTTTCAAGACTGGTGAAAATAAATTTGTGGTAAGTTTGTTTTATTGTGCTGTTTTATTTTTTCCCAAACAGTCCATGTTTTTCTTTTTTCCAAACACATATAAATAATGCAAAATTACTGCCCTTAACGAGTACACTGAGCTTTGATCTTATGCTGTCAGTGGCACATAGCTAACATTCTTTAAAAATTACTATGTTGTTTGCTTAAAATAAGTTTGGAAATTAGAAATCACACATAGATAACTAGAGACAACAGTAATAATCAAAAGGTGAATATTTATTAATAAGCAAGAACACCCAAAAATAATGAAGACAAATTGAATTTGAATACAGCAAAGTTTAAAATATTACATACATTTAAGCTTGTTTAACAATCGTTTTAGAAAAAAAAAAAAAAAAAAAACATTTAAAAGTAACATTTTAATTCAAGTGTATTTAACCCTTCTCTGTTATCCCTGGACATATTCAGTATAGAAAACTCTTATGTGTATCCTTTGTTCTTGATCAGTCTTACGCAATATTGATTCCTATTACTTACTATAAATATTTAACCATTTCACCTCATATACCATAGGCTCAGTCACAAAAGACATGGAAACCAATGCTGAAGAAATCAGTTATGCATAACACTTCCTTTCATTCATTTTCCCGATGCTCCCTGCTGTCTAGATGTCTTGCACTTCCACATGCTCCATTTCCCTGTATTAAAGAGGGCTGGCTTATCACTGTGTCTGCGAGTCTGTTAGCATTGCATATCTTACATGCAAAGTGATTACAGCAGTGGCAGCACCCAGTCATCCATGAAGACAGCAGTGCTCTTGGGCAATGGCATTACATGACATGTTGGCAGGAAAAGCTTTATACACATGAGAGACAGAAACCATGGAATCTGTGGCTAAGAAGCTACACAATCCCCCAGGGCCACTTCAGATAACCTTCTCACTTCCATGGAGTTAAATATAGGTTGACATAGGACTCCCTCTCATACACCACAACTCTGCAGTCTAGGTTGCTGGGTCTAGAAATCATGAAATGTACTACTGACAAACAGTGTTGTGGGTAACGCGTTACAAAGTAACGCGTTAGAGTACTCTAATTACTTTTTTTCCTGAAATGTGTAACTTAACGCGTTAGTTTCATGCGTAAGTAATCAGTAACTTCGTTATTTTTTTAAAAAAGTAATCCGTTATTTTAAGGAAAGGAAAATCCCGACTGCAGCCTGCTTTTTGTCAGACAGTAGGCCTAGGTCTACTGTGCCACCTGCGGATGTATCAGCGGAGCCGAAGCTCTACGTAAAGTCAATGGCTGTGATACGTCTGTGCCCTGCGCCTGACCCTGTGTGTGTGTGGGTTTTTTTTTCGAACTCCCGGCAAGATGGCAGAGAGGACAGCGTTTGGTTTATGGAAGTACGCACATTATTTTCAATTTTCTCAACGAAAAAGAAAAGAACATAACGGTAAAATGCACACTCTGCGTTGGTGAAAAGCTTCTGTCGACCGCCAAAAAGGATTTAATTCGGTTTGTTATCATTTTTGTTTGACAGGCAGCTGTTAATTTCTGTTAGATCGTTGGCTGGCTGGTTGTTCATCATTTCTAAATGGATTTAAATCTGCAAGCCTGTTTAAGGTTGTGTTTACAAGTAACCATACTTGTACTTTGATAACTGCATTATTTAAAGTTAAAGAAAAATCAGGAGTTATCTTGTGGCGCTCATAATATACAGTAGCCTAGGCTACCCGGGCTGGGTAGGTGCGAATTTTGATTAATAATATGTTCTGTGATAATAAATAAATAAAACGCCATGTGGAATAGCCTATTGCTGACTGTCTGTCCTGTTATTGTTATCCTGCGGTGTTAATTTTAGTCGGATGACTGACGTTATTCATTGTCGGGAGTCACGACTTCTAGGTGCATTTAAAGGGGCCGGGGGCTGTGTCTGTCATGTGTGAGCCGCTGCAAACGGCTTTTAATTTTTGGTAACGCATGAGTACTCTAACGCGTTACTTTTATGAATAGGTAACGCTGTATCATAACTGATTACTTTTAATTGATGGTAACGTTGTAACCTAACTAACTACTTTCCAAAGTAACTATACCCAACACTGCTGACAAAGTTGCCAAATTACTGTATATGACCATTGGGGGTTCTAATGCAGATATCTTTCCAGAAGAGCCCTGCTGAATTTGGTTCCTCTGTTGTGTCTTTCTCAGACAGACCCTTCACATGCTCTTTCATTACAGGGGGGCGTCAATCCCACAGCTCCACAGGTTTGATTGGGCCATGACTGGAAAAAAGGGCACAAATCTGCACTCCCAACATGCTGAACTGAGCTCTTTTCACACACAGTGGTGTTGGAGGTCCAGCACCTTGCCATCTCTGATGATGTCTCACATTAGAAGTGTGACAGGTTGATTGAGATTTTGCAAGGAGCATCACTTTTTACTTTTTTTTTTTCTTCATCAGAAAGCCTCTGACTTCTTGGAGTTGACAGAAGATCTTTTTTTCTGTCCTGTATATTCATTTATTCAAAAGACTTTAAGGAAAAGAAATGTATGTACAATACCATTTTGTTGTATTTTGAAGCATTTTTTGAAGGTTCAGCAAGCTGGCAAAGTTTAATATGTCATTTTAAAATCTCTTTTCTTCCAGATGAATCTTTTTTTTTTTTTTTTTTTTTTTTTTTACTTTTTAATTTTACTACCACAGCAAACCAATACTGCATGTCATGAAGGTAATTTGTACAGTTTAAATACACCTAACCTTTGCCCATGCAAAGGTTAAGCCTTAATGACTTTGCTTTACTCCATTAAAATCCTTAAGGATGTCAAATAGGGCTGTATAGCACTTCAATGTCATTGTTATCAAGGAAATGTCTGATTTATGCCAGTCCGGTGATGGCTGCACTAACCCTGACATGTTCCGGAGGTCCAGGAAAATAAATGGCTAAGCTAAGAAACCGGAGGCAAATGGATAATAATAAACGCCTCTCCCAAGTCCCAGCCGCCTGCTGAGGCGATCCATTTGTTAAAGTCGGAAGTGAGGTCAGGCCTGGACAGTCCCAGAGTGCCTGTTGAGGCTCGACAGATGGTGCAGACCAATTAAAAAGACCTGTATGTGAGCTGGGAGCAAAAGCGTCCATGTTCTGTTTGCGAATATAGGCTCTGGAGAGGAAAGCGACCCTGTAATGTAGTACTGGATCGGTGTGAGGCCAGTCTGAGAGAAGATCTCTGTTTGCTCACATATATGTTTTCAGTCAGCCCTTTTCTACTGAAAAGTCTTACTTCATCTCTCTGTTCGTTTTGGACTTCATCTTGTTTCCAGTGAGGGTGAGTGGATGAGTCTGTAATATGGGAGTTGATATGGTACCTTTAGGTCTTCATTAGCCGGAAAGGAATAAGATTGACTGCAGAATTGGGGTGATTTTCTGCACTAAGGTCTTCTGCTCAGAGATATACTGTAGGCTCTTAGCGGTCTGAACTAAACCGTGTTCTATCATGAAAGCCTTGAGGGAAATGGCTGAAGCTTCACAGTCTGAGCAGAAAAATGCAAAGCATTGTCCTCATGGGAGAGCTGCTGCCAAACAACAAGGGACTAACTAGATTTACTCATATAATTAAATGAAAAAATAGGAGCTAAATGCATGTGCCTCATATAGATCTTGCAAACTGCTTTGGCCTAAAAACTATTTCAGGCTTTTTCATGGAGGTGGAGGCTGTAACTGTGATAATTTGCTTTAACAAATACATTTTTTGAAGGGCATTGAAATAATTAAACCCCTATTCTAGTTCCTTCCATCGCTGTTCTACTTAAACCCATTGGGAATTCTCTTGCCATCTTAAGTAGACAGTATAACCAGCAGTTATTATATTATCCAATTTCTTCACTGATAGTGATATTAACAGTCTTCTGCTATAGGTTCTTTTTCACAAATAGTAACATTTTGGTTTCAAAAGATTTGTATTTGGAGCTCTGCGAACTTGGAGATTTTATTTCTTTTCTTTTTTTATGAAAGCTCAGACACAATTGAAAGTAAGCACAGAAAAGAAGCAAAGGACAAGGGGCATTAATCTCTCTAGTGTTCATATTGAAAAATTGTAGTGCTCATGATGCCAGGCCCATTGATAAAAGCTCCATAATAACACCTCCCCTTCCTCAACACACACACACACACACACACACAGAAACTCTCGAAGTCATATATCTTAATTTTTCTGAGCACTTTGCTCCTTTTTGGTGATGGTGTTGTCTCTTGCTCTCTTTTTAAACGTATTAGGACCAATGTAAAGGGGTCACAGTCCCGCTGCTTGATTGATGAATCATGAATTTTTTTTCCGCAACGGTCCTAGTCTGATATCAGGACATAGTGCGCCCAGTCTTAAATCCATTTTGCTCTTCATGCAAGGCAGTTGCTGGGTAAATACTTTGATTTGATTGATGACACTCATTAATGGAAGGTGCCTGCAGCCTTTGAGTAATTGCCCTTTGGTTTCTTTTCCCCATGTTGTTTAATCTGCAGAAACAAAGAGGTATTTGTGTCCCATGCTAGTAGATGCCAGATTGATATTTTAACACGGTGTTCAAGCATCTGGGACATTGCTTGTGAGTTTTGCCCCTCTGGCTTTATTGGAAGAGGAAAGATCAAAGGAGGAACATGCACGTTATTTAATTTATTGACTCAGATGACACAGGTCCAGGTCATGTAGTTTCCTCTGCAGCGGTTTCTGGTTCGTAGCATTTCTGTCGAGGGACACAGGGATTGAGCTGTTATTATAGAGCTTGGGTCCCCCTTCATGTCCCATTCAGTCCCATATCTCAGGAGATGTTTGCTTTAATTACGCTGTGTTCTCCTTATCGCTCGAGACGACTGCACCATACAGCTCCACTTTGTAATGCCTCATGGGAAAATCTGCTGCTCTTGCTATTTTATACATTAACTAAACTCGGTTTATTACTCCCACAGCAGCTCAAAGTGATCACAGTCTTGGTCGCTTCATTATTGAGGTCTTGTCTTCACATTTGGTTTTGTGTTTCTTGCACTCTTTTCCTCTTAATGATTCATTGTATAAAGCAAAACAAAAAAAGTTTTTCTTTGTACAAAATGTAATGTTGACCAGTAGACAAATGACTATTTATACGATGTTTTAATCAATTCTGGCTTCATCTGGTATGAAATTTTCACTTTTGACTGTCCAATTAATTAGCACTTTAAGACCTGTGTTAAAAATGTTTTTGACCAATTCTACCTTAGCCTCTCTTTTCTCAGAGATGCTTTTCACCTTTTCTGAGAAGGGTCTGGCTGCAGACTTGCACTTGCATTCTCAGACTTGCATTCTCAGACTTGCACTCTCAGACACTTGCGCTTCCGCTAGTGACATCCGTCTTTTTTATTTAGTTCTATTTATTGATTACTTTTTATTTGAATCTCTCATCATTTTACAACAGTAGCCAGGTGGTGAAGACAAGAAAAAATAAACAAAATGACGAAGTCACTTGCAATCTCAGCAACCTGCGACGTCACTTGCAATCGACACAAATCGTATGTGTTGCCAGTGGAGACAAGACGCTGTGGTGATTAAACGATTAAAACTAATTTAGTACTATAACGTACAGCGTCCTGCAAGAAAAAGACAAATCCGTGGCCACAGAACAGCAGAATATGAACGCAATGCACAAAGTCTCTCGTTAAGCGTTTCATTTCCTCCCGTAGAAAATCATTATAAATAAAACACATAGCTTAATGGACAAAGACAAATAATAAAAGAGCTGTAGACAGTTATTCTATATGGAAAAACGCTTAACGCGAAACTTTGCATGTTGCATTTATTCTGGGCTCACCTGGTTGCCTGTACATATTATGTATATTTTAATCATGAAGAGGAGCATATTGAGTTTTCTTCTTTATCTTCTTAGTCTATTATTATGCCACATTATGCCATGTTTTGCGCCTGTTTTTTGCCATGTTTTATACATTATTCGTTATATTAAGAAACTATATTGAATTTGATATTTGAATAGCATCTTAATACATTAAGCCATATTAAGTGTTTATGTTTTCTACGGGAGGAAAACGCTTAATGAGAGACTTTGCGCATTGCATTCATATTCTGCTGTTTTGTGGCCACGGATTTTGCGGGTCTTTTTTTTTTTCTTGCCGGACCCCTGTATGTGATGTTACTAATTTAGTTTTAATCGTTTAATCACCACAGCGTCTTGTCTCCACTGGCAACATGCACGATTTGTGTTGGTTGCAAGTGACGTCGCAGGTAGCTGAGAGTACAAGTGGCGATTGCAAGTGACTTCGTAATTTAGTTTCTTTTTTCTTGTCTTCAACACCTGGCTGCTGTTGTAAAATGTTGAGAGATTCAAACAAAAAATAGAACAAAAAGAACAAAATATAAAATAAAGACTGCAAGTAATGTAACTACCGGAAGTGCAAGTGTCTGAGAGTGCAAGTCTGAGAGTGCAAGTCTGAGAATGCAAGTCTGAGAATGCAAGTGCAAGTCTGCAGCCAGACCCTTTTGCCTTTTCTTATAAAAGTATATGAAAGGTCTATTTGTTTGGATGGTTTTTACTGCAATTTTACATAAATCATCCAAAGATATATAAATACTTTTTTTGCCTCAAGGTTCTGATATAGGATACAAGCGTATATATGCTTGTGTGTGTGTGTGTGTGTGTGTGTGTGTGTGTGTGTGTGTGTGCATATAGATATATGATATATATATATATATATATATATATATATATATATATATATATATATATATATATATATATATATATATATATATATATATATATATATATATTTTTTTTTTTTTTTCAAAATCATTGAATAGAGAAGATTAAAGAATTTTTCAGCCCTCATTCCCAAATAAAACTATATAGCGTATGTTACTCACTTAATGTAATATCAAATATCGATTAGCGTCATTGTAGTTTCAAAATTAACAAAACAATTCCCAGTATCCTATTGAATGCATTGTAGAAATGTTAGAAACCATACTGTCTTATCCGAGTGTTATCATTTGTCCTTACTTTCAAATGTTGCTTATCTTTTTTCAGTTGACTTATAAGTATTTGCCTCATTCTAATTAACAATCTCTGCAGTTTGTAATCATATTACTGCATAATTTAACAATTTCTTGATAAAACTACTTTGCATTGTCACGATTCACTCTAGCCCATTTAAGAAAAATATCCAATCAAATTTTACTACTTATGAGCATTTAACTGAAAACTACACTATTCACAGAAATCACTAGTTGGTTGCAAGGGGTTGATCTGTAAAGCATATCTGAGTGACAGCAGAAACCAAGAGGGTGCAGCTTAGCAGATAAAATCAAGCCTTTACAGTAGTTTGTGACTGACTGCACCAATGGATATAGGTGAATTAATAGTAGAAGTGTTGTATAATCTCATGTTGAGAATGTTTTGTTTAGTCTTTATGACATGCATGGCTTTCCCTGCCTCTCAGGTCAGGTTTGGCTTCTTGGGTTCAAAAACATGCATTCAGGTGCAACAAAGTCTTAGCTTAGCTCTTAGCTTCTGCCCTCTCGCTATAGAGAGTCTGCTGTGCTCATCTTTTCTGTTCCCTTAAGCAGCAGAATTAAATGTCGGATGTGCCAGAGTGTAGCGGAAAGGCTCTGACCTCTGCTTTGTTTGTGAATCACGACTGTAAATAATTACACATCTCATCTGATAATTGTTCACACTCATCCTGCCTGAGACATCAAAGACCTCAAGCAATAGGTATCGTTTGCAATTACTGGATATAAGAATGGGCACTTTTCAAAGGGCAGGCTAATAGCGAGACTGCATTCTCGCAGAGTGTACTCGAACGTTCGGTATTTTGGTCTTCTCTGGCTCTAATTCACTGTTTCCCAATGTGAATAACTCCCACTGAAAAATTTAATCCTGCACATGCTGTTTCTGCATCCTTGTCTAATCAGGTTAATCCGGTCCAGTCCAACACTGGGTGGTTTTAAATGTAATTCTTGAAGCGTGGCATCTCATAATCAGATTTGATTGGAGGACAAGTATCATATGAGGATATAAGGTCATAAGTTATGTGCCTGGAACTTTGTATTATATGAGACAAAAGATGCAAATTTCAGTTAAATGCAATCCTATTGGGATAAGCTTCTTTTGCTATACTTGCCACTCCTCTAAACAGCTGTGGCGTTCAGTCTGTTTATTACATGTACAAGTGAGCATTTTTCATTTTTGACGTTTTAGCATCTTTTAGAGGAAGCACAAATGGTGCATATTAATCTTACTTAAAAACACAGATGCTTTCTTAAAACCCTTGCTCATGCAGAGGACTCGCTGAGCGCTAGTGTGTCAACTTTAGGTGACTATGGCCAGATTTGCATTCTCAACCAGTTCCAATTCTTCCATAATCTTGGTACAGTCACATAAATATATTTAAAAAAAAAACTTAAATCAAAATGTAACAATTTTCTGTCATTAATATCCAGAGTTATGGAATATTTGTTTATGCGTAAACAAGATTTTCTTGAAGCAGTTATATGTCAAGCAGCTGTGGATTGTCTTTTCACTACTTGCTTCACTCTCAGAACAAAATGTACAAAAATTGTACCTTTAGAGGTTCAACAAATTGTCACTGTGGCAGTACACTTACAAAAGGCACAAAATGTACCATTTAGGTACTAATATGTACAGTTTAAATACTTTTATGTACATTTAGGTTACTGGTATGCACCCTTTACCTGAAGACTAGCAATGTCCACCAACAAAGTAAATAGAGTACATCAAAAATTTAAATTCTGTCATCATTTACGTAGCCTCATTTTTCTAAACCTGTATGACTTACTTTCTAGTTTTCCATACAGGTTTGCTTCCCCTTGACTTCCACTGTCTATACAGTGGAGGCCAATGGGAACCTTATTTACCCCTAAAATGTTCACAGCATTACCTTAAGGGTACATATTATTACTCCAAGGTACTAATATGCATGTTTTCGGCAGTAGATACTGTAGGTACAAAGTTGTCCCTTACTTGCCCAGTGATAAGCTGTTTTACAATTCCTGCACAGTCTTTCCTGATAATGAAGGAAACATTTTTATGACAAAATAAAGAAAAAAAAAAGAAGCTGAATGGATGAGTAGTCTTCTGCTCCTTCGAAAAATTAATTGGATACTATGTTTATAAAGATTTTTCTAGGGACAAGTACACAAAATAATGTAATGGGCAGTGCTGTCATGTTAAACATTGTGAGAACTTCTAGTAAAAAAAAAAAAAAAAAACAATCTATGTGCTGACAGCCTATATTCTTGGTGGGTGATTGTTTTAACACAGCTGGTTATGGCGGGACAAAAATCGGATGATGTGTGTCAGAAGATCAGATCTGTGCATTGTGCCTTGCAGTGTTAAAAGCATCCCAAATGTCCATATACCCCTAAATGCAGTCTTAGATGGCAATGAAGAGAAGTTAGTGGCACTCCCTTCATTCAAATGCAGATCGCACACCCTGGCCAGTTTCCAGCTTTACCAGATAAACACTGAATATTTAGGAATGGAGCTCCACTGTCAGGAGTGATGGACCCAGTTAAGTGGCTGCACGGTAAGGCCTGTTACTTCAGGCTAGAATAATGGATAGAGTTCAGAAGGACTTGCTGACAGGGACAGGAGAGCCACAATGAGGAAACACACGTAAAGACTTACTCCGCCAGATGCTTAATCCCAGACTGACAGCAAGTTTTAGACTCATGGTTTATTCAGAAACATGAGATACTGTAGGTTTAATTCACCTCTGCAAGAGGTCTGCTACAAAGTAAAGGGTAATGTAAATATAAACATATATTAAAAATATAAATACAGGTGCATCTCAATAAATTAGAATGTCGTGGAAAAGTTCATTTATTTCAGTAATTCAACTCAAATTATTAAATAAATTCAATGTACACAGACTGAAGTAGTTTAAGTCTTTGGTTCTTTTAAATTGTGATGATTTTGGCTCACATTTAACAAAATTCTAATTTCAACAAATTAGAATACTTCATAAGACCAATAAAAAATAAATAAATAAAAACTTTTTAGTGAAGTGGTCAGCAGAAGGAAGCATGAAGTGCAGTGACTTTGGTTTTCAAAAAACACAATGGACCAACACCACCTGATGACATTGCACCCCAAATCATCACAAACTGTGGAAACTTAACACTGGGCTTCAAGTAACTTGGACTATGAGCTTCTCCACCCTCCCTCCAGACTCTAGGACCTTGGTTTCCAAATGAAATACAAAACTTGATCTCATCTTGGACCACTGGGCAACAGTCCAGTTCTTCTTCTTCTTAGCCCAGTTAAGATACCTCTGACGTTGTCTGTGGTTCAGAAGTGGCTTAACAAGAGGAATACGATGACTGTAGCCAAATTCCTTGACACGTCTAAGTGTGGTGGCTCTTGATGCCTTGACCCCAGCCTCAGTCCATTCCTTGTGAAGTTCACTCAAATTCTTGAATTGATTTTGCTTGACAATCCTCATAAGGCTGCAGTTCTCTCGGTTGGTTGTGCATCTTTTTCTTCCACACTTTTTCCTTCCACTCAACATTCTGTTAACATGCTTGGATACAGCACTCTGTGAACAGACAGATTCTTTGGCAATGAATGTTTGTGGCTTACCCTCCTTGTGTTTACAAAATGTGTTCATGACTATGAAGTTAAGTTAGCCTAAATGGTTACTATGGAGTTTAGTTTAAATGCAGACAACTAAACTCCACAGTAACCATTTAGGCTAATGTTAGCTAGTTAACAATTCTATCTCGTAAATGCCATCATAATGATATTCTTGGTAATCGATAAATTACCTTCATAGTCATGAACACATTTTGTAAACACTTTATTTATTACTATAATATTTTAAAGCCTTTATTGCCAATATTTTAAGGCATTTATTACCAACTCTACAGCTTATTTTATTTGGTTTCTCAGTTTCTGACAAGAACGAGGCAGGAGAGGTTTCTATGAGGGTCTCTCAAGAGTCTCTGTATACCACAACATCAAATGACATTTTTTTCTGGAAGTTTACGAGCTGGCTTATCTTTATGCGGAAGTTCTAAAGAACGCTCCACGCATATAGTCAATTGACATTAGCTTTGTGTCTCATGCACCGGAAGATTTCCCCAGCAGGGGAGTGGTGCAGATGGATTGGATTCGTACAATATTTCACAGGCAAGCTCTTGGGGGATTAGATGAATAAAAAGTTCACTCTCTGCTTACTAAGTATGTGGGTTTTTTTTTTTTTTTTTCTTTTTTTTTTTTTTTTGGACATTATTAGCGATGGGGCTAAGGAAGTATAATTAAATACAGCCGCACAATACAGTCTCAAACTGCATCAAAGACAATCCACTCCAGTCCCTGGTGCCTAAATGTAAAAGTAAACATGGAGAAATCTCAGCTTCCTTTCAGTCTTTCTGGAGATAGATGAAGTTTTATGAGGAGTTAGATGCTTTTTCATCGATTGAGGCACAAAGAGATTTACAGTTCAGACGACTAACTTTCTTTTATCTTGCAGTTGGAGCATCTCCTGTCAGCTGTTATCTTCACAATGTTTCATACAGGATGCTAGAAAAATGTCGAATGCTTGAGAGTTCTGTTTACATTCAGTGCACATATATTTTTTGTTTTGTTTTACATGTTTCTGCAGTGCTCCTTGTGAAAATTGTTTTTTTTCTTTTTTCTGTTTTTTTCTTTTTTTTTTCTGTTTTTTTCTTTTTTTTCTTGCGTCACATTTTCAGAAATCAATGGCCAAGTTCATACTGGGTAGATATCTCTTTACTATAAATCACAATCCATTCATTATGTTTTCCATTCAGGCTTGTGTACGCTCCAGGCAACATTCAGTCATGCAGTAGGCTTTGCTGTGTTTACTTGTTTTCTTCATTTTTCCAACATAAACATCCTAGGGGTAGCATCGGCAAGCAATGTCCCCAAAAAAATACAGATTAGATGATGGTGTGGTATGGTAGTATTTTCACAAGCCCTCTTTTTATTTCATGTATCTTACAAATCATATATGCACATAGTGATGGCTCTCTGAGATGAGTGAATAATGTTGAGTGTGGAGTATTCTGTTCCTTCACCCACTCCTGCTTCCACCTGGATGATTCAGAAATAAATAATTGATGTTTTTTTTTTAACTGACCCATTGTACCTTTTACTTTTGCACTCCTCTCATTCATCATAAAAAATGTCTACTCCAGTAGGTCACTGAACATTATTAGTTTGGATTTTGCATTTCATGCTTTTTCTGTATTTTGTATTTGCAGTGCTTTGCCTCTTTTAAGGTTAACTTGGAAGTGAATACAGACCTTATCTATCTGTCTGTCCGGCTGTCCGTCTGTCCGTCCGCCAAAAAAAAAAAAAAATATATATATATATATATATATATATATATGTATGTACAGTCATGGCCAAAAATATCGGCACCCTTGGTAAATATGATCAAAGAAGGCTGTGAAAATTAATCTGCATTGCTAATCCTTTTGATCTTTTATTTAAAAAATTCACAAAAATCTAACCTTTCATTGGATAATAAGAATTTAAAATGGGGGCAAATATCATTAAGAAATAAATGTTTTTCTCTAATACACATTGGCCACAATTAATGGCACCCTTTTATTCAATACTTTTTGAAACCTCCATTTGCCAGTTTAAAAGCTCTAAATTTTCTCCTATAATGCCTGATGAGGTTGGAGAGCACCTGACAAGAGATTAGAGACCATTCCTTCATCCAGAATCACTTTAGAGCCTTCAGATTCCCAGCTCAATGATGGTGCCTCTCCTCTTCAGTTCACCACACTCATTTTCTATAGGGTTCAGGTCAGAGGACTGGAATGGCCATAGCAGAAGCTTGCATTTGTGTCCAATGACCCATTTTTGTGTTGTTTTTGAGGTTTGTGTTTGGATTATTGTACGGTTGGAAGATCCAAACATGGCCCATTATAAGATTTCTAACAGAGTCAGTCACTTACTGTTTTTTTATCTGTTGGTATTTGATAGAACCAAAGATGCCATGAGTCTAAACAAGATGTCCAGGACCTCCAGCAGAAATATAGGCCCACAACATCAAAAATACAGCCGTATATTTCATTGTACACATGGGGTACTTTTTATCCCTGTGTGTACCAAAACCCATCTTGAGTGTTTGCAGCTAAAAAAGGTATTTTTTTAGTTTCATCTGACCATAAAAGCCAGTCCCATTTGAAGTTCCAGTCGTGTCTGATAACTGAACATGCTGGAATTTGTTTTTGGATAAGCTAGGATAATTTTTCTTGAAACCCTCCCAAACAAAATGTGGTGATGTAGGTGCGTTTGACAATTTTTTTTAAGATTTTCTGATCCCGAGACTCAACTATTTTCTGGGAATTTTATACTGCTCTAGCTCTTTTCTTATAGTCACTTCACTAATTTGTTAGGCTCAATTATCTTTTGCTGCACATCAGAAATATATTCTTTGGTTTTTCTCATTGTGATGTATGATTAAGGGAGTTTGGGCTTTGTTTCCCCCCCCCCCCCCCCCCCATTTATATTTCTGTGAAACAGGAAGCAATGGCGGGATAATTTCATGTTCATAATCACCCTGGAGTACTCAAAATTGTGAATATGAATGGGAATATACTTCAGAGTTATTTTACTCATAAGAATGTCTAGGGGTGCCATGTATTGTGGCCAATGTGTATTAAAGAAAAATATATGGGAGGCACATATTTATATTTATACAAGTAAACATACATATACAGATCAACCACTTCTGAGTGGACTAACGTTCACCCATATTCTGTTTTACTTTACTTGGTTTTAACAGGCTTGGAGCCAATGGGTTTACGTCCCTTCTTGTTGAATCGTATTATGAGTAAAGCGTCAGCATAGCAAGAACTAGAAATCTGCTATAACTTATAAGGTTTGAGTTCTGCTGAATATAGTCAGTTATTGAGTTCACATTACCTTTTCCATTAAGTGCAATGAACTTTCAGTAATTTTTAAGTGAAAAGAACTTATTTCATGTAATAAATTTGACTGTTAGGTTTTACAGTGTGGGTGAGTAATCCATTCCTTGATTTGCTTAATGAAAGTATATTTTGAGATTGTGTTGGCGAACATGTCTCTAGTGTATTATTTTCAGTGTGTTTATTTAGCGCAGCAAGAAATTTGTGTGCAATGTATTTGGTTGCCATGATATCCTCACACGCTTGCTTCGTAAGTAAAACTAGATAAAAAAGTTCGTCAAGACAAACTTTAAGTTGGCTTGAGAAAGCCTGAACAGAAAGTTTGAAAAGTTTAGAAAGTTTGAAAAGTTTGAAAAGTTTAAGAAGTTTAAGAAGTTTAATAAAGCAAGTGACTAGCATGTCATTAGCATGATTAGCAAAGTTACTAGCATGTCACTAGCATGTTTTAGCATGATCAGCAAGTGACTAGCATGTCGCTAGCATGTTTCTAGCATTATTAGCAAGTTACTAGCATGTCGCTAGCATGTTTCTAGCATGATAAGCAAGTGACTAGCATGTCACTAGCTTGTTTTTAGCATGATTAGCGAGCGACTAGCATTTCGTTAGCATGTTTCTAGCATGATTAGCAAATGACGAGCATGTCACTAACATGTTTTTAACATGATTAGCAAGTTACTAGCATGTCGCTAGCATGGTTCTAGCATGATTAACGAGTGACTAGCATGTCGCTAACATTGTTTTAGCATGATTAGCAAGTGACTAGCATGTCACTGGCATGATTAGCAAGTTACTAGCATGTCGCTAGCATGTTTCTAACATGATTAGCAAGTGACTAGCATGTCGCTAGCATGTTTTTAGCATGATTAGCGATTGACTAGCATGTCGCTAGCATGTTTCTAGCATGATTAGCAAGTGACTAGCATGTCGCTAGCATGTTTTTAGCATGATTACCGATTGACTAGCATGTCGCTAGCATGTTTCTAGCATGATTAGCAAGTGACTAGCATGTCGCTAGCATGTTTCTAGCATGATTAGCGATTTACTAGCATGTCGCTAGCATGTTTCTAGAATGATTAGCAAATTACTAGCATGTCGCTAGCATGATTAGCAAGTTACTAGCATGTCGCTAGCATGATTAGCAAGTTACTAGCATGTCGCTAGCATGTTTCTTGCATGATTAACATGTTACTAGCATGTCGCTAGCATGTTACTAGCATGATTAGCAAGTGACTAGCATGTCACTAGCATGATTTTATCATGATTAGCGAGTGACTAGCATGTCACTAGCATGATTTTATCATGATTAGCGAGTGACTAGCATGTCGCTAGCATGTTTCTAGCATGATTAGCAAGTGACTAGCATTTCTAGCATGATTAGCAATTGACTAGCATGTCGCTAGCATGTTACTAGCATGATTAGCAAGTGACTAGCATGTCACTAGCATGATTTTATCATGATTAGCAAGTGACTAGCATGTCACTAGCATGATTTTATCATGATTAGCGAGTGACTAGCATGTCGCTAGCATGTTTCTAGCATGATTAGCAAGTGACTAGCATGTCACTAGCATGTTTTTTAGCATGATTAGCGAGTGACTAGCATGTCGCTAGCATGTTTCTAGCATGATTAGCAAATGACTAGCATGTTGCTAGCATGTTTTTAGCATGATTAGCAAGTGACTAGCATGTCACTAGCATGATAAGCAAGTTACTAGCATGTCGCTAGCATGTTTCTAGCATGATTAGCAAGTGACTAGCATGTCAGTAGCATGATTAGCAAGTTACTAGCATGCCACTAGCATGTTTCTAGCATGATTAGCATGTGACTAGCATGTCACTAGCATTTCACTAGCATGTTTTTTAGCATGATTAGCGAGTGACTAGCATGTCGCTAACATGTTTCTAGCATGATTAGCAAATGACTAGCATGTCGCTAGCATGTTTTTAGCATGATTAGCAAGTGACTAGCATGTCGCTACCATGTTTTTAGCATGATTAGCCGGTGACTAGCATGTCGCTAGCATGTTTCTAACATGATTAGCAAGTGACTAGCATGTTTCTAGCATGATTAGCGAGTGACTAGCATGTCGCTAGCATGTTTTTAGCATGATTAGCGAGTGACTAGCATGTCGCTAGCATGTTTTTAGCATGATTAGCGAGTTACTAGCATGTTTCTAACATTATTAGCATGTTGCTAGGATAGATAGATAGATAGATAGATAGATAGATAGATAGATAGATAGATAGATATAGATAGATAGATAGATAGATAGATCAGATAGATAGATAGATAGATAGATAGATAGATAGATAGAGATAGATAGATAGATAGATAGATAGATAGATAGATAGATAGATAGATAGATAGATAGATAGATAGATAGATAGATTAGAAATATTAGATAGATGAGTTTGAATGAGTTTAAATGGATTAGAAATAGTACATAGAAGCGAAGCTTGATTGAGTCTAAAGGGGTTTAGTTTGTTTAGTTTTGAATTTTGACAGTTGGAGCTTGGCTCATCTGAACATTCCGTCAATAAAAGTCTATGGGATTTTTATGATTTTTAATCTTCATTTTTATGAAAACCATAAGTCTGATCAGTTAGAAAAGATATAGCACACCCGGCGAGATCAGTCTGAAGAGCTGGGCTGAGTTTGAAGTCTGTAGAGTTAAAGCTCTAGGAGGAGTTAGAGTCAGAAATTTTAGTCTCAGAAAAAGAATAATAATAACTAGATAAAAAAGTTTGTCAAGACAAACTTTAAGTTGGCTTGAGAAAGCCTGAACAGAAAGTTTAAAAAGTTTGGAAAGTTTGAAAAGTTTGAAGTTTGAAGTTTGAAAAGTTTGAAAGTTTAAGAAGTTTAATAAAGCAAGTGACTAGCATGTCATTAGCATGATTAGCAAAGTTACTAGCATGTTTCTAGCATGATAAGCTAGTTACTAGCATGTTGCTAACATAATTAGCATGTTACTAGCATGTCGCTAGCATGTTTCTAGCATGATTAGCAAGTGACTAGCATGTTTTAGCATGATTAGCGAGTGACTAGCATGTCGCTAGCATGTTTCTAGCATGATTAGCAAGTGACTAGCATGTCAGTAGCATGTCGCTAGCATGTTTCTAGCATGATTAGCAAGTGACTAGCATGTCACTAGCATGTTTTTAGCATGATTAGCGAGTGACTAGCATGTCGCTAGCATGTTTCTAGCATGATTAGCAAATGACTAGCATGTTGCTAGCATGTTTTTAGCATGATTAGCAAGTGACTAGCATGTCACTAATATGTTTTTTTAAGCATGATTAGCGAGTGACTAGCATGTCGTTAGCATTTTTCTAGCATGATTAGCAAGTGACTAGCATGTCACTAGCATGATAAGCAAGTTACTAGCATGTCGCTAGCATGTTTCTAGCATGATTAGCAAGTGACTAGCATGTCAGTAGCATGATTAGCAAGTTACTAGCATGTCACTAGCATTTTTCTAGCATGATTAGCATGTGACTAGCATGTCACTAGCATTTCACTAGCATGTTTTTAGCATGATTAGCGAGTGACTAGCATGTCGCTAGCATGTTTCTAGCATGATTAGCAAATGACTAGCATGTCGCTAGCATGTTTTTAGCATGATTAGCGAGTGACTAGCATGTCGCTAGCATGTTTCTAGCATGATTAGCAAGTGACTAGCATGTCGCTAGCATGTTTCTAGCATTGATTAGCAAGTGACTAGCATGTCACTAGCATGTTTTTAGCATGATTAGCGAGTGACTAGCATGTCGCTAGCATGTTTCTAGCATGATTAGCAAATGACTAGCATGTTGCTAGCATGTTTTTAGCATGATTAGCAAGTGACTAGCATGTCACTAATATGTTTTTAGCATGATTAGCGAGTGACTAGCATGTCGTTAGCATTTTTCTAGCATGATTAGCAAAGTGACTAGCATGTCACTAGCATGATAAGCAAGTTACTAGCATGTCACTAGCATGTTTCTAGCATGATTAGCAAGTGACTAGCATGTCAGTAGCATGATTAGCAAGTTACTAGCATGTCACTAGCATTTTTCTAGCATGATTAGCATGTGACTAGCATGTCACTAGCATTTCACTAGCATGTTTTTAGCATGATTAGCGAGTGACTAGCATGTCGCTAGCATGTTTCTAGCATGATTAGCAAATGACTAGCATGTCGCTAGCATGTTTTTAGCATGATTAGCAAGTGACTAGCATGTCGCTACCATGTTTTTTTAGCATGATTAGCCGGTGACTAGCATGTCGCCTAGCATGTTTATAGCATGATTAGCAAGTGACTAGCATGTCGTTAGCATGTTTCTAGCATGATTAGCGAGTGACTAGCATGTCGCTAGCATGTTTTTAACATGATTAGCGAGTGACTAGCATGTCGCTAGCATGTTTCTAGCATGATTAGCGAGTGACTAGCATGTCGCTAGCATATTTATATAATAACAAGCCACTAACAAGCATCTAGCAAGCATTTATCATGATTATCAATAGACTAGCATGTTATTAACTAGCATGTCGCTAGCATGTTTTTAGCATGATTAGCGAGGACTAGCATGTCGCTAGCATGTTTCTAGCATGATTAGCGAGTTACTAGCATGTCGCTAGCATGTTTCTAGCATGATTAGCGAGTGACTAGCATGTCGCTAGCATGTTTTTAGCATGATTAGCGAGGACTAGCATGTCGCTAGCATGTTTCTAGCATGATTAGCGAGTTACTAGCATGTCGCTAGCATGTTTCTAGCATGATTAGCGAGTTACTAGCATGTCGCTAGCATGTTTTTTAGTATGATTAGCGAGTGACTAGCATGTCGCTAGCATGTTTTTAGCATGATTAGCGAGTGACTAGCATGTTTCTAACATTATTAGCATGTTGCTAGGATAGATAGATAGATAGATAGATAGATAGATAGATAGATAGATAGATAGATAGATAGATAGATAGATAGATAGATAGATAGATAGATAGATAGATAGATAGATAGATAGATAGATAGATAGATAGATAGATAGATAGATAGATAGATAGATAGATAGATAGATAGATAGATAGATAGATAGATAGATAGATAGATAGATAGATAGATAGATAGATAGATAGATAGATAGATAGATAGATAGATAGATAGATAGATAGATAGATAGATAGATAGATAGATAGATAGATAGATGTTAGATGAATATTTACCTCCTAGTTATATTAGATAGATGAGTTTGAATGAGTTTAAATGGATTAGAAATAGTACATAGAAGCGAAGCTTGATGGAGTCTAATGGGGTTTAGTTTGTTTAGTTTTGAATTTTGACAGTTGGAGCTTGGCTCATCTGAACATTCCGTCAATAAAAGTCTATGGGATTTTTATGATTTTTAATCTTCATTTTTATGAAAACCATAAGTCTGATCAGTTAGAAAAGATATAGCACACCCGGCGAGATCAGTCTGAAGAGCTGGGCTGAGTTTGAAGTCTGTAGAGTTAAAGCTCTAGGAGGAGTTAGAGTCAGAAATTTTAGTCTCAGAAAAAGAATAATAATAACTAGATAGTAAAGTTTGTGTTCAAACTTTAAGTTGGCTTGAAAAAGCCTGACCAGAAAGTTTGAAAAATTTAGAAAGTTTGAAAAGTTTAAAAAAGTTTAAAAACATTTAAAATTTTGAAAAGTTCAGAAGTTTAAAAAAAGAAAGTGATTAACATATTGCTAGCATTAAAAGCAAGTGACTAACATGTCATTAGCATGATTAGCAAAGTTGCTAGCATGTTGCTAGCATAATTAGCAAGTGACTAGCATGTACTTAACATGATTAGCAAGGTATCTAGCATGTCACTAGCATGTTTGTAGCATGATTAGCAAGTGACTAGCATGTTTTTAGCATGATTATCGATTTACTAGCATGTCACTAGCATGTTTCTAGCATGATTAGCAAGTGACTAGCATGTCGCTAGCATGTTTCTAGCATTATTAGCAAGTGACTAGCATGTCACTAGCATGTTTTTAGCATGATTAGTGAGTGACTAGCATGTCAGTAGCATGTTTTTAGCATGATTAGCGAGTGACTAGCATGTCGCTAGCATGATAAGCATGTTACTAGCATGTCGCTAGCATGTTTTCTAGCATGATTAGCAAGTGACTAGCATGTCGCTAGCATGTTTCTAGCATGATTAACAAGTGACTAGCATGTCACTAGCATGTTTTTAGCATGATTAGCTAGTGACTAGCATGTCGCTAGCATGTTTATAGCATGATTAACAAGTGACTAGCATGTCACTAGCATGTTTTTAGCATGATTAGCTAGTGACTAGCATGTCGCTAGCATGTTTCTAGCATGATTAGGAAGTGACTAGCATGTCGCTAGAATGTTTTTAGGCATGATTAGCAAGTGACGACTAGCATGTTTTTAGCATGATTAGCGATTGACTAGCATGTCGTTAGCATGTTTCTAGCATGATTATCAAGTGACTAGCATGTCGCTAGCATGTGTTTTTAGCATGATTAGCATGAGTGACTAGCATGTCGCTAGCATGTTTCTAGCATGATTAGCATGACAGCATAGCATGATTAGCAAGTTACTAGCATGTCGCTAGCATGTTTCTAGCATGATTAGCAAGTGACTAGCATGTCACTAGCATGATTAGCAAGTTACTAGCATGTCGCTAGCATGTTTCTAGCATGATTAGCGAGTGACTAGCATGTCACTAGCAAGTTTATTAGCATGATTAGCGATTGACTAGCATGTCGCTAGCATGTTTCTAGCATGATTAGCAAGTGACTAGCATGTCACTAGCATGATTAGCAAGTTACTAGCATGTCGCTAGCATGTTTCTAGCATGATTAGCAAGTGATTAGCATGTCGCTAGCATGTTTCTAGCATGATTAGCAAGTGACTAGCATGTGACTAGCATGTTTTTTCATCATGATTAGCGAGTGACTACTAGCATGTCGCTAGCATGTTTCTAGCATGATTAGCAATGTGACTAGCATGTCGCTAGCATGTTTTTAGCATGATTAGCAAGTGACTAGCATGTTTTTTTTAGCATGATTAGTGATTGACTAGCATGTCGCTAGCATGTTTCTAGCATGATTAGCAAGTGACTAGCATGTCGCTAGCATGTTTCTATGATAATCTAGCTAAAACCAGTTGATTCAGTAAAGAAAACCAGCTAAAACCAGCTAAGACCAGCTAAGACCAGCGTGACAGTGGCCAAAACTACTTTAAAACCATGTTAAAAGCATGTTAAAAGCATGTTTCTAACCTGATTATCAAGTTACTAACATGTTGTTAACATGTTTCTATGATAATCTAGCTAAAACCAGTTGATTCAGTAAGGAAAACCAGCTAAAACCAGCTAAGACCAGCTAAGGCCAGCGTGACAGTGGCCAAAACCACTTTAAACCATGTTAGAAGTATGTTTCTAGTCTGATAAGCAAGTTACTAGCATTTTGTTAACATTTTTCTATTCTAATCCAGCTAAAACCAGTTGATTCAGTAAAGAAAACCAGCTAAAACCAGCTAAGACCACCTAAGGCCAGCGTGACAGTGGCCAAAACCACTTTAAAACCATGTTAAAAGCATGTTTCTAGTCTGATTAGTGAGTAACTAGCATGTTGTTTTCATTTTTCTCTATACTAAACCAGCTAAAACCAGTTGATTCAGTAAAGAAAACCAGCTAAGACCAGGTAAGGCCAGCGTGACAGTGGCCAAAACCACTTTAAACCATGTTAGAAGTATGTTTCTAGTCTGATTAGTGAGTAACTTGCATGTTGTTAGCATGTTTCTATGCTAATCCGGCCAAAAACCAGCTTAAACCGGTGGATTCAGTAAAAACCAGCTAAAACCCAGCTAAGACCAGCGTGACAGTGGCCAAAACCACTTAAAAAACCAGCTTGGGAGACTAGCCAAAGCAACTGATCAGCTTAGGCTGGTTTTAGCTGTATTCTCAGTAGAGAGTTTTTTAAGGTTTGCTATGGTAGTAGACAACTTAAATACATTATAAGTCTTATTTTGTAAAAGTTTGCACCCCCTCAATGAAAGTCTATGGGATTTAAGGTGGTTTTGGGTAGTCTGGTTTACGAAAACCATAAGCCGGATCAGTTAGAAAAGATATAGCAACCCGAGTCAGACCAGTCTGAAGGTCTGACCCGAGTTTGGTGGTTCTAGCTTGAAAGCTCTAGGAGGAGATAGTGTTTAAAATTTGGCTCAGAAGAATAGTAATAATAATAATAAGATTAGATAGTAGATCAGTAAGTTGGGCTTTTTTTCAAGCCAACTTAATAAGTTTAAATAGTAGATCAGTAAGTTGGCTTTCTCAAGCCAACTTAATAATAATAAGTGTCAAGCTATGCCCATGGGGTAAAGGCTGTTCACTCATTGCTGTTTAAGACAGAAAGAGCAGCGATCCACTGTCTGAACCGACATACAGTCAGCTGTGCTACTCATCTCCAAATGCTCCACTGGGTTTGTGTTTTTATTGATTTCCTATAAAGCAGCATTGAGCTCTCAGGGACATGAGGAGTGGACGTGATGTCTGCAGGTGTTGTCCAGGTTCTGAAGGGGTTCAGCCTCAGAGGAGCACAATAGGACTGGGGAATCAAGCCTTATTATTATTGCGTTATTGTAGGAGTCTTACTAATCCTTCAGGAACGCAGCTTCAGCAATCACAATAGCAGAGATGTTTTTGGCCGAAGTGTCCTGACATGAGAATGAATCCCCAGACTTTTAGTTTGAATTACTTCATACAGAACTTTTTGAAACCGTTTCTGTCTTATTATTATGCCTAATTTTAAGGATTGTCTTCCTTATTGCTTTTGCTCTCGGCTGCTCACCAGCAAATTGTGATGTGAAACAGCATGATTCTGTCTTAAGGGTTGGGACACTTGGTTCACACATTTTTCTACTTTCAAGAGAAATAGTTTTTTTTCTCCATAAAGGTTAAACCATTGATACCTCCACAGTGCTTCAAGGGAAGCATTTGTGAAATTTAAAAGAGAATCATGCTGAGCTTTATTGGTGAGCACACTGGAAAAGACAGACGGAAATACTCTCTCCAAAAGAAAATCTTCAGCCATTATTACACGTGAGGAGTGCAGATAGCAAGTCCTCTGAGAAAATCCTTTCATGGTGGCTTCTATCCACTCTGTGGCTCTTTGGAAGAAGTGTTGAAAATGGTCTGTTAATAAAAACACTGTGGATATTTTCAGAGAGGTGAAAGTGTCAAAGCCAAAAAGTTTCCCAGCCTTTTATCAGAGCTGGGACACATGCCCAATCAAGGTGATATTTACCTTGATTTTGTCCATGTTTGTTCATGTTTCTTTTTTTTTTAAGTAACACAATACTGTACACATATACAAACATACAATATATTTGACACAATACATATTGAAAATGATTATAATTACAGTTTGATCATGTCATAGTTTTGATTATCATAATCTGAACTTTTTGTTTAAGGGAGACATCGGAGGCAAAATTCACTTTTAATTGGTTTGCATAATGTGTCTTAGAAGTGTGACACAAGAAAACAAACAAATTTCGAATTGTCTTTGTAATGGGATATGTAGCTTGAAAGTATTCTTAAGATCTATCATTTAATATTTCAGCATCTACATTTTAATTGAATTACTAAAGCAATAAGCCATGAGAAAGTATTTCAGCCGATAAGCCACCGTTGAGAGGTGTTGCTATGATACAAAATGTAGTGGCTCAAGTGGCTTAATGCAGTGCAACAGTTATATAATAAAAGACACAGATGTTTAATAAATAGTTGCATTTATATTAGTAATAAGCACAATAAACAATTAATGCACTAAGTAATATAGATCATTCGCATAACTATAGCTGTTTATGGATGCCAAACACTGTAACTGTTTAATAGCTTGGAGCAATGAGGAACATTAATAGCTCTATTTGAGTGAAATAATGCTTGTAAAAATATTATCCTTTGCCTAATTATCCATCCTTTACCTATATTCCAAGAATGTATCCCTGAATGTTGGCATGTTGTTCTAATCCCTTTCCCCTCCGAATTCATCCCAAGATGGAGTTTAGCTGTGTTCTCCCCGCACCAATAATCTATTGATTTTGCCCTGGTCTGACTTCAGGGAGGATTTTCTCGTTGAGATAATATAGTAGTGATATCACCTGAAATCTCCTGCCACTGCTAAGGGGCCAAATCCTTATCTCTTCTGACAGGGAGTCTGACTTTGCCAACTCCGAGGAGGCCTGTCGCTCTCCTGAACTACCAAAGGTCTTCACTTTTTCTCACAGGATTTATCACAGCGCTGGAGGTCACGTACAGTTCAGATTATAATGGAGCAATTTTGCAGTCTAAACGATATCTAACCGATTGCACCCGAAAATGCTCTTAACTCTTTCCCCGCTATTGACGAGTTATCTCATCATTTAGAAGACAATGCTTCCTCGTCAAAGACGAGTTTTTACGGCTTTTCGTGTTTTCACTGTTATACACTCGGGGGCGCTATTACACATATTCTGAAAAAAACACACGTGAACAGGACGGAAAAACTAGCAATCTCTTATGTATACAGATGCATATGATAATGCAATCATCAGCAATAAACAGCATATAAATGAAAACTGCATAATGTTATGGAGTAAAATAATGATCCAGGAAGTGGTATAAGGCTGTGCAAGATTTGGAGGTGTTGATGGAAGCGATTTACTGCATTTATGATTTGAGAATCGTACTAAATACTATTCAGATGTAGTTTTTGATAAAAATGTGATTTTCTCACCTTTTTGCTCAAAATTATACATTTTTATGAAACCTACCTACAGTATATTCAAGTGTTGATAAAAAAGAATGCTTTAAGCTGGATAAAACAAAATAGAGGCTTTGATCTTTATTTTGGTGTATTGCATATTCAAATATTCATACAGCAAAATATACTGTAGGCCATCAGTTTTTTATTGAAAATAATCAAAATCGATGGCAGTGGCTGGCAACTTTTTTCAAAAATGCTGGCGGGGAAAGAGTTAATAGGGAAAGACAACAGTCACTTAATGTAAAAGTGCTTTCAGTGCTAGCACACAATCAGAATTCTATTGCAATTCTTGTTTCCTTGGAAACATTTGAGTATGCAGTAATCCTGGGGTCCTGGGATGGTGTGTGACGTAGAGTTAAAATGACATGTCTTGTTGGACTCCATAAAGTACCTTTCAGCTGATGAATATTAATGAAGCTTCCTTTATAATGCTGCATTGTATCCACCATGGATATTTTTGTAAAACAGCAGTGAGAACTGGAATCATCTATTACTAATGCACTCGCTGTGCACCGGACAAAGAGAATTTCTGACGTGCTCCAGTCCTTCAGCAAACCCAGAGGTATCTGGAAGGTTCTCATTGCCTTGTCCTGAGGTTTTATTTTAAAACTGAGTCTGAGAGGCATTCTAGAAATCTAGATGTTGTCTAGACTCCACAATATTTTTTATAAAAACACACAAAAACACACTTTTACAAAAATATGTTAAAAACACATTTCTCTTTAGATCTTTTTCTCTGTATATATCAAAATTATAATATTACTCAACAAGTGTCCCCCTGCACTCTGGGATTTTTAGTTTATTTCTAGGTAACCAACCCGCTGCTAAACATCAATAAACATGTTTTATGGCATATATATCTGTATGAATCAGCGAAGCCATGGCCATTTTTCTGCATTATGAGAAATAGAGTGAATAAAGGGAGAGGGAGAAAGAGAGAGGATGTATTTTCTGCCAGACAGAGTTCAATGAATGTTCTTTAGAGCTGCTCATGGTAAATGAATCTCTGCATGAGGGTGATCTAACGCTGCAGTATTTTTTGCTATGTATAGTGAGGACCAAAACAGACCAGGTCAGAGGTTAATTTCAGTTTTTAAATATAGATTTTCCTGTTTACCAGAATGCAAATGAAAACCTGTGGTATTTTTATTTATTTATTATTATTATAAAAAAATACAGAAGAGATAAACAATGAAACTGTTGTTTAGTGTACAGGGAAAGTTTAAAAAATGAATAATATTTTTTTTTTCACCCTCATTTCAAACATGTATGAATTCTATTTCTTCTTCGTATGTCGCTCTAGGGTAAAGTAAGTCGCATAAATTCTGACATGACCATTTCAGACTGAGGTCACATTGCAAAACATCCAACCTATGTCTGATTTAGTAACTATGCCATTTAATCTGTAAGATGCACATTATAAATGTCCATTTTAGAGCATCACGGGTAGTTTGCCTACATCCAGGGTGTGCACAAAGGCAGTAACTGCGCGCATCTAGCTGAGCTTGCAAGCCTGTATATCAGCAGCTGACATCTACATTGAGAAGCCATTACAGAGACCGAGTAGATTTACATCTGTTTGTCTGTGTGTGTGAATGTGCTTTTTATTGATCATCCCCCCCTGTCCTGGACACTGCCTGTGAATTGCAGAAGTTTGTCAGTAAACCTGTCAGGGTTTAAATTTTCAGTTGAGGTGCTGGAATGGCTCACTGTGCACTCCATCTGACAATTTCAGCCATTTTATTTTCTCGTCCTATAGAGAGATGCTTCTGATCAGATAGGGCATCCATCATAAGAGAGCACAGACGGTAGAGTGCCAACCAGACACCGCACAAAAGCACTCAGCGGAGTTACAAGGCAAAATCGTGGCCGTATTCCCTTTGAGTCTGCTGGCCGTTTTTTTTTTTTTTTTTTTTTTTCATTTCTTTTTTTTTTAAAACAAATCAAACAGATCCTCACCTGGAGTGAGATCAGTCATCGCTGGAGTGTGAACTGAGAGGGTCTCAGTGGGGGAAATCACTGCAGGAATCTCTGCAGAAATAATCAATCTCCCTCAGAGCTTTTCCTATGCCCTAATAGCCACATTTGCTGCGTTAAATGCCCTGCTCAGAGCGGTAACTGCCTAATTCAAACATATAACTGCCCTATTCATTGTACTAACTATAACATGCTGTGTCTGCACAGCCAATAGGGTTTTAAGTTAAACCAGCCAGCTGCTCTCAATTTGTCTCTGTCTTTAGTTTAACTCTGTTCTTCGCTATCTTCCTTCCTTCATTTCTTCCAATCTGTCTTCAGGCACATCTGACTGCTCAGAAGGCCATTTTTGATTGGAACTCTGCCCATTATGCAGGAAGTCAGTTTATTATTTGCTGTACTAGAAGAGAATTGACTAGAAATCTTTAGAGTGGGTAATCGGGTCTCACATGCTTTTCTATCCAGCCGTGTTGAAGAACAACAATCATTTATCAGGGCTTTTTTTTTTTTTTTGCTCTTGGCAGAAGTTCAACCCTATGTGGTCTCTCACAGTCTGCCTGGTTTTACCCTGTCATACAGCAAATTCAGATGACCTTTTCACTTTAGCTTGACAGGTTGATGAATGGTCTTACAGGCAAATTATGTGGAAAGCAGGGATGTAACAGCTATTATAACTTTTGTACATTTTAAAGTTTGAGAAATAAACAGTTTATTTATTTTGCCTTGCTGCAGTTTGAAAAAAAAAATGTTTAAAGTTTCTTCTGGAGACTCTGGAATTTCTGGAATTCTGGAATTTCTGGGCTCGGAGTACAAATATTTGTGAGCCAGTCCCATTCTGATTGTTTCTACAATCTTTTGGAAAGCAATGGATTTATATATGGGCTATTTTCTATAAGAAAAGATTGATGCCACAAAAGGTATAGTACAATTTACTCAAGATAATAATAGAAATTATGTTTTTATTCATTTGACACACTTGGCACAGCAAATATCTATAGGATATTGCACCCTTACACCGGTTTCACACTGCAAGCGTGAGTGGTGCATGAGCAGCAAGTATTTTTTCAGCGTGCATGTTATTCAATGAGTGCATTCACACCGGCAGCAGGAGCAGCGTGTGAGCGTCAAGCAGGAGCGTCACGTGAGCAGCAGTGAAGTGGGGGTTTATTCGTCACAGAGTCTATTTTTGCTGCACTGCTGACACTCAATTAAAGTGACAGCACACTTTTGATGGACAAAATAAACATGATTTCACACAAAACGTACTAAAAATGCACAGAATAAGCATGTCTAGTGTGTTTTAACACGAATTGGAGTATGTCAGGAAAGAAAATTAAGAATTAAAAATATTTATAGAAGATTTAGCTACCCATTTGAACTTGTTTTTAATTTTTAATTGCCATAAGCAAATTATAACTTAAAACTATTTATCAAACTCACAACAAATAGTTCATCTTGGTAAGGATCTTAAGTTACAATGGAGTATATAGGCCTACATACGAAATTCATTACTCATTCATTATTGACAGCTTCTGTAAATATTATATTCTGTAAATATTGCACACATTTACTTAGAGTTGACGTGACAAACTTAGGCCTTTTATTTATTTCCACAGTTACAGAAATGGAGCTATAGACACAATACATGCACAAGAAACATACTGACATCTTCAACATTCGCCCTAATAAAAATATTATGAAAGCTCAGCGTGTTCACCTTGGTTAGAAACACACCTTTTCATTTTTTAAATTAATCTCTATGAACAAATAATGGCTTAAACATAATACTCTCACTTAACAATTAGTTAAAATAGAATGAATAATTATATTGCTCCGGGTCTTCAGTTACAAAAACGGTCAACAATAGCCCGTCAAAGGCGAGATGCTCTCTGAGACAGAGGAGGCTGGGGGCTCCGGCTCCCGACGGGTACCCTGCAGGCCCATGGGTTCAAAGACCCCCTGTAATAGTGGGGCTCATTTCTGCCACCAGCAAATCATAAACAAGTCTGTTCAACTGGTTTGGATGGCAAGGGAAGTAGAGGACTTTAATGCTTGTCTGAAGAAAATTGACTTCCTTAATTTCCATTATATGGACAATTTGCATGCAGGAGTTTTACTGGCAGACACTTGCTAGATTCCAACTCTTCAGAAGCCCCAGATGAGAGGAAACTTGTCAAAAATTCAATGCTCTCTATCCGAAGACTCTAGACTTGATGCTACAGTTCTCCTCCAGTCTGGTGATAACATCACAGTTAACCGTGGTGTAAAATAAAGTTATATTGTAAATTTACTTAGTCTGAAAATTAGTGATACAGCTATATGTGTATACTAGAGTCACAGTCTTCAAAAGGAATATCTTGTCCACATATTCTGCCTTGATGTTCATAATAACAGCATTTGAAGCATTTTGAATCTTCGACAGTTGCATCTGCCAAAGCAGTTTTTGACAAGTCTATATCAAGAAAAAATAAAAGTAGTTGATGTATCTCGGTCTGGGAAATAATGAGCTACAGTTCTTCCTATCAGCAAGAATCTGTCAGCCATCTCAGATCGCTGTCACTCACTCATCAGAAAGAACTTGTGGTTCGCTCATTGGGTCTTGTCCTTGGGGGTGCACACAGTCGGTCTGTATTTGGCTGTTGGCAGATTTAAGTTTCTCTTTCTTGGTGCACAGTTCTCAAGTGAGGGCAGAGGACAGGGTCTGTCCCGTCAGTCACGGACCATCAGTTTTTAATATTTAACACAACGCTCTGTTTACTTACACTGAGCTCCTATAAAAGGCCTTTGAAATTCATATGGGAGAGGGGGAATGAGGTGGCATGGCACATTAAAAATTAGCCTTGCTTAGAACAGGAGGACATCTTCTAATGCTGCAAGGGCTTATAAATTCACAACATCTGTGCGTTTTACTGATGTTATTCTAGGCAAGGAAATGTGTGTGTTGGTTTGATAGTTGGTTTGAATCATTCATTTATCTGATTTGTTCAGAAATGCTGATTCATTCAGAAATAAAACATCACCTTCTGTGCGTTGCTTGGTGATGTAACAGTTTACTCAGTTTTGGCTTAGTTTGGAATAGCAAAAATATACAATGTGACTGTCAGTATTGCTAGAATGTAAATTACTTAATATAAACTTTGAAATAAAATAAACCAATAAGCAAATTAAGTTATAGCCAATTGATGTAGCTAAAATAATGAGGTTTAGGGCTAGGTGACATTTTTCGTCAGTATTATACATTTATATACATTTCTCTTGGTTAAAAGTTCTTAAGGGAACATGATGTACCTGACAAACGAACATCTATAACTCTTATTGCAGTCGGCCTCTGACTTTTTCTTTCTTCACTGCAGATATTCCTAAAGACTTTCTCTAACTGAAGAACATGTGCTTCTGCAGCACTGCTACAGTACTTGCTTTGCATTTGATATGCTGGATTAGGCTGTGATCCATTAAATACCAGCCATGACAGAGCTGTGTAAAAAAGGTGATACACGTCTTCAACTGAAGGAATCATGATGAAGGACTCTCCGGGTCTCTGAAAGAGTCATAAGAGACAATGATGGGGCAGATGGAGGAGGGTTTTACACACATTGTGTATCCAAAGCAACAGACACTCTTTCTTACTGTGCCTCTGGCAGATATATCCCGGACTAGCATTCAGACTTTGCGCGTGTTTGTCTTTATGTGTGTGTGCGTAGGTGGTTGTGTAGGTGGGTTGGTGCAAAGTGCAGCGGTCAACTTCCATCGAACCAGTAAGTCATGGGGAAAACAAAACTGAAATTCCCACGAGAGCATTTTATAATGTATCCTACACCTCAATAAGAACATTTGCTTGTATTTTTAAGGCCTAAAGTCGCTTCAAGAGGGCAGACAGAGAGTTCACAGGAGAGCAGGAAACAATTTCAGACAGACAGCATTTCTCCTGTGGCTTTTCTTGCAAATAAAGGCAGCAACAACTAACCTCAGTATCTTTATCACAGATGTAACTTTTTATGTTTTATACAGTGTCCCTCTACTTAATCTTAGGGGTTTACATTAATGACATTTGCTTTTAGAATTATGTGGTTGATATATAAATCCATAGTTGAATACACCATAGATAGATAGATATCTATGGTGTATTCAACTATAATAAAGTAATTAAGGTAAATATAAGAGAAGACATGCACCAAAATATGGAATTTAGACAACTCTGACATTAACATTGTAAAATTCTGACTTTAAAGCCCAGTGTTGATGCACAGTGAACTTTTCCTCTGTATTGTCCATTCCATTTCTTTATATAACCACACTCTGCTGGCTCCATGGCAACTGGTGTGTATGGCTGCATGGTGTGAATTAAGTCTGAAGTCATTATGGAAGTAATTAGTGAGAATGTGTGTGCGCGGGTGGAGCTGAAAGCCCTCTGTTTCATTCTGTCTCGTCGTCTTCTAAGACTGCTGTCAGATGAGTGCAGATGGGTGCAGGTTTTACCATCTGTTGAGGGACATAGGTGTGCATGAAAAAAAAAAAACATTAATTAGACAAATAAAAATGAAAAAAAAAATATTGGAGAGTTGCTTGAGTGAGAAACAGTGACTTCAACTCGCTCCGTAATATGCCTGTAGTATTTAACTTGAAATGCTTGTTGTCAGAATGTGCCTAGATGATGACAGTTCTTCATGCAGTGAAATTGGCTGTTGTGACATGGAAATGGAAATGTGCTTGAGTGATTTGCATTTAGAAAAAGTCCATCTCAGCAGATAATGAGAGAAGATTCATTTCATTACGAACCTTTCTTAGAGAGTGGTGTCTTTTAATAGGCAGGTTTCAAAGAGACGTGGCAATGTTTGCTTTTCCAAATGGAAGTCTGATCAGGAATAGCTGATCTGTGGACTATTAGCTTTGCCAATATTTGCTGGGGTAAATAATTAATGGATTGTGATCATTCTCTGTCTTCTGATCTACAGAAAATCCTCAGGGTTTGGAAGGTTTCTTTTATGAATTGTCTTCTGTCATGTATGTTGTGATATAAATGTAACTCCCTGGTGAAAAAAAAGTGTACACAATAAAGAAAAGTAAAAAAAAAAAAAAAAAAAAAAATTAAATGCAATTTAAAACACATAAGAGTTTGTAATCCGTTTAGTTTCATGTTTTTGGAAAAACTCAACAATTTAAATATAATGACTCCAAAAGATGATGTGTGGTAACCATCATAAAAAAAATCTCTTCCATTGTATCATATATACACAGTTTTGTTATTTCATTTCATGTCACCAAAATACTTAAATCTTTTTCCCCCTTTATTACAATAACAGGAGAGTTGCATATTAATCTGGGATTGAGAAAGTAATAAAATAAAAATAAATAAGTTTTAAATAAAACAGTACTGCTGTAACTGTTAATTGTTGTGTAGGCTGACATGTTAATTAGCAAGGATTTTTTTTCTGCCTTTGTTTATATGTAATGTTACTCACTATTCAAATGATGGTGAGAAAATTTGCAACTTTAATGACATTGTAATAAAATACCCACAAATATGCCTCTCTCCTCATGAATATTCCTGGGAAGATTTGTATTTTGATAAGTTCAGTTACGTGATTGACATCTCAGAACACAATATCAAAAGAGAATATGCAAAAATGAAGGGAAAAGAAGCCTGATTTATTCCTCTCTCTTGCACATACACACAGTGGCTCCTTGGCTTCCAATAGACTTGGCTTAAAGAGGAGGGCTGTAGCTAAGTCTAGCCTATTGTCTCCCAACACCAGGGTATTCATCTTCCAGATGAAACTGTGTAGCCGAGAGACAAATACTTACATACTTTCCACATTCACCTTTGTGTTTAAATTAACAGTAGCATTCCACAAGTAGATTCCCAACATGCCTACTTGTTTCTAAGGCCAGTTGCAGCAGGTGACTAATTAGCATTAATCAAACATCTGTAATTTACACACTTAAAATCTGGATGTAGAACTCTGCAGTTGGCTATACAGTGTTCCTGTATTCTGTTCATTATTTTCTTTCTCTAAATGCACACTGAGTATGTTTTCGCTACCAATTATATGCTAAGGTTAAGTAATTTTTCATCTTTCGATTTATACATGTATTTCCATGCAGAGGTGTAAGAGTAATCTGAAAACCTCTGGGCCGACCCATTGCTTTCATTGCAAACTAATACTAACCCTTAGAAAACAATACACTAAATCCATTTCCCTATCTCTTGTTCACCCACATACAAAACACTTTCTGTTCCACCAGATGCTCTTTACCTCAGCATGGTGACACCTTGTGTAAATTCTCTGTGCTTCTTTCTGACTGGTCCTGTTATTCATCACTCAAATTAATTTGCGAGCCATGAGGTGTGTGTGTGAGTGTGTGTGTGTGTGTGTGTGTGTGTGTGTGTGTGTGTGTGTGTGTGTGTGTGTGTGAGTGTGTGTGTGCGCGAGTGTGTGTGTGTGCTTTTAGAGATGGTTGATGTTCGTTCGCACATGCGAGGATGCGTGTGCGCTGATGGAACAAGACAGGGCTTGTTGGTGTCTCTGTCGGCTGTGCTTGCTTCCTCTCATTCCCTAATCCCTCAGTTTTACAGTCATCTCTGAGCACCGAGCCCCTCAGAACTGTCAATATCCAGACCAGAAAATCTCACTTCTTGATCTCTGCTCTCCTACTGCCATAGACAGACTTATAAGCCCTGCCGATGTGCTTAGCATGAAGATACGCTACCTGCCACTCAACCCCACCAAGCTTGATGCAAGATGCTATTTCAGGGCTTGGGGGACAAACAGCAATGTGTAGAAAATGGTAGCCTATGTTATAAAGATGAACAGAAAGTTGGTTTAAAAATGGCTTAAAATGGCTTCCATTTGTGCAAATATTCCTGTTCCTGATATAACCTTTTACCCCCCCCCCCTTTTTTTTGTATTGCGTACTAATTGAATGCATTGCTATATGAGTTGCACAGTTTTGTCTTGATGGTCAGTAAAGTGTTCAGTGCAAATGAAATCTTTTTGCAAAGGAGTCATTGAACTTTTTGATGCACCCTTTCTTTAATATAAAGGCAGCTACAATATCTTTATATACGATTTGGAGTTCATACGATTTTTGTTTAAAAGTGTGTTTGAAAGAGGTCTCTTCTTCTCACCAAGGCTCCCTTTATACAGTAAAAACAATAATACTATGAAATATTATTGCAAATATTAAATGTAATTTATTCCTGTGATGGCACAGCTGAATTTTCAGCAGCCGTTACTCAAGTCTTCAGTGTCACAGAATGATCCTTTAGAATTCTTTCTAATATAAATTTACTAATAAATAAATACATATATACCATAATACAAGATAAAAAGAAACTTTGAAAAGAACTGCATTTATTTGAAAAAGAAATATTTTTTAACAAAGTCTAAAGTCAAAATGTTAACTGTCACTTTTGATCAATTGAAAGAAAAAAAATACTGACCTCAAACTTTTTATACTTTGTGTCAACACTAAGTTTATTAAAAAACATGTTTTAGCTTATTAAATTAAATGGCTTTTAATTTGCTTTTACATTATCATTGTACTAAAGCCAAAAGAAGTGAATAAAATATCTGGAAATAATTTACTTTCAGTTAACAAGTTAACAGCATTTTTTTTACTAACAAGATAATGTTAGATGTATGAACGTACATTTGCAATTCAAATGTATTTGTAATGTAAAGTCTTCAGAAAGCATAATTAATTAACAATAATGTTATATTCAGTAAACACTATTCACACTATTTCTTATATATTTTTCTCCAGAGGTTTCCTGAGCCCCAGTTTGGAAACCTCTGATTTGCCAGAGGCTTTTGTCCAAAGTGTCCTACAGTGCACTGAAAATATATATCTTTTATAAGTATGAGATTCCTTTCGATTCAAACCCGTGGTCTTTGATGGCTAGCACAATGCTTTCCACTAGGAAGCTTGTAATTAGCTTTCATCTGATGGCTATATTTGTTGACAGTATTGATGCATTGCTGTACTCTTGCATCAGTGCAGTTATCCACCTGTAACCCATGTGGTCTGCCATGCTACAGATACAGCACCACTTTGGTGGAACCAGACCTCTATAGGAGTCTGGATCGAGTCCTGCCACTGAAGGCAGCCGGGGAGCATCATACCTCATCTTTGTTCTCTGTTTGTTCCCACTCTCTCTCTCTTGCATGTTTACATCACATTTCTCCTCTGAAGTCTTTCCATCCCAGCAGAAAACCAGTGCAGATTGATGCCAGTGTTGTACGTGGTGTGAATTTGGACAGCGTGAAGCCCAGCAGAGACAAACAGAGATCTCTTCCAGCCGTCTTGGCAACTCAATGGATCATTCCCCTCGGTTGTCACTGGGTCATATTTCTATTCAAAACACCTTGACACATTTGATAATGTGACAAATGGGTCTCTTTGTCTAGGAGCAATATCATCAGTATTATCCTCTCTGTGGTTATTTGTGCAATGAGCCAGCAAATGAAATTAACAGAAAGCAAATTAAAATGAATGAAACTGATTGAAATTGGAAGTAATCCCAAGACAAAGGTCTTAATTTTTACGCTTTCTCAAAGACTCGCTGATCAGATGGTGCATGAATAAACAAACATGTCCGGATGAAATTAATATATGAATAGACAAATATATGTTTAAAGACTTCATCACAGTCTTGTTTGTTTGCTCTGTGACAGCAAATACCAGCTTCTGGATAATCAACAAAACAAGCTTTCAACACACAGTTTGAGCTGGGCAATAACAACCAGGGAACTGAGACGCTGCACTTTAATGCCATTGCAAATATTTATGGGCCAACACGGAATAGAAATAATGCAATATTATATTTGCTTCCTCTCAGTACAATACTTGTTTTAATAGGAAATGTTTAGTGTGTAGAAGAGGATTGATGCTTATACATGCGCTTGCATTTAGCTCTCAGACCCTGACTAGGACAACCAATAGAAAGGGTCCTTACTGTAGATGTGACTTGACTCTCATCCAGTCAAAAATGCCTTACCCTTTAGCAGTTCACCCAAAAATGAAAAAGCTAGTTTTATTTACTCACCCTCATGTCGTTCCAAAACTGTATGTCTTTTTTCTGTTGAACACACAAAATTATGAAATTGTTAATATGATGAAAATCAATGTACTTCCAAATATCTTCTGTATTCTGCAGATGAAAAAAGTCATACAGGTTTGGAACGACACTTAAGTGGATTATTTACCTTATACAGCTCAATGAGGGCGATTGTGGGCGGGGAGACACTTATCTGAAAGTCACACATTTTCACATTATACCTTTGATTAAGGTTTGGCGGTCACAACAGCTGCTCGTACATTAGCATTTAAGAGTATCTTCAGTCCTGAAGTAAGGAGTTGCCCGCTGGCAATAAAAAGCGTTAAGATTGTCCTTGACTCAAGCTCCTCAGCAAGGTCCAGCAGAGATCATTACCCAACCCTAGGGATAGGAGTGTGATTAATGGTTATTACGGCCCAAACAACATCCGAGGTCAGCCGTGAAGAGGAGCAATGTAAGAAGTGCCAGACAGATCACTCTTTTGTCTCAAAGAAGTGTTGAGACTGAGAGATAGAGTGTGTGTGTGTGTGTGTGTGTGTGTGTGTGTGTGTGTGTGTGACTCTACACATCTGCTCAGGATTATATGAGTGTCACCGTGTGCTTGTGTGGGTTCTGCCTCGGCCCTTTGATCTCCTCATGCACCTTAAGTGGATCCATAATACCTTATTTCTGATTAAGTTACAAATATGCGAAATTGAGTTGCGGTCTTTGTAGTCTGCACTACAAAGCACAGACCATTTATCATAGCTTTCAGTGAAATCAGTGACAGCAATAAGTCTGATAGGGAGTGTGCTCGATCTATTTTCATGCTCATTTGATTAGGCTGCAGCACTCAGTGCACTCCTCTCAGATTAATGAGAGATATATCTTGAATCTGGGTGTTGCTCATATACTATACAGGTGCATCTCAATAAATTAGAATGTCATGGAAAAGTTCATTTATTTCAGTAATTCAACTCAAATTGTGAAACTATTGTATTAAATAAATTCAGTGCACACAGACTGATGTAGTTCAAGTCTTTGGTTCTTTTAATTGTGATGATTTTGGCTCACATTTAACAAAAATACACCAATTCACTGTCTCAACAAATTAGAATACTTCATAAGACAAATACAAAAAACATTGTTAGTGAATTGTTGGCCTTCTGGAAAGTATGTTCATTTACTGTACATGTACTCAATACTTGGTAGGGGCTCCTTTTGCTTTAATTACTGCATCAATTTGGCAAGGCATGGAGGTGATCAGTTTGTGCCACTGCTGAGATGGTATGGAAGCCCATCTTCATCTTCAGCTCATCTGCATTTTTTGGTGTCTTGTTTCTAATTTCCCTTTTGACAATAACCCATAGATCCTCTATGGGGTTCAGGTCTGGTGAGTTTGCTGGTCAGTCAAGCACACCAACACCATGGTCATTTAACCAACTTTAATCTCTCTCTGAACTTTGAGAAGACGAAAAATACTGCTGGAAAATGAAATCAGCATCTTCAAAAAGCTGGTCAGCAGAAGGAAGCATGAGGTGCTCCAAATTTTCGTGGTAAACGGGTGCAGTGACTTTGGTTTTCAAAAAACGCAATGGACCAACACCAGCAGATGACATTGCACCCCAAATCATCACAAACTGTGGAAACTTAACACTGGACTTCAAGCAACTTGGGCTATGAGCTTCTCCACCCTTCCTCCAGACTCTAGGACCTTGATTTCCAAATAAAATACAAAACTTGTTCTCATCTGAAAAGAGGACTTTGGACCACTGGGCAACAGTCCAGTTCTTCTTCTTCTTAGCCCAGGTAAGACACCTCTGACGTTGTCTGTGGTTCAGGAGTGTCTTAACGAGGAATACGACAACTGTAGCCAAATTCCTTGACACGTCTAAGTGTGGTGGCTCTTGATGCCTTGACCCCAGCCTCAGTCCATTCCTTGTGAAGTTCACTCAAAATCTTGAATCGATTTTGCTTGACAATCCTCATAAGGCTGTGGTCTTATCGGTTGGTTCTGCATCTTTTTCTTCCACAGTTTTTTCTTCCACTCGACTTTCTGTTAACATGCTTGGATACAGCACTCTGTGAACAGCCAGATTCTTTGGCAATGAATGTTTGTGGCTTTCCTTGTGAAGGGTGTCAATGATTGTCTTCTGGACAACTGTCAGATCAGCAGTCTTCCCCATGATTGTGTAGCCTAGTGAACCAAACTGAGAGAGCATTTTGAAGGCTCAGGAAACCTTTGCAGGTGTTTTGAGTGGATTAGCTGATTGGCATGTCACCATATTCTAATTTGTTGAGATAGTAAATTGGTGGGGTTTTGTTAAATGTGAGGCAAAATCATCACAATTAAAAGAACCAAAGACTTAAACTACTTCAGTCTGTGTGCACTGAATTTATTTAATACACGAGTTTCACAATTTGAGTTGAATTACTGAAATAAATTAACTTTTCCATGACATTCTAATTTATTGAGATGCATCTGTATTTTGGTTCTGACCCAGAATAAAAAATGAATAGGTAAATGAGTTTAAATTGAGAAAGTCAGTCACACTGTGAGATCTGAAGTTGAAAATGTATGATATCAAGCTTGTTTTAAGAAGTACAGTCTCAATTGTGAGATAAAAAGTCATATTGCAAGCCAAAGTCACAAATGCTAGAAAAAAAAAAAAAAACATAAATGTGCATAATAAAGTAGCAGTTATGAACAACAGTTGCAATTGCGAGACTGACATCAGAGACTTAAAATCACAGATTCCAAGAGATTTAAAGACACATTATATGAGATATAAAGTTGCTATTATGAGAGTTCCAATTGTGAGAGGTCACATTGTGAAATTTAAAATCACATTATGAGAGAGTAAGTCACAATTATGAGAAACAAAGTCAGAATTGTTATGAAATTCACAATTTTGAGAAATGAAGTTGCAGTTCTGAGATTTAAAGCCAAATTGTGAATAATAAAGCCACCTTTTTATTTTAAGGCTAAAACTGGCTTCCGTACAATACTGTGGCTGAAATATAGAGAAGCAAAAAGAAACAGAAATATAAACTTGATATTTCCTTGGAGGGACTGCATATACACCATGTTACTGCTTCACAGAAAGAGAGAGGACGTGGATGCTGCGAGTCTCCTTGGTTTGAGTCGACAGCTCTGTAGGTGCTGTCTTACACATGTCAACAGAAATCTGCAAGAAGTAGAAGTTCTGGGAGCTGAATGTGAACATGTTTGAATTAGCACATTTCAAACCTTCCATCCAAGCTTGGACTGTGGTCTTTGGTGGAGAAGTGTCCTCAGCTAAGTTTTTCCTTTAATTGGACCGGGCAGCAGGCAGAACCTGAGTGGTTTTCATGTTCTTTTGGCTCTGTAGCCTCACCGGAGGAGGTGGTTGGATTTCTTGAATGACGGAAAAATTCTTCTTCAGAATGTCATTTTGCATCTCTCTTTTTCTCGCCCATATTCACACGCTCACACACAGCCTCCCTCACGTTCCCATTTCCCAGTTTCAATCAGATGTGTGAACTTGAAAATTGCTGCTATTTTAGCATCATTACATATGAGCACTTAGTGTAGGAACACTGTCGATCACAAACCCTCTTTTCCAAGCAGGCTGTCTCTCTCTCTCTCTCTCCCTCCTTCTATTTTTCTTTAGTTTCTCTTTCAGCGTATTCAATAGCTTCTTTTCTACTGCTCAAACCTGTTATACCAAAGCCTGTGATGCTAAAGACTGACTCTTTACTCACTAACAAACATTCCTACGTTCTGATTAGGTCCAGAATTGAAGATGTGCACGTTCAGCATAATTACCGCCATCCTTCTGTCTGTGTGATTAAAGAAAAACTTTACAGAGAGGGAGCAAAGCAACGAAACACTAAGTAATTAGCCAAAACGAGGAGGACGGAATATGCCTTTGAATGACCTCACCAGCTCCTCCACATTTAATTAGCTGATGCCAGCAAATGATTTTAAGTATGGGGTCTAATCTGGGGGTGTTAATCCCATAAAGCCTCATTGACCTGCAGGCATTTGATGATACAAGATTGCCTTTGATGATAGTACCATCGCCTGCTGACTTGTGAAGGGTGCGCACATGTTCATACACAAAAATAAAACACCTATATATCACTGAATATGTTCTCCCACTCGTTTCCTCACAAACTGACATGCTCACAGTCTTGCATTCACACTATTGAGGCAGATGTATGCAAACATTCCCATCGTTGGTGTCTGGCGGAGATGATTGATTTTTTTATCGTGCTGTTTTAATCTGCATTTGCTCTTGTTGCAAATATGTATGCGTGTCTGCAGTTACACCCAATGGCAAGGTTAAATGATCTTATCATCTCTCTAGGTGTATTATCAGCCTGACAATTATATTTAAACATCATAAATTGAAAAAAAAAAAAAAAGAAGAGGTGATAATCAGAACATTCAATCAGAGCTGCAATTTCAGCCTCTTCTCTGTTGAAGCGACGGATGCTACATTTTGTAATGGAGGACCATAATGAATTGAGATTAATCTCTGGATAAATTGCCGTGAATAGTCTACCTAAGGTCTCCGAGATGAGATATAAAATGTCGTCTCTGGCCACCTGCTAACATTCCCTACTCGTGAGAACGCACCGGTGGTTCACTCTGGTTTGCAGGCATTATGGAGGTCCAAAGAAATAACTGCTTAGAGTTCATGTGTTTCTATTAAATGAGCTTATAGAAGCAGAGAAATAAGGAGAGGGGAGAGAGATTGTGAAAGAGAGGGAGGAGGAGGCTGACTTTTAGCCGACTTCTACCCACGCAAGCCATGCGGTAATGATCATAAATACTTGTTTTATGCACACAGTAGTTTATATCGATCCGTCCACATAGATCGCCTTCACCGCTCAGGCTGACTCAAAGAAAGAATCTATATTCAAACAAATCCATGTTCAGCAGCAAAAGTGACTGGTTTATTGGCTCTGAAGTTCTCCCTTATTTTACTGCTTTGCAAGTGATATATTAAAAGAAAAGGATGGAAGGAGAAAGAGCACCTCTGTGTGAAGTTCAAAGCTAGGAATGGTATATAAATACAAGATGAAACCACATAAACCGTGCCCAGTCTTTCTGATACACCAATGAAAACTCCTGCCTTTCTTCTCTCGGGAGAGCATTTTGTTTATTTTGATTTCATGTTTTTATGTGGGTGTAAACCCGGTGAGAAGCAGCATATAGGCAAACAATGTCAAGCTTGCTTGGATTGAAAGCTAAATGGTGTTTGTTGTAGCCGACATTGTTAGACACCGCTTTGAAAGGCTGATTGTATTTACATTGACAGGTGCACAGCTCCAAAATGTATTCATTTCCTGGGGCCATTGTTTCTTTGAGTGATCCATATGTTGACGTTAGCCTTGTCTGTTGACTCACTGTAAATCATCATATTGGGTTTTACAAAGTAGTCACACTGAATTTAAAGTGATAAAAATAAGATCAAGATATATGATATAAAATATATCTAAGCGCTAAGTGTAAGTGCTAAGCTTCCAGTGAAGAACCTTTATTTTTTTGAGAGTATGAAAAACATTTAGTCAAAAACTTAAAACAAATATTTTGTAATCTTAATCACACTGATAATATTTTATTTTTACAACATAAATAACATTTTTTGAATGTGTCGAACAGTACCATCTGTACCACCCACTCAGCCTCATCATACCATACATGCATATTAAGAGTACATGGATCTTTAAGTAGGTCTTTGTCTAAAAGGACAAGTACAGTTTGAAATAGATGATATCAACCATTCCATTTATGGGAAATAATGCCATTAAGCTTTCATCATCATTCTTGTGTTCATGAACACCCTGATGAAGGCCTAATGCTCATGCTGTTCATCTTAATTAGGCTCAGTAAATGGCATTTACGTGCAACTCCATTGTTTTGACATGCTCTATCTTGAACTAACGTTTCATCCATTTTACACCGCCAGAAGTAATGAAAAGCTTATTGTCAGAGCTGAAGCACCTGAGAGTTTGTACCAGAGAGTGAGGAGGAGTATTGTGTGTGCATTCGATTGCGTTCCAGCGGGACACTTTCAAAGAACTGGTTTTATTCAGTGCTTTTTCTGACAAACAGTTGGACAAACAGCTGTTTGAAAACACTTAGTCGGTGCACAGCAATATAAACCACAGACCTTTTGAAAACCTTTTTTATTGACACGAGAAAGACCTAAAAATGCTTTGAAGGAATCAAAGTGTTTTCTTCCTGAATGAACCACAATGTACGTTTCCACCCTTATATTGGTCATTCTCAAAGATTTGAAATGTCTCTCTGCCTGTCACCTTCCTCAGTAATATTCACTGGAGATATTTCACTTCGGATCGCTCTTCTTAATATTGGACTTTTTAAAAGCAGGGAATTTATTTCACCATCAATAATATTAAATGAGAACTGTTAGCTATGGCTTTCTATCGTATCTTCATAAATGTGCTCAATGATTATTAAAACAGGAAAGATCCCCTCAGTACAGTATAGTAGGTTAATTTAAAGAAATTTATTCAATTTGGTAATACCTTCAAAATCCTTATGATTGACTTGTCACTTGTTTATTTCACAGGATATCAGTGTTGTGCTTTGCTGTGGTTTTATTTATATAAACTGTGCTCAGCTACTGTAAACTAGTTATCTGTGGTAGTATTATATTATAAACATTGTCTATAATATAATAATAAAGTTTTATATTATAAACATTGTCGTTTCTCTGAATTTTGTTGTGTGACTTAAGGGCTTCAGTATCTACGGTTGTTTTTTATTGATTTCTTTTTATTTAATTAATCACAGTCAAAGGCCATGGTGTTTTTGACCTCCTGCTGTTATGACAAGTGTAAATGACACTTAGATTATGGAATAATGGAATTATTATTCACTCTATGATTGGAATAAACTGCATCGATATATGCTGTGCAAACACCTTTATTGCAACTATTCTGGTGGAACAGTTCAGTTCACAAGAAAATTACAGAAAGCACTAGCCATTCATTGTGAGGGTATGTACATTATCCCTTACATATTACTGGCTTCTGTACCAGTGCTGCTGAACATAGTGGGGTCACAAATTCCCTCTGTTACTATGGTGCTTCTGAGCAAAGCACTTTGCTTGAAATTTCTCCTAAAGGAACGTCTCTGCAATTGGCTTACTGTCTCTTTGGATAAAACTGTCCGCAAAATGACAAATTTAATTTATTGTGGGCTGATGGTTGTCTGAGTCTTGGGGCCAAATACAAAGATTAAAGAGGGAAACATTAAGACACTGCTTTTTATTATGGTACAACATGAATTGTAACAACTTTACATCAATTTCTGGTTTTCCAAGAACAGTAAAAAATGAAGGAAAACATCTTGAACCCTAAAGAATCTGATTGCACATAGCTATAGACAATAGGATAGACTGGTCTTAGTACACATACCTGCTCTATCATTTTGACTTATTTTCTACTAAAATGTTGTCAAGGGTCAATTATACAGCAGTTAGTTCCAGTTCTTGAATCTGATTGGTCAAGCAGCGTCTCAGGAGTCCTGATTTTTGTTTCCATCATCTTTCTGCCCTAGTGGGTCTTTATGAGTGAGTCACTAAATTGTGCATTCCACTGATTCATTCAGGAAAATGACAAGAGAAATGTCTTAATGAATAAGCGATTGAATCATGTAACAAAAGCACAGAATTAAGAAACAAATCACCACTGTGTGTTGGATCAGATCTGCTGTGGCTTTGTTTTGAACTCTTTTTGGTTATCAGAGCAAAAGCAGATAATGTAACTTGTAAAATTGTCCAAGCAAGCCACCATTGCTAGTTCTAACATGACATTCAAATTAGAAAAAGAGCCTAGTAACAGCAGATTCTGTAAATTAGATGTAAATGTAACGTCATTTGACTGCCTGAAACAGCTGCTTGTTAGGGTGATTATATGAGAGATTATACATTTCAGTAAGTTGTAAGTTTCAACATATACTTTTTACAACTGGTTATAACATGAAAAAAATGAACATCACAGTGTAAGATCATTGTTCATGTTTTTGTTTTTATATAATTGTGTTTCTCCACAAACAATAATCACGCACATGCCCTGTTGTGGACATCTCCATTTTGTTGGTTGGATGAACACTTTCATACTTTTCAGTTTCAAGCAAGGCAGCATAGACTTCAAAGATATTTTACAGATTATTTCCTTTTATAGCTGGGCCATTTGTCAGTGGTGGAGAACCCATTCAATTTTTGTCCTTTAAGCAAAGCCATTCATTACACCGTGGGAGTCATAGCACTGTTTCTTCCGAACAATCCACAAAACAATCTTCTGAAACCATCCTGGTCCAAACCCCAAAGCAAGGATGTCCTTCTCTCTCTCTGTAATCACAGGATGAATACTGGTGTGTTCACCACAGGAGGCAAAAAAGATAGCTTAAAAAAGAGAGTGTTCATTTCCAGCATGTTCTGGACAGAAAATGTCATTGCAATTCGGAGGCCCACAAAGAGACGGTTTTGCCTGGCATATTCACAGTAATTTTGTCTGAGCATAGCAATGATGAGCTGCGAGTTTTCCTGCCTGATCATACAGGGTCCTTCAGGATTTTTATGTTGACAATGGCCTCATTCACACTGCATGGTTCAAGTGACCCAGTTCTGATTTTTTTTTCCTCCCATGTGGCACAGATCGAATATGGCCCACAAACGTTTAAGCAGGAAAAAAGCACATATATAGATTCCGATTATTTTCAGATTGGTTTCAGAACTTAATCAAATGTGGAAATGTTTTTGAAACATCTTGCAGTACAGATATATCTATAACAAATGAAACATCTCTAGTTGACTAACAGAGTATTAATTTTGTATATTTGTGTTAAATAAGATGCGATACGGCACTGAAATGGGATTTTAAAGTCATGCTGAGTGCTCGTTGCCACTGTTATCAGTGACAGCGGCTCGTGCACAGACAAGTGCTTCAATCTGTTGCTAACTGTTATGAAGGCTTTCTATTCGTTTGGGTGAAATCACAAAAAATGCACACAAACTTGTCCCTGCTCTCAATATATGGTTTTAAGGAGGAAAAAAACTATACGAGGGTGGATTAAAACTCAGACCCGCTAACTTAGCACAAGTTCTACTGCTAGACCATTAGTACCTGCGGATGTGTACAGCAGATCTGTGTATATAATTACTGTTGTGAAGAATCGGTACTAATTAATGATTTTGATGCAAGGATGAAACTAACCTATTGCATTAAAAATGTTTCTATGAAATCTTTGCCTTCATATTCTGGACTCATCTGCTTTTCTATACAAAGTATGCTTTATTAGTAGTGTGTTCAGAGTTTGGGCTTTTAATATCAACGTTTAATGCATTGAGCCACATCAAGTTAAATCCGTGTAGTGTAAATGCAGATATCAGATACGGCTCACTTTTAAAAGAAGGAGTAAGCGGGGTGTCAAAAAAAAAAATCAGGTATAGTAAAATAATCCGATTTGGGCATCCAGATCTGCAGTGTAAATGCAGCCAATGTTTGGTGTGGTCATGCAGATGCATTTGGTACCTAAAGTCATAAATTGATTATGACGCTTTCATGGTTTCTTCACAAAGAAAATAAGATTTCCAAAAGTCTGTTGCAAAATCCATTTATTTGATTTTATACATTTCACCAGACTGACTTGAGAGGCTTTATGTGTGGACAAACCCTAGGGATATATTTAGCTATTCATTTATGAGTATTCTCAACAAATATTTACCCGGCTAATTAAACCCTCTATCTGATGCTAGATATAAATAATGTAAAAGGTGAAGCAACTCCTGAGCCAGTGATTGCTAGGGATGATCAAGCTCAACAAAATGTGTTACACACAAACACATGAACACACAAGGAATCTTGGGGAGTCACATTGTCTGGGGTGACTCCCCCATGTTTTCCTGTTCATCTGCTGACTGTCATCCCTCAGTCTTGACATATTCAATTAGGTGCAGTGATTGTACTTAAACAGACCTTGAAAGGTTTGTTTTCCCCCAACGGATGTCAAATATAATTGCATGGGTGCATGAGGAGCTTCAAGTGAATTGATGAGCGTCCTACATGAGGATCTACAGTGTGATTTTTCTTCTGAAGCTGTAGTCCTGTACAGTGTGCAGAGGAAGTTGTGTGTACTGGCTATACTAACACATCGTGGCTGTAAATTGAGTGTAGCAGGGGGATATTTGCTGACAGAGGCAGGAAAGTGTGTCCTGCAGCCATCACAGCAGACTTTGTATTGTCTAGTGCTCCTCTGTGTGTAATAATAGCCGTGGTTGTTTTTTTCGCACTGCCGTGGGCCCCTTCACATGGCAAAAGGCCTGTCCGGTCTGGCCAATAGACCGTGATCAGCATCTCACCCACTCGCAAAGCCACGCAGCAGGCCTGACTGGAGTGTTAAGGAATACAGCCAAAATAGCTGCCCAAGCTAAGGTTGGAGGTTAAACTATTCTTGTTTTTTCCCTCTCCAGCTAATTTTGTTGTCTCTGTTTTTCTCTCTCTAAGGATGGGACCATGATTGTTGGCAGTCATCTAGCTATTTTTTTCCCAAAAACTTAGCTTGCCATCATACAACTGTTTGTAACGGGTGTCAAAATCCAGAATGAGCAGGATCTAAGTGCAGGGTACATTTATTTAACAAAACTTATAATGAAAACAAAGGAGTATACATACAGTATAAAGCAGCATACTGTATATGGCAGTATAAACCAAGGAACACTGCAAAACTGTAAACAGAGTATGGCAGTAACATAAACCAAGACAGGAACACTGTTAGAAAAAAAAAAACGTGAAAGTGAAAGTGATGTGACAACAGCCAAGTATGGTAAAACATACTCGGAATTTGTGCTCTGCTTTTACCCATCCAAACACACACAGCAGACCACACACACCGTGAACACACACCCGAGGTAGTGGGGCAGCATTTATGCTGCGGCACCCGGGGAGCAGTTGGGGGTTCAAGGGCATGATTGAGGGTGGAGAGAGCGCTGTACAACTCCCCCCACCTACAATTCCTGGGCCCGAGACTCGAACTCATAACCCTATTGCAAGTCGGACTGTTAACCATTAGGCAGTTTTTGCACAGTAAAACACCATCTACTGTGTGTGTGTGTGTGTGTGTGTGTGTGTGTGTGTGTGTGTGTGTGTGTGTGTGTGTGTGTGTGTGTGTGTCTCATTGTTTGTGTCTGTGTGTGTCTCATTGTGTGTTTGTGTCTTGTGTGTGTGTGTGTGTGTGTGTATGTCTCAAATTTTTTTATTATATATATACATATATATAAATACCATCACAAGTATTTAGTTTTTTGATTTGGCAAATCATGTTAAAAATAGCCTAACTTAAATTTATTTATTTTTTAATCTAAAAATGTTATTAATTTTTAGTAAGAAACTAAATAACTAAAAATAACTAAGTTAATATTAGCTAGGACAGTGGTTCCAAACCCCACCCACCACATACCACAACACTTCACATTCACAACTCACTTCTGATCTATTTTACATCAAATCCACAACAAAACTGAAAACACAACATAACACGACAATCAGCTATGGTTCGAAGGGGGCCTATATGTTCCATTCAAAGGGCATTAAAGTGTGCAAAATGTACATTTTAATTGTATTTATTTACAGAGGTATATTATGTCACACTTCATATTTCTCTCATAAGTTTCGTCTGTATGTGAAGACTCTGCAGGCCGTGGCATTGTGCAAATCCATAAATGAATGTTCCGAACTGAAGTAAACTTCAACGGATTTCCCATGATCAGGGAGTAGGGAGTAATGAACACTGAGCTGGTTATCTGAATTAGGTGTGTTAAATAAGAGAGGCATGCAAAATATGCAGAGCAGTGGTCCGCAGGGACTGGAATTGAGAATCAAGCATATAGACAGTGGGGTTTTTTTTTCTCTCTCACACAATATAAATGCTTTTTAAGGTAGATTGTCATATTTAAAGGTATTTGGCATTAAAAAGTTTGAAGATCCCTGGATTAGTTGACTAATTGTTCAGGCAACCTACCAACTAAGATTGTAATCACCATCTCTGTCTTTTTTTACAGTATATATATATATATATATATATATATATATATATATATATATATATATATATATATATATATATATATATACATATCTCCTGATGCAAAAAAAGGGGTAGGGGTGCCAAACATGATCACTAACCATCCAGCATCATGTGTACTACACTTTGTAACTGTACTATATCTTTATCTTCATCTGTACTACAGTATATTCTACTCTTTGATGTAATATGTCATCAGATAGCCTGCATCCTGTCCCACCGCACATCATAGAGAATATGTTTTTCACACCATTCTTATCTGTCTCTTGCCATTGAGGATTATTTTTTAATTATGTCATAATCCCCTCTATAAAGGAGATTTGATTGGGGCGTAACAGGCAGATGTGACCTCATTACTTACAGGACGCAGGCCCTGCAGTCTCTCTCTGTTATCATGGAGACGTCGCAACAGTGACGTGATTATGGCACGAGTGCTTTCTGAGATGCTGACAGAGTTTTATACCCTGGGGCTTTATTTGGCAGTCTCTCGCCTAACATCTAACTGTCTCTTGTGTGTACAGTGCCAAATGTTGTTTTTGACAGCACCACATGTAATATTTCACGCCTGCTTTGGATTTGTGCCTGCTTGTCATGCAGGTCAGAGTTTGCTTTCAAATAAAAAATAAATAAATACATACATAAATTTAAAAAAAAGGAAAATTAGACAGCCATGTGTTTTGAAATCTTTTTTTTTTCAGAAATTCATTCAGGTTTAACAGATGTTTATGAGACTTGGCACTGAACAGGATCTTCACGGGCTGTTGGCAGTGATTAAGACAAATTTAAGTTTTCAGCTGCTATTAATTTTATATGGACATTGCTGACATGTACTGTAGATTGCATGATCTTTTGGATTTTCAGGGGTATTTCTTATGGTTAAATTGTGCCTAAATTTCAGCATTCAATAGGGAGAAAGAGAATAATTGGCAGTTTGTCTGTCAATCCATTCCACTTTCAATATACTCCAGTTCTTGTTTTATTCAGCACACATTCTGTCTCCATTTAGCAAGTGTACTCAATTAGAAAACCTTTGTTCATTACATTAAGTGGGGTGCACAATATTAGTACTGTATTGGTCGATAGTAGAGATTCTTTAATTATCTTTAAGTGAGTATCAGGTGATGGCAAAGGTAAACTTTTAAAACCACTAATAATTTAAAAAGACTTTTAAAAATAATCTTAAAAAAATCTGAAAAAAATGACTGACTTTAGAGATGTATTTTAAGATTATTTATAGCCCAATTATACAAGTGTGTAAACATAGGTAATTATTATTTGTGGATGGGTCGCAGCATATCTTGTGTCTGAAATACAACCATATTTTAAGGTTTCCATATAGTTTATTTATTTATTTATTTATTTATTTATTTTTTCAAATGCTTTCCACCATTTGTATGTCATTATGGTTGGCACAGACCAGTCTAAACAATGTGAGTAAGTCTTCAAGTTACATTCTCTGTGATACTGACAAATTCATACCCTAAAAGAAAATATAAGCATTTTGCCTATGTGACTGTGCACTGAGCACTCCTTGAATATGAAATTGAATATACATGTACAGTGGGTACGGAACGTATTCAGACCCCCTTAAATTTTTCACTCTTTGTTATATTGCAGCCATTTGCTAAAATCATTTAAGTTAATTTTTTAATGTACACACAGCACCCCATATTGACAGAAAAACACAGAATTGTTGACATTTTTGCACATTTATTAAAAAAGAAAAACTGAAATATCACATGGTCCTAAGTATTCAGACCCTTTGCTCAGTATGCAGTAGAAGCACCCTTTTGATCTAATACAGCCATGAGTCTTTTTGGGAAAGATGCAACAAGTTTTTCACAGCCCGGATTTGGGGATCCTCTGCCATTCCTCCTTGCAGATCCTCTCCAGTTCTGTCAGGTTGGATGGTAAACATTGGTGGACAGCCATTTTCAGGTCTCTCCAGAGATTCTCAATTGGGTTTAAGTCAGAGCTCTGGCTGGGCCATTCAAGAACAGTCACGGAGTTGTTGTAAAGCCACTCCTTCGTTATTTTAGCAGTGTGCTTAGGGTCATTGTCTTGTTGGAAGGTGAACATTCGGCTCAGTCTGAGGTCCTGAGCACTCTGGAGAAGGTTTTCGTCCTGGATATCCCTGTACTTGGCCGCATTCATCTTTCCCTCGATTGCAACCATTCGTCCCGTCCCTGCAGCTGAAAAACACCCCCACAGCATGATGCTGCCACCACCATGCTTCACTGTTGGGACTGTATTGGACAGGAGATGAGCAGTGCCTGGTTTTCTCCACACATACCGCTTAGAATTAAGGCCAAAAAGCTCTATCTTGGTCTCATCAGACCAGAGAACCTTATTTCTCTGTTTTTTAGCAAACTCCATGCGGGCTTTCATGTGTCTTGCACTGAGGAGAGGCTTCCGTCGGGCCACTCTGCCATAAAGCCCCGACTGGTGGAGGGCTGCAGTGATGGTTGACTTTCTACAACTTTCTCCCATCTCCCGACTGCATCTCTGGAGCTCAGCAACAGTGATCTTTAGGTTCTTCTTTACCTCTCTCACCAAGGCTCTTCTCCCCCGATAGCTCAGTTTGGACGGACGGCCAGCTCTAGGAAGGGTTCTGGTCATCCCAAACATCTTCCATTTAAGGATTATGGAGGCCACTGTGCTCTTAGAAACCTTAAGTGCAGCAGAAATTTTTGTGTAACCTTGGCCAGATCTGTGCCTTGCCACAATTCTGTCTCTGAGCTCTTCAGGCAGTTCCTTTGACCTCATGATTCTCATTTGCTCTGACATGCACTGTGAGCTGTAAGGTCTTATATAGACAGGTGTGTGACTTTCCTAATCAAGTCCAATCAGTATAATCAAACACAGCTGAACTCAAATAAAGATGTAGAACCATCTCAAGGATGATCAGAAGAAATGGACAGCACCTGAGTTAAATATATGAGTGTCACAGCAAAGGGTCTGAATACTTAGGACCATGTGATATTTCAGTTTTTCTTTTTTAATAAATCTGCAAAAATGTCAACAATTCTGTGTTTTTCTGTCAATATGGGGTGCACATTGTACATTAATGAGGAAAAAAAAATGAACTTAAATGATTTTAGCAATTGGCTGCAATGTAACAAAGAGTGAAAAATTTAAGGGGGTCTGAATACTTTCCGTACCCAATGTAAATGTAAATACAAACCATATTATCAAAACACACTTACTTAGAAACCTTTCCTAAGGTGTAAAGTAAACAACTTTGCAGGTGAGAAATGATAATTAAGTATTGTGAAGTAAAATGTACATGTTGTTCCAGTGGAAGAAAAAAGGGGCATTGGGTTGAATGTGGTGATAATAACTGTTGTTACACACAGCTTTGTTTAAGGAGAGTGAAAATAAATTGCAAGTTGATAGGTGTAAAACAAACCCACATTGCAATGTGGTGTGAAAGAGGTTGCGTTTTTCCTGTCTAATGAATCTGGCTGGTCGCCATCCCATTTAAATGGTATTTAGATACACAGCAAGGGTCAAAGTGAATGTTCTGCCTCCCCATCCTCTACAACAAATATTAAAATAATTAGTTTACAGTGACAAAAGATTGCTTTGTATGGAAGAAATGAATGCTGAGATATGTGAGGGCAATACAGAAACCGTCTGGCAACTTAAAAATATGTATTTCTACTGTAAGTTCTCTCTGCTTTTCTTTCTCATTTCTCTGTCTGTCCTGCCCCTCATGTTCTTGCTTATCTCTTCTCTTATCTCCAAAGAAACATATTCAGCTGCCGCTTCATTCATTAATCATCATTTACTCTTAAGCCCTCTGAGACTAAAACATTAATATTGATGATGACCTCCCCCCCCAAAAAAAAAAAAAAGTGTGTTTATGAAGCCATTGATAATAAAAATAACTTTTGTGCATATTCTCTTCTTGCATATTTAGTTTTAAAGATACATTTTGGAAACAAAAAGCATTTTAGCACTGAAAAAAATTAAGCATGAAACTGCATATGCTTTGATTTTTTATTTTTTTTTTTTTTTTTTTGGGGGGGGGGTTGACTTTGAGTAGCTATGCTAGAATATGAATATGTTCATCTTAGAGTCGTTTTCTGACATGCTCTAAAGTTTCATGACCCTGAAATATTCCTACATCTTATTGACCTGGATGACCTGCCTGTAAAGTACCTGAATATGAATATTTATAGGTTCAGTTGCTTTGACCTTTGTGAAAGTCTTCAAAAAGCTAGAAGGCTGAAACTTTTTTTTTTTTTTGATGATTCTTTTCAAATTCTCCTTTAAAGATAGCAACTGTATATATATATATATATCTTTATGAAATCATATGATATTATATATATGTGTGTGTGTGTGTGTGTGTGTGCGTGTGTGTGCGTGTGCGTGTGTGTGTGTGCGTGTGTGCGTGTGTGTGTGTGTTTGGCGGGTAGTGCGTGCACGTGCGTGTATGTATATGTACACACACACAGAGTAAGGGCCGAATTATCCAATAGGCATTATGGGCACGGGCCCAGGGGCCAATGTGGACTTAGGGCCCAAGCGAGGGGAACAAAAAATTTCACTAAGTGCAAATAGCCCACTTTGTTGTCAGAGGCTATTTACACTAGCTTGCCCACCAATGTCTGGTTGGCATAGACAATATTACTTAAGATGCATGTTATGTAACTGGCTCAGTGGCATAGAGCGTGAGAATAGAGCTCAAATTTACTGAGAATAGAGCTCAAATTTACTGTTTTGCCAAACTCATTCTTCTTTTCTTTCCCATCACATATCAGATCAAAAAAAAAAAAAAAAAAAAACGTTTACTTTAAGTAAAAATGAAAGAAATATATATAAAAATGGAAATAGAGAGGAGAAGAGTAGAAAAATAGGAAGAAAGTAGGAGAGAAACTGACAAAGAGAGGCATACCCTAAACATTAACAGGTGTGTGTATGTCTGTTTGTGTGTGAATTATGGAAGAATATGATTCATAGAACTGGATTGGTAGAGGTGAGGCAGTATGTGCTTGCCTATGCAGTGAGGTACAATACGCAGGGAAATGTCTTGAAATTGTTGCTGCTGGTCCAGGAAAGCATTGTTGCAATCATGTGATCTAAATCCTGTACAGTGGAGAATATCTACATGTGTTGATATTGTCCTTCAGTTTGTGATCATAGGCTATAACCTGTCAGTGTAAATCCTGTATAAGCTAGAGGTGTTTCCAACAAAGTTATTACAAAGAGTGCTATATAATTCAAGACCTTGATTGTGTGGGGTGTGGGTGTTGGGGGTCTTACAAGACATTGTGCACAGGGGCCTCTGAATTCTTAATCCACGCGTGCACGGAGTCCAGAATCAAAAAATAAATTAAATAAAATAAAATCCCTTTTGCTTGTATGCTTACTTGGAACTTGAGTTTGTAATGGTGTCAGTGATCATTTTGCTTGACATGTTGCATGCTTTAAGATTCAAATTGTGAATATTTTCCTGCCAAACTTGATGCTAAGATATATTTCAGAGCACGAGCTGCTGTTATATATTTTTAATGTTTAGGTATTTTTAAATTGCTTTAAAAAAGTATTGCAATTTTTCAGATTAAAATAAAGCACAAAGGTTTTCGTATTACATATCATCATTGCTAAATCATCCCATTGCAATGCTTTCAACAGTCAACTGATGAATGCTAATGTTTTCAATCATTAGTGCAGTACATTCATTTACTATTTTAATGATGTGGGTTTTTTTTATTTTTTTATTTTGGGTTGTTTGTTTAAAAGGCAGGTCTTGCTTTGAAGCATAAATTGGAGTTATTTTTGTTTTCTCAGGTCTGTTGTTGCCGTCTGGATTTTGTTGCATTATGCATAGTCACCAAGGCACCGTTTATACATTTATGATAATACTGTAATTAGTGAAAGATGAATGCAGCTGTTAATGATTTGACAAACGTTCAAGCTTCCGACCCCTCATCAGAGCGAAGAAGATGGTTTGTGAAAGTTTTTCACAAATAGATTGATCCTCTCTAGCATGTCCATCACACCCCCCTTGATCCTCTCTGTGTTCAGGCGACGGGAAACGGTCGACTGCTGGAACACAGCACCCCTCTCTTTGGAAATATTTGGCAAGTTTTAAAAGGTCAGGCACTCTGACAATAACCTCAGCTGTAGCCGCTCTCTGCTGACCTGGCCTCCTCCTCCAAATCACTTGACTTTCCGCTTAGCGCCTCGTGCTCTGAATGCTCTTCTCGCCTGAAAAACAAAGGTTTGTTCTGCTTGGAGGTGCTGATTGCAGCTTTCTGCTTTCTGCTGTCAAGATGACTTTTATTCGCCCTATTCCAGCTCCATCTTTTGGCTTGGCTATTAGCAACTTGCTAAGTAAGTCATTATTTAGAGAAACAGTCCATTATTGGACTTCTTTTTAATAGCCTTTTTTAAAATATAGCCTGGTCGGTGGTAGATAAGGAATGCCTGTTGCTCAGACTTTGGACTTTGTATTGTTTTCCATTGTTGCTTTTTTTGTGCTTTTTATATCAACAGTGTTGTTCTCAGGGTCTATTTGAGTCTTTTATGTAATCCTCGGTCTCCAGGACTCGAAAGCCCAAAATTAATGTTTGCGCTCATCCTGCGCTTGTTTATCAGCCGAGTGGAACAATAGGATTTCAAGGTGCTCTGTCAGTGGAATTCGTATTGCTGCTTTATTTTCTGTGTCTGTCTTGCGCTGTATTTAAGACAAGGGACTTCATTGGATGTGGAATGCTGCATCCAGTGCTGGTTATTGTCTCTTGGAGTGGTAGAAGCTGCTCTTGTTCACTGTACTCTGGATTTCTCAGCTGAGAGTTCGCAGAGAACATTTTGTGCAGACTGTTATAGTTACGTGTAGTGAAGGAACACTAGCTGCAGCCAGAAGTGTGCCAGGCCTGGAGTTTGAGCTGCTGTCTTTAGCCTTTGCTGGTGGAGTAAATCAGTAGTGCTGAGCTGACAAACTTAAATCAATAGTTCTACAGAAGTTTGTTTCGAGATGGTTTTTGCAGGCCAAATATGACTTTTGTCTTTCAGCATTCCAAGTTTCAGGTGGGCAGAATTACAGGGAACTAACAGATTGTTCCAAAACAAATAGACAAGACAAACCTTTTCCAAATCAAGTAGACTATGCAAATTCATATTGTATAAAGCCAGTTTTAAAATTTAAGTAATTTACGTTTTACTTTATTTTTTTGTTTGTTTGAAATGAATCAATGAATGAAATCAAATTAAATCAAATCAAATAAAAAGACTGTGTATGTAATAATAATATATTTTAAGGACATTTTAAGGACATTTTTGTTTACTTCTGAAAACTATTTTGATTCTATATTAATATGCCTTTTGTTCTGGGTTTTTAAAGCAAAATCATTTGAGAACATCTGCTCTGAATAACTTAAAAATCCCATCAAATGACTGTCCTAGTAAAATGGTTTTAAGCTAATCTGTGATTTGCACTACAAGGCATGTAATTCAGTTTTATTACCCTGTCAGTGCACATTACTGTGTCTCACCGCCACAACAATGCCTAAACTGTGCAAATTGCTGTTTGCCTGAGACATCACCTTTTCAAACAAACAGAATCTCACCAAATAAAGAATTGATTCTAAAGCAGATTGTTTTTAATGGACAGATAATGGGGTTCCAATCAAGCTGTCTGCTTGATGTTTTGAGGCTTCAAATACATGAAATTATTTATAATTTCAAATGGATTACCGTTAAAATAGCATGGCTTGTTTATGTGCCTGTTTTCATTGTACGCTCCCCATCTTTGACATCGCTAGTGTTCAGTTTTGGCTGTCGTCTAATTATAATGGAAGAAAAAGCTTTCAATATTGATTTTAGGGCAGAAGCATCCATCAAACACAATGTGGTGCACTGAAGAGCAATGGAGAGAACCTGGAGTGTGTAAGTGCCTGAAAGCTGCCATTAGGGGTGTAAGTGTACCTGTTTTTTCTTCTTTCTTTTAAATGAAAGGGTTCTTTTGTAGAACTTTAACACCAAACAGTAAGCATAAGTTTCTCTAGTTCAATAGTTTTCAATTGGTAGGTTGAGATACAAAAGTAGATCACCAGATTGCAGGGAAAAATGCTAATTGCAAAAAATAAAATAAAATGCAACTCACCATCGAATCGTTCATTGTATGGATAGCAAGGTAAATTATCATATCAACTTATAAAAGAGAGCAGTAATTGCTTCTCGTATTTCTTGCAGTTCAGATCAAAGGTTGTGCGTCTAATCGAATTTTTCCATGTTTTATTTATTCTGGTATTTTTGCAGTAAATTCATCTGTAACAGGTTACACTGTGTACTCATTAGCCTTAATTTGCATAAGTGTACAATATAAGACTTGAATAAAAGCACTGCTGTGGCTGTTCATTGATTGAATGCTTTTCTAGGTTTAATAACTGCCCATCTATGTATAAGTGTTCATTAAACAGCACTCACTGCCATCTAACAAATGCCATTATAGAGCTCTGCTGACATTAAGAGGCCTTTATATGGTAGAAGAAATCCAGTGTTTTAACATGATGTGCAAATCAAAAGGCTAGTAAAGGATGAGATTCACGAGGTCATTATCCTCCAGCCGATCATATTGGGCTTTAAACATCTCCTCTGATTGCTAGTGAGATGCATTTTCGATCCTCCAATCCCAATGAGATGTCTGGCTCATCAGGGTTTCATATCAATATTCTAGTGGTAGCTATTATTCTCTACTTTCAAACCAATCTATTGTATACCATTTTTTTCTTTCTTTCTCTTTAAAATAAATAAACAAATAATAATAAAAAACTACACAGACAGACAGAAAGACAGATAGACAGATAGACAGATAGATAGATAGATAGATAGACAGATAGACAGATAGATAGATAGATAGATAGATAGATAGATAGATAGATAGATAGATAGATAGATAGATAGATAGCTGGTGTAACCCATGGTGTAACATCCATCAATGGCACACACTTGCTGTCATCATTAAATTGGGAATTGGACAGCAGATTTTCTTTTCTTTTTTCTTTTTGGCATACAAGCATCTCCTTGTATGCCACAGATGGTCCATGTTTGAAAGTCTGTTCAGAGGTGAAGAATGTTCAGGTTAGTCTGTTACATGCTTGTGTGGCAATTACTTTTGCTTCACAGTTTTGTTGGCACTCATAAGGCTTTACAAACCTTGGCCCCCCAAAATATTTTGGCACTTAAGTCAAACTTAATGTCATTAAAATATCACAGTGGCTGTTTTCTCAGAACTAACCTAAACTTCTAAATAACTTAAACTATATATTTTGATGGAATTTGTATGTGTGCTTTCTTCAAAATAAATGGCACTTGGTTTGATATTTTGTTATCTAATGCAATAAAATTCATACAGTTTTTTGTGAGAATTGCAATACATTGTATTAAGAAAATAATAAGTATACTTAATAATGCAATGTGTGTGTGTGTGTGTGTGTGTGTGTATATATATATATATATATATATATATATATATATATATATATATATATATATATATATATATATATTACAGTTAAATTGCATTGTCCTCCAAAATTACATTTCTTTGTTAGCCAAAAATCTATTTCAGGTTAAATTATCTCTCTTTTTTCATATTAATGCCATGTGAATGCTGCAAAGTTGTGTGGTGCAAAAATAAATAAAACACAAAACTGGAAATACCATCATAGAGAGGACCCTCATGTGTGGGCTGTTACAAGTCTCTTAAAATATTATAATATATGACCCTGGACCACAAAACCAGTTTTAAGTCTCTTGGGTATATATTTAGCAATAGCTAAAAATACATTGTATGGGTCAAAATTATCGATTTTTCTTTTATGCCAAAAATCATTAGGATATTAAGTAAAGATCATGTTCCATGAAGATTCCAGATTTTCTAATAGTTGTATCTCAGCCAAATATTGTCCTATGATGAATATGACAAATATTTCAGAATATATATATATATATATATATATATAAATTTCTTTTAAATGTTCCATCTAGTAACTCAAGTTTATGTTGATGAAAGAATAACTACTGCTTGTCCTTGATGATGAAAAAAAAAGAAGAAGAATGCATGTCATTGTCTGGTTTTCTTTCAAACATGCACAATTCTAATGGGCAGGGTGACATTAATTCTAGTTTACGTGTGTCTCGCTCTCGTGTATCCACCGCAGAGAATGGGGAGCGGGTTGTTTGGCTTGTAATCAGTGTGTGTAGTGCTTCATTGTTGCTTGACGTGCTTTCTGCTCCACATCCAGATGAATGACCTTGTCTCTTAATAGAGCCGCATTGAGCGACTGGTGAATCTTTCAAACAAAACCTGTCTTGCATGGAGGCAGCTTCTCCATTAATGAGGGACCATTACAGGCGCACGCTTTCCTGCCGTGTACAGAGCGAGGCCGCATTTCCCCCTCAGCGACAAACAAACGGACACTGTGCTGTGGGCTCTATGAGAGGGCTAGAGGGAGGCTAATGGAGAGGCTTCACCTCTCCGCTCACCGCTACTGTCTACCCTCACCAACAATAGCCTGGCCAGTTACCCACCTGCCCTTCGATTGGACAGCTGCAGCAATGAGTGTATGTAGAAGGTGCCAGTCATCACAATGGAGAAGTCACACCTTTACCTTGACAGATAATACTGCAGCTCTCATTCACAGATAAACAAAGTTGTCTGATCAATAGGATCCAGGCTGGGCCTTTGTTCTTAGGCTATAGCAACTGTTCTGAATAGCATCTGAAACACATGCAGGCTGAATTATCATAGATCCTACGCTGCAAACTTTCTCAGAGGAATATCAATTTCTGATATTCCGATAACCTCATCTTTAACTTCAGTCGCCCACACATTTCCTCTGGTTCTGCAGAGAATCTATGGTCAGTTCACTTATTGTTTCAGTTTTCTGACCTTTCAATGGGCTAATAAATCTCAGCGTTCAAGTTTGGAGAAGTGTTTGACTTTTGAAATTCATTGAAAACGGCCTACTACTTCTGAAACAGTAGACATGTACCTAAACAGAATATGCTGCCTACTCTACCCAGAGTCCTCTAATCTTGTGTTGAATCCTATAGACAGCAGGCTGTTGAGAATGTCTCTCTTTTACCTTAAAGCCTTTCACCTCTGAGGTCTTATATTTCCCGGAGTCACTGACTCGTGTTCTGCAGGCAGAGGAATACAGAAATATAATAAAATGTCCTTTTATTTTCCTCCTTCTCCAATTGAGATGTTTAATGTTGCATGAAATATCTTTTCTTTAGCAACAGATAATATTCTTGCTACTGAGTAGAGGTTTTGTTATAATTATACCCTCAAATACCTTGTCCTTTCATCCTCTAGAATTTATTGCGATGAAAGTAGAAAATTTAAAATGTATGTTTATTATTAGCACATCTGAATTGTGTTACCAGTGTTAAAAGGACAGTTCACCTAAAAAAGTAAAGTCCTTGTCATTCAAAACATCTCCTTTTGTTTTCCACTGAAGACAGAAAGTGACTGTGATTTTTCATTTGTGGGTGAATTGCCCCTTTAGCTTATCAATGAAATGACTGACAGAAACACTTGTTAACGAAGACTCTTCAGATTTATTTCAGCAGTAATGAAGATGAAACAAAAATGCACATCATGATGGTAATTAAACAGTTCTATTTAAAACATTCTGCCGATAAATCTATGAAAAGAAAACTTAGGGTGCTTTCACATCTCTAGTTCGGTTCATTTGGTCCGAACCAAGGGCAAACAATTATACATTGTAGCATTTTTCAGCTTTTTTGGTTCCTTTTCACACCACACTGATTGCTTTGGTCTGAACCAGTTGAAACGAACCAAAATGCAGTCACATGACAACATCCACATCGCTCATTGGCCATGACGTATTTCCTAAACTGCTTTTCAATTGGCCAGAATTTACGTGCGGGAAAATTCCAACATAAGAGGAAAAGCCAGCAAACAACACGGAGACAACACAACTATGGAGAGACTGCGCGGGCTGGTTTTGTCCATGGCCATAATCTATTACATTGTTTGTATACACCACAATATGCAAACACTACATTTCTATAATGAAGCACGGATGCGGCTTGAAAACAACGTTCTAATGCACTGCAAACGGCGAGCGGGATCGCTCGTAACTTCAAGCGGAGGCGTGCATTAATCCACGAGCTGCCATGCTAAAGTGCAAACTGTCAACAAACACTTCCTCATCCCATAATGCACAGCGCAACTGACTACGGCAGCTAGTTTAGTCCAAAAATGATCACTACTTTTTGCAGTTGGGTCTGTTCGAGGTCGGATCACGTTCTCACCACAAACGAACCGCTCCAGAGTTCGTTTGAAAGCATACCGAGACCACCTCTTCAAGCAGGTCTCGGTACGCTTGTTTGGTCAGCACCCGAGTGCGATTGCTGCTTTCACACCTTCCCAAACGAACCGCACCAAAGGGGGAAACGAACTCTGGTACGATTCAACCGAACTAAATGAGGCAGGTGTGAAAGCACCCTTAGACTAAATGATATTACTAATGCACTAACAATGTTATTTAAAGAAGTGAAATCTAGAAGGAGTATGATGGTCTCAGATCATCCAGTCATAGTAAACAATGTCAGGAATTGCTTTATCTGAGCTTCATGAGGTGAAACTGAAGTAAATGAACACAGTAGCACAGATCCCACAACAAGGAGATTTTCACATGTTATTGTTAAATGTTGTGTTTAATTTGGTCTCATTTTTGCACTCGTCAAACTAAAATGTTATTCTCGTTGAATGAAATTGAATGGTAAAAATGGACACATTCATAGATAAAACATAAAAAATTGACTAGATTTTAAGGATTGTTTGACTAAACTGTGTCAAAATAACACTGTCTGGTACATAATATGTTTTTTAAAAGTTAACCTGGGAACCATTTTGATGGTCATCAAGCAGCTCCAAAACAATCCTAGAATAAATTAAGTTGTGAATCTTATTTACTTTGTGTTCAATTCCAATTTCGCTTCTAATTGAGGTTAGACTCACATTTTAATTAGCTTAGCAGCATCTTGAAGGCAGTCTAAAGAGGTTTATATCAAGTGTCGCAGAGAGGAACTGCAGTTAAAAGTTGTCTTGAAGTTGTTTTTTGTTGTTTGCTTGTCTTTTTTGTTGCTTTGATGACCACACTCTGAATGAAACATGTGTCTCCCGACATTTAAGAAAGGCTTATTGCTACAATAAAATTATTTGCCACATTGTCAAGCATTGTTAGACATTTCTCTTGTTCTGTGTTCAGGATCCCATTGGGTTTCCTGTAAAAGCCTCATTTTCTGCTTGTCTTTACAGTGGCAATGTAATAAATTGGGATTGATTCTGAACATTGATCTCGCTGCAGAGACGGATTTATGAACGGTTCAAGGGAGTGCGTATCTCCCCTCTGAGGAAAACTGTGGTTGAGTAAATTGGAGCCAACAAGCAGGACAATAAGGGGGGCAGGTGCCTTTCTTTTATTCACACACTGGCCAGCGGCAGGCTTGAAAAACACACAGTATATTATAAGTAAAGGTGATGGAGCGCTCAAGGTGCCTGTGCTTAGCGGATGTTTTATTCTCTGAACCTGTTCTCTTGGGGCTACAGACGAATCCTGACTATAACGTCAGCCGCATTATTGGATCCCAACAACACTTGTGCAGAGACAAAGCAGCTAATTCATTCAATGTAATGAGTCCATTACGCAAGTCGGCACTAGCTAAATCACAGCTAGTGAGGAAGAAATACTTGGTGAGTGATGCAACGTGCCAAGATAGATAGGCCAGTGATGTATCATGTCGAAAACAGGGCACTTGTTTTTTTTACAGTAACTTTTATGTGCCTTTATTGATTTGCTGGTTTTCCGGGCCTTGGAAAAGTAATGTAAATTAATTCAAACTTAAGTCAATGAAGTTGCATAATTACTATCATTCAAAAGTATGGGATTGGTAAGATTTTGTTTCAAGATTTTGAAAAAAGTGTCTCTTATATGCACCAAGGCTGAATTTATTTGATAAAAAATGAAAATGTGATCAAAAAATTATGTTCAGTAAATATTTATATAAACAGCAATACTGTGAAATAATTTTAGAATTTAAAATGTATTCTATTTTAATTTATCTTCAAAGTTGTTCCTGTGATAGCAAAACTGAATTTTCAGCAAGCCATTAGTTCAGTCTTCAGTGTCACATGATCGTTCAGAAATCATTCTAATATGCTGATTTGCTGCTCAAGAAGCATTTTCTATTATTATCAAAGTTAAAAAAGTTGTAGAAAATAGTTTTGTGGAAACCATAATGCCACATTTTTTCAGTATTCTTTAATGAATAGAAAGTTCAGAAGAACAGCACTTATTTATAATAGAAATGTGTTGTAACATTATAAATGTACTTATCATTTTAGTGCATCCTCCTACATTTAATGCATGTTTTGGTTGAACAGATTTGCAGATCAGTCTGAATGAATAATTAGCAGATCGACTTGAATTTCTTATTATTATTTTTATTATTCTTATGCAGTAATCACAAATGACTGAAACAAAAAAAGTGTTTTCATTTCTTTTGATTATGAAAAGTGTGGAAAACCTGGACTTTACAACAATGAATGTTCTGAAGCAAAATAAATCTGCTTCATTGTAGAACAAACATGGTTAATTCCATTCATTTTTTTTGTACATTTTTATGTCTGTACATAAATGTACTTCTCTTGCACTTAACATACAAACATCCACAGACACACACAATGTCTTTTACATCCAGTTGTTTTTGTTGTACAGGCTTAAAGGGTTAGTTAAATTAGGCTGTGTTTTACTCACCCCAGAGGCATCCTAGGTGTATATGACTTATGACTGATGATGTATGAGGTCAGCTTTGCGCATGCGCCGGTGAGTCTCGTGAAAACCAACATTTGTTAACAGGAGCAAAGGAAGCAAAGTTCTCTTAATTTAGCAAAGGAAAACCAGTCTCCTCTTTGCTTATATCCAAAACCTCTGACATTCTTCTTTACAAATCCTCATTTTGTACTTCTAATTAGTGACCGTTGTTTTGTTTTGATCTCTCTGCTGCGTTTCCGCGTGCGTCACTTCAGAGGCGCACATGCGCAAAGCGGAACTCATACGTCATCCTCCCGGAACTGCTTCCATTTACAACAGTGAGCGCAAGCTTTATTAAAGTGATTATTACATTTTGAATATGGATATTTTTCTTACAAAAACGCATCGATTCGCTACAGGAGGTCTTTGTTCACCCCCCGGAGCCATGTGAGACACTTTTTTGTATGGATGGATGCTTTTTATTTAACTTCTTTTGGACTGAAGCACTTTAACACCCACTGACTGCAATGATAGAGCTTGGAATAGCCAGGACAATTTTTAATATAAGTCCGACTGGATTCGTCTGAATGAAGAAAGTCATATACACCTAGGATGCCTCGGGGGTGAGTAAAACACAGCCTAATTTTCATTTTTGGGTGAACTAACTCTTTAAGTTTATGTTCCTAATTAACATAGGATTTTGTGGTGTCTTTAAAAAGCAACATTTTTACATTGTTCTTTGTTTGTATAAATGTGTGGCTCAGTTGTGTGTCCTGACCCTATTAGATATTCTCCATGTAAATGCGACTTTTTATATTACCCCCCTCCCCCCAAATAACCTCATTATAAACTCACTTTAAAGCTAAAAGCAAAAAAAGGATACCAAAGAGCACCATATGATCAGAACTGCAGTTATTATTTTTATGCCTCTCAGCTAATAATAGAGGATATTCTTTTCTCTGCCTAATACAAACCACACCAGTAAAACAATATGGTTCTAAATGAGTTTATCCAGTAACGCAGCAAAATTAAAGCAAGTGACTCATTGGTGTGAATCACTCGCTCGTTATGTTTCAATTGCAGAGACATTGGTAATTGTATCCCCTCTGTAGCTCTCGTATCAAAGAAACAAGCTCTAATGAAGCACTGTTCAGAGAGTCTCACGTCTCACGAGTGTCGATTTGAATGTAATATGAAGGGTACGGTGCGGGAAGACGTGCGTCTGTCTCAAAAACTATCAAAACCTTGAATGGGGCAAGTGTTTCTCAACCATCTGTCTTAATGACAAACCACCAGGGAAAGAGAAAAATGAATTTTTCCACCCAGGTTGGGAAGGTAGTGGCCCAGAGAGTTCTGTCTGCAAACCATCAAAGCAGAGAATGTGCCTGCCCTTCATCATGGCTTGTCAGCCATATGCCAGTGGGATACGAAACTTTGCCTTTTCTTCATAACTGTTTATTTGTCACCTCCTTCCCCGCCGTTCAACCTGCCACGCATCAGCACCAATGATTTATGACCTTGTTTAATCAAGTGCTCGTAGGACATGGAAAAAAAGAGAGAAAAACCACCCAACACTTTCACTTCTGTGAGCCACTTACACTAACAACAGCATTCTGGAAAAGTTTTGCAAGTCTCCTCCCCACCTCAGCTCAGTGGGATCAGAGTGCAGTGGCAACTCATATTGAGGCTGTCACTTTTATTGGGGCCATTTTGTTTGAAGGCCAGACACCCTGGGAGTTGAGAAGAACAGAGAGAGAGAGAGAGTGAGAGAGAGAGAGACCAAAAGAAAGGACTGAATGCAACTTTTGCACTGGCAGGTGACTTTGTCTGAGATTAGTATACAGTGAGGATGCAGCTGGAGGTTCCCTGAAGTGAGTTTGGCCTCTGGCCTGAAAGAACCGAGCAAGAGAAACAAGCGCGCACACACATACATAGCTGTTTGACGTCCACCAGATGAACGCCCCACATACTGTCTCCCCATCGGCTAATATACTCTTTTATTTTTCATCACAGATGTCCTGCTCTGTTTGGGTTGTTTATAATTGCATCGGGGGCCTGCAGTCAGCTCTCTGTACACAAACCAGAAACCCTCTGAGGGTCTGAAGTGCTACTATCATTAAGTTGCCAGTCTTTTTGGTGCCACATTAAAAAAAAACATGTCAGTGCTGCATTTCAGACACAATGGGTCTTTACTGTAGGTATTTAGACTTAACGCGAGTAAATATCATGTCACTTTGGGTTTGTTGTTAAATAAATGCTTCCTTAAAATCAAAAGGGAAAAACGACAGATTCCTGTGCTTCTTAGTTTTAAAAGTAAATTCATTGTTTAATATTTTTTTAAATCATTACTGTCATTTCTGAGTACTCTAGTTCTCAATTGCTCATGCTTATCCCTATTAGGGACACCACAGCTGTTGTGGATGTATATCAGCTGTTTATAGATGCATTTTGTCAAACATTGTTTGTGTGCTTTGAAAAAAAAATGCAGTGTTTTGATTTGAAGACATCTCTTTCAGAATTCATGAAGCAGGAAGAACGATTATAAGCATCTTTAAAGTGAAAACTTTAGAGGTTTTTAAATGTTTGAACGATTCCTTCTTGAAGTCAAACATAGGACACAAACCTTGCAGTCAAAGCGTGACTCTTTTCATGTACGTAACTTTAATGATGCTTCAAAGCTTTCATATGTAATGAAGAATTTCACCGGTCTTTCCATTTCAAACCTTCCATCAACACATGGCCGCTTCACCTAATGGATTTATGTTGTTGGTGGTAATCCAAAGCCCATGTATTTGGTACCTCCAAAGCATCTAATCACACAGTCACATGGACACACACACACACACACACACACACACACACACACACACACACACACACTCATGCTCAGACACAGCAGCTGGGAAGCGGTGATTGAGTTTGTGTAGGTATTAATGCTTTGTATTTGAATAATGTGCAAACGGTCGACAAGCTTCAGCAAACTCCTGCTGCTTCTGAAAATGAACAAACAGTAATGTGGGAAAAGATAAGACTTCACTCATTTTTTTTTTTACCTTTTGAAATGACTGCCTTTGCTGTTTCTTTGTGATGTCACTGAAAGGGGTCAAATGCATTACCCACTACCCGACTAACATAGAGAAAATCTACTTTTCCATCTGTTTCGCTTTTCGTTTGTTACCTCACGTTAGCATAATTAAAGATGTTTGTGTGCTCATATTGACTGAAAAAGATTGCATTAAAAGTTCCAATTCCAAAAGTACCAATGTTGGACATAAACAATATATAAATTTAGCTAATGCAACAGTTCTTAAGCATTTTGTCTTAATTTCACTGTGATTAATTTACTTAAGTTTGTAAAATGGAAATTGACTTAATCCATTTGTGTTACTACATGAATTATTTTTATTGCATTGACTAAAGCAGGGCAGTGGAGTTCTAGTTCCCAGCATGCTTGACATCTGACTGGAGCAGAAGAATAAATTGCATGTTATTTATGTTTTTTGAGAAATAAAAAAGAAGGAAAATGGTTCACTATTATTAGTGTCCTGTTCTGTTACATGATACATGTTGTTTTAGTGAGCAAGTACTGCACATTCTGTATTACATGTAGTTAAAAAAGCATGCTAATGTCTGCTAATATCAGTAATTAACTTGAAAAAGTTTGAATTACTCATAATTTTTTGGTACTTAATCAATTCACTAGATCCAAAAAATTAACATTAATTATAATACACAAAATTAATGAGAAATTTTTTTTAATCTCAAGAAACGAAAAAAATCAACATTCAGCCAAAGAATTAACATTGAGTCTGATTGTCCTGATTAATATTCTAGAAACGAAGACATTCAACAATTCATTTAAGTGTTAACAGCGGTGGAATCTTATGGGGTGTTAAACATTAATGCCCTTGAATGGGGCTGTGAGAATGGAGAAACAATTCTGAGATTAAATTACTGCACCACTGCACTGCAACACACAATCAATCTCCCTCCTTTTTCCTTTAACAAAACACAAACCTAGACTTATGTAATTTCCTTTTTTTTCCCCTGATGCATTCTTTCTAGTAATTTCTCTTTTTTTTTTTCCTCTGCCTGTTTTTCAGATCACCTGAAGGCACATCTGGAGGAATACATGTCCAGATTTCCTAAGGTCCGTATTGTGCGTACCAAAAAGCGAGAGGGTCTGATCCGCACACGGCTGCTGGGAGCATCGGTGGCTAGAGGAGAAGTCCTTACTTTCCTTGATTCTCACTGCGAAGCCAACATCAACTGGCTGCCACCCCTGCTTGGTGAGTCCACATAAAAAAAAAACTGCCTACCTTTGGCAGCAGCACATACACACAGATTTCTTTGTTTTTTTATGCCTATCACAAGCCACTGAAAACCCAACGGAATGTTCTTTGTGCTTATCCTTCTCTTTCAAATCTAGCAATTTCAAAATTCAATTGCGTTTTCCCATTGAAAGTCTTTCCCCCTGCAGTCAGTTAATTAACAAAAAAATAAATAAATACTCCATCTCCTTCTTTCTTGTCAGTGGCTTGTTCCTTTTATCACAGAAAAACCTTTCTTGTTTTCAGACTCACTGAGGATAGAATCTATAGTTTATCCCGCTGCGCCACATAAGCATTGCAAATCCAGACGGCTTTTGATGCGCATGACCCTGTTATAAAATGTTTTAAAATGCCTACTTCAGCAAATGTTTTGCACATTCGACACTTATTGATCTGATACAAGCTCGGTTTTTAGTTAGTAAGCTTGATCTGTCTGTTTTTTTGCTGGGCTGATGATCAGATGGTTATCCCAGAGACGTGGGCACAGGATGGCGAGTTCTAATTGGTTACATTGAGCTGTGCATGGCCTTTGAGAGGCATGCTGGGATGCGGCCTGGCATGTGTGATTAGAGTGGAGCTGATGCACAAGCAGACGACAGGTACTGTGTTGCAGGTTGTTTGAAACAGAGCTCTGATCTGTAATGTGAAGGACTGGGCTCCACCAGTCTTCTCATCAAACCATTGCTTGTTAAATAGGATGCAACCAGTCTATTTATAAATGATGTTTGGCCAGATACACCAAGGTTTCATGCCTTTAAGATGCGATGACCACAGGAAACAAACTTTTACACAAGCAGAAATGGTACTTTGTTTTATCAAGAACTCTCCAGCCATTATGGAGTACAGTAGCTGGGTTCTGGACATACAAATGTCACTAATGTCCTCCTATAGAGAATTACTACTTCTTTTTTAACTTTATTTTGTTTTGTTTTGTTTTGTACAATAAAAAACCTTTGGGAGATTTGAGGATGTTACACAATGATTTGTTTCTCTGTAGAAGCCATAAGGCTGTGTAAGTTCAGTGCCATTAAAAAAAAAAAGGACGATGCACTTCTGGTAAAAAAAAAAAAAAAACTCCTATGAAACATTGTGAATTAGGCTGTGTAATCAGCACTCTGGGCTTATAATATATTTTTATATAATGAAATATTTAGCTATAAATTTAAGGACAAAACACTCACAGACTATACCTCTGTAGGTTTATTTGTTTAATTAATTATTTCTTTATTATTAATAAATACAGTTTATTTAATATAACTTGCAGTGCTTCATGGAATGTCGCATTTTAAATTATGGTAAATGCAAAGTCTTTACTTTGCGAAATCAAAAGTTTATAATGGCTTTTATGCTTTAGAACTTTGTCATATTCCAAAGCAATAAGAATTGGGACTAGATTTAGATTTTTTGGGGGTGTAAAACCACAGCACTATTCGGACTACTTTGGTTTTCCAAATAACATTTGAGGTTCAGTTATTAACATATGTCTGTGATTTTCATGGTGGTTCTGTGATCTCTGCAGTTTTTAGTAAGGTTGGAATGGCTGTTGTCTAGATGTGGCCATTACAAAAGGTTATGTGCTCTGGATACATGCATCACAAAATCAAGTTAAATAAACCATACTTACATATACTGTTCAAAAGTTTGGCGACAGTAAGATTTTTTTATCAAGGAGGTAAAACTGATCAAAAGAGACTGTAAAGACATTTATAATGTTAACTAAGTAAAAAATATCTATATCAAAAAAAAATTTTTCTCTTTAAAAAAAAAATCAAATCAAACTAAAAAAAAAAAAAAAAAAAATTCTGAAGGATCATTCAAATAGAAAAACGTTATTTTAAATGAATAATAATTTGAAATATTGTTTTTGCTTAGCCTTGTTGAGCATGAAAGACATATTTCCAAAAAAATAAAAAAAATAATTAATAAATGTCTTACCAACCTCAAATGTTAGATCGGTAGTGTATATTATATATACAGGTAAGGGAGAAATTCATGAAAATGTGATTCATATCTGAGGCTGACATTGGCAGTGGCAGTTTTGCCAATATCTCCAGAACAACTGACATTTCTTTGTGCCGATATAATGTCCTTCTGACTGATCTTTATGTCCTTTGTCTTCAAATTGTTTTATAAATGCACTAAAATGTTGTTACAATGTGCAATCTGGTCTGGTTTGATGCTGTTTTGCTACTCTTACAAAAATTAGTCAAATCTGATTCAGAAATCTCTGCTTAGTCTTCCTCTAAATTCTTCATCACTTGTCCTCCTCAACTCGGCACACATCAGATGGGGTCCTTGGTTTTCAGATTTAGACTACTTAGATACATCTGCAACAGGATAAAGAATCAAACAAAGGATTCAGCCCAAGTAGGCACCACAGCAGAGCAGGTTTTTACGGGAGGAAAGTGGATCCTTGGTGCCAGAGAGAACACAAAGGCATGATATGTGAGTGTTGGCAGGAGAATGCAGGTGGTTGTTTGTGCGGTAGCTTTTTAGGAAAGCCTGTTTTTGAACTGACACACACACACACACACACACACACACACACACACACACACACACACACACACGTAAACAAATGCAAAGCCAACAGCTCTCAACAGAAGACATCCTCTAGCCTAACTAATAACACAAAGCCGACAGTAAATTCTTCAACCAGAACAGCTATTTATAGTATTGTGCTGCAATACATATGTATTCTTGTAATTTGTGCTTAGTTGTAGTTAATTTACTGGAATACAAACAAAATTGCTTGTGTTCACTATACATCAGTAGAAAAGGCACAGAAACATGTCCGCTGCAGGAGAAAAGCAACATATTATAGCCCTGCAGCTCTTGACTGGTTATCCACTAATACTAAGAATGGTTGAGCCTGGCTAGTATCCGGATGGGAGAGCTCTTGAGAACTTGTTAAATTACTCTGACCACACACCAGTTACCAATGGAGAGGAGACAGTGTTTTGGATGCCATCACGTCATACAGATGGATGCTGGAAGCTTGAGGAGGTTGAGGAGTAGTATTGAAGGATGATACACCCTACTTTCTCCTATTCCAACATTTTACCACACATTTAACATTTATTTTTGCTACTTTTCAAATGCCTTTTACGTATTGATTTTGCTTTAAGGCTTCTCCCACACTTAGACTTTCTGTCTTAAATTATGACAATTCATAATAAAATATGTATTAAAACTATTATAATCTAAATAAATGGTGAAATAAAGTGTTTTAGTATTTATGTGTGAAAAAAATGAAGAGCTTGACATGAGACATAATGTGTGAAACCAAAGAAAATATTTCTTAAAACTTTTTTTTTTAGTTTTAATCATTTCCATTCAAGCTGTATAATTTTGTCAAATTATTCAAATGTGTGAAAATATTTTTATTTCATGGATTTTTTTTTTTTTTTAGCAAGACAAAAGAGTAAAAAATGTTAATTAACAGATGTGGTGGAAATTACACTGTGGTGGGAATTTTTATTATTTTCAAAAAAACGTCTCCAGTGATTTATTTCAGAAATCATTCTAATATGCTTAATTGATGCTCAATAAACATTTCTTATAATTATTGTTAAAAACAGTTGTGCTGTTTTAGGATTCTTTGATGAATCGAAAACAGTTTGTTTGGAATGGAAAGCTTTTTTTTTTTTTTTGATTCAACAAAACAACATCCATTCAAAAAACAAAACAGGGAACGGGGAGCAACAGACATATCAATATTTTTTACAATCTGAAAGAAGAAGAAGAAGAAAAAAACACCTTTTAATAGTCATTCTTTTATACAATCCAAAATTTTGGTAGAAAAACATTGCCATGCATCAATGGTACTAGGTTTAGCCCTGTTCATTCGTGCTGTTGTATATTCACAAGTTTGGAATGGAAATCTTTTGTAGCATTATAAATCTGTATTTCTTGTTAGTTTTGATCAATGTAATGGATCCTTGCTGAGTAAAACTGTATTTTAAAATAAACAAATAAATAAAATAATAATACAATAAATAATTCCTATAACTCAGACAGTACACTATGGCACTAACAATGACAAGTCATAGGTCCGATTCCCAAAGAATGCATAGACCGATAAAATATTATAATTTAATTGTAATGCAAGTCGCTTTGGTTACAAACCAAGTGCTTAAAAAGCTAGTAAAATGTGTTTTAAGATAATTTATTTTTAAATATAAAATTATCATTCATTGGTCATTTTTGTATTGTTAAAGCTTTGAGTCTTGCAGTGGTCACTGCAGCTTCAGTTTCAGACAGACTGTGGAGACTGTGCTCTTGAGTTGAATCTTTATGAAGTATTTGTTTAAGGTGCATGGTGTTGTGTGTTTAAGCCCATGCTCCAGGTCTGTTCTCTCGCTTTTGCTTGCATCCTGTGATCTCCTTGGTCCAGTAGTGCAGTGGTGTTGAGGGAGAGTGTGGGTGACAGATCTGGGACGGCTTAGCGGCTGCTGACTGACAGAGATAGAGTTAAGGGCCGAGGGTCCTTTCTGCTCAGCCCTCCATGGAGCAAACCTACTTTGAAGCGCTGTAATTGTTTCTAATCGCCGGGTGGCTGTGGCAGCTTTAAATTTCACAGGGTCGCCACACTCAGCCAAGCAGAGCGAGGAAGAGCAAGTTATCCAGGAGAGGAGGGAGACTCCTGAGACGCACTGCCTCCCCTTTCTTTTCGGAAATGATAGATTTCTAGCTTTATCTAACTTTTCTACTCCTTTTCTCTCTTTGCCTTCTACCTGCAGACCAGATCGCCCAGAATCCGAAAACCATTGTGTCTCCCATGATAGATGTGATTGACCATAACCACTTTGGGTACGAGGCACAGGCGGGGGATGCCATGAGGGGAGCCTTTGACTGGGAGATGTACTATAAACGTATTCCCATCCCACCTGAGCTACAAGGACCAGACCCCAGTGACCCATATGAGTGAGTGAAATCAGTATTAGACCATTACATGCCAATGGCCACATACCTAGTTTGTCACAACAATATAAAAATTATATATGCATTCACTGTATACCCACTACAATTCAAAGTTTCGGGTGGGTTGGATTTTTTTATGTTTTTGAAAGCCTCTTATGATCACCAAGGGGCCATCAGCCTAAGCCATTTGCCCTCAGCCAAAATTGTTTGCTCTGGAACAAATAATAGATAAATGAGACTAAAGATGGTCCATTAGATAAACCCCAGATGAATTATACTTCATGTTTAACCACTATAGATACATCAGAGCCAGCTGCAATTCCAGAAGAACTGGCTGAGATGAACCTGCTCTCAGCCCTAGAGCTCACATCTCCGAAAAAGTTTAAACTAATTTCAAATAGTCATTAAATTTATTAACAAATCACACATTTGAAGTCTAAACAAATACATTCATGCCTAAAAACTCTTAAAACTACGTTCCATGACACAAAAACAGTAGTATTTACAAAATTATAGTAAATGTGAGAAATAGTGCATGCGCTTTGATACTAATGGTGAAACCGTTCCGGTTGCAGTATTGTGTGAATATATATGCATATATACATATATATATATATATATATATATATATATATATATATATATATATATATATTAGAAGAGCATTTGAGAATCAAAAAACATATGTGCTGCCCTTTTATTTATATTTTCAGTTCATTTAAATTTCTTTTTTTTTTTTTTCAATTTGCTTTAGCTTTTGATCTGCCAGTCTGTTTCAGAATCTCATTTATATCTGCTGCACTGAGACATTGTGATTGACATCATTAAACCTGTATTGTCGTGCATGAATAGGATATGAAACGTCAGTCTGACCAGGGACCTGCACTTATGATACACTCAGAAAATAGCCAGGAGCTTTATTCCAAAGTCTTTTATTTTCATACTCTTCTATTGCATTTCAGTGCGCACACACACACACACACACACAAATATATAAAATGCAAAACCCTCTAAAAGCCATCTGAAAATTTCCTTTAAAATTAGCCTATATGAAGAGTTCAGATGCAAAACCCTCTAAAAGCCATCTGAAAATTTCCTTTAAAATTAGCCTTTTTATTTGCCTGCTGTGTTTATGTTCAGTAAATTCACCTTAATGTCATTGAATAATTTCTTCTCATTGCCATTAAAGTGAAATAACTTAACATAAACACAGGAGCTTGATAAAAATGCTAATTTCAGAAGAAAATTTCAGATGGCTTTTAGAGGGTTTTGCATCTGAACTCTTCATATATATCATCAGCTTTTCCACCAGAGCTCAAGTCAATCCATGATTCTGAGTTTAGTATTAGTTCTGCTCTCTAACCTTCAGGGTCACAAGCAGAGGAGCAGATTTCCCCTACATTTATTTTTATTTATTTTTGTCTCATGTACACTTAGCCCCATCAGAAGGCCTAAAGTCATCTACACTTAACCAGAAATGTGTTTCTTCTAACTCTGATTATACTGGATATGGCTATCATTGCAATAATTCACTCTAAATTAAATTAAAAACAGTGGGTGAAAAACACACACCAAGTAGCTTCGTCTCAAACTGAAACAATTTAAGTAAATTGAAGCAATTTGAGAAATATGGAATCAGTTATTTTATTACCAGATTTAGTTGGATGTGAGACATTTGATGCAGAAAAATGTTTAAAAAAATATTCTAAAGAAGTACAAGTGAGATGAGTGGGGAAAGAAATTTATTTCACTCTGGAGTCTTTATATATGCAAATATGTTCTGCTATAAGTGTCATCCACATAAATTGACTCACACATACTATTTAGATCCCTTTCCTTAAAATTATTTAGTAATTGCGAGGTGATCACAAGACTTTTTTTGTTAACATTTATTTTATTTTATTTCATTTTGTTTTATTACAAATATTTTTTTATTCAGTTATGTTCAGTAAATTAAAAGTTATAACTTCTGTTTTATTGTTTTAACCAAACAAAATCCTAAACTTTTCACCGCTGGATGGGAATCACTGCAGTAGAGACACTTTTGTGTGTTGCGAGAGTGGATATGTTTGTCTGTGTGTGTGCACATGTGTGACTGCATGCTTTTTTGGTCCCCTATCACATCACAGCACGTTGCGCCCCAGACTAGCCATACCAGGCATTAAGTTGTGGATTAATTTTTGGGGTGGATATGAGGTCTTGAGAAAACCAGCTTTCCTGAGTGTGGTGGAGTGTGTTTGTGTTTATATGTGCAGGCGCACTGCATGCCCTCTGCAGAAGTCTGAGTGAAGACTCTCTCACTCACTTACATAAACCAACACAAAAACACACTCTTACACAGTCTTACAACCAGCCTTTCATGACTGCTGCTGCACACATGTGGATTAGAATGTTAACATTAGTGGGATGCTGCAAGGCTTTATCCACAAACCTCTGTGGCTTTCTGTGGACTCCAGACCTCTGCCTTCCCTCGGGTTGCTGGTTCTTCTGTATGCTTTGCCCATTGCGGCCCACTGTAGTTCATCCAGCATCCCACTCCTCCTCCAAGCCCTCAGGGTAAGTCATATTTTCTGCAGTCACTGGCTCAACCCATGCCTACCTGTAAGGGATCAAACACACCTCTTTATATCTATTCCACTCTGCCAGGCTGTCAGCATTACTGACTACATGCGACTAGCGTGTGCCTAGAACGTTTAGACAGACAGGCAGTAAACTTTCCTTTTTTCTTTTTTTAAGCTAAATTACCATTTACAAAAAAGTTTGTAAAACGTTGAAAAGTTGACCAAAAAATATTATTATTTGTCTTTTTTTTTCTTTAATCACTTCAAAGGGATATGACATGTCTGTGACTTTGAAGTTTGTTCACTCCTTCAATTTTTGGGTATATTTAAGGTTGTGTTTTGCCATCCACTTATTGACTTCAAGACCAAGTAGTCAACTGAACAAACAAAGGCACAGGTTCCACTGGTAATAAGGCTGCTTTTCAGCAAACAGCTGTGATTACTGGCAACATTAATTCACCTAAGTAATATTCATGAGCCAAACTGAGATAATTAAGAAAATTAAGAATACAATTTTAATTAACAATATACAGATTATCCCCGACACCCACTTTCTTAGATTGTTCTTACACACCTCTGAACATAACCAATATGCTGGACCATATTGTTTAATGTTTTGTTATTCATAATAATTACATACACAGGTACATATGTATATACAGTGTACAGACAAACAGGGGTTGGACAAAATAATGTGAACAGCTGGGAAATAGGCAATATTTCTTAACTAAGTTGTTATACCACTATTTGCCTTCCAAACCTCTTAGAATAGTTTCATACAACTTTTGAATAGTCTGCAGTTGAATGTTATATCAGAACATCTATCAATTGCTTCAGAGATGTTGAAGGATGAAATGTGCTTTTCACTCTTCTCTTCGAAACTGCCTGCAGTGGTTTTATAATATTCAAGTCAGATGATTTGGCTGGCCAGGGCAGATGTTGAAGTTCATCCTGGTGCTCCAACAATCCAGGGTTTTATGATCATGTTCGCATTTTAACATTGGTGTCTTTGATTAAAGTTTTAGCAGTCACAGCTCTTTCATAGATGCTGGCTTTATGAAGTTCTCTGTGTTTGGTTTTTTATGGGAACAGCATCTTCAGGGTGAATATCGAGTTTTGCTGTTACTTTGCAACTTTGCAGCAGTAGTTCTGTTGTTTGGATAAAATACTTCTTACTGTGTGACGGTCCCTTTCATTGACTTTTGGTTTTCACCCACTATTCCTCTTTACTGATGAAGTCTGGCCATGTTTTGTGTACACAGCTATAACTGTAAAAAATGCTTGTTCTTAAAACACCAAACAATTGGGCTGCTAATGTTACAGACGTGCACCCTAATAAACGGGTTTCCATGATTTGTCCTTTCTGTCTGACAAGTCACTAATTTAACAAAGAGCTAGTACTAACCACTGCTAAACACAACTTATACTACACTGATATACAACCTAAAGAATATAGACAACCAGAAGATAAAAAAAAAACTTTATTTTGTCAAACCCCTTTGTGTGTGTGTGTGTGTGTGTGTGTGTGTGTGTGTGTGTGTGTGTGTGTGTGTGTGTGTGTGTGTGTGTGTGTGTGTGTGTGCGTGCACATGTGTATGTTTTCCTTTATATTATGCACAGATTATTAAGTCACAACATCCAGGGACTTGAGGTACTCAGGGCGGATCTCATCCACCCCTGGTGCCTTGCCACCAAGAGGCTTTTTAACTACCCCGGTGACTTCAGCTTGGGTGATGAACTATTCCACCTCCGAGCCCTCTGCTTCCTTAATGGATGACATGTCAGTGGGGTTGAGGGGATCCTCAAAGTATTCCTTCCACCGTCCAATGATATCCCCAGTTGAGGTCAACAGCTGCCCACCTTCATTGGCAGGGCACTGCTTCCCCCTCCTAAGGTGCCATAAGGTTGGCCAGAATCTCTTCATGGCCAACCGATAGTCTTTCTCCATGGCCTCACCAAACTCCTCCCAGACCCAAATTTTTGCCTCCAATTTTTGCCTTCTGAACCGCTCTTAGTCTGACCCGTCACCTAGGACCTGTTTGACTTGGGAGACCCTACCGGGGGCATATAGCCCTGGACATTGGATGTTGTGGTGTTGTTTTGGCTAACATGCCTCTGCAGCATCGCGTGGCGGTTGGGGACAGTGTCTCTGGAATGGCAGACCGGGGGTGGTCCCTCTGTTAAGAAAGGGGGCCAGAGGGTGTGTTCCAGCAACAGGGGGATCACACGCCTCAGCCTTCCTGGGAAAGTCTATGCCAGGGTACTGGAGAGGAGAATTCGGCTGATAGTCGAACCTTGGATTCAGGAGGAACAATGCGGTTTTGGTCCCTATCATAGAACAGTGGACCAGCTTTATACACTTGCTGAGGTGCTGGAGGGTTCATGGGAGTTTGGCCAACCAATCCACATGTTTCGTGGATTCGGAGAAGGCATTCGACCGTGTCCCTCACGGCGTCCTGTGGGGGATGCTCCGGGAGTATGGAGTTTGCATTGACGGCAGTAAGTCAGACTTGTTCCCGGTACATGTTGGACTCTGGCAGGGGTGCCCTTTATCACCGGTCCTGTTCATTATTTTCATGGACAGGATTTCTAGGTGCAGCCAAGGGCCAGAGGGTGTCCGGTTTGGGGACCACATGATTTTGTCTCTGCTTTTTGCAGATGATGTTGTCATGTTGGCTTCATCAGGCCAGGACCTTCAGTGTGCGCTGGGACGGTTTGCAGCCAAGTGTGAAGCGGTTGGGATGAGAATCAGCACCTCCAAGTCCGAGGCCATGGTTCCCAGCCGGGAAAGGGTGGCTTGTCCCCTTCAGGTTGGTGGAGAGCTCCTGCCTCAAGTGGAGGAGTTCAAGTATCTTGGGGTCTTGTTCACGAGGGAGGGAAGGATGGAGCAGGAGATTGACAGGCGGATAAGTGCAGCTTCTGCAGTGATGCGGTCGATGTACCTGTCTGTCATGGTAAAGAAGGAGCTGAGCTGCAAGGCTAAGCTCTCGATTTACCGGTCGATCTAGGTTCCTACTCTCACCTATGGTCATGAGCTGTGGGTCATGACCGAAAGGACAAGATTGATCCCGGATACAGGCAGCCAAAATGAGCTTTCTCCATAGGGTGGCTGGGCACTCCCTTAGAGATAGGGTGAGGAGCTCAGCTACTCAGGAAGAGCTCAGAGTAGACCCCCTGTTCATCCACATCGAGAGGAGCCAGCTGAGGTGGCTTGGGCATCTGTTCCAGATGCTTCCTGGACGCCTTCCAGGGGAGGTGTTCCGGGCACGTCCCACCAGGAGGAGGCCCTAGGGAAGAACAAGGCTGGCCTGGGAACGCCTTGGTATCCCCCCGGAAGAGCTGGAGGAAGTGTCTAGGGAGAGGGAAGTCCGGGCGTCTCTGCTTAGACTGCTGTCCCCGCGACCCGGCCTCGGATAAGCAGAAGAAGATGGATGGATGGATGGACATTTTTATTTACCTGAAAATCCTTCAATTTTAAATAAAAATACTGATTTACAGGCTTTTGGATAGTGAAAACGGTGTCAATCAAATTCCATGTATGGGCACTTTGAACATGCGTTTTAAATATCTGATTTTTAGTAAAGTAATAACACAAATCTGAGCACAAGAACTAGGGATTAGGTTTGTCTAGTAACTGAAGTTTATTCGTTTTGTGATTTGTCATTTGGCAAAAATACTCATGAAAAATCAAAGCTGGGGAACTGCATACACAATCAATTCAGAAAGTAATATTCTTCATAACTTCTGTAATACAGTCTGAGTACTAGGAGACATTTCTCATTACATGCTAGTCTCTGAGGGAAATTAAGAGGGATAGTTAGAAAGCAGGATGCAAAGTCAGTGTGATACTAGAGTTCAGTTCTGCCACAGAAATACATGTATTTCCAGTGTTTTTATTTCTCACTATGCTACCAATAAAACTCAACTCCCACCGGCTCACATTTTACCCTGACCTGCATATCTGTGCTCCCATTCTCAGTCTCTTTGTCTGTCTCACAGTAAGGGCAGCAAAAATGTTTGCTGAGAAACATTACTCATGAATGTGATTATAAACCCTCAAACATTTCAGTGGGTTTTATAAATTTGATCCATTCTGTAGACCCAGGCCTTATTGATGCATATCGCAAACCACAACAGAGATTCGTTGCCTTCCATTCCACATGTATACTGTCACAAACAGTTCTGTTTAACTCTGTCTGGTGTACCAGGCAGTCCTAAGTCCCCCGTATGCTGTTTATCTTCCCCTTCAATTCTCTGTGAAAAGTCCCCCTACAGTACATAACATCTGCCTAAAGCAGTTAACAAGCCAAAGTTAAGCTGACGTCTCTCTCCTCGCGCACTCAAGCCTCTCGCGTGGGCTAAGACTCTTCCGTCAGAGCCGTGTTGCTAGAGGGGTGATGTCTCCTCTGCCAATTTGCTAACTTTACTTCTGAAGGAACAGGCTGAGGCATTTTTATGTGGGGTGAAAAAAAGCATAGGAGGGGAAGACAAAATGCATCCGTTCAGTCTCCACGCACCCTCTTTGCTCTCCTGCACTGAAAGAGAGATGCGGGAAACTTTTTACGACGTGACGGGTACGTAATGAGCCTCTCCTTCGAGCCGCCCTCAACTGTGGAACAGAATCCTTCTGGCTTTCAAAATCCCCCGTCCTTTTATTTTAATACTTTATTACCTCTCTCCTCAACTGCTGGCTGAGCAACCTAGAATGGTGCATTCGAATGTGTGAAGCGTACACAGCTAAGAAGCCTTAATATAGATCTTACTGCCTGTTACAAGATGAAAGCAGCCCCTCTATCTGGATCACAGCTCATTTGTGCAATGACTGATCCGCTGAGAAGTCTGAGCTTTCTTCCCTGACTATTCTCTGATTGATTGAGAGAAGAAAGAGTAGTAAACCCAACGTATTGGCATTAATGGAAGCGCGGCGAATGATTCACCTCACTACCTTGCGACATGCGTTAGCTGTTGAGTTAAATTACATTATAACCCCAGTCTGTGCATCTATCCCAACCTACAGGGAACTCCGAGCTGAAATTGAATCCTTGTCATCACATCGCCCCTTTCTGGCCAGGATGAGAAGACATGCCAGCTGGTCACAGTCAATGGCAGGAGAGGATAACAGCACGTTCCTATTTCCATATATTACAGACCTTATTGGCTCTTTATTCATTAGAGTTGGCTTTCTATAATGGGGTCACATTGTCCCCTATCTTCTGCCTTTCTCTGAGGAGGAAATGAATAATGGATTCGTGGTGAACATATGCTTTAATAGTGATTAACTTTCTCTTTCACACATATGCCCTTGCTTGGCGTGTACGACACCTTGGACTCACAAAAATGTGCAAATGTATAAAGTTTTCTCTGCAGGTGTAATGGGATTCCTGGAAAGTATGATAGATGCCAATAGACTCAATCCTTTCTCCTCCTTACCCTCTCTGTTTCTTTCTGTCTCTCTCTCTCACTTTATGCATTCTCTGACCTTGACTTCAAGGAAGTACATTGGAAACGATTTCCAACTGCAAATCTCTTCTAAGTCCCCCACAGTTTCGCGTGACTTTAACCATTTAATGCGCAGCTGCACAATAGGACTCAGAAAGAGATGATTATGCTGGAACTTGCTCCCCTCCCACCCACCATTCAAGCAAGATTGGACAATTCCAAATGGAGGTCTTTTCTACTGAGAATGGAAATCTTCCTGCTGAATTTGCCAAGAATGGGAGTAAATAGTGGATTTATATTTATGGAAATCACAGGGACAGCGGGGATGATGGGGGAAGAGAGAGAGAGAGAAAGAGACAGAGAGAAAAAAGAAAAGCTGATGAGCTCTTCAGCTTGTGTCCTCCTTGCTCCACAAAGACATGTAAGCTTCATAAATGTTGTATTTGGGGAGAACTTAATTGGATTTATGTTGCTCAGGCCTTGAATGCAAATTGTGATTGGCATCTGCATTGCTGGCACTTTTTCCACAATTGAAAAGGAAAAGGGGGGTCCACAATGAAGGCGAAACATTGTTTTTGTTTTCTTCTTGTTCTGTCAGAAATGCTTTGAGAATTAAGAATGGGTTATGATGGTTGGCTAGATGTTTTCTTACATATTTTTTTTTTTTTTTTTTTTTTTTTTACCAGTAGATATTTTCAATGGTAGTGTTTTAATTAGCGTGCTGACAGCTTGCTGTGGTTTAGCTGTTAGGTGCATCTTTAAATGAATCCCCTTTAAATTCCCCTTTAAATTTAAGTTTCGTAAATGAACATTAATGTATTATAAATAAACATGAATAAATAATGACAATTATATATTTAAAAATGTTGTGCTTGTTACTCCAAAAAATAGTTTATTACTTGTTAGTTACTCCTTTCAAAAGTAATAATATTACTTATTACTTTCTGGCAACAGTAATTAGCTACACTACTAATTGCAATACTTTTCCTTCACACCCCACAGAAGTTGTAATTGTGTATCTTCCCCATAAAATTCTTCTAAAATGTTACTAACATCATATTTCTGCCTCATTATTTGACCAAAATCTACACTGGATCACAAACACTCAATGGTGACGGATAGTGACTTTTAAGTAAAGAGTAGCTTGAAGCTAATTGTAGCTATAATTTCTCTTTTACCCATATATGATTATATTTCATGAAGTATTTTATCAAAAGAAATCACATAAGTTAATAAGAATTTTAATCAAAGTAATATAATTTATATTGGGATCAGAGGGAAGTGGGTGGGCAAGCCATGTAATGCCAGAGGAAAATAAAGCCACTACTTACCTATCTGTGTTCAGATCACCTTTTCTCCTGACAAAATCATGGAAAAAATTACACCCCTGAATGTAAGCTTTTCCATTTTCCAAGTTTTGGATATGATACACTGGATATGATATGATATTATAATTGATTGATTAACCTATATTATTAAATAAATGCCGTAAACATTGTAGTTCATTGTTAGTCTATGTTACCAGATGTACTAGCTAATGTTAACAAACTGAAGCTTATTGTAGTGTTTCCAAAAATATGATGTTTTGGATGTCCTTACTCTGAATGTATGTCAGAAGAGACAGGGATCAGTGTCATCAGCTTTTAGGGGCCTTCTCTGATGGGCTGTCTCCAACCAGCCAGAACAAATGATTATTTATATTAGGATGAGCACAAAGCAGAGAGATCCTTTAACTTAGAGCCCATTCACAGAGGACAGACACATGGAGCCACACAGACTGACAGCACATTTAGCTAGAATACTATGTCTCTTACTCTCTCTCTCTCTTTCTCTCAAAATAATTACCGTAAGTCAAGGGAGCAAACATCATTGTGACTCTATATGTAAATACCTCTCTCTCCTGAGGTCTGTTTCCAGAGATTATGGTATTTAATTGAGGAATAACACAAATTAATTTAGTCTAATAAGAGCCTAGTCACAAGACACTCTCTCTAAAAATGGCAATTGTGGCAGAGTTTACAGAATCACCTGCACCAATTACCCCTTAGTGTTGCTTTTTATTAGTCCCAGTGGAATCAGCAGACCACCTAGAGGGCTTGTCAACACGGGGCATGCATGTCCTCAGGGAGTCGTTCTGTGTGTGCGTGTGTGTGTGTGTGTGCTTGTGTATTTAGGTCAATGTGCTGAATGGTAATAGAAATGAGAGCAGTATTGGAGTGGCTACTGTGTGAGGTGGTGATGAATGCTAATGAGTGTGAAACAGGGCTGAGAGGTCGAGACCCCACTGAGTCCCTCAAGACCTAGAGAGAAAGCTGCCCCAGAGAATGTCCTACATGCAAACGGAAAAAAGAGAGAGAGAGAGAGAGAGTGTGTGTGTGTGTGTGTGTGTGTGTGTGTGTGTGTGTGTGTGTGTGTGTGTGTGTGTGTGTGTGTGTGTGTGTGTGTGTGTGTGTGTGTGTGTGTGTGTGTGTGTGTGTGTGCTTGTTTCGCACCTACTGTTCAGAGAATGCAGCAATTTCCCATCCTTGCTCAAAGCGTTTTGTAATCACTCCGCTCCTACTCTACTGTGGGTTTTCCTTTTTCCATTCTTCCATTCACGTTTTTGTTTATTTGTTTGTTTGTTTTTATGCCATATCTGGGTGCAAGTTGTATTAATTGAAATCATATATGGTTCCTAGTTTTGTATGATTTTATGATTTTTGAATAGAATATTTTAATAGGCTACCTAACTTTACAATGTGTCCTAACCAGATACAGCATGATAAAGCATTAAAGCTCCAATATGTAGGAATTTTGTAATAAAATTTCCGAAAATAACTTGCACAGTGTGATATATTTCCTCCAGTTGTGTATTTACAATATCTCAAAAGTCTCCAAAGATTTTTTATTTCAGAGAAATTCCGATTTTAAATAACTGGCCGTCCCGGAAAAAATATGTCGCCTCTCAGTGACGCAAATGTCCGCTCTATACTTTTTTTCTGGTGTAGACCATGTGATGTTCCACCACACACCGGAATATCACATGGTCAATAATATAGTATAACATTTCACGTTCCTTGCAGTTCATTAATTATGATGACATAAAATAATACGATCATATATACAGGTAATACCAAAAACGAATAAATTACCTCATCCGTGATCATGATTCGTTTATCCAATTCAGATACATTGCTATGGTGAAAACGCATTAAAAACGACATCTCCCATCGTCACCTGCTTCATAGCGTCATCAAGCTTTGCCTTTGTTATTGTTGGAAATGCGCCCTCTTGTGGTCAATTACAAAAGTCACATACTGGAGCTTTAAGCAGTAAAAAGTATAATTGTTTTGACAAGCATCAAGTGTCATTACATTTTGGTCACCTGGTTTACATTTCTTGCACCGGTTAGCCCCACCTATACTGAATTATGATTGGGCTGAAGAAGCGTTCCAATGTGTCTTAAACAGAATGTTTAAAATGAAGGCAATGCTGCCATTTTTTTCTTGTTTTCTTAAACATAATTGGGTCATGAAGGATTACTATTTTATCTAAATATGTACTTTTTTAAGCATAAGACATTTTCAGAAGCACTGTTTAATTAGTGTGCTGATTAAACAGTGTAAAAGCTCTCTCTAAGAGCTTTTACATCTCAGCTCTTAGAAAGTTGCCACTACCATTAGTTTCCATCTCTGTGGTGTCACATCGTTTACCCCGCCCACACAGAATTCTCATTGGACCAAAGTGCCACTCTTCATGTATGTTAAATGTCCAACATGGCTGAAGAGAAACTGATTGTAAAAGTTCAAAAACAGATATTTCATGACAAATTCCTCAAAAAAATAAAAAAGTTTTAAAAAATATATATTTTAGAAATCTGATTAAGCATCACAGAAGTCATGAAAATACAAGGTAGGTGTGCTTAGTTTTATGCTGAGTGCACAAAAAGAGTTGAGAGTGTTTTCTGATTGATTGTTTTGCACCACACCTCTGTTTGCTTTCAGTATGAACAGACAAATTGTTTGTAGCTTGCCTCGCTCCAAACCTATATGTCTTCCTTTCTTATGTGTGACATAAAATAAGATATTTTGCGTAATTTCTCAATGTTGTCTGTTCAATGGAATTTAAAGTAACCAAAATTGTGTGGTTTCCAACATTTTTCAAAATATCTAAGTAATAAATAAGTAATATGAAATAACGTGAGAGTAAGTAAATAATGACAGAATATACATTTTTGGGTGGACTATTTAAAGGAACACAATCATTTTTTCTTGACACATCTTTTTAAATTCCACAATAAATTATCACATTCACTCTCAGTCATAAATTTGTCTTTCTAATTATATGCATAACAGAATTATACGTTACTTTCAGACAAGCTGTTGCATTACAGTCTGTTAACACACTGTGCCCGTGTATCAGAGCGATCTTAAGAGTAAAGAGAATGCACAACATTCTGACTTTCCGTATTAAAATCCCTCCTCGCTCCAGGCAAAATCATACAGATCCCCTCCATGTTCACTTTCACTCCACATTGCCTCACAGGAAGGGCTCATCTTGTTAGATTTATACTTAGCTAGGGGGTCTACATCCAGGAGGGCCTCCCTATTTCTCTCTCTCTCTCTCTCTCTCTCTATCTCTCATCTCTCTCTCTCTCTCTCTATCTCTCATCTTTCTCTCTCTATTTATCTCTCTCTTCTTCTGTAGTAAGGTATTTGACCTGGTGGTATGCTCCAGTGGTGCAGAACACTCCTGATGAGAGGTTTCTCTGCTTCCTACACCTGCCTTTCCGTCACACACACTGACACTCCAGCACATCGACCCACACTCTCCCCTCAGACCAAGGCCTAAATAGCCAATCAATACAGCCACCGCAGCTGTTCCTACATCCTTATATTTACCTCGCATGGCAGCCTCACCACGCGAGCGGCCCCCTGAAGTAATCAGCTCCCTCCACTGTGTCTGAATAAAAGACCGAACAGTGAAAAACAGACACATCCTAAATGGACTGTGTCGTTGTGCATGCATGAATGCACTGGGAGACGGGAACGTGCAAATACAATCAAGAGTCCTAGCTGTGGCTAGAGCCGTCAAAAAAAACGTATCAAGTCGTCAGAGCTCTCAGGAACCTGTTGATCGGTCGCTCCAGTCATCCCCATCGCTGATTCCTGCCTCTACTGATTTCTGAGTGATTTCTATTTTTTTCTGCCTGAGTCTGCTAGTTGGGTGCCCAGCTGATCAAATAAACCATCGGCAAACCCCACAGCCAATGAATCATTGTCTGCAAAAGCCAAGACACAAGAGTCCATTCCAGGACCATGTCCACAGCGACACAATATCTGCTGGAGCTGCTGTTATTGGCGGTGGAAGGGAAAAAAGCAACATGGTCATTTCTCCAGTGGAGTGCTTGTTCCTCCATTAGCTGCCTTAATTGAGTAGACTGTTATATTTCAGCACCTTATTAAATCTGAAGGAAGCAGGCCAGAGAGTATTACGTGAGAGTAAATTGATTTTTGGCGCCATGTTGCTCATCTACTTTGGCCGTCTTTACACAAACCCATTCCTCCAATTATTGTTTATGGCTTGCCTCTTTGTCTTTGCTCTCTTGCCCATTCTCGTTCATTCACCTCTCCGTTCTCCTGCTTTCAGCCATCCATAATATTTTGGCCCTGCTTAGTTTAAATCCAGTCACGAGAGGACACAGTACTTTGCCGTTTTCATCCTTGTTAAATGCTGACCATGAGGTTTCCACGATACTCTGTACTTGGCGGTCACATAATTATTTATTTCATTTTACTTGGGAAAAAATCAGCCTGGATATATCAGTATGTGTATTTGTGGGTGAATCTATCTGTTGTTTTATCGTTTTTTTGTCATTGATTAAAGGTGATACTTAGTTCATTTGTCTCCATGGTATCAAATCATTCTTTTTATTTTATTTATTTTTTTATTCCTCCTACAAATTCAGTAAATTGTTCAATAAATTTTACTCAAAAGATCAGAGCTGCACAAAAATGATCTTTTTGATATTTGAAATCGTTCCATAGAAATGGTTGAAGATATGAATAAGAAACTAAGGCTGTTTTTTTTTTACAATGGTATGTTGAATTGAAACATAACGGTATAAGTTATTTCTGTGATGGATTGACTGTCCCCTAGTAATTTTGGCTCAGCAACTCAAAGGTCTGGGGTCAAAATTAATTAAAACGACAGTGAAGACATTGTTCAGGACACAAAAAATATTACAAAAATATTTATATTTCAAATAAATGCTGTTGTTTTGAACTTTCTTATATCATCTCCATATCATATCACTGAAAAAAAAAAAAAAAAAACATGTATCATGGTTTCCACAAAAATATTAATCTTTCATTATTGATAATAATAATAATTAATGTTTCTTGAGCAGCAAATCAGCATATTATAATTATATATTATATATTATATATTTCTGAAGGATCATGTGAAACCGAAAACTGAAGTAAATGCTGCTGAAAATACAGCTTTGCCATCACATAAATAAATAAATATTTTCTAATATATTAAAATGGAAAAGAGTTGATTAAAATTGTAATTAAATTATATTACTGTACCAGATTTTTCATCAAATAAATGCAGCCTTACTGAGCATAAGAGACTTCTTTCAAAAACTTACAACCCCAAACTTTTTAACAGTATGTAGGTCTATTTTTGGTAATAAGTTTGCCTAAATTCATGAGACTGTTTTTAGATTTCTTGGGGCACATTGATTCAAATGATACCCATTATTTCTGCATCATCTATATTAGGCTTGACTTTGCTTTTTTAGTTTATACAAACAGGTTGTAGAGGACAATTCAAGAGTTACACCTCTTAGTAAATACAGTTGTCAATTTCACTGTGTAAAAGCCACTCGTGATGAATAAATGAGACCTGCCACCCGCACCACTACCACCAACGACGAATGAAATGTCCGCCCATAGATCATTCCAGCTGAATAAATAAATCCAGCAAAAATCCTCTCTCAACCCAGGGCTGTCTGTCGTCTGTGCAGTGTGAAAGCGCAGTATATGCATAACCATAATCCCAAAACATGTTGTCATTCCAGCCCTTGCATTACCATATTTTATCCCACATGCTCTATTAAAAGATTGCACTACTTACACAAATAGACACTTTGTACTGCTTCATGTCTGCTTTAGCCAAGTCTCGGGATTCAAACGCCACTGAACAACTGGAGAGCTCCATTAAATCCATCAGTATCCCCTCTCAAACCCCATTGGCAGGCTTAAGCCCCATAAGTACACATGATATAAAGACTGAATACAAGTTTGGGAAGCACAGTAAGCATTAATGAAAATAGCACAATGAGGATAACAGCAACTCATCTGCATGTTTGGCTGACATCTGCTTAACAGCAGTCCTCTCTCACTTTGATCTGCCTTGAATTGGCCACTGAATCTCACTTTTTACATAAGTGATTTTGACTGGACTGTGAGCCTGATCGTGTCAGTGAGCAGTATTCAGCTTGTAGCTCATGTCTGATTCTACCATTCAGGGACTGTATGCAGATGTAGATTAGATTCACCTTTCAAAACACAGAAGCTTGGGCAGATGAATGAAAGTAAAATGAGCTTATTAATTCATGCTATGATGGTTCCATGTGTTATATTCTCTGCTTATGTACAGTGTGATGTGAAGGTGGGATGCCCACTGGATCCTGTCACAGTACACACAAACCGTCTGGCAGCTGACATTGCAAACATGATCTTATCATGATGGTGCACATTTTACTTTGTGTCATGTTCTGAATCTATCCATCCATATCATTTAAAATAACTGTTGTCTTTTTTAATATATTTTAAAATGTAATTTGATGGCGAAGCTATCAGTCTGTCATCTCTGCAAGGCCTATAAACTTTCAAAATTCTATGTTTGACAGATTCTGCTAATTAAAAAGAAAAAAAAAATGATGTAAAAAGTAGATGAATTACTTTGAATACTGTTTAATTTTTTCTCCTTTACATTCAGATTGCAATTCTGCAACCTATTCGCTATCTCAGTTCAAATTCAGTTCAAATGCAACTGAATTATGGTTTTAATTGACAGTTAATGGCAAACAAACAGATGTTGCCACAATGTAAGCAGCATTATTCTGGCACAGACTCTGTCGGTGCAGTGTTGGATATGCATTTGAAGTTGCATGACTTACTATCAGTCATATACATATGTTAAACATTGACCCGCTGACTATTTTGCTGTAACAGTAGTCATGCAAACCCTAGTGTATCCACCTACTCATCAATATAGATTTTATTCTTATTACATTCAGTGATTTATTGATTTAACCCAAAGCCATTTGCAAGTGTGAAATAATATAACACAAGTGATTCATCATAAGAATTTTATTAAATACATTTATATTAAGTAACGGTTCCTTCCTGATGCCCATAGAGTTCTCCAGGGGTTATTTGACCTTAATTTGTGGTCCTTCCTGCACACTATCCTTCAGGTTCTATTAAGACTTTGTCCAAAAAATGCAGTATGAAGTCTAAAACATTGCTGAGCATGTTGGTCTTTCTGCTTCCCACAGGTCTCCCGTTATGGCCGGAGGCTTGTTTGCTGTAAACCGACAGTGGTTCTGGGAGCTGGGAGGATATGACACAGGCCTTGAGATCTGGGGCGGTGAGCAGTTTGAAATATCTTTCAAGGTGAGTTAAAGCATCTGGGTCGATTCCTCTATGCAATTCACAAATAATACATCAATTCTTACAGACCTTATGAAGGCTGCTTCCTGTTGTTGGCCTTTCAGAACAAAATAATCAAACAACACAATAAGACTCATGCAAGATACAGTGCTTTGTGCAATCCAGGCATTAAAATGGATTTCAAGACACACCCTCCAAAACCACATCCAATAGCTCATTGTTCCTGATCCATTGTAAACCTCTAACTATAACTATACCAGATTCCTTTTCTCACACTTAATGTGAAGTGCTCTCTGTCTGTCTAGACAATCTTTTCTCATTCTTTTCAACAATAAAGCCCGAATGAGATTGGACGGCAGAGGTTATTTTCTTCACTGTTACTAAGCGAAGCCTCAAAGCCAAAAGCACACCAGTGGCCAAAACAAGGCGGTGACGATAGGCGAGCTGTGAGTCTGCACGTGTGTGTTTTTGTGTTTAGACAGGCTAGACTGCTGAAACTAATTAGATTGTGTGATCCAGTGATTGGCTGTGGCTCTGAAGTGATTCGGTTTTGATTAGCGGGGCCAAAACTGGCGCCGATGGATGTGAGGAAGTGTTCTATTTATCAGTTCTGACATACCTGCCACCCCACTCTTTTTCATTAGACTCTCACTTGTGCTGGCACTGAACTTTGTTATTGGAACACTATCGTCTGCGCCTTTCTAGTAACTATGGCAACCGCAAAAATAGTTTAGAAGCTAAACCGGGTGTTTGACAGGGGTTTTATTATTATTATTTCCTTTTATGCACAGTATGTGCCTGTTGCTATTTGTTATAAAGTTGTACCATTCACACTAGACCTTGAAATATGGTAGTAAAATAGCAAACAACACTCCATTTGAAAATTTTGGTACTGTAACACAGTGTCTCCATCCGGAACCAACATGCAAATACAAACTGAAATAAAAGCCAGAGCTGGCATCATCCCATTGATTGGTTGCCTGCCACGCTCCGTCCAAGTTTCATCCATCTGTTCAATGTAGGCAGCTTTCTAAATGCAATTCAAGTCATCTTAATATCTAAAGTCCTGCCATGGCTGCCTCTCTTCATGCTTCATGATAAAAAAGGCAGTGGAAAAAACTGTGAAAATGATTCCTAAAACTTCATTTGTTACATAGCTTCCTCGTTTATCCTCAAATGAGGGATTGGCAGGGGCATTTTTCTCACTAGCTTTGTAGCACTGATGTTTCTAACGATTCTCTCCCCATAACGATGGGGTCTGTGAAGTTAGCTTGACCGCTAACCCGCCGCCTGGCAGGAGAGATAGGTCTCTGCAGTTTGATATCTGCAGACAGCTCTCTTGGGCCCAGCGGGTGACCAAAGAAGAAAGAAACCATCAGACTCAACTTGTCCAACTAGAAGCCCACCTCCCCCCTGCCTTCTCACCTCCCTCTGTGTGTCAGTGGCCCTGGCCAAGTCCACACTCCACCTAACTGAGCCAATACTCGATAAAGACAGGCACATAAAAGCCTTGGCCTTAGTAGAATAGAAAGAGAGAGATGGGAAGGGAAGCATATTGAACACCCTGCTTTCTTTCTTTATCTCTCTTTTCTTTTGGTTTAAAGAGGAACAGTATAGACACAAGCGTGAGGCAGTTGGAAAACTCTGGTTCTTTCCTTCAGTGGATGCCAGTCGATCCGTAATTGGAGCCTACGGTGAGGACGTTGCTTGTTGCTGGTATGATGTGGAAACATAAAAATATTTCTAGCTAGTCTTTCCGCATATTCCCACTGAGACCTACCCAGACTGCCTGTGTAGGAGCTCACAAGGATGTGATGCATGAGGCTTTTTGAGCTTTTTCAACTGTCTGAGAGAATGCAGGATAGACAACAACTCTGTATGTACTGTGATGTAGTATAAATGTGTGTGTGGATGTGGTTTTTCAGGTGTGGATGTGTGGAGGCAGCATGTATGATGTACCTTGTTCGAGGGTGGGCCACATCTACAGGAAGTACGTCCCCTACAAGGTGCCTTCAGGGACCAGCCTGGCAAGAGTGAGTAGAACTTCCACTATCCTTCCAAATGAGAAAGGATAGAGTGTCTCTCTACATTGGCCCAATTCTGCTAGTTTTATAGTTTATAGTGCTCTACATTCACAATGTTCCTGAGATGATCTTATTCATATTCTGCACACATGATAAGAGACAAACAGTATGGAGATTACAGGTAGCACTTTGCTATTGAAAGTGTGTGTATATATAATATAAAATGAGTCTAAATTAATATATATCATCATATATATCATATCCTCACTAACATAAATTAACTATAGTGTCCTGCACCTACTAGTAAAAAAATATAAAAAATTAAAACATATATATATATATATATATATATGACAGTAAATATATATATATATATATATATATATATATATATATATATATATATATATATACATATACCATATATATATATATATATACATAAATACATACATATATATATATATACATACATACATACATATATATACATATATATACATATATACACATATATATATACATATATATATATATATATATATATATACATATATATATATATATATATATATATATATATACATATATATATATATATATACATATATATATATATATACATATATATATATATATATATATATATATATATATACATATATATATATATATATATATTTGTAATTAGATTAAAAAACACTCTAAAACACACTAAACCACAGAGCTGGGTAGTAACGGATTACATGTAATCTGGATTACGTAATCAGATTCCAAATCTCAAGTACTTGTAATTAGAGTAAATTACTTTTTAAAATACTCGTAATCAGACTACAGTTACTTTTTTATGGATTACATGATTACATATTATTTACACAATGCAATAAGTTGTTCAAAATTAATTGAGTCTCCTAAATGTCCTTTTTTAACGTTTATATTTTATCCTAATAAACCTGCCGCTTATATACGTTCTTGATTCTTCAAGTTTTTCCGGTGGAGAGGGGGAGGGGTGTCAGAATCGCGCTCAGAAGAAATCAGCAACAAGATAACGGAAAATGGAGGGGAACGCAGCCTTTAATCACTGGATGTACACTGTTCATTGTTGTTCAACCTTATGCACTTCAAGGCCCCGTCCAAACGGAGACGCATTTCGCTGTATATGCATACATTTTGTATAGTATAGGTGTTTCGTCCACACGGATCTGGCGTTTTGGGAGAGTGAAACCGATATTTTTTGAAACCAGGTTCCAGAGTGGATAAATTTGAAAACGCCGCCTTTGCGTTTTCATGTGGACAGCAAATCCGTATATTTTCTGAAATGATGACGTCATCAGCCCACGTCTCGCCCCTTGTCAAACACTGCTACGTCACGTAAGAGCAACAAAAACATGAACAAACACTGAACAATTGTTTTTTTATTAATTAACATTAACACAAATTAATAAATGTATTGTTCCATGTTCGTTTGTATACCGAGCGCAAGGTTTATCCGCATAGTCCATGTCTTCTCCGTTCTTAGTGTGTCTCTGTGACAGAATTTCAGTGCCACATGCATGTCTACCACATCAACTACATCATTTTCCTCATTATCACCATTAACACAAAACACTTAAAATCTGTTTTGATATGGATAGAAATGTCATTGCTGTGTGAATTTAGTCTTTTTCAGAATTTATGTTTGCAATGTAGCTATTGTTTGATGTTTTTCATTGATACAGACACACAAAACACACATCTATTTTTTTTTTTTTTTTTATTCAATATTTGACCTATCAGGGATATTGCTGTTAATTTCATGTTTTTCAATATTGTTTTTTGTAATGTAGCTGTTTTCTAAATTTACTTAATTCTAAGTAAATATGCTTTAAAAATCCTAAGATGTGATTTTGTTTTATTCAGTGTTATTAGCAAACACTTACAGCAAGGTACATTAGTGTTAGTATTTTTTTAAGTATTAACTTTCCATACATTGCACTTGAAAAAGAAGCTATTGTGGCTCTTGTTGGTGAGTTAAATATATTTTTTGGAATATATATATATTTTTTTTATCTGTCAAAATAGCACATGATTAGGCTAATTCATTATATGTGATATCAAATAAGGGTTAGCACAAATGTAATCTAAATGTAATCCAAAAGTAATCAGATTACGTTACCAAAAATGTGTAATCTAAGAGATTATATTACTGACTACAAATTTTGTCATGTAATCTGTAATCAGTAACTGATTACAATTCATAAGTAATCTACCCAGCTCTGTATATATATATATATATATATATATATATATATATATATATATTTATATTTATATATATATATATATATATATATCTCCATTAATGCGTCTCATAGAACCTGAAGCGAGTGGCAGAGACATGGATGGATGAGTACACAGAGTACATCTATCAGCGCCGGCCCGAGTACCGCCATCTCTCCACTGGCGACCTGACCGCTCAGAAAGAGCTCCGCAAACACCTCAAATGTAAAGACTTCAAGTGGTACATGAACACTGTGGCCTGGGACCTGCCCAAATATTACCCACCTGTGGAGCCACCGCCAGCTGCCTGGGGAGAGGTGGGTGAACAAAGTTAAAATTGTAAACATTCCAGTGTTGAGCGAATTGCAGAATTTAATAACTGGGTTTCAATCGTTAATTTCATAATTTGGAATTTCAATTGGATTAGATGCTGAATTGGAACATTAAGGGAATGAATATAAGTGGCTGTGAATTTAAAGAAATCAGTGCAGTTATTCAACAAAGAAATTTGAATAAAACTAATTTTTGTGTATGTAGTAACAATGGTGTATACAATATACTGTATAGAATGAGAGAGAGAGAGAGAGAGAGAAACCACTAGCCACAGTAAACAATAAAGCAATACAGAGCAGTAAATCTCCTGCTCTGATCTGTACAGTTTTGACACCCTGCTGCCTTTTTGTTACACCTCGTGTTGCTCTGTTCCCCCATAAGTGGGTGCATAACTTTTACTTGGTTTGAGTTACGCACTAAAAACAACACAATTGTCAATATATCCTGTGTGAGACAGAGCATAGATGCCAGTACAGGTATAGGCATGTGTGTGTGCATATGACATAGAGTTTATGCAGAAATGTTCATTGATTTATGAGAAGCACTGCCTGGTGAGATATAACATATTTTTCACCAGAGACAAGCAGGCGGCCGGTCCTCACCTAAACCCGGATTGTCTAATATACAGCGACATCACATCGTAACCATTGTTTGCATCACTGCTTCCTAATCCATAAATACACAGAAAATGCGTAATACATTTATTACTCAAGCTGATACAGGCAGACAGGCTATTCAGGTCATTCATTATCATGCGGGTTTCCTGTGCCAGAACAGCGGTTCTTGGGAACACGTGTGGAGAGACGGGCCTGCCAATTCTCTCCATCTGCAGTTCTGCCATGTCTGTTATAGTGGGGGGTATTTAATATGCATGGAATGATTCCCATCTTGGGCCTTTTTAATCACTGCTGAATGATGTACCTCACAGACATCATGCCTTAATGAATGCCCCCGGGGAACACCATCTCCTCTTTTTTCAATCCCCTGTCATGATGTGTCAGAAATGGCAAGTAATAATTTACAAATGTAATTAATTTCCCATCCCAATTAATTGGAGGGCTGATGCTTACCGTAAAGCATATCCATCCATTACACTGAGGTAGTAATGGAAGCTGCCTTTTGGTTTCAAATGTTTCAGTGGAGGCGTCCCAGAAATGTCCATTAGTCGACAACATGCTGTCCGTTTCACTTATTGGCTCTTTCTGCATTAGCGACGAAAATATAGTAAAAAGGAAAGGCTGTGTGGATGTGCGGCTGGGGAACCTGCTCGAGGGAAATTTATGCTTGGTAAATATCTTCTTTCCTGAGGCGAAATGATAGTAATTTGACGGTCAGGCTGATAACTTCATACGCCTTGCTCTCTAGCTGGTCTACTCATGCAGCCACCTGTCACCCCGCCTGATGTATTGTTCAATAAAAGAGCCTTATTAGACTTTTGAAGCCACCCCCACAGGCCATGCCAGAAAACAAGAGAGGGGTAGCTAAGGAATGAAATGGGTCCTTGTAGGCATTTTCAGCGAAGGACAGGGGTCACAGTCAGCATGACCTCCAGCTGACAGGGCAGCAAAATGGGTAAGCAGGCTGTCAGCCATATGCCACTCGCCCACCTGCATGCATATACCCCCCCACCCCACCCCACCCCACCCCACCACACAGCTGTTTCTTTGCCTCTTCAATGCACCCAAATACTTTAAATAATGCAATCAGCAGACTTTTCAGCCAATTTTATGCTCATAGCCATTGCTGCCAAAGGCTGTTATAGTGTAAATGCACTTGTTAGGTTTCCTGTGGCTTGAGAAGAAGAAGAGAGGAGAGACCCATGCTGATTTGGTCTGATTCTGCTACATTTACCTCTAAAGTGTTTGTGATTTCATGCACTATTCTAGGGTAGCCTCCTATGTTTTAATTTATATTCTTGCTTTACTTTGTGGTGTAAATATGCAACACAAAAAAATATTGCTACACATGAAAAGGTAGTAGGCGCTGATGATTTGACTTTAGCAGCACTTAAAATGATGCAAGTGGAAATGTTATTGCTGTTTCTTTCTAATCAGCACAACCTCCTGCTGAGGTTCTTAAAACATATTGGAACACATTTACAGCTCCTCTGACTTCACAGAAATGGGGTTTGGTAGTAAATTGCTTGTATCCAGCAGTAAATTAGGTTCTAATGCATGTCTTTGTTACCATGTTGAACAAGTCAAATAATTCATCCTAAAAACATCACTCGACAGCAAGTACAAGGAAGGTTCAAAAGAAAGTGTGAGGCTGCTAATAGACAAGGAAATGAATTAAACATGTTTTCTTTTTATAACCTCAGGGACAAAAATAAGCATTTAAGAATAAACTGGCAAGGCAGAGCTTGGTGTGACCTTGCTTTTCACTTTCATTTTGTTCCATTTGTCAGACTTGTCCTCGCTCGATTCTCCAATCCAGCTCATTTGAAAAGAAATCACAGCTCAAATCGGGTGCAACATTTCCTTTCCCATAAATAATAAGCTGTAAAGTGTTGACCTGGACTGTAATAAAGACCAACACATTTCATTCTGATGTCGCACATTGTCCTCACCCGTCTCAGAAAGCTTGTTGTGTCCATCTGCTATAGACATCACTGATTGTATGGTTTTCAGCTTTGGTTTAAACTCATTCAAACTTTTCGAGTGAATTTTAGTCTTTCTGACAGCGAGCAATAGCAAATGCATCTAGTCACCAACAAGAAAAATCAGCTTTAAGTCATGAATTCACAGAGCAGAACGCGTGGACCAGAACTTCAGGTTGATTTGTGCTGCCTATTAACTGATTTCCAATTACTTCCAACAGTCATGCTTTGCCAAGAGCTCAAAAACCCTAAATCCCTCACCTCAATCTTTCACGATTCATGAGCGTGAGAAAAACATATTTGAGGAAGTGGGCTCCAACAAACACACTGTAATCTGTTTCCTCTTATGGCCTTGGTATGCAGTGAACTATTTCAGCAGTGGAAGCTTATGCATTGTTCATGCACTACACTGCACAGCATAATATGTTCCACCACAATTCATCCTCTTTGTTAGGTCTCCTTTTGTGTGTGTGTGTGTGTGTGTGTGTGTGTGTGTGTGTGTGTGTGTGTGTGTGTGTGTGTGTGTGTGTGTGTGTTGTGTGTGTGTGTGTGTGTGTGTGTGTGTGTGTGTGTGTGTGTGTGTGTGTGTGTGTGTGTGTGTGTGTGTGTGTGTGTGTGTGTGTGTGTGTGTGTGTGTGTGTGTGTGTGTGACCTTGCCCCAGGCCCTGGTCCCCTCATGTCTCCCTAGTGAGGTGAATAAGTGAGCAGAATTGGCCCAGAACTGCTGCCCACTCTTCTATGTCTGCTCAGGAGGCAGTGGCTCCAGCCGCTCATGCATTATTGAGCTGCACTGTGACAACAGTCGGTACACCTGAATGCCTTAAAGAAAATTAGTCGACCTGGACAGCCAATCAAAAACTGAAAAAAAGAGACCAATATAAGGACAAGGGGCAGCGGAACTCTCTGGAGTTCATGCAGTGGGGAAAGTGCACACGTCTTTGTGAACAGGTGTATTTTGAATGAATCATTTTTTAAATAGGCCGATTTAGCACTTGAAAAGATTGGAGATCAGGGGTCGCATTGTACCTCACTGCACAGTTGTGGAAGAAGTGAACCTTAGGAACCTTATTGAAGAAACTATACCTTGAATTCACATTCAATAGCACCGTAGAGGTGATTGTTATTGTCAGGAAGTACTTTTCTATCACATCTAAATAGTGTAAACCACGTACTTTGTGTAAATATTTAGTAATAGAATGAATTTACACATGCTTTTGACATTCTCAATTCATTAATATGCTTCATTTTAGACATTGTAATATTCACAGAACTGTCAAATCTCAGGCAACATTTGTTGATAAAGACTATTGATTAAATTTTGCTAATATAATATCTGTTCCAGTATAGTATATTAAAGTATAGTATAGTGTAGTATACTGAGGTTTAGTTGAAATTGCAATAAAGACCAAAATTAGTAAACAGTAATTTATTCAGTACTAATAAAATCCATAATAAACTTACAATATTTATCAACAAAAAAAAGTAGTAGTATTATAGCTTCTCATGTTGCCTGTACTGATATTAGTTAAAACATTTTGTGTGTGGAGTTCTAATTGTATGTGTGGAGTTCCTAGCTGTGTCCAAATCAATGATTTCCATGACTGTTAGGATGCTACCTTCAAACACAGCTGCCTTTGTTGACAGTACAGGCACTGAGGCAGCTCACTAGGTTTTGAAACAGTGCTTATGTGTATATTACAGTACAGATTTGTCTTACAGACTTTTTGATCTCCAATTCCTTGTTCTTGAACTTTGTTTGATACAATGACAATGCTAAAGCTAACCTTGTTAAATCCTTGTGCATTTGATGGGTGGCATTCAGCAAATCTGTTTCTCTGTCCATAGATCCGTAATGCAGCATCTGGTTTGTGCATCGACTCTAAACATGGCTCTACGGGCACCGAGCTGCGTCTGGACACTTGTCTGAAAGAGGGTGCGGAGCGAACATGGGCACACGAGCAGGTATAAGACTCCTATTCTGTACACTATCCTGCATTGCTTAGTACTGATTTGTGTGAATGATGTAAACAGCATTAGATGTTCATGTAGTTTCTTAAGCAACACTAAAAACTTTGATAGGATGACATGATAGATTTAAAAGACATGATAGGATGACATGAAGCTCATTCTGTGATAATCTCCTTGAAATTAAGAGAATCGCTGTTCCCTGTGGTGGTTAGATTTTCACGTTTGGCTGGAGAGAGGACATCAGGCCTGGGGATCCCCTGCACACTAGAAAATTCTGCTTCGATGCTATTAGTCAGAATAGCCCCATCACCCTTTATGACTGCCATGGTATGAAAGGCAACCAGCACTGGAGCTACAGGAAGGTAACGCAGTCAAAAATGTGAACATAGCTACTCATTCTTATGAAATACCACAAATGTATGAGAATTACTGTGTGTAGTGACTAAAACCTTAAATATATAAAAAAGGTTCTTGTTTTAACTTTCAAGTAGTTTCAAGTAGTCAGCATGACCCTGTGAGCCCCTGCTGGTGGATGTAGTAACTGCATGCTCTCTAGGCAAAAAGAAACCTTTATATGTTCCCAGAAAAGAAAAAGAAAAAAAAAACACTTTATGACAAAAATGAAATTAATAAATAAATAAATAAATATCATATTATAATAGAATATTTTAAAAGGTTTTCTAATTTTTTGAGAAATTGTAACTATATATGTGCATGTATGCATAAGTATTTAGAGTAATATAAATAAATAATAAATACCTTTTTAAAAAATTTACAAAAACAATTTTTGAGAGAATGTAAATATATGTTTGCATGTATGCATTGATGCATATAACTTTAGATTAATATGAATAAATACAAAAAATGATTGATGTCTTAAAAAAGCTTTTATACATAAGCCTCTAGATGATTGCATAAGCCTTTAAATTAATATCCGAACTAAATATATTTTTTAAAAGGTTGTATAATTAAAAAATTATATATATATATATATATATATATATATATATATATATATATATATATATGTATATATATATATATATATATATATATATATATATATATATGCCTTTAAATATATAATATATAAAAAGTAATGTAAAGTTCAGTAGTCACCGTATTTGTTTTTAAGAACAATATAAATATAATAAAGACAACTGGATGGAATAAAAAGGGTTTGGCATTATTGAAATAAAATCCAGCAGAGTCTACATGAGTCATGTTTCACACCCAGCTGTTACATTTTCATATAGCTTCATACATTTTCACATACCATCTCTAAGGAAAAGCCGCACCTGTCTTCCTCCATATTCCCTCTCCACATCTTCTTTAGGAGGTCAGTAAAGTATATCTACAGCTACAGAGCAGCGATAGGACAGAGTGTACACCTTGTTACAGAAGCCCCTGTGGACTAATGTCTGCTGCTCTGGGCCCATCACTAACGCTGGAGCCTAATACAGAAGCTCAGTTTTTCTAGCCCTCAAGCGAGGTAGAACGAGCCTAAACTGAGATATTCCTTCTCACATAAGAGCTTTAAGGTGCCAAGCAAAGAAATCACTGTCATTGCAGGATAGGTCAATGACGGCGCTATAGAGAGAGGAAATATACAGTTGAAAGGAAGAGGTGGTACCTGGCAGTGGAGCTGCCTGAGGCGCAGAGAACAGTAAATCAACCCAGGGGAGAGCAGCACAGAACCGGAGCCGAAAGCCCGAAGGCATGTCCCTCCTCTACTCAGCCTGATCACTCCCTCAGGGACACGTCCTCTATTTTTTCACCAGCTCTGTTTGGCATACTCAGTAGTTTCTAGCGCAAAAGATATGCATGCCCTGTGTGCTGTGGAGAATGCTTTCAAGTGGAAAGTTTCTTTGTTGTCTTCCACTTTTTGATAGGATATTGATGTTGAAGCACTCCCCCATTCTTTCACTTTATTTACCTTTCACCTTTCTCTTTTTCTCTCTACCTCCTTCCCCTCTAATCCATCATTTTTCAAATTCTCACATTTCCCTTCCAAACTCAAGTCATGAAATGAAGTCAGCTTTTCTGATTAGCGTATTCCGTGTTTGGTTCTTTAGTTCCACTCCTGTAATCTGACTGAAGGCTATAGTGGGAGATAAAGCAGGATTAGACCTCCACCAGAGTCACAGTGACTGTGTTTCTTGTTTATTTATTTTTTTATTTCTCTCTTTCTCCATCCCATCATTTTTGCTCCAGGATAAGGCTTTGTACCACCTGGTGAGCAGCGGTTGCATGGACTGTAGCCCCGGCGATAAGCGGATTTTCATGAACAAGTGCGACCCCGAGTCTGAAACACAACAGTGGATCTTCCAGAAAGTATACACACCTCATCTGGACAAATTCAACAGCGGCGCCAGCTCATAGGACCTGGGGTTGTGGTCAAGCCGATCAGCTGGCTTCCACACATACACACACCTCCCACAATCCTTAATGTGGGCCTGGATGTTCGTACTGTCTGGCTCTGGGTTCCTCTCAAGGTTCTGCAGCAGACTGAGAAAGTGCAGGCTCTTGAAAGAGGGGACAAGAAACACAGAGTGACACAAGGCTGGTGGAAACCCATCCACAATGAACACCTTGCTGGTCGAGGAGAATACAAACAGCCTGGACTCTCTAGTAGAGGTCAAACTTGGGCCCCCAGTTGCTCCCTATACTTAAAAAACAGTGCAGTTTTAGGACTTTGGAAGTGAAAGAGTCCAGTGAAAGAATGTTCTGTATCAGTCCTTGAAGATTGCATGGGGGATTTGTATTATTTCTTTTTTATTTATTTATTTATTTTTGTAACACTATTTATTTTTCTCTGGGATCGTTTTGACTGTATATTTATTTGTATTTATTTTGTGCCTTTTCCAGATTTAAGTTATGTATATTGACTCAGTTTTATTAGCTCTTGTACCTGTTAGAGTAACACTTGGGTCGAGGCATTGGGTTGGCCTAAATAAATGAGATCTTTTTCAGTGGAATCTATCTTGTTACAGAGTTTCTCGTCTATAAATAAAGCAGAAAAAGAGTGGATATGTGTGTCTTGCCTGTGTGGTGTCTTTGTTATGCTGATAGATTGTGGTTTGGCTCCCTCTGGTGTTGAGCCATTTTTGTGTTTGCTATCACTCTTGCTTTATTATTTCACCTTTAAATTCACTGAACCTCGAGTCACTCGTTTAGTTCTGATATTCCACTACTTGATAACAAAATCTGGTCTGTATATCGTTTGCTAACTGCTTTTTTGACTTACATATTAATGAGATTTTAGTGACAGCACCAATTAATATTATAAATGTCAAGGTAGAAATGTCCCATTTCCTCCATGAATAAAGGACAGTTTATGGTAGACTGTTGTTTTTATGGTATTTGGCAGCCTGTCTTACCCACTCAATTTGAACACAGGCTAAATACATAGCAGATCATTTTTAACAGTATAATTTGCATATTTCTATGACATCAGTGATCTGCAAATATGTAGGCTGTAGGTGAAGGCTTAATACCACAGTAATACTGATGTCTTTTTGGTGTGGGTTGCTGTAAGGTAGGTTATATTGGGTTATGGGGGTCAAACAGGGAAGTTGTCACAAGTGCTATACTACAACAATAAATTTATGGTTCAGACCAATTGCATGTGGATATCAAATACCCATGTCAAAATGTTTTAGAATAAAACAATAGAATCTTTTTGTGGATTTTGTTATGTAACATAAAATATTAATAAAAATGTAAATATATGGGCATGATAAATCCACAATGACATACCTTAAGACAAGAGCCAGAGGGCTCCAGCCCTCCATGAACTGAGTTTGACAACATTTCCATGTCTGTAAATCTGAGGTGTGTTTCCATTCTTGAACACTAGGGGGAGCTTAACTCCTACAAATGTGTTTTTATCGTACGGCAGGTGATTTATCGTTTCATTTCTTTATATAGCAAAAATAAACACAACAGAAGTTGACCACAGTGCTTTACAGAATATAAAACTAAGATACAAAAAAGAAAGCAATAAGACATAAAAAAAATAGAAAACACAATTAAGAATTATCACTGATACAATCAAGTTTAACTTTACAAACTGATTTTTTGAGATTTGTTCTTTGTGAATTTCTCTCTCGGGTCCTTTTATTTATATTTTACAGTATGGAGTGGAGTATGTAGTGTGCGAGTTGTCGTGGCCGAGTGGTTAAGGCGATGGACTAGAAATCCATTGGGGTCTCCCCGCGCAGGTTCGAATCCTGCCGACAACGAGTCTTTTGTATTTTCGTCCAAAAGTTTTCATTTGTTAAGTTATCACATTTATTTGTAAGGTGAGAGCTGTGCTGAATTACAGTTCAGTGTTTTTCATGTGACAAAACTAGCATACTTCCCTGAAACTTTTGTTGCGTATTACTATTCTTTAAAAAATAGAAGGCAGTACACACTGTATAATGGGCAGTAGGCAGTAAGCAGTATGTTAGTATGTCATTTCGAACACAGCCCGGGTCTACACTAGTGATGTTCGGTTCTTGAACGAATCATTATTTTGAGCCGGTTCTCAGGAAGTAACCGGTCGAGCCCATAAACATAATAAATACCAATATATGGTCGAGCCGGTGTGGTGACAAATCGAACTGAATCGAACTTTAGTTCCGGGTTGATAACGCAGCAGGGCGGCAGCAGGACTCACAGCCAAAGTAGCACGTACAACTCAAAAAGAACCGAAGGAGCCGTGGCGAAGTTTGCCGAGGATTACCGAAGATTCTGATGAGTGTTACGATACTGTGCAAAGCCTGAGGCGCGTACTGGAAATATACTTATCACTGTTATTAATTTACATTTTATTTAAACCTGCAAAAACCTTTCTGTCGAGTGATGTAGTCTAAATAAATGTTACAATAGTTTATTGCGCATGCATATTATATATAAAGTTGCTTAAGCGAAATCAAGGAGTTTATAAGACTGGTTTATTCAGTCTTTATACTGTAGACATGTATAATATATCCGCGTTTGTGCATCAATATCTGTAATGTGCGCTGTAGGTGTGAAACTTTTAGGAATCTTATCCAAGTTGTAGGCTAGTCAATATTGGTTAGTCAGTTGTATCTGACAGGACCCGCGAATGAAACTATATGGCAATAATCACCAATAGGCTATGCTTGCACACAAATAACTTTCAATATGTGTTGACACAAGTATTTGAATTTTTCATTGATATAACATGGCATTGAGTTGTTATAAAAGAAATGCGTATGACGTTATATTGCTTGATGCAGTCAGGAACCGATGAATCGGCTTATTGAACCGGTTCAATGAGCCGATTTGTCCTAAAAGAACTGGTTTGCGGAAATTAATCGGACTTTGCATCACTAGTCTACACCGGACGTAATAGTTGTTGCATTGCCGCATCCAGTGTAGACAGCGTCGCTGATTATAATCAACAGAACCTCTATTCTATTGTATTTTGTCACGGCGCGCTCGCGTCCGGTGTATATGGTGTAACATCGGGGAAGTGTGACTGGGGAAGAAATGGATGATCCTGTAGCCCCAAGCAAAATTTTACTGTTATTAATTTTTTTGCGTGTCATTCTTCGAAAGAATAAAAAGAAAGAGGCCGTGGTTGAAGCTCCCTTTGAGTGAAATATGCGCATCGTCATGGAGTTTGTTGGAAAATCATATCACACTGCTCAGATATTCCACGACCCAACAAACGCCGATTAGGCATGTTCAGTCGGGTGAAAACAAACGACAGCAGGGGTAACACACTGATCCAACAAACTCCGACAGACTAGTCAGTTGGCGTTTGTCAGTGCGGTGTGAATTGGCCTTAATATGTTCATTTGCTGCTCAAGAAACAGTTTTCAAAACACTTATGCTGCTTAATATGTTTAAGTAATTACAGCATCTAGCAGTAGCCTAGTTATCAGGGCGATCATGTTAACTAGCAAACATTAAAGGGATACTCCACCCCAAAATGAAAATTTTGTCATTAGTCATTAATCGGCTGATACAGAAGAGCATACGGTGATATGAAGAGACACAGAGGAGACTGTTGACAAAAGAATTGTTGAATAAAGTCATTATTTTTTGTTTTCTTCACTTACAAAAAGTATTCTCGTCGCTTCATAACGTTACGGTTGAACCACGGATGACAGATGGACTATTCTGATGATGTCTTTCATACTTTTCTGGACCTTGACTGTTATTTACTTGGCAGTCTATGGGACAGTCACAGGCCTCCTGGTTTTCATCCAAAATATCTTAAATT